>NC_136070.1:1131396042-1132086849 GCF_964261635.1 Lissotriton helveticus | reverse complement strand
CAGTGCACAACAACCTTCTTTGTTAGTGTAGGCTCTCGCCCAGACACACCACAGGGGGGGGTGGGTGTAGCCAGCATTGTATGGCAGGCAAAGTCCTATTCAGGCCCAGGTGCTACTCCTCCCACTAGTCCAAATGCAGATTGGCCTATTCAGCCTAGTGTTGACTCAGGTTTTAATGTCTTTATTTCGATATTAAAATCATAAAAGACAGATTTTCAACAGTCATTTAAAACAATTTCATCATCCCTACATAAAAGAGAGAATATTATAAAGTAGTTGCTTCTATATAACATCAACAATCTAGACTCTATTTAAAAACCATAATTTTTTAAAAAGTTATTAAACCTTGTTAGAAATACACAAGACATTACATTTTGACAATTCTTAAAAATTAATTTTATCAATTCTTAAAAAATATATTTGACAATTATTGGAAGGTATTAAACAATTTGCACACTATTATTTAATCATGTGGCGGATGAATTCGTTCTTGCCCTGATTACCCATGCCCATCCTAAGTATTTGGCCAAACATATCACAGTGAAATCAGATGTATTTGTTTTTAGGGCCCATATTGCATCCGAGGATTTTTTGCATTTCGTACGTTTAAAAATGGGTTTTAGCCATTTTAGACGGGGTTCTCTATATTGGGGGCAGGCGAATAAGAAATGACCCTCTGTTTCTTTACACCCGGGGCAACAAATACAACAATTGTTAGTATTATTGCACCAGGATGAAGTAAAGGAATTAAGAGGTAAAGAACCCACCCGAAATTGGTGGAACAATTTTCTGTCCAATGGTCTGGAGATAAGATCCCAATATGTCTCACGTACCGGATCCAATTTGAATCTTAAGAAACGCCCCGTTAAATCATCAAAGCTTGATGCACGTGCCAACGAGTGGCGTGTTGAGGCCCAAAATAAACTCTTAAATTCCTTTTTTGAGGGGAAATTGTGAGTACTTGGCGAGACCCATAGGTGACTAAGACCCATATCACAAAGGCTCTTTTTCACCGATTGAAGCCAGGGTATTCGCTCTGAGCGCCCAATTGCCTTCACCTCAGTTAGCTCCCTCGCAAAGAGTGCCAACTCCTCCGTAGTCCACAAACGCCTCCAGGTGGACACTACTCTAAACCTTGCCATGTCCGATATCGGCAGGCAACCCATGTCATGACAAAGAGGGGTCAGTGGGGTTGATTGGGGGAGCCCCACTAAGTTGCGAAGAAACCTACACTGGGTTTTATACAAGCTCGAGAGATCCATAAAACCCCATAACTCAGCCCCATAGAGTGTTGCAGCATTAATTTTAACATCATAAATTTGTAATGCGGGGGCGACCCTTTTGGTAATAGATTTCTTTTGCTCTCGCAGGAGGCAACCGGTCAGTTGGGCCAATTTTAGCTGCTGGGTCTCTATTTGTGGCTTCCAAGACAAACGGTAGTCCAGGGTGACCCCCAGATACGTCATCGTGTCAACCTGATCCAGGTTAACCCCGTTAAGTTGGACACTACTACGTATTGGTTTTTTCCTAGAGAAAACCATGAATTTAGTTTTCCCTACATTTATTTGGAGGTCATTTTGGTGACAGAATTCCTCAAAGTGGTTTAGAGCTCTCTGCAGGCCCCCCCTCGTCCTCGATAAGAGGAGGGTGTCGTCCGCGAAGATCAACATTGGGAATTTAGTCCCCGCCAAGGACGGTGCATCTGTATTGAAAGTCCCGAAGAATTTCACTACCTGATCTATGAAGAGTAAGAATAGGGTGGGTGCGAGAACGCACCCCTGGCGGACTCCTCGTGATACTCGAAATGGGTCCGTAACTTGCCCTTGTGTCCCCCATCTAACCCTAGCGAAATTATCTTCGTGTAGTCTAGTAATAATTTCCACTAGTTCCCCCGGCATTCCTAGGTCCCTTAATACCCGCCATAATTTTTCCCTCGGCACCAAATCAAAAGCCGATTTCAGGTCGATAAAAGCGGCAAAAAGGGTACCACCGCCAAGTGTGACAGTCTTCCAAAAGATCATACAAAACCTCAGGACCTGGTCAATGGTACTTATACCAGATCTGAAGCCCGCCTGAAATGGGGACAATATTCCTTCAAGCTCCATCCACCCCAGAACCCTCACCAGAATCATTCGAGCAAACACTTTTTGAAAACAGTCAATCAAACTGATTGGGCGGTAATTCCCAGGGTTTGATCTATCACCCTTTTTATGTATGGGGATGATCTCCGCCCCTTTCCAGGTATTGGGGATGCTAGCACCTCCTGCTATGGTATTGGCTATATTAGTTAGATAGGGTACCCAAAGGCCGGTGTTTACTTTGAAAAGGTCTACCGGGATTTGGTCCAACCCAGGTGCCTTCCCCCTCTTTGTTAACCCTAGCGCATACTCCACTTCAGCTTCGGTAAAAGACAGGGTCGTAGTACTTGGGATTATTACCGTCAGCATAGAAGGTCTGGGTAAGGGGTCTACGGCTACTGGGCAAAATTGGGTAGAATAATATTTAGTCCAGTCTTCCGGGGATACATGGTTGGACGGAGTGCGAAACTCACCATCCTTTCCACATTTAACTATATCCCAGAATTTAGTCTGGTCATTTGATTTACTGGCATCTAGTAGATCTGACCAGAACTCATCTTCCCAATCCTTTTTTGCCACCCATTGCACCCTTTTATACCTTTTCCTGGCCTCTTTAACTGCACCAGAATCTCTGGATTTAACTTGCTCAATGAGATGTCTATGGGCCTCTCTACATTCTCTATTGTACCATTTTGCTCTTTGGGGATTCGAGTGACCGCTGTTTAACTTACATGGCTTTGATAAAATCATTTTAAGTTTAGAAAAACATTCATCATGTAGGCGCATCATCGTATTTAATTCACCCTGACCCCGCTCAGCTGCAACGGACCTCATATTCTTTATGGTGTTAGTAACAACATTTTCAATGTCGGCCTGTATCATTGCATCGTTAGAAATTAGTGACCACTTCACTCTCCTCCGATCATTTGCCAAGGTTACAACCCCAGGCCCCCTTTGAACAGGTTCTCCTAGGCCTATCTGACCGGACATTTTAAATTTCAAGGACAAGGGATTATGGTCACTTTCTGGACGTACTTTAATTTCCATGTCATCAACTATACTCCAATATTCCATTTTTATAAAGATGTAATCTATCCGACTTTTCCTTGCACCATTGTCAAAAGTGGGTTTAGCTTCAATGTCCGATTTGGTGCGTCCATTCACTGCCCGAAGTCCCCATGTAAGACAAAAAGCTGTCCAGTTCAGGGCTGCATCCGTGGCTTTGACTGGAATTTTGTTGGAAAGTTCGGGGATCATCCATGTGGCGTCTTCCTCAAACCCCCAATTGTCCTCCGGCAGATACAATGGCTCAATCGTACAATTGATATCCCCTGCTATAATGATTAGTGAGGCTTTATTCCAGCCCGTTAGTAGCGTATCTAGAGCACCAATCAACCTGGGGCTTCGGCCACCCGGGAGACCTCTGGAATATATATTAATAATGAGCATGTCCTGCCCCCCTGCTATGCTCACCCTAATAGCCAGAATGTCAGGATTATCTATATACAATTCAGCAGCTGAGAAACACCAGGACTGTTTTACCCATGTGGTTAATCCCCCAGATGCCCGCCCCTTTGTACCTTTTATAGCAGGTTTAGAGAAGTTTAAATAACCAGCCAGATAAAATTGAGATGTAGCCCACGTCTCCTGCAACAACACAACCTCATAATTGCCTATAAACCCCAACCAATCCTCCGATTCCAAGCGCGACTTGGCTCCAGCAACATTCCAAGACACCATATGTGAGTTTAGTGGATCTATCTCTGCATGATTGTTACTAACAGGGATAGAAGAATGGGGGCTCAGTGAATCAGTGCCAATTGGCCCATTGGCTTCTATATTAGAGGTGGTGATGTTAGTCCCCCCATGCTCCCTCTGCGTCCTAGGATTATGGAGCGTAAGCAGTTGCTCCTTTGCTAGTTGTTGGATATGAGTGGGAGGGGTATACACTTCTTCAACTTCCATAGATCCTGAACTAGGTAGCTGGGTCGTTGCACATAGTCAGTCCACCCATTCTAGGTCTGACAGTGCCTCAAATTGGTTGTGGAGTGGAGGATAATATTGGGGGTGGTGTGTTGCAGGCTCTCGGTGTCTTCCCCCTTTAACTTTCCATGGGTTGTGACTCATGTTATGAGTTTGGTGTATATAGGGATAGAAGTAGCCAAGATTTAAGGTCTGAACGTCACCCAAACGGGCGAATCTTGGTTTCCTCTGGATTCTGTCTACCACCCAGTAATCTCTAAATGAAACCAAAATACAGTCCCCTTCCAGATCTTTTTCGCCCTTTCCTACCCATTCTACTCTCCTTACATAAAGGATTTCTGTAGGGGAGGAAGGGGGAAGTGGGCGATGTTTATTCAGCCAAAATGTGACCTTATTTCGCAGATCCATTTGGGATTCTTTGGAACCCTCTCTAAGGGGGGCCACGCCTGTTAGTACAATAGTATATTGTGACGCTTCTGGGGGCAGATTAACTCTCAATGGGTTTCGTGTGGATCTATTATTAGTCCTCTTATTCCTGTCGGTATATGGGGTTTTATTATCCCTTCCCAATGCAGGGGTGTAAACCGGGGTGTTTTCCCCCTGATTTGATGCACCATTCCCTCGTTCTTTTTTCCCCTGAACAGTATTGACTGCCAAAGGATATTTGGCCTTCGGTGTTTCTTTGACCGGGACTCTACTAACAGGTGGTATTTTTATCCCCGTTTGTTGTTTCTTGTTTGTATTAGTAGTTGGTGTCACCACTGGATTGATCTTGGTTATCCCCGTATTTACAGTTGTTCCCCCATTTGGGTTTGGGCCCCTCAGCTTTATACCAGTGGGTATTAGATTTTGTAAGAGGTCCATATTAATATTAATAGCTGCTTCTAAAACATCTATTTTAGCGGACATTATCCTAGTATTCTCAATAACTGGAAGCAATAGAGATTTAACCATTGCTTCCATTTTTGCCAACAGGGCATCGTCACTGCTAAAACAGGTTGGACATGTGTTTGACGACCCAGAGTGAGCCAGTGATGGACAATACACTACTGGGGGTCCTTGAATAGACTGGGAGTGGGAGGAGCTATCTGCAAGATCTAGTTTGATTTGTTTCTGCTCCATGACCCCCTGTGGGCTTGAAACGTGTTTTCTTTTTCGTGAAGCCTGCTTAGGAGTTACAGGTAACGGGACAGGAGTACTAGGTAGGGTAAGGATATGTACTTGCGGGTTTCCTGGCGAAGTACACTTATCATTCTCACTAATTACGCTATCCCCTTCTATACTAGTCGAACTGTAGTCGGGGTTCAAATCCATATTTTCTTGTGGCTTATGTGATATAGCTTCAACCCCGTCCTCATGAACTATTATGTCAGTGTTTGATATGGAGATACAGTTAAACGCTGCATTGGTTAATGGGCTTTTAGCACAGGCCAGAGCACCTAGTGAGGAGCGTTTCCCAGTGACTAAGTCCAGGGACAATCTATGCTCGACCTGTTGAATTTCTTTTTCTAATATTCCTGTAGCTCTGGTAATGAAAGCATCTAGGGGGCCTGAAACAACACCCTGTGTGGTTTGAATATGGACCAATCGTTGTTTACCTGATCTCAGGGCCATAATTATATGTAAGTGTTAGAGCCTCTGGGTACAGTTAGACAAAAGTATCTAAATATAATATAAAATTAAAAAAATTAAATGGACCAGGACTTTTGGCCCAACCCAACCTCGTCTGGCCCCGGACGGCCACAGACGGTCCCGCCCTTGTCCCGGGCTTCTCCCGGCGCTACCGCGCGCTACCGCGCAGCGGAAATGTCGGTGACAATTATATGCAACTGAAGGGGAGGGGGAGGAGCAGGCAGGGAGAGCGGCCCAGGTGATCTCTATTTGGGCAAGCAAGCGCTCCTGGGAGCTGTGGTCCTGCTCCAGCGCCTGCTTTCACTCGCAGCCCCGCCTGACTCACTCCTTCGCCAGACACCGACGTGAAGATCAGGGGTCCAGAATCCACCCCAGGCGCAGCGGGACCCGCGGAGCGGGTACCGCAAGAAGTAGGTTTTTACACAGGTTAATACACCGTCCTCGCGCTAGCAGCCAAATGCACAAAATAAGGGCGTCCCGGTGCAGGTCCAGAACACAGGAGTTTTAAAGTCCAGAGGAGGGGGAGGAGCAGGCAGGGAGAGCGGCCCAGGTGATCTCTATTTGGGCAAGCAAGCGCTCCTGGGAGCTGTGGTCCTGCTCCAGCGCCTGCTTTCACTCGCAGCCCCGCCTGACTCACTCCTTCGCCAGACACCGACGTGAAGATCAGGGGTCCAGAATCCACACCAGGCGCAGCGGGACCCGCGGAGCGGGTACCGCAAGAAGTAGGTTTTTACACAGGTTACACAGGTTAATACACCGTCCTCGCGCTAGCAGCCAAATGCACAAAATAAGGGCGTCCCGGTGCAGGTCCAGAACACAGGAGTTTTAAAGTCCAGAGGAGGGGGAGGAGCAGGCAGGGAGAGCGGCCCAGGTGATCTCTATTTGGGCAAGCAAGCGCTCCTGGGAGCTGTGGTCCTGCTCCAGCGCCTGCTTTCACTCGCAGCCCCGCCTGACTCACTCCTTCGCCAGACACCGACGTGAAGATCAGGGGTCCAGAATCCACCCCAGGCGCAGCGGGACCCGCGGAGCGGGTACCGCAAGAAGTAGGTTTTTACACAGGTTACACAGGTTAATACACCGTCCTCGCGCTAGCAGCCAAATGCACAAAATAAGGGCGTCCCGGTGCAGGTCCAGAACACAGGAGTTTTAAAGTCCAGAGGAGGGGGAGGAGCAGGCAGGGAGAGCGGCCCAGGTGATCTCTATTTGGGCAAGCAAGCGCTCCTGGGAGCTGTGGTCCTGCTCCAGCGCCTGCTTTCACTCGCAGCCCCGCCTGACTCACTCCTTCGCCAGACACCGACGTGAAGATCAGGGGTCCAGAATCCACCCCAGGCGCAGCGGGACCCGCGGAGCGGGTACCGCAAGAAGTAGGTTTTTACACAGGTTACACAGGTTAATACACCGTC
The DNA here is from genome assembly GCF_964261635.1 of Lissotriton helveticus. Taxonomy (NCBI): domain Eukaryota; kingdom Metazoa; phylum Chordata; class Amphibia; order Caudata; family Salamandridae; genus Lissotriton; species Lissotriton helveticus. The sequence goes on along the minus strand of NC_136070.1, from coordinate 1,132,079,753 downwards.
CTCGCGCTAGCAGCCAAATGCACAAAATAAGGGCGTTGACTCACCCATCCCCTCTGGAGCCACTGGACCTCCCCAGCCTTTTCACTCCAGAGCCAGAATTGCAATACACAACAGACAGGCACAAAGACACATTGCACACAGAAATGCCCACTTCTAAAAGTGGCATTTCTAAAATAGTGATAATAAATCTGCGAACACCATTATGCAGCATTTTTTACAACTATTCCAAACATACCAAACTTGACCACGCTACTCCTCTCATGTCAGGAATTACCACTGAAACACATATCAGGGAATCCCCAATGCATTCCCATGAGAGGGCAGCCTCACAGTAGTGAGAAACCAAAATGGCTGTTTATCACTACCAGGACATGCCACACAGTTAAGGCACATGTCCTACCTTTTACCTAAATTGCACCCTGCCCATAGGGCTAGCTAGGGCCTAACTTAGGGGTGACTGATATGTAGTAAAAAGGCAGTCACAGACGTGGCAACCACTTTATGTGCCACGTCACAGCGGAAGCAACCTGCACATGCAGGCCCTGCAATGGCAGAGGCCTGAGACCCGGTTTGAAAGGCTTCTTTGGTGGGTGCTCAAGCAGCGCTGCAAGCCCACCAGTAGCATTTAATTTACTGGCCCTGGGTATATGAGATACCACTTTAGAAGTGAGTGATAGGTAAGATAAATACGCCAAACAGGTGAAATGAAATGAAAACAAATTTATATAGCGCTACTAAGCCCAAAGGGCATCAAGGCGCCTAACCAAAAACTAGCTGGAGCAAATATGCTCTATTACTGGTAGGCCTTGATGAAAAACCAAGTTTTGAGCGCTTTTTAAAAAAGGGACAGGGATGGTTGGGCTTTAATCTCCAATGGGAGTGAGTTCCACAACCTAGGGGCAACGATAGAGAATGCTCTGCTGCCCCAGCGGACCTTCCTAACCCGAGGAACCATCAACAGATTCATCTCCGATGATCTGAGGGTTCTGCTGGGCACATGGCGGGTTAGCAGGGGGCCCAGGGGGCTTGGAGAATCAGCCGCGAGAGCTCTAAAGGCCAAGCACAAGATCTTAACCACTTGGGAGCTAGTAAACAAACCTCCCCAGTGCTGCGCTGTCCATTATCCGGTGCTGAACTGGACGTCCAGCGGTCGCACGCAGCACTGGGGAGGTAGTGCCCGTGACGACCGTTGGCCGACGGCAGCACTTAAGGGGTTAAAAGAAATCCTCTGTTGTATAGGAAGCCAGTGCAGGCTCTTTCTGGCCAATGTAGTGGAGGATGCATTAGGTAGGGCTAGAACAAAATGCGCGGCCGCGTTCTGAACAACCTGAAGGCGCTGAATGAGTCCCTTGTTGGAGTCTGCATAAAGAGCATTGCAGTAATCCAACCTGGAACCCACTAATGCAACCACTGTCTGCTTACGTGCTTGGGGAGAGAGATAGTGCACTATTCTTTTAAGAATCTTGATGACTCCCCAGCAAGTGGCCACTGTTCGATTGACCTGTAGAGTCATGGACAGAGATGTGTCAAATATAACGCCAAGATTTCTGGCCGATTGGGAGGGAGATGGACACGTTCCCAAAGATGAAGGCCACCACTCACTAGACCAGATATCCTGGTCCTTGCCAAAGACCAGGATCTCAGTTTTATCGCCATTCAACTTTAGGGAGTTTTGTATCATCCAGTCCGAGACTGTCTGCATACAAGTCCTAAAGTTGACGGCAGTAGTGGTAGCAGAATGGGCCAGGGACACCATGATTTTAGTGTCATTGGCGTATGACACAACCTCCATCCCCTGCGATTTTACTAGCCTGGCAAGGGGAGCCACATAGATGTTGAATAGGGTCGGACTCAAGGCCGACCCCTGTGACACCCCATACTGCAAGGATTTAGCAGGGGAGAGGAACTCTCCGAGCATGACTCTCTGCTCTCTCAGATGTAGAAAAGAGTGCAGAAGGCTCAAGGCCGAGCCCGCAATCCCTGCCTCCCTCAAACGGGATGTTAGCGTAGAGGGAGACAGGGTATCAAACGCTGCTGTGAGGTCAAGTAATACCAACACAGTGGTTTGGCCCGCATCCACCTTCATACGGATGTTATTCACAACCATAGTCAGTGCAGATTCAGTAGTATGGGCCTTTCTGAATCCATGCTGGGAGCTATCTAAGAACCCAGAGGAATCCAGAAAGGTAGATAGGTGTAAGTTCAGGTGTGATTCGAGCATTTTTGCGGGGGCGGGTAACAAGGAAATGGGCCTAAAATTCTTAAGCTGTTCTTGGTCCAAGGTGGGTTTCTTCAGGAGGGGCTTCACTATTGCCCTTTTCCACACCGAAGGGAAGGTACCTTGGGCAATGGCCCCATTCATAACTTCAAGAAGAGGCGGCAGAAGGGTGTGCCGACAGTCTTTGAGAGTCTTCAAAGGACAAGGGTCCAGAGGTGAGGACGACTTTGTCCGATCCAACAGGAGATCAAGCCCCTCAAGGGAGAGTGGCGGGAAATGAGAGAAGATCCTGGTGGGGTCTCTTGACCAAAATTCTAGATTAGCTAGGGTTTGAAAGGAAAAGTCCCCCAAGGTGTTCCTCTGCAATTCCAAGGCAACATATATATCCTCGATCTTTTTATGAAAAAACTCGGAGATATTGTTGCACAGCTCCTGCGAGCCCACCACCGGATCAGGCATTTGGAGGGAACAGAGAGAATCCACGATTTTAAAAAGTTCTCTGGACGAGGTCAAGGAAGTAGTAAGGTTTGAAAAGAACTCCTGTTTTTCCTTGATTACACTGGCCTTATATTCTCTCAACAGGCGCTTATGTGCATCTCTTTCTATGGGGTCCCATGCCTTCCTCCATCTCCTCTCCTGTCTTCTACAACTCTGTCTCAAAAGTCTCAACGGCTCTGAGAACCAGGGGGCAGAAGGTTTACGCCATGCTGAGTATCGATAAGATGCAGGGGCTAGTCGTCGACAGCTTTGGCGATGGAGTGGGCAAGCTCTTGGGCGGCTTCGTCAGCTTCTGTCAACAGAGAGTGATCGCTGATCTTTATATATGGAGCAAGGGCTTCGTTGGTGATATTCTTATAACACCTTTTTGGGCCTCTAGTTGCAGCCATCAGAACCTGCAGCTCTGCCAGGCCAGATGCCAGTTCAAGGGGTACTGCCAAGTGGTCTGACCAGACTAAAGGCACCGGAAGACCAACTGAAAGTCTCGGGTCATTAGTGAACACAGCATCTAAGATGTGACCCGCCCGATGAGTGGGACTGTTAACCAATTGGGTACAACCACAAGCTCCGAGTGAGTCCACCAGCATAGCGGTGTCAGTGTCGCCCAGATTATCCAAATGGAAATTCAAGTCCCCCAATATAGTAAGGTGGGGTTTGCCAAAATAAGGTTCAAGAATCCTCAGCAAATCACCACTAAAATTGGCTCTCGGGCCGGGTGGCCGGTAGATAAGAATACCCGTGAAGGAGACCGAGGGAGCACATAGAATGGAAAAATACAATGCCTCAAAAAGATCAGAGGCCTCAGACAGAGCTTTAATAGTACAGGGCAGAGAGGCTTTACATAAAATAGCTAGCCCCCCCCCTCTGCGTTTAAATCTATCCTGCCTCAACAGTTTAAAGCCCTCAGGAATGGCCAGAAGTAGATCATGGCCTGACGAATCAGAAGCCCACGTTTCCGCCACAAACATCCAATCGGGTTGTCTGTTCGACACGAACTCGTGAAAGGCAATGTTATTTTTAACGAGAGACCTAGCATTAATCAAAAAACCCTTCCTGGAAGGAATGGCCCCAGGTAATGCCGGCAGGTTCCGAGAACTACTCTCACGGGTAGCTGGTTGCAAAAGAGCCGATTTACAGGTGTGGCAAAATGAAGAGTGTAATATACCCTCCGGAGAGAATCTATGATGACAAGGCAGAGAAGATGGTTTAAGAGCCAATAACTCCCGGAAGGTATAACTACAGGTTACCTGTGGAAGATGACGAGGGGATCCGGCGTCCAGCCCGTCCTCAGCGCGGACGGGCACAGACGGGCTGGACTCTGGCGTGACTCCGGCGGTGATCCGGCGTTCCCGCTGCGCGTAACTGCTGCGCGTCAACATGACTTCCTTAAGAGGAGGTCGAGCGTCCTTGGGCGCTAGAGCGTGTACTGCACGCCCGGCGTCCTTCCCTCACCTAATACGGCCGCCAAACTGCACAACTGCCGAGAGGCAGAAACAAAAGGACCCAGGATCCGCAAAACGCGGTGATTTACCAATTATAATGCAGGTATGAGGAGCGGCGGTTAAAAACAGGGGAAGGAGAAATAAAGTAGCAAAACAAATAAAAAACGAAGGAGTTTTAAAACTGCTTGGAAATCAAGCAAATTGCCCCACTAAGCGAGCAATGCGGTGTGACTGCTCTGCTCAGGTCAGATGTTCAATAGATCAATCGTCCAGCAAGACGTATAACAATATTACCACATTTACCATAGAGAGCACATGCACTTTAACACTGGACAGCAGTGATAAAGTGCTCAAAGTCCTAAAACCACCAACACAAGGTCAGAAAAAATACCAGGAGGAAGGCAAAAAGTTCAGGGGTGACCCTGCAAAAAGGCCAAGTCTAACAGGATAGCACAAAAGCATCAAGTCAACCTGCACTCCAGGGGCACATGAGCTAACCCAAAGCCAGGAAAAACAAAACCAAGTTCTAAGATGATGTACAGCACCCCTTCCACTTTAGCTCAAGCAACAAGAAAGAGGCTGCAGAAAAGAGGGAGAGGGAAGTGTTCAAGGGATTCATAGAATTGGAACCCATATTGCTGAGGCCCGCAGACCCTGATGACAATAATGGCTGCACCAGGAAGATTACCTGCACCAGGATTAGTGTGTTGAATGATCAAAAGACCTAGACTATAGGCTGTAAGAGAGCCCCCAACCGCAACAACGAAAAACCCCAGGCAATGCTGAACCTGGATCTCAGAATAATCAGAAGAGAAGGGAGTGATGACAACTCAAAAAGTACTATTAATTTTAACATCATCAATTACAAATTTAAGTTTGTGTTCGTTATCTTGATGCTGTATTTCAGTCAGTTTATGTATAAATAGGTATTTATAGCACACACGTAGGTGGATGGCAGCTAAATGCTGTACATCAATTGAAAAGTATATAATTGTATTTTCCATATTTTAGAATGCATTAGAGTTCTTAAATATGTACAATCTAGGCACAGGAAATAAGAGATTAAAAATTACCAAAACCAGCATTCAATGCAGGAAAGACACAAAGAACATCAAAGGACAGGATCAAGATAGAACAACCCAAACATGGCCACTGTGGAAAAGCAATGTGAAGATACAGTTAAACATCTTTGAACTACCTTGTGAATAAACAGTCATACAGATACATGATCATACCAACAGCTGTTCTTCAACCCTTAACCTTCAGTCTGAGTTTGAGATCTTAACCACTAGCTCGTGATTCAAGCTGAAGTAGGCCAGGTGCAGACAAAAAACTGTTGAACAACCAATTACCTCAGCACTCTGTAAAACTGCCACACATCTTTGGATCGGGAACAACAAAAGGAATGGTCTTTTTGTTTTTCTTTTTTAAATGCATTCCATTTTCCTTTAAGGAAATCAAACTGCATTTCAAAATAAAAACTGCTTTATTTAAAAAGCAGTAACAGACATGATGGTCTGCTGACCACAGCAGGCCACCATCCCTGTGAGTGGTAACCATTTAATGGGTCGCAAATTGCAACCTGCCTCATGAATAATAATGAGGTAGGTCTCTTGCGACCCATTGGGAATTGCAAACAGTGTAAAACACACCGTTGTATAGCTGCTTGCGATTTCCTAATAGCTAAACACAAAAATGTGCAATTAGGAAATCGCAAATGGAAGTCTATGTACATTTGGCCTTCAATGTTTTAAAGGGTCGCATAGGGCATTAAAGGTGGGTGGACCTTCTCCTCTAGTAATCAAGAAGGTGTAGATGAGTAAGCAACAGCTATGCCTTAGTGTGGGCAATAAAGAGAAATGCTCCCTCTCCCCAGAGGACTTACTTCTTCAAAGGTGCACGCCTGCGAATAACCTAATCAGCTCCTCTACGCTCTTCATGCTAAGTATGGTGCTATTTCTGTACTGTCCCTATCATGTGGGAGTCGTCCATACCTGATGTGTCTTGTGACAGCACATAATGGTGAAGACAATGCGACAAGCACTCAATGCCTTTATTAAGGAAAATGTCTTGATTACGCAATCAGTAATTCAGTTGTTGCTGCCTTATAATTGGTAATTATATGGTCTCTTTATAGATATTGTTCTCTCAAAAGATATTATGTCCAAAAAATGGAATACATCCATGGGCATTGTTCCTTGTTTGTTAATGAAAGGTTTGATTAAAATCAGAGGAATAATAGTGATTACTGCGGACACATGAAAGGTCTGTTTAAAATCATCGGAATAAAGGTCTAATTACGATCATTGGAATAACGGTGATTTCTGTGAACACATCACTCCTTTAAAGAAATACTAGTGCTTGTTTTACTAGAAAGTCAATTTCGTAGGCAATACGGCATCATGATTCTTGTAGTTATTCACATTTGTAACAATAATCCTCCAGAGGCAGTGTAATGCCTAATGTTGTTCTCTTTAATCGTATTACTCATCAAGTGATATTAAATGTGGTGTTGACTACTGGGATATTTATCTCAGCCTTTCTTTAGCAAGGACAGAAGGGAGAATTGCATTGCATGTCATCTGTTCATGGAAAGTCATGGGTTGTCATTGTTCATTCCTTCTTTGTGTGTCACCAGTCTGTAGATCCAGTGCTGCTATTTTCCAAAGATTATTCATTAGGGCTGTCTATTGTTATTGCTAAGTTATTCAATAACCACCCAACTTATGCCATCTATTGTATGGCCCTTAGTGATGTAATTGTTGGACATTTAGGTGGTAGTGTTTTTACGCCCAGTGCTGCTAAGGTGCTCACTGATTTGAATTTTCTTTCCTACAGCTCATACCTAAGTATCTGAGAAACCATTGGCAGGTAAATTTACATGAATTACAATTGTTGTTCTTGTTTTGAGTCCATAGTGTGATAGGCCACGTTCTAAAGACTTTGCCGAAGTTGTAATGTGGGAGGCACTGCAGTGACCATACTACTAATTGCCTACCACTTGCGTCCAATCCCAGAGTTTAGCAGTGGTCATGCTGACATTAGTTGTTCAATCTCTAATATGTACTAGAGTCACCCTTATGCTCTTATTGCTTTGTATTAATACATTACTTATCCCATAACGGGGCCTCAACGTAATGCAAACATCTAAACTGGCACACCAACTGTACTTAAATGTACCCCTGCTCTCAGGTAGATAGAGATGAACTTTAGGAAAGTAAAGACCTGAAACTGTGAGCACCATATCAACATTCGGTGTAAACACAACACCACTCAAATATCCAACAATTACACTGCTAAGGGCCATACCACATATGACATCAAATATGTGGTGATAGAACAGCTTGACAATAACATTAGGCGACCTGAGGAAATACTCTTTGAAAAACTGCAACTCTAGATCTACAGACTGGCGACCCACAAATAAGGAATGAATGATGACATCCCATTGGAGTCACTGAGAAGATATTTAACACAAGACATGCAATGCAGTTCTCTCTTCTACCCTCATTAAATAAAGAATGAGTTAAATGTCCCAATACTCCACACACATTTATTCACGTGAGGACTAGTACGATTAAAGAGAGCAACTTTGGGAATTACACACCACTGGGGATTATTGCTGCTAATGGGATTAACTACACTGACCAATATGGAGTATTGCAACTAAGGGGAATAACTAGAAAGATCATTAATACCTATGAAATTGGCATCCCAGAATAAGAAGTACTGGTATTTCTCTGAAGTACTTATGTGTTCACAGTAGTTACTATTATTTCAATTATTCTATTCAGACCTTCAGTCCAATGACTTTAATAAGGTCTTTCCTATGTTCACAGTAATCACCATTATTCCAAATGATTTTAATCAGACCTTTAATAAAAAAAGTAAGTAACAATGTCTATCCTTGATATTTATATTTATCTTTTTTTAACATAATATCTTTTGAGATAAAATTATCTATAAAGACACCAGATAATTACCAACTGTAAAGCAGCAACAACTGCCTTACTGATTGCGTAGTTGGGCCATTTTCTTTAATAGTGATGTTGAATGCTTGACACATGAATATGCCTCGTTTTACCGCATGCTTTTTTAACGCATGCCATTACTCCGCAAGTCGAAACAACGACTTGCTCTGGTGGGGGAGGGGGGGCGTGCTGGATGTCGGAATAATATAATTTACTATTCCAACTGTGCAACAGTAGGGAAAGTGTTTTATATCCAACACATTCACACTCCTAGAGCAAGTTGTTGTTCCCACTTGCGGAGTAATGGCATGCCTTTTAACAACTTTGTTGTTGTAACAAATGTGTTGTAATGGCATGCAGTGTTCCGGTTTCGGGGTAAACGATTTTTACCTTGACACTTTATCTTTGCCAATGCGTGCTGTCACATGATACATCAGGTATGGATGCATACCATGTGGTGATAGAGACACTAGCGAAATATCTGATAAGAAGAGCACAGAGGAGTTAATTAGGCTCTACACGAAAGTGTACTTTTGAAGAAGTACGTCCTCGTGGGAAAAAGGGAGCATTTTTTTGGAATGTTTTCTTTGTGGCACCAGGAAGGCACAGCTGTTGCTTACTCGTCTTCCCCTTCTTAATTTCTAGAGTTCAACTAATGTCTTCCCACCTCTAATTCCATGAGGCCCTAAAAGTTTATATAATGAGCATGTATGTGTAACTTGGTGAGACTGTATGCATGAAACATGCAGCACGGATATAAATTATTGCTAGGTCACGAAGCTCCATAATGGCCTTCTGACATTACAAATTTTCCCTGGTGAAATTACAGAATGAGCATGTACTGAGCATTTTAGATACAGTATGTGCATGATGATTTCTACTTGGATACAAGGCAATGCTAAGTCACAAGGCTCAGGATACTACCCATATGGTCTGGTAAGAGGGGAAGGAAGTTGCATGTACACTTGTGTGCCCACACCAAAAGGATTTGTGTGTAGTGAATAAGTCCAACCACTACTACGGATACAAGCCATAGCAGCTTTGTTTATAAACGTTTCACCTCTTCACAGAATGGTTTGTATTAATTTGAATATTGCAATATGTAAATGTAAATGTACGTGTATTTATATAGCGCAAATCACCGACACGGTATCTAAGCGCTTGCTTAGGGAACCCGTCCTGGTATTCCCCTGTGAGATACCCTGGCAGGGTATCCACAAGGTGGAAGCCAGGCATCCCACCGCGAGGGGCCGTAGTGGAGATTAAGCAAGCTATTGCCCAGAGTCGCAGAGTGTGACCCCGTGAGTCGAGTAGGCACCGGAGCAAGAATTATCGAGTCTGTGGAATTTTAGAGCCCGAGACCCGCCGAGGCGGGGAATCGAACCCTGGTCCACGGCCGATCTCAGCTTCCCGGTCTGCCGCCTCTAACCACTGAGCCACACTTCTCCAATGAGTGCGCCTGAATGAGTGAAATGAAGTGGCATGGAGCCGGATGGACGTGGCTCGTCTCGGCTCCCGGTCCGTGATGCTCTCCTGAGCCTCCAGCTGCGGCGGACCTGCGTTTCAACTGCCGGGAAGCACACCATCGGCGGGCTGAACATGCGGGGCACAAACTGGGCGATTTTTAGCGGCTGCTGAACTGTCCCTGCGATCGGGAGAGTTGCAGACGGACCCCGGCACTCGCCAAGATGGCGCTCACCACCCCACCCCACGGGTGGCGAGGATCCTCGGGTGCCGGTGAGGGGATCGGGGAGCCTGGGGAATGCCTCGCCGCTTCCAGTCATGCCATCATGGAACGGCATAAAGACACCAACGTCGGAACGTCTTAGAATCTGAAAGTTTCTCCCGAAAGCGAAATTGTGTTCTTTTCGCACTCGTTCTTTAGACGTAGGGAGTGAGCTTAAAGGGCTGATGGTCCGCTAGTATACACGAAGACATGTTAAAGCTGGAGTGTCACTAGAAGCGCCCCGACAACACAGTTTATAATGGGTGCCATCTTGAAGAGGGAAATACTGTCCAAATTTCTCACTCAAAAGACCCTGGAATGCAACGCCCTAGGTCAACCGGCGAGAATGTTAAACACAAGGATACTCGATCTCCGTGATGTGAGGGGACTCCAGGGGCACCGGCCGGTGGGGGTCCGAGCTCAGAGCAGCAGCCATGGAGCCCCGGGCCAGGGGACTCGCCCCCTTCCGACCCCAGGGACGCCGCCTGCGTCTGGAGCAGGCGAGGGAGGGGAGGCGCTGCTACACGAAGCTCCAGGGAAGATGCACAGCCTTCCACCCGGGGCAACTTTCTTCCCACATGAAACTCTGTTGATCACTCAGGTGAGAGGCCCCCTCCTCCTTCCCTTTAAACTTTGTTTTTGACTTTGCTGCCTCCCCCTCTGTCCTAGCGACCTTTCTATTGTCTCTCCTGTTGCCTCTGACACACTCCTCGCTGTCTTACTCGTTACTATCTGCTTCCCTCTCTCGTTTGTCTCACTTTCCTGCCCTTCTCTGTCCCTCCCTTGGTGCTGTGACTGCATCCCCCCTCCGACCCCACTTAATGGAACTCTGCTTTTCTGTATATAGAGATAACTCTAATCACTGGTATATGCAGTAGACCTTTGTACTCTCTACCATTCCTATGTGACTCTTAGAGTATATCCATCCGTATCCCTTCCCTATGTATATAGAGATAACTCTAATCACTAGTATACGCAGTAGACCTTTGTACTCTCTACCATTCCTATGTGACTCTTAGAGTATATCCATCCGTATCCCTTCCCAATGTATATAGAGATAACTCTAATCACTAGTATATGCAGTAGACCTTTATACTCTCTACCATTCCTATGTGACTCTTAGAGTATATCCATCCGTATCCCTTCCCTATGTATATAGAGATAACTCTAATCACTAGTATATGCAGTAGACCTTTGTACTCTCTACCATTCCTATGTGACTCTTAGAGTGTATCCATCCGTAGCCCCTCCCTATGTATATAGAGATAACTTTAATCACCAGTCTCTTCCTTGTGTGACTTTACACCTTGTACATTTGCATTTTTTCTGTTTGTATCTTTTATGTAACACATGTAATCCTTAGTCCTTATGTTTTGCAACTGGTTCTTATGTAAAGCGCTCTGACACCTTCGGGTAAAGTTCGCGCTATATAAAATCGCATTAAATAAAATAAAAATAAATAAAAATAAGTAGCAGTCTCATTTATTGCTACCTAGATTGGGGATCAGCGTGGGGATCTTAAATCCAGTCCTGAACTTATGTTTGACTGACTTTCTAACAATCCTGAAGAAAGCTGTTTGACCAGGAAGGCAATTACATGGCTGAAACATGTGTACCAGTGATGTATGGGTACACTGCACACTCTACAACATTAGCCACTGTCTTTAACCTTGTGAAATGTTCCCGAAAATAAACTTTAGCGACTTAAGGATATTTTTAGGCAATTTTATATTCACATCCCTTTATAAAAACACATTAAGAGCTCCCTTGAACATCAAGGTTGAGTTCACTCAAATACAGATTGTACTTGGGTGAGGGCTCAATGATAAATCATACCACTGGTAACGCTAGAGGATGAGAGACCTTTTAAAATGTCGATAGGGACCTCCTTTGGTAGGCAATAATGAGAAATCAAAAAAGGCTGTAGAGCTGAAGGGAGGTCACTCTTTGATGATGCAGTATACAAAAAATGCTGCGGAGCAGAGTGTAGGAGGAACGCTGTCTAGCCTCGCACAAATAGCAAGGAATAGCAATGCAAACATTTTTTTTTTAAAATAGAGCTATTGTCACTTTTAGGTATATGTGCTACAGAAGTAAGCACTTTACGAAAAACCCAAAGTATCCTTATTCATGCTTCAATCTGTGTATAGGTACTAAGGCCACTGGTAGCAGCAATAGTAGAGACCAGGTTGTTAAGCTTTTAGACACAAGGAAAGCAAGAGATGTGCTCAAAATTCTGCAACTTCAAGTAATGTGGCTAGGATACTAACAACTTTCAAGTGTTCAGAATGGGCCCTATATAATTTGTATTGATAGCATAGAAGAGCCACAACTATGGCGCAGTGGGCCCACCACACCTAGGCTCCTCTACCACTTTTTGTGCCTATTACCAGACACTATACACATCACAAATTCCGACTCTTAATGTAACCCTTGATGAATACTTGTCCTACATCAAAATACCGTGTTTAGTGACGGAGCAAAGGGAGCATTTGTTGGCTCCCTTGGAGTCAGCAGCCTCGGCCCGTGGAGGGAGTTTGGTGGGGCAGGGAGGCGGGTAGGGGGAGGGCAGGGTGGGGGGTGGTACACAACGGAATATGGATAATTGCAGGTAAGTAAACAATTTAATAAATAAAACGAATTTCGTAGCGCGCGCTGCATCGCATTTTGCGATGTAGGGTGCGCTACGAGCTTCGTTTGGCTTTCATTGGGCAAATTCGTTGGGCTATCAGTGGCCTTTTATAAAGAGTTTTAAGATCTGCTGATCCCCTACCTTAAAATGATTTACGAGGAGATGGCAGAATCAGGAATCATGCTCCCATCCTTATGTGAGACTGTGATCGTCACACTCTTAAAGGCGGGTAAACAACCCAACCATTGCTCCTCATTTACAGCCTGATTCATCAAGGTACCGTTTTGCGAGTCTCTAATAGAGATTCATAAGGAATTGCTATTAGAGACTCGCAAAACGGTATTCATGTAGGAATTGCTAAATAAATAGCGATTCCTACACATTCCTTATTTGCGAGTAGCAAATTGCTACTCGCAAATAAGGAATAACTGCCCATTCATTCCTATGGGCCAAAAGGCCCATAGGAATGAATGGGGAGTATTCCTTATTTGCGAGTAGCAATTTGCTACTCGCAAATAAGATAGCGATTTAAAGGGTGCCAGGGGTGTCCAAAGGACACCCTGTAGCACCCCTTAAATGCAAATTGGAACAGGTGTTGCGCACACACATGTCCAAAGGACATGTGTGTGTGCAACATGCAACTTAGAAAAATGCTTTTAAAAGCATTTTTCTAAGTTTTTGCTATTTACCGAGAGGTCTGACCTCTCGGTAAATAGCGGCCCGAAATTGCGAATTAGCAATTTAAAATTGGTTGATGAATTGCATTTAAGGAATCTCTAATAGAGATTCCTTAAATGCAATTCCTCGCACAATAGCGAATTCTGTAATAGCGATTATTGCATTTGGGATGATAAATCCCAAATGCAATAATTGCGCTCGCAAAGGGCCAGATTCTCAGAATCTGGCCCTTTGCGAGCCGATTTTCGTTTCATGAATCAGGCTGTTAGACCCTTGTCTTTCCTTAATGTAGTTGCTAATATCTAAGTGAAAATGTTGGCAAATAGACTGGTGCTGTTGTTGCCAGGCGTTATTCACACGGAGCAAGCAGACTTCGTCCCTAGCCGTAATTTAATGCAGAATTTGAGAACACTTTTCGGTGTGGTGCAGAGATTGAACCCGGAGGTCAAAGCAGCGGCAGTATTTCTTGATGCCGAGAAAGCTTTTGACTCTGTGGAGTGGGGTTCATGTTCGCTGTGCTGCGTAGGATTGGCGTCGGGGAGGTATTCCTGCGCCTGGTGTCAGTGTTATACGCATCACCCACTGTTAGAGTAAGGATTGGAGATGCAGTCTCCCAGTCATTCAACATTATGCGGGCACAAGACAGGAATGCCCTCTGTCCCCACATTCATACGCGATTATTGCTGAGCTGTTGGCCTGTGCTATCTGCGAATATCATGCTCACAGAGGTCTGGGGTTCCCAGGGTACACACTGAACATATCGGCATATGCGGACGATACCCTGCTGTATATCAGCAATCCAGACGAAAACCTGTCACCCATATTTCGCGAGGTGGTCCAATTCAGCGGGCATTCAGGGCTGCGTATCAACTGGGACAAGTCCATCATATTTCCTCTCACCCCTGCCACAACGGTGATGGCTCTAGAGTTCCCATTGCTGTGGACCACTGAGTCAGTGCGATATTTAGGCATCAGGATTCACACAGACCCAGCGGTAGTAGTACAGGATGATTACGGAAAAGCCACACAGAGACTCATAGAAGATGTGGATAGGTGGATTAGGCTTCCACTGTCATTAATGGGGAGAATTGCCATAATGAAAATGGTGGTTCTACTGCGGTTTCTCTTTTTATTTCAAAACATACCAATCCCCCTTCCGCACACTCTATTCAAGCAATTGCGCACACAGCTAATCCGACTAGCTTGGGCGGGGAAACACCCCCGGATTCGATGGCACTCCCTCACTTTGCCTTATGAGTTGGGTGGGTTAGGTGCCCCAGATCTGGAGAAGTATTATAGAGAGGCAAAAAGCACATTTGCGCATTATTGGGTACACGGCCCACATGACACCACCTTTTTGTACCTGGAGATGAATGCTGCGGAACCACTTACCCTGCCTCAGACACTATTCCAACCAGCCTCTAGGCGACAGCACGTTTTTGACTCATTGGCCTCTACAGCGCAAGCGTGGCAGTCATTATTACATATACAGGTGTAGGCTTTCCTGTATTCACCAGAGATCCCATTAAACTGGTATCTGTGGTTCCCACTGGGGCAAGACAGGGGGGCCAGACAAGCGTAGCGGCCTGTGGGCATCCAAAAAATGGGAGATCTCTTTAAGGATGGGTCGATCTGTAGTTGGTAGGCTCTACAAAACCCGGAATCGCAGCCGACAGGTACAGCGCTGTTTCATTTTTTCAGGGCTAGACATACTTGGCATGCTCTTCTGGGTGATGATATGCTGGAACCACAGGCTCTGGGTGCCCTCACTACTCTCATCAAAGTTAGTGAACCCTCTAAACTTATCACTAGATTCTAGACTAGCATGCAGGAAACCTGTCAGGTGGAAGTTCTGAAAGTCAGGCAAGAATGGCAACATGACTTGGGTGTCCCACTAAGCGACAAAGAATGGCAATATTGTTCTTTCCACACTCGGTCTGTCTCTTTAACGAGAGACATAGGCTCCTCCACTTTAAATTCCTGCACAGAGCCTTTTGTACCCCAGAGCTACAGTTTCGATATGGGTTATCAGAGAACTCCCATTGCCAAAGATGTGGGAGAGACAAGGCGGGCTTTTGGCACCTAGCATGGCAGTGTACCGGGATTCAATCATTCTGGGGTGCAGTGTTCCTGGAACTCGGGATAATTATCAGTGCGGACCTAGAACCTGATCCTAAGATGGCGTTGCTGGATTGGGACCTGAATGTGGAGAAATTGGTTCCCCCCCTGACTTGTCATTGGTCTTCTCGCTAAGCATATAGTGGCAATCAGATGGACAGGGGGGCCGCTACCTACAATAAAAGAATGGCAAGCAGACATGCTTTACTGCAAACACACGCTGATATATAGAATGAGCTGCTCTCTCCCACAAGCCGGCCCAAGAGTTGCTGGGGTCCATATAAAACTTATCTCCTTAGCAAGACTGCAAGTACAGGTTTCGATTCCGCTGAGAGCACTAACATGGCTGAGTCCCAGGGGACACAAGTATCGGTGGACATTGAGTATGGGGGTTGAAGGTGCCCCACAAGCATAACGGGGCAGTACACGGTCTGAGGTATGTAGGCAGCCCTGGAAGAACCTACCTTCAGCAAGTGGTGTCAGGTGAATTGATTGGGGAACAGCAGGCAAATGTACTTTTTGTTCTTGGTGGTGTTTATATAAATGCTGTGTTTCTCATATGCTCGCCTTGTTTTGTACCAAATTGTAAAAAACCTTATATACTGTAATGCTTGTTCATGATGCATCTGTCTTTTAAGTTGTTTGTATAATAAAATTCAATAAAAAAGAATTAAAAAAAGGATAGGCTTCATGGCACAAACACATGAGGGAACAAGAGGGACAAGGAAAGCTATCCGATAAAAAATAAGACAATGAGAGTAACAATAAAGCCAACAAATGGTAAGCAATGGGAAAGCTGTACGAACACTGTAAGGTCTTGGCAAGCCAACAACAAGCCTTTCCTATCCAGACAGAGTATTCTGCTTGGTAGGTGAGACCTAAATAGCACAACACAATCAAATATAACGTATTAACCTCCAATCACACTTTCAACCTCGTGAGGTGTTTTACCATGAGCCATTTTCCTTAACTCCTCTTTTATTTTAGTACCAGGGGTAACATGCTCACCTCCATTCTCAGAACCTCTTTTTTCACTCTTCTTATGTCCCACAATGACATGTCTTTCTTACTTCAACGTGTGGCGGGAAGCAGTGGTTCCTGTGGACATTGTATATAGTGTATGGTGGTCTGTAGTGCGGCGGTGGTGCTCGTGGGGGGAAATGTTGGGGAGGGATGTGGCGGCTGGACTCTGCTGAATGTGGGTCATTTGTATAGATGTGCTTTTGGGTTGGTTGACTCGGGTGCGTGTTGTCCCGGGTGGGCGTGGCATCTGCGGGGATGTTGGTGGCAGTTGTGACATATGGTTGGGTTTCAAGTGTTTGTAGGGGGCGGCCAAGAGCGGGGATGTTCAGTGGCTGGTGGCAGCCTTCTGGTGCAGTGGTGGGGACTGAGAAGTGGTTCACTTTTGAATTTTGTCAACAGCGTTTCGACGCCCTTGTCAATAGGGGGTCTCTTCAGTACCTACCATAAAGGGACAACTGAGTAAACAAATCCACTGTAAAGGTGTGAGTAGTGCACCACAGGGACGTGTAAATAAAGAAGAGGTACTCATACGAGGCCCAGCCGGGCACCCTGTGACGAGAGAGCTGGCAGGGTGTGGGCCTGCTCGTAGTTAAATCACAGTATCCATGGAGTAAAAACATGACAAACCTTGTTAATTGAAGGTAACTCAGAACTTCGTAAATATTAGCATGCGTGAGGGCGCCGTAGTCGACCTCGCATCCAATTGTGAGTAGGAGGATTGAAAGCGAGACCTGCCGTAGTCTGTCTCAGCTTCGCAAATTTTCTCCGGGTGCGCCTGTACACTGTGAGCTCTCCCTGTCGGGACACTTCTCGGTCCCTGCCGTTGTGCTGGAGGGCTGTTGTTGGTTGTTGAATGTCCCTGTTCTTTTCATTTTTTGTGGATTGTGAGGCCTGTTTGTGTGTCACGTTGTCGCCAATGTTTTTGTGGGTTCTGTGTTCGCTTGGGGCACCGTGCACTTGCGTTGATCAATGTAGGGGGGAGCATTTGTGTGGGTGACTTGCATTCGGCGATGTCTTGTGGTTGGTTGTTGTGTCCCTCTCTGGCATCTCTTTGCCCATGTGTGTTGCCATTGTGCTATGGATTACTGTGTGTTGTGTGCACTGTCTGCATGAACCACTGTTCCTTGGTACACAATAGATACCCTGGTTCCATGTGAGTAGGGTGGCCCTTGTTTTCTCAATTGTGTTTCTTACTTGGTCAACACCCTTCTTTCTACTCACCAGCGGTATTTTTATAATTACTTTTTGCCTGAATCACTCACATGTCCAACCAAACCATTTCACAGTTTACATTGCATTCTATTGTATTCCTCCCCCTTACTCTCATTGCTCATGGTCAAGAACCACACCATGTTACTTTTCTCTCACATCACCATCTCTTTTATTCACAGCCTGGTAATAAGACTGATCCACTCACAAAGAGCTTAATGCATTCCCCTAAAATATTCAACCATGAATTCACATCAAACTCACCCTTTCTTTATGCTACCCTTCTCACGAGAACATAAATGTGTACTTCTATCAAGTGTTGTACCTGCACTAGGGCAATGAACCATACGAGCAGAGGAACTGCACTATATTTCTGTATTAATCAATTCCCTCTGGTTCTGAGAGACCTTGTCTCCACCAATGCAGTCCCAACTCTTTCCTACACTGTAAGGCTCTTTGTTCCACTTACTGCCTGCTTTTTCCAAATCCCACACAAGAAAGAAGTGGTGTTCAGCGTACGCATGATATCCCCATGGCCTTAATGACATCTACACCTTGCTAGTAAAGAGCAACACATCTGCTCCATGTGATGTAACGACCCCATGATTGACATTAAAGAAACGTCTATCACACGTTAGCCCTTATTAATTGTTGATGACACAACTTCTCTCACACTATTTGCCTTAAACTGTGTTGTTGTGCTCACTGCGAGCCCCTCACAGCGTTACTCTCCTAGTGGATAACACTTTCATCAGAGGGCTGTGTTTCTTATTTGTGTTCTGCTTTTGTACACTGGGGTAGCCAACTCCACTTTACTCACCTTACCAATTACTCTTCCCTCTCATGCCATTCACCTAATTTAAGCGACTTCGTCACCGATGAAGAGTCCCATAACCTCTTAATCACCCACATCTTTAGCTCATCTGCAGTAACTGTAGCTCAGCAACTTTTGCACATATTTTAACATACTTTAGACCACTAAGAAAAGTTGTCTCATGCTACTAGACTATATCATAAACACCACACTGGTGTTGTTACTGTCTGGCATTTAGTGTCATGTTGTGGTCCTTTACAGCTTGCAATCTTTTCATTAACATTTTTTTTATATTTTCCGTGCATAACGTCACTTGCTGTGCCTTTTGATTTACATTTTGTGAAATAGGAACTCCTAAATCTATGTCTTTACTGTTCTTAGCATCATCGGGCAAATTAGTGCATTGTTCATGGAATCTTTTCTTTGCAACAATTCTGACGTAGTCCCCTCACCTTATCTAGCACACTCATGTAGTCCATGTGCAGCCACAGTCATTGGTGAGGGAGGTTGACAAATATCCTGAGGGGCAGTTGATCGTGGAATTGGTACAGCTGTACACACATTCATACTCATCGCAACATTGGGTCTTCTTCACGGTAATGGTTCGTTGAGGGTGGCGGTAGGGAGCTGTGGTCTATTTACAGTCCTCCTTTTTGCAGGCTATGAAAAGATAAAACATCGCGAGAATTCAATATATTGGCAAATAAAAAAATATTACAGATTGGCAGACCGTCAAAGTGGTGCACTCAGGATTACTGCGGAAAATGTTCTGTCATTTTTTTAGTTACTTTTTCCCTTGTACATTACAAACAAATATTTCTGATGCACGTTGTGCAGGATTAATGGCGCAAACAAAGGGCTCCTAAAATCTGTTGATATTTACATCCATTACATTCATCATTTACAGAATTTAAATTGGCAAAATATTGCTCTCGCGAGTTTACCCATGTGATAAATCCGAAAATATGGCTGGAACGTTAATTTGGGCCCTTGAAAACACAGTGAACACTCACAAATTCATATGTTTGGGGTTATTCTCAAACAACCTGTAGGTACTTAGCCACAATGGAAGTAGAAGCACTGTCAACTGGACTGTTTGTACCAGACTTTGAGGGAGTAACTACTTCATTTAGACTAACCTGGTCCCTTGCCCCCTCGTGATCAGCCTTAACTTGTGACTTTCCTCCGTTATATAACAACCAGATACCCACAAGTGGTGCATTACTTTTAGGTGCTACACTTATCTAAATCTTTGAAATGTTATACTTCTGGTTCTACTGATTGTTCATTAAAAATAATTAAAATAGTTTATAAAAAAAATATTTAATGGGGGAAAAAGTAAATCATTGTTGCTGGCAAGGCACGGTGCCAACGAAAATTAGGGCTACAGACAGCAGATGACCAGCCTGAAGAAAGTACTCACTCGTGACAAAGCTGAAGGTGCAGTCCCTCCTGGTTAGGTCATCGTCTCTGGATCAACAAAGAAAAAAAGAGGATATGTCAAAGGGGCATTGGGGTTTATGGGTAATAAAGGTGTGTCCAAACTTATAGAAAGAAAAAAAGTGCGTCTTTCTCAAATTGAAGAAAGGGAAAACAGATTTCTTCTGGATTATACAACGAAGGAAGGTATCAGTCTCATGGTGAGGATTCGCTTAATGAATGAACGGATTAGAATCAGGAAGACGAATGGTTAAGTAATATCAGCAAATTCTAAAATACTCAGAAACCTCCAACTGAGGGTCAGGCCTATAGGGATTGCTTTTCAGAGAAACACCCAACTTAAAAGAGGGAAACAGGAAATATCTGGTTCAGTTGCTTTAATAGAATGCAGTGCAACAGATTGGCTCCTCTATACTTGATTCTCGTTCAGCAGTTACATCCTGTGTGGCAAAACAACATTTGCATACTTTTGTGTACAGCAATCAGAAGCATACAAATTATTTCCTTGCTGTCTGCAGACGTCCTTAGATTATATATGTTGATAGGTTTTTAAAGCATTTCTGCTTCGCTCACCACATCTTATGTACTAAAGTTGAGAAGATGGTTACTGATTTCATGTAAGTGAAACAGGATGTTCTCTACTGCAGAGAGTCACTGAATCCACAGGCTACATGGATGCTAAAATGAAATTCATCCCGCCTATAGTTAAATCTTTGTTTTTTGCATAAACGTACATGAACACAAGGCACATACAGGCACATGCATCAAAGGATTTTGCGATCGCAAACGGTGCGAATCGCAAAAATCGTCCGTTTGCGATCGCAAAATCTGCTTTTGGAATGCATGAAGGGTCAAGGCCCTCGCAATTTAAGAATTCGCAAATATTTGCGAATTCTCAAATTGCGATTGCATTTAAGGAATCGCATTTTGCTATTCCTTAAATGCAATGCATGAAACTTGAAAAAATTGCAGTTTCGCAATTAAGGGGAGCAAATTACCATGAGGTTGAACCTCATGGTAATTTGCGAAAAATTTGAAAAAAACACTTTTGTGCATTCTTCAAAGTTTCATGTTGTGCACACACATGCCCTAAGGGCATGTGTGTGCGCAACATATGTGCACAGATTGATTTCAGGGGTGCAACAGGGTGTCCTTTGGACACCCCTGCACCCTTGAAATCGCATTCTCAATTTGCGATTCGCTAATTGCGAATCGCAAATTGAGAATGTCTTCCCATTCATTCCTATGGGCCTCTAGGCCCATAGGAATGAATGGGGAGGTATTCCTTAATTGCGACTCGCAATTTGCGATTCGCAATTAAGGAATATTAAGAAATCGCAATTTATTTAGCGATTTCTTGATGCATTGCATTTTGCAATTCCTTAATTGCGATTCCTTATTTTTCACAATTAAGGAATCGCAAAATTCAATATTGATGCATGTGCCTGATAGAGTTATTCTAGACGAAACACTAAGGGGCACATGCAGCAAGTTATTTTGGGATGGCAAACGGCCAAATTTTGCGAATCGCACTGATCGCAAATTGGCCTTTTTCAATGCCTGAAAGTTTTTCAGATTCGCAATTTAGGTAATCACAATTTCTTGTGATTATCTAAATTGTGAATGCAAATAGGGAATCATAATTTGCGAATCCCTAATGCACATGTAACAAGCCTTTCCTAAATGCGAACTGTGCATTTAGGAAACACTAATTAGCATCAACTTCAAGTTGATGCTAATATGTGCATACTTTGAAAATTGCACAAATCTGTATTTTTCAAAGTACCATGTGGCGCACACATGACCGTAGGGCAGTAGCGGCTCCTGGTACGAGTGCTGCGGGCAGTGAGGCGGGGCAGGGGAGGGGCAGGTTGGGGGTAGTAATCCACAGAATACAGCCAAACGGAGGTAAGTACATAGATAAATAAACAAAACGAATTACATTGCGCACACTGCAACACCAAATAGCGATGCAGCGTGCGCAATGTAATTAATTTTGTTTATTTATTTATTTACTTACCTCTGTTCAGCCGTATTCCCTGGTTTACTACCCCCTCACCCTGCCCCTCCCCCGCCCCTCCTCACCGCCCAGCAGCACTCCCGCCAGGAACCGCTACTGCCCTAGGGCATGTGCGTGCCTTACATTGTTAGGGGTGCCTCAGGGGGACCTTAAGAAATCGCAATTAGAGAATTGCTATTTGCTCTCTGTTATGTTGTATTGCATTTTGCGACTACCAAATAGCGATTTCTAAAAAATTCGCCATTTGGTAATCGCAAAATGAAATATTGATGCATGTGCTCCAAAATAGTTTATAATACAGAACAACCGAAAATGACATAAACTATGTTGTACAGCAATGCAAAAGTGAATTTATGCCCAACATCACACAAACTTTAAACTCCCTGTGTAGCCCGTAAAAAAGTTAATTAACATTCTTACTGAAGTGCAGACTGCTCTGCCATAAGCAAAACAGCGAAGCAGAAAGTACAACACCAGAAATGTACATTGATTTCATACTGATATTATTTCTCAAACACATGTATAACTAAAAAGTTTCCTGATGCACTAGAACTGTAATGTGAAGAAGAACACAATGAAGTATTCAGATCATATGCTCATGGGCAAACAATGGGCGACCATCCCCCCGGCAATATGGCCAGACGTGTTCGGGGAAATCCCCACCCCGAAACACGAAATCAAGACCCTCGGAGTCTGGCTAGAACCCGCTCTCTCAATGAAGACCCAAGCGGCCAAAACCGCCGGAACCTGTCTGGGGCTTCTGCGAACTGTTCGCAAAATTCTCCCCCTCCTACCGCCCGTGTCCAGGAAACTAATAGTACAGGGCCTCATACTGTCACGGCTGGACTACAGCAACCTGGTCTATCTAGGTGCGCCGGAAGCCACCTTAGCGAGACTGCAAAGAACCCAGAATGCTGCAGCCCGCCTAATTATGAGCGTACCTCCTAGAGTATCCGCCAAACCCGCCATCAAGGCGCTGCACTGGTTGCCAGTCCGCCAAAGGGTGGAGTTTAAGGCCATGTGCACGGCCCATAAACTAATTAACGGATCGGGACCTGCGATCCTCAGGGGTTTGGTCACCCCCTACACTGCACCAAGGGCCCTACGGTCGGAGAACGAGCACCTGGCCAACATCCCTAAATTCAAAAGAGCACGCACTGGAGGCCGACGCTTCTCTGTTAAGGCGTCCACCGGTTGGAACTCTCTCCCACGTTCCCTCAGATTGGAACTCAACCACCTGACATTCAGGAAAAAACTTAAAACCCTTCTGTTCCCTAAATAAACCCTCTACCTCCCACCCCCTCAGCAGGACTCAATATTAACAGCGCGGGGATGCCCTCGGGTCACCAGGCGCTATATAAATTGCTAAATAATAATAAATAATAATAATATGCACTTTGCTACAATATCGGACCTGACCAAAGATGGAAGATGGGAACAACGGGGCCTGAAAAGGTTTCTGCATTTGAGACGTTTGTTTTCATTTCAGACAATTTCAGGAACCGAGTTCCACTCTTTGGCTCTCTGAACTTGCACAGATATGACGTCAACTTTTTCGAAGCCACAGTACCTGTACCTGCCCCGCTGGTATTTTAGAAAATTATTTGTCAAAACTTTAGCTCCGTGTTGTGGAAACCTTCGTTAGCCACACAGAGGAGGGGTGCTCTTCTGTACTGGCAACTAAACAAAGCAGGAGCGTTTATACTTTGTGAGCCATGTTTTGTGAAAGTCACTAGCAGTGAATGACTATGGTGACTGACGCTCTCTCGCTATTTTATGCTTTGTACAGTGTCACATTAATCTGCACTGAGTACATTTGCATATGCTAACATGAAGAATTATTTTGCTTGTGTTGTACTTTTCTTTCGTTTCAGGAACCAAGCTGTAACTGCCAAATTATAATTAAATATATTCTCATGTTTAAATTTCTGAGTGAATATTTATCTGAGTATGTTTTATGGAGAGCTGAATAATGAATCATGACATCTGTGCTGAGAATGCACCGACTGCAATATATCATCTTGCTATGAGATGTCTTTTGAAGCTCATGCAACAAAGATTTCTATTGTGGGATGGCTTGCAAGAGGATTGATGCAGCGTTTTCTGGGTCCACTTGCTTGCCATTGGTCCTCCGACAGACCTTTCTATCCAACTAATAGGTGATGCTCTATTACTTACCGGTAATCTTCATTACTCCAGGTCCCGTTGTCCCATTCATTACAAATTGGAGATAACCATCTCCCGACAGAAAAAAAGACAAGAGGAATGCTGGGACCCTACTACTGCCCCTCCCACTGGGAGTACATAAGCAGTATTTACCCAGCATCCCGCCTGTACAACCAAGCCCAAACAGGAAGGCCGACCGCCCGGGCGGGAGGGAGGGGTGTATGAATGGGACGAGCACAACGGGGCCCTGAGTAATGAAGATTACCGGTAAGTAATAGAGCATAACCCCCAGGTCCCTTATGTCCTTGTCCCATTCATTACAAATTGGAGAATACCAAAGCAGAAAACCGACCTTCCGAATCCACAAGCGCACCCAGGAAACCACAACAAAAGCAGCAACCCAAGGGAGCACCGAGAAGGAGGGAAAGGGGACAACAGGAAGCAACCGGCCCGTAACCCAAAACAGAACAGTAGGGACCAAACCAGTACGGGAGACAACCAAGAAAAAACCAGAAGGCCAGGGCCCCAACAAGGAGGCCGCTAACTAGAGAAACCGGAGACAGGGCAACCAGGACCAAGACCCAAAGGACATGGCCAAGGAACCCACCGGACAAGGCAGCTGAGCCGAGAACCACCATTAAGGCAGACCGGACCCGGCAGCCACCCAGACACAGACCAAACCCTGCCGAGGAGGCCCAAGAACAAGGAAAGAAAAAAAAATCAGCACCCCAAGGGCCACCAAACGACAACCACCAAGCACCCAGCCCAGAGGGAGGAGCCGAAGGATGAGCCCAGGGGCCGAACAGGAGCGAGACCCCAACCAAACCAAAAAGGACAGAGAAGGAGACTGAGACCCGAAACCCCAGGAGGCCAAAAGCCCCACAGTGAAGGAGGCCGCAACCCAATCCAGTAAGGCCACAAAACCCAGAGCAGAAAGGGCAGAGGAGGGCAACCAAAAAACCATAGGCCAGAGAAGCCCCCAGAAAGAACCAGCCGAAAGCTGACCAACAACGGGGAGGCCAACAAGGACCAGAAACCAAAAACGAACAAACCAGCAAGGGCGGGGACAGGGCCACCGGCCACAACCCCCCCAAAACCCCCCAACCCCAAAAGGGAGGGAAAAGCAAGGCAGGACGGGAGTCCAGGGCAACCGGGAACCCCCAACAGCCCCCAAACCAGGAAACAACCAGGCACGAACCTGCCGAGCCAGGAAGCCAGGGCCGGAGCCAAGCATCCAGCCGACACAGGAGGACCCGCAGGCCCAACCAACTCCCGGAAGGAGCCCACGCAGTGCCCAGGCCAAAGTAAAAAAGGCGGGGAGGAACAGAGACCCCCAGCACGCCACAGCCGGACCACACAGAAGGCCGGAAAAAGAAACAGAGGAGACTGCCAAAGCGGAAACCAGAGGAAGCAGAGAAGGCAGATGGCCAAGCAGCAGTAAAACCCCAGACAACCTGCAGCCAGGAGGGAGGACCCCACAGAGGCAAGAGGAACACCACAGAACCGCACCCCAACCAGAGAAGGGGGGGAGGGCACCCAAACAGACACACACCGGGAAAAAAACCCGGGGAAGACAGGGAAGACAGAAGGGAGCCAGGACACCAGAACCAGGAAAGAATCCAGAACGCCCAGCAAAACACACCCCAAAGCCGACTGAAAAGCGACCGCACAGCCAGCCAGCCAAGGATGCACAGCCCGAGGCCACCCCGAACCAGCAGGAGGCCGGCAAAACCGGAGCAACAGGACACGCCAACCTAGAAGCACCGAACACCAGAACCCCACACAGGCCCAAACAGGGGACCCGCAACCCAGGAGGAAGCCAACGAAGAATGAGCACCAGGGCAAGAGGTAAACCGGAAGCCCACAGCATCCAACGGAAACCCCAAGACCAGGCAGAAAAACGGAAACCCAACCACAGGCGAACCAAGCGCGGGGAAAGAAGCACCGCCAGGAGCAGGCCCAGAAGGACTCACCAGGACATGACCACAAACCGCCGAGCGCCCTGCCAGGACACACAGAGAGAGCACAGTCCAGGACGTAGAGCCAAAGAAGGCGACCAACAGGCAGCCAAAACCCGCAGGAGCAGGAAAGCCCCAGCAGACACCCAGCCTTTGCATCCACAACGGGAACCACACGCGACCAGGATCCCTAAGGGAGCAAGCGCACCCAGAGCCCAGACAGACCCCCAACCAGGAGAACCGCAGAAGAGGGGAAACAGGAGCCATGCCAAGGGCATGGCAGCAGCGAAAGACAGCCAGGCCCAAACAGCAGCAGCATGAACCCCAGGAACTAAAGGCAAACAGCCACCGGAACCACACCCCGGGGGGCACAAGGGAAGGAAGAACAGGCGCCCAACCACACCAGCCGGAGAAGCCCACACCAGGCACTCCCGGGCGGCCCCAACCAGGAACAAACTAGGCCCGAGCAAACGGAACCCCAGAGACCAGACGAGAGCATGAACGGCTGCAGAACCAGGAGGGGCGGCCAGGAACACCGAAGCAAGCCAAATGCAAGCACAGTGAGAGCCAGGGCAGGAGCAACCAAAGACAGAAGCACCCAGCAAGGAGGAGGCAAACAGCTGGAGACAGCACCAACCAGCCAGACCCCCGGAGCAGCCCAAGCACACAGAAGGCCCCGCGACAAACACCTGAAACCCCAGGCCGGAGAAAAGGAGAACACAACTGCGCACAGGAGGTAGCACGAGCAACCCTGGAACACAGATACGCCAACCCACAGAATGGGGCGGAAGCTGGAAAAACAAAAACGCAAACCAGACCATCAGGCAGAGGGGGCAGAGCGCCGCAGAGAGCACCAGGCACGACACCAGGAAACCCCAAGGGAGACCAGGCGCAGCCCCAGGGACAGGAGGACAAAAGCCAGGAACCCGGAGCCCCCGTGCACCAACCCCGAACAACCACGCAGAAGCGAAGAAGCGGAGGTGAACACCCAGCACACCCGAACGGAGCAGAAGTAACAACCAAACAGGCCGCCCACAGTGGAGGCAAAGCCCCCAGAGAAAGGGCTGGCAGACAGAGGCAGCCAAGAAAGTGAGGCAGCAAAGAAAAACGGGGCAGACCCCGGCAGGCCAACAGGAACTCAGGGGAGCCAACAGAACCCCCCAACATGCAGAGGCCAAAGGAGCAGGAACACTGTCCCATCACCAACCCGGGGGCAGGGAGCCATGGAGGAGCCGGAGCAGGTAGGACCAGAAGGGTACCCCGACAGGCCGCATCCAAGGATGCGAGAGGTGACCTCAACCCGCAGAGCAAGCAGCCATTGGTAGAACGCAAGCAAGCAGGCACGAGGCCCCGGGACAAAACTAGCACCCCCACGAGCCAAAGCCACTAAACGAGCAGCAGAGCCCACAACACCAGGACCCCTGCACAGCACACAACCCCCGGAGCACCCCAAAAGGAAGCACCCACAAGGCCTGAGAGTCCAGTGTGGCAAATCTGTGCCACGAGATGGGGACACCAACCCCCCCCTGTTAACAAGGGAGGACAGCACAGCTGAGCAAGACCCCAACAGCAGAGAAAACGGGGCCCCCGCCAAGGAGCGCCACACCTAGGGCAACCCAACGTCGCTGAAAAAAGAGCGACAGAAGGAACCAAAGCCTGCACACCAAAGGGCAAAACCCCACAGCAGACAGGAACAGAACCTGACTACTCGCACCATCAGGGGCCCGCCGAAGTACATAGGAACCCCAAGAAACACCTCCAGAGGGTACGCACAGATAGAGCACCAACAGCGAGCCACTGCACTGAGGCATTTGAGACACAAACTGGGCACCCCAGCACCAAAGACAGAAGCCCGTGCCTCCCGCAGCACAACCAAGCACCAAGCGGAAAGAGGCAGCAACGGCTACCACAGGCTGGGGGAAGGAGGCAAGCCCTCAAGAGGGTGCCACCAGACAACAAGGCCCCCACTGCCAGCGCACAGACATGGCAAGTGTAACATGAAAAGAAGACGGAAGAAGCCCCACGGAGCAAAGGTACGTGGAGCCACCCGAAAACCTTGCAGGCCGCAGTCTGAACAGTGCAGTCAGAGTCAAGACCCCCACCAGATCCGCCAACCCACAGGCAATGAAGACCGTCAAACTGAAGTGACACCAAACAGCCTCTGTCACATGCAAAGCAGAAGTCCAAACCGCGCCAAAAGCCAGGATTGAACCAGGGATCTTCAGATCATCAGCCGAAACGCTCTCCCAACTGAGCTATCATGGCCTGCTGAACGTCTGCTTCTGAATACCCGTCCCAAAGTGGAAGAGGGCGGGAGCCACGGGCAGGAGCTGAGAGCCAGCGGCTCGGGTTACGGCACGAGCAGCAGCCTGGAGCCCAAAAACACAGAAGCAGCACCAGAGCAGAAACACCCCCAGGGAAGCACAGTACAGCACAGGCAGCAGCATGCCCCAGTAGGCCCCGGGAGCCAAAAGCCCCGCAGCCAAACACTCCAGCAGTTTGCATAGGGGAGGAAAGAAACAGGTCATTTGAAACTGCAAGCTACTGTGGTCAAATCACCAATTGAATAATCATGTGTTAGAATCACATGTGCCGTTTCTGGGATGCAGAAGCAGTGAAGGGAAGAAAAACTGACAAGCGGCACTTACCCGGAGCGGGTGGCCAACCCCAGGAACAAGGCCCCCCACTACAAATGCCTGCACACCAGGAGACCAGCAGGATCCCATCAAACATGGCATGTCTCACCCGGCCAAGCTCGGGAAGACGAGCCCGTGACCCGGAAGAAACCGGGAACTCCAGCCCCAGTCGCGAACAGCCCGGAGGCCATGCAGAGCAAGCAGAACATTGGCTCCAACAGAGACTGACTCCCAGCAAGGCCGGCAGGCCAGGAGACAGTCCAGGGAACCCCGCGCCCGCACAGCCAGGCAGCTGGGCTGGGGTAGAGGAGAAGCACCGCCACTCCAGCCCAGCAGGAGCAGCACCAGCACAGTCAAGTCCATTCTGTCGACAGGCAGAAAAAAAGAACAGGCGGGATGCTGGGTAAATACTGCTTATGTACTCCCGGTGGGAGGGGCAGTAAGGGTTCCAGCATTCCTCTTGTCTTTTTTTCTGTCGGGAGATGGTTATCTCCAATTTGTAATGAATGGGACGAGGACATAAGGGAACTGGGGGTAATGGGAGTAAGCATTAAGATCAAACAAGTTGAATTAACAGTGCAACCAATTTGGCTACACAATGAGGACCAGGAATTGGTAGCTTGGGTTAAGAAGAATTATTACAAATTCAAAATGAAGTTCAGACAAACAACTCTGAACACCATGCTATAAAGATACAGAATAACAACGGGGAAACCCAAACTCCTAAAGAAATTTAGGAGTGCCAGTATTAAACATGCAAGGAATTCTGTTACTGCTATACAGAAAATTACTAAAAGCAATTGATGCTCAGAGAAAAGTCTCAAGGTTTTTTTTTGTCTAAGCATAGTTAAATCTAAAGTCAATGAAAATAAAGTCCAAACAAATAGGATTGCTTTGTTAGCCTAAAGAATCTAAAAAATCGGGGTAGTCCGTAAAGGAATCGAAGTCAAACAGTGGAACATAAAGTTTTGAAGGGTTCAGCATCACAGAAGTTTGGTCGAGTCTTCTAATGGTCAGACATTGTTAGCCTAAGTCACACTTAGGAAGGGATCAGACAAGCATTGCGGTCTTAACCTCATAATGGTCACGGTAAAATTCTTTAAGCCTTCGGGGTCCACAAAGAAGGGGTCTGGAAGGCTCCATGAGAGAAAAGGAACTGACTCCTAAGAGTGCTGAAAGGAAATCTGGATCTCTATCAGGCTAAACACTAGGTTATAATACACAAATTCCACCAGTAACACCCTCTTTGTACTCATCATCAGGGTTCTGTTTTTTCAGTCCGGTTTTCAGGTAGCAGACTGTAACACCAGAGGTAGATCCCACACTGGACATGGAAATGACATCGGCTTCTCACATATATACTAAATGGCAACATTGACTCAATAAACCTTTCAGGGATGCCTTGCTTTCAACTTGGGGAAGCCAGGACGGGTTCCCAAGGCAAGCGCCGAGATGCCTACGGGTAATCGAGCGCTATATAAGAACGTATAATAATAATAATAATAATAATAAGTTGATGCTTTGGTTCCCCAAGTTCCTTTGTCAAGGTCTTCTTCTCAGGCTCTTTCCCCCAGTAATGTAATGTACTGTAATATAATATAATTAAAAAAAATAATTAGGAACACTAAGGGCCAGATGTAGGTAAATCCTATTTACCGACTCTTAAATACCGAATCATACCGATTCGGTATTTAAGAGTAGGTAAATAGGAAGGAGGCATATGTAGGTAAATCTTATTTTTCAATTACCGATTCGGTAAGATTCGGTATTTACCGATTCTGTAAATACCGAATCGGTATTTCACATTGATTCCTATGGGCCTTGAAGCCCATAGGAATCAATGGGAAATACAGATTTGGTATTTACAGAATCGGTAAATACCGAATCCTGGCAGGGGGAACGGGGTGTCACTTTGACACCCTGTAGCACCCCAATTGCAGGCTTGTGTGCCATGTGGCACACATACATGCCCTAAGGGCATGTCTGTGTGTCACATGGCATAGGTGTACATGCACAGATGTGCATGTACACTGGAATTCGGTATTTTTCCACCCAATAGGATTGGGTGGTAAAATAAGAATTCCTAAGGGCCTGTGGCACTGCAAACTGTGCCACCTACATATGGATTTACAGAATCGGTATATTTACCGATTCGGTAAAATACCGAAGTGGTAAATTTACCGAATCGGAAAATATACCGATTCTGTAAATAACGACCCACCTACATCTCAAAAGCCAAATACCGGTCGGTAACGGCCGAAATCGGCCGTTACCGACCGGTATTTGGCTACCTACATCTGGCCCTAAGAGATCTCTTAAGGTATGAAACTCTTAAGGATAAAAGAGGAAACTATACTTTTAGTAATACACTTGAGAGTTCACTAGTAAAATTTCAGTGTTCTATTTCTCACTTTCAGATATAGACTTCAGTACAATTTAAACTGTTTTTGAAAAATAAGACGGGCAGACTATTGCTCACTGCTAGCAATTTACAAACCCTATGGTGATAGCCAATCTTTTAAGTAGACAGTGTCTCAGACACTGTTGTACATTGCATTTTGCGAGTCGGAAATTGTGAGTCGAAAGCGACGCAATTTACGAGTCGCAAAATGCAATTGTCGTACATCTGGCCCTTGTGTTTTAGATATAATGTACTTAATACCAATAATTTTAATGCCTCAGCGAAGTCACCTCTCGATGAATTTTTGTGCTACAATCTGTAACTTTTTTACTCTTTTTTACCTATGTATTAATTGTACGTCTGTATTATGATATTCCCAATGACTTTGTGTGTAACTATCTGTATACGTTTTTAAAATCTTTTAATCTATGTATTAACTGTATGTCTGTATTATGATCCTCACGTCGCTCATGTGCTGTTTTGATTATTTAAAAACTGTACATATTGTTGATCTCTGTTGAGATCTGTATCAATAAACAAACAATTGAATTGTAGTACAGTAATGTATCTATTCTAAAAATTACAGTGCATGTGAGTACCTGCTAGAAATGTCAGGTTAGCAGAAAATGAGATTAGCATTTATGCAGCTTGGTGAAATACAGACCTGCATTGGACAATTTAAGAGTTAACTAGATAGTGCACATTTAATATGTGTGTGCACATTTAATTTATTTATTTATTTTTGTGTTTTATAGAGCGCAAACTAGACCCATAAGGTGTCAGAGCACTTTACAGGATTGACATTTGAAATAAAAACAGGTAGATACATTATGCAAGAAACAAGAGTCTCAAATCCCAGGGTGGGATGCCCAGAGGTGCAGGCTGGATATCATCCGGAAAAATAATTGTGAGGCCGTAATAGGAGGTAGAACAAAGTCGCTGAGGAGATTGTAATGCAAGAGTTAGGAGAGGAATTTGCCTCGTTTCACATTACATATAACATTCAGTAAGTCGTTAAAAATGATCAAGTCAAGTGTAAATATGGCTAAGAACAACATTTAAATGCATATATGTGTAACTTTTTTTTTGTTTTATATAGAGTGAACTCGACCTGAAGGCATCAGAGGACTTTACATGAGCACCAGTTATATTACAGATGGACACATTCATTTTGTTAGGCACGGGGAGATTAAGTGATTTGCCCAGAATCACAGGATGTTGAGCGTTCCCCAGCTTCGACGTTGACCGATCTAGCGCTAGGACACATCCTCTCTGCATTACATAAATGTTATCTTTTTCATTAAAATCACATTGTACATAAGTTAGAATGGTATTCTATTCAGTTTTCAAGTCAATATATGTTATTTCTATATTATAGCACACATTTATTGAAGTGGAATTTCATCTCTTAATGAGCACATTACCCACTATATGAGGATGGTTTTAAATAATGAATACTTTGATTAATAAGACAATCAGTTATGATAAAACACTGTGGTCATAATTACCATTTCGGCAGGAAATCCTCTGACCTCTGGTCGGAGGCTCTCTGACCGTCATTGTAAGTTTAAACTCCGACC
Source organism: Lissotriton helveticus (assembly GCF_964261635.1). NCBI lineage: Eukaryota > Metazoa > Chordata > Amphibia > Caudata > Salamandridae > Lissotriton > Lissotriton helveticus. The sequence goes on along the minus strand of NC_136070.1, from coordinate 1,132,047,223 downwards.
ACCGCATTACAATGAAGGCGGTCAGAGCTTAAACCGCTTGGGGAAAACAACTCGGCCAGTCGGAAAAGCCTCATAATCCCTTAAGGATGGCGTTTCCGCCATCGGGATTATGATAGCACTTTTCGACAGCAGTTACTGTTGGCCTTTCTGACATGGAACTGCTGTTGGAATGTGTCTTTGGGGCCCCAACCAGGGCCCCCTTACTCTCTGGGAGGGATATTTAACAACTTCCATTTTGGGAGCATGTGCTGCTAGTGGTTGCGGCCTGCAGGACAATGTTGCATCCTAATTGCTGCATTGGAACTGCCAACCTGAGATCAGTTGGTTTCCCATCCGCATCGATGATGGTCGGAGGCAACTCAGACGGACATCGTACTCAAGGCCATAATGTGAGAAAATTCTCTAGCCCTGCAGAGAATACACTCTTTATTAATGATGTCAAATGCAACATTTTACATTAGTTCATTAAACCATACAAGAAACATGTGCTAAGTGCAAGTTGATGTCACCTATCTGTGAAGTATCTGTGACGTATTTGTGATGTGTAAAAGGTCGGCAAACTTGCACTGCACCAAGATCGACATTAAGATACTGTGTAATGTTTGATTCCAAATGGGTTTCCCTCCCTGGGAATAGTAGGGAGTATTGCTTACTGTCAAAAATGTTGTTTTTAATTGTGCCTTGATAAGCTAGTTAGACTCAAATGCCATTTTCACTCTTTTCAGCAGAGACTATCTCTCTATTCCTGCTCAAAGTGTTAGACTCCTGAGAGTCTAGAAACTAAAGCTGCTCAATTTTGCTCCTTACAACTCTTAGCATGGTGGTTTTATTTGCTACTTTTGAATCAATCTGAGTTACATAAGGGATATCTTCATGTACTGACCATAGACATAGAATGAATGTAATGACTTTGTTCAATTTGAGTTTGTAAATTTGCTAATCTGCTAATAATTCTTCATGGTTTTCAGATTTACCCCGCTCTGCCATCATTGTGAAGTTAAATGTGCTTCGCTGTAATTGATCAATTGTTGCTTTGTGGAAGTCATGCCCCAGTCCGGAACTAAATGTCCATCAGCTCAAGTGCAACTTGCACTTGAGATTGCACCAACGTGCCTGCATGGTGCAAATCTGCTGCCTCAACTATGAGAACAATGTAACCAGTGTTGACAAATCAACATTCATGTAGGAGAAAAATTCATACAGTCTTTTGGGACAGTGAGGTAGAAAAAAAAAGGAAGTAGCTCTAAGGGACAACTGATATTTAGAAAGGCAGAAGTCGTCTGAAACCTCAAAAAGCCTCACTTTTCTCACAATCTTTCCAGGTCCAGACAGGTTTTTGTAGACAGTGAATTCAGCAAGATTACTGGTTTTGTTGTTTCAGGTTCAAAATGTTGGCTGTTGTCTTGTAACCTACTCTTAAGAATTAAGAAGGGATGCTGCCCTTATTTGCACTAGCTCTCATAATAAAACTGAAAAGGATTGGTGTGTTATCAGAGTACACAGACATTTGGATGCATATGAACTGAGAAGCGATACCAAGAGTTGAAGATAATAATTCTTAAGCATTTCTCACCTCTGTGCAGCCGCGGCCTGTGGAGGAAGTTACGGTGGGGCAGGGAGGCGGGGAGGGGGAGGGGCAGGATGGAGGGTGCTAAAAACTGGCATATGGATAATTGCAGGTAAGTACACAATTTAATTAATAAAACTAAATTCGTAGCGCGCACAGCAGCGCATTTTGTGATGCAGTGCGCGCTACGAAATTCAGCTTTACATATTTAACAAGAAGGAAACAGTTCCAAAATCTTACTGTTGGCCATCTTGGGATGGGAAGGCTGTGCTAACATGGTGTCAAGCCTGTCCAACAGATCTTACTGTTCTCATAGAACTGGGACCTTGTGCAGCATCCTTACTCTCAAAGAATCGCTTGTTCAGTAACTAACACAAGTGCTAGGTTAATGCCTTTGAGATTGCCACAATTCGTGGTGGAAGTGTTCATGGCCAATTTTCCCCAGAGTTGCTCATCTGTGTAGAAGGACTCATGTTCTCATGAGAAAACTACCAACCACGACAAAGTCGTTACTCTTGGGCTTAGTCATATTTAAACCGTGTCACAGAAGATCCTGGTATTTGTTATGCAAGACTACTTACCTCCAGTATGCTCGCGGTTGAACTTCACAGCTTCCAGTATGCCCGAACTTCAGCTCCACCGCCATTGGAAGCCTTATCAGCCCCTGGAACAGAAAGTAGAGACAGGCAGTATTGTGCGGTGTTGATACAAGTTCAAACGAAAACATTACTTGTTGTGCACGTTTTTATTTTTTGCTGAGCATTTAAAAAACCATAGCATTTCTGATCACTGGCGGAAATATTTAAAAGAGTGCACACTTTGTTTTTGCTGAACTGTTGAAAGATATTGAACTTTTGAAATCTGGAAGAGTTAATTAACAATTGCTGAAAGACTAAAGTAATACAGTTGTACAACACGTTCAAGGGTGGAGATGTCGAACTCTGGAAAATAAAAATAAAAACATAATTGTTTTTAATGTAAAAATTTGGTATAAGCACAGATTTAAGTACCATTGCATGATTGTTTGTTGAACCGTGTCAACACAAATGCAAGATATTATTGTACGACAAAATGTTGTGTGCATGCATGTTTTTCATACCACAAAGCTGATTACAGAATTTCATGTAATTGTAATTGTCCAAGGTAATTTGAGAGTCATCGAGTAATTAAGAAATCATCAAGGCATCACTGGATTATAGAAGAATTCTAAATCAAGATATGTCAATGGTAGGATAACACAATACTCGTAAGCGCGGATTTGGAACAGGCCATAAGAGAGGAGGGAGAGGAGCGCTCGACCGGCTCGGACGCTCCACCTCGGACCTGGGGATCTTGGTTCGAGTCTCGGTAACGACGCCAAAACCTCTTGTGATTCTGGGCAAATCACTTAATCTCCCCGTGCCTAAAAAATGAAAGTGTGTTCTCATGTAATGTAGCTGGTGCTATGTAAAGCGCTCTGATACCTGATTCGGTTCGGGTCTAGTTCGTGCTATATAAAACTCTGCAAAAAGAAAAATGATTCGTAAGGGGTTTGTGTTGCCTTTCACATTTTAGTTAAACTCTCCTCATAGGAATGAGCAATAGGAAACTTGGCAATTACAATCTTAAAACATCTAAGTGGGAAACGAAGTTAAGAAAGGTATTCACTGTTTAGGTAGGGTCTGACTTGATTAAGTGATGCGTTAAGGTTAGAGAGACTTATGTTGATACCTACATTTGAATTCCAGGAAGCTACAGGAGTGACTGAGAGCATTCACGTCGAGAACCATTGACAATCATTGATATCAAGCAACAATCTGGTAGAAATAAACCCAAGAGGACTCACTGTTATCTTCCATTGTCTTCCCAACCCCTGCCCCCTCAAAGATATGCCTGTTTTTCACTTTGGTTTCATGACAAGCGGAGGTGTTCAGAATGGAATTGGACTTGAGCTGCAGGACTTCTGGATTCTATCTCGCCCTCACCTAAGCACATGTCATCTAGCATAGCGCTGAAGAAAAGTAGCTCCCCCTCACCAGCTTCCTACAAGGCTGACCAGGAGAAATACAACATAGAGGAACGCCATGAGATTTCAGGTAAGTGCCTTAATCTCTTGCACCTGTCCGACTGGACAACGCCAAGCATCTTCTCCCCAGGGCGTCCAGAAGGCACATCACAGCAGGAGTCCTGCAACCGGAGAATGCCGCCTACAGGACCGCATAGACCCATTCACCTGTGACTTGGAAGTAATCAGAGCCTCAGGTCTTGACCGATAATTACTATAATTACTTAAAAAATAATTGAAATACTTGAAATACCTTACTCCTTACATTTGGTGGAATAAGCCCCCTGAACCACCCTAAAAATCATTATAATTAATAGATTTACTACTTTTTTTTTTAAAGTTTGCAAGATCCTTTATTGAGGAAAATCATGGCAGACACAATACACCGTGCAATACTGCAGCTCAAATCGACAAAATACAGATCAGGTCAAGCGTTCAGTAACAGGGAGATCACATCTTGCAGCAAATTTAAAAAAACGTGAAAGTTGAAATCACAGCTCAACTACTCCGAGGTCCTTCCCCCCCAGGGGGAACACACACAAAAAAGCAACATGAGTGGGGGTACTAAAAAGGCGGGGCGCTTATGGAAAGGGAGAGAGCTGTCACTGACCAGCGCCGGTGGCCGCGGCGGACACAGGGCCGGCGGGTAGCGCGGGAGAGGCAGCACCACTGGGATGGGAACGGGAAAGGAGATAGGTAACCAGGGGGCCCCAAATGTCAACAGGTCAAGACCTGGCAGGCATTAAATCCCAGAACTCCGATAGTCTGGCACTGAGAGGCATCCTCCAACCAACCCTCAGCTTTGGGGGCAGGCCGACGACCCCAACACATGGCCACCCTGCGCCTATCAGGGACCAGCAGCATCGAGATCAGACGTCGAGAAGCATCAGGACAGAATTTAACGAAGTCGAGAAGGCACAGGGGTGGATCTAGGTGCACTGCAGCTCCGGTGATGTCAGAAATGGTGGAACACACCACCCGCCAGAACTTAGCGACCTTAGGGCATAGCCACGCTAAATGGGCAAAGTCCACAGCAGGAGCAGCGCAACGCACACAATTGTTCCCAGGAATTAGCCCAAGCTGTGGAGCTGCACTGGGGCGCGTAACAGCCTGTGCAAATACTTGAAATGGATCAGATGGAGCTGGTAGTTTGGTGACAGCTTTTTCGTCTGATTACAGCTATATAGCCAGTCAGCCTGCGAAATGTCGATACCGAGATCCGTACTCCATGCCTCCCACGCACGATCCGAGGAAACGGGGGCGGAGACTAAGGTGAGAGCGTATAGATTGGTGACTAATTTGTGCGGTGACGGGAAGGTATATATGAAATCCAGAGCCGGCATGGTGGGCGGGGGCTGAGGGAATGTGGGGTGCAGTTTCCGGAAAGTGGCACGCAGCTGATAGAATAAAAGCATGTCCAGCAGCCCTGAGGAGTCAGGAAAAGAGTAGAAGGTGTTCTCTGGGTATAGATCCGCCACCGTCCTCAAACCCAACCACGTCGCATGTCTAGACATGCTGAAAGACTGAAGTGAGGGGAAATCTGAGTGGTTCACTATTGGCACAGATTTGGCAGAGAGCTGAGGGATGCTAAAAAGCTGACGCAGGCCAGACCAGGCCCATCACAGCGTCTCGACCGTGTCGGCCTCCGTCCGAGGGTGCACCGCAGGGAGCGAACAAAGCTGTCGACAAAGGCCAGGGGGAAGCTACATCTGTCTCGACTGCGACCTGAGGCTGATAAGGGGTAGGGTGAATCCAAAAATGCAGGAAGCTGGCCTGGACACACAAGGCATAGATCCTGAAGTCAGGCGCGCCCATCCCACCGGCAGACATGGGGAGAGTAAGGATATCATAAGCTACGCTCGGCTGTTTACCCACCTAAATAATGGAAATGATTAGGGAGCGTAATTTACGAAAGAAATGAGAAGTGAGAGGGATAGGGATGTTTAAAAACAGATAGAGAAATTTGGGAAGGACCACCATTTTGCCGATTGCGATTCTGCCCACCAGAGATAGCGGAAGTCGGCTCCACAGTGAAATTCTGGATTCTAGCCAGTCTACCGCCCACCTGACGTTAGACCTCCACAGTTCATCCAGATCCATACTCAGCCAGATGCCCAAATAGTGCGTGGGGTCAGAAGCACACACAAACAGAAAGTCAGGTGGGAAAAGCACGGTGGTATCCGTCAAGGGGAAAAGAACAGACTTGCTCCAGTTCATCTGGATGCCCGAATGCCCGCCAAAGCGTATGATTTCCCGGACCAAGGGGCTGAGGTTCTCCCAGACATATAGGGTAACATCATCCGCGTACATTGAGACGAGCAGGGAGCGGGACGACAAACCAATACCCCTGTGAGTATGGTGCTGCCGAAGCCTGGCCGCCAGGGGCTCCATTGCGATGGCAAAGAGCATGGCCGATAACGGGCACCCCTGGCGTGTGCCACGAGCAATACTAATAGGGTCGGAGACCTGACCATTTATGCGGAGACGTGCCGAGGGATTGGTGTAAAGGAGTTTAACCTTACGCAGAAAGATTTCACTGAACCCCATACGCGGCAAGATGTAAAATAAAAAGGGCCTCTTCAGCGTATCGAATGCCTTAGCGGCATCCAGCAGGGCAGCCACAGCCAGTAGGTTAGGATTAATTTGATACAAAACTGAGAAGATTGTAAGAAGGTTGTGCGAGGTTGCCCTACCGGGAATGAAACCTGATTGATTCGGGAGAGCAATGGTGGGCATAAGTAAAAAGAGGCGATCAATTTAGCAAACATTTTGTTATCTATGTTTATAAGGGAAAGGGGTCGGTAGGAGTTGCGATGGTTGGCAGGCTTGTCGGGTTTGAGAAGCAAGGTTATCATCGCCTCACGCAAGGATGGAGGGAAGAGACTGGTATCAAAAGATTAATTGTACATAGCTGCCAGATGTGGTTCCAAGAGATCGGTGAACGTTTTGTAGAACGAGACTGGCATGCCATCCAGGCCATGGGCCTTGTCTCCAGGTAGACTACTGATGGCAGCCAGTATTTCCTACCTGGAAAACGGTTCATCAAGGAATTTATGGTGGTAGTCTTCCAGCCAGACCAGTGCAATAGATTCAAAGTATTGATCAAAATCCTCCCGTGGCAGAGGAGTACCGGCAGAATAGTGTTGTGAATAAAAATCAAGAAAGCGGGATTTTATGTCCTCCGGGGAGCTAGTCCTGTCCAGTCCACCATCACTGAGGGCCATTATATAGGAGGCAGCTTGCGGTGGACAAAGGTTGGCAAGAGTACACCCCAGGCAGTCTCCCTCACCAAAGCGACGCGCCCGACCCTCTCTGCCCAAAAAAGACAGTTCACGTCCAGCTTCATCCGAGAATTCGGTGTGTTTTTTGCATAGTAGCGCCAACGTCTCAGGACTGGGGTGTGCCGCCTGGGCAGCATCCAGATCCTTAATTTCTTCCTCAAGCTTAACCAGAGTGGTACGAATAAAGCGGAGGACGCCGGCCTGTTTAGAAATACATTCGCCCCGAATGACGGCCCTAAACGCTTCCCATAAGGTGGAGGTGGAGTCAACGGAACCCGTTTTTAAATCGAAAAAGTTGGTTATCGCGGTTTGGATGTCCGTACAAAAAGCAGAGTGCCGGAGGGCTTTAGGGGGAGACGCCAAGTGAAGGCCCGTCGCGGGAAATGAGGGGGGCTGTGACGGATCTCGACCGGTGCATGATCGGAGAAGGTGCAAGCCATGTGCACTGCATCAGTGAGCCAAGACAAAATGTCCGGCGAGGTCAGCCAAAAATCAATTCACGACCAACAGCCCCTCGCGCCAGTGAAGCAGGTGCCTTCCCGAGCATCGGTGCGGAAATGGCGGCAAGCCTCATAAAGAGCGTTATCGGTTAAAATAGATGTGAGAGCTGTAGCTGCACGCGGATGGGACGTTTAGGAGCCCGATCGCTCCAAGGTCACCGATAGAGTGACATTAAAATCTCCACCCCAAACTACCGCTGTGGGGCCGCAGGAGGAGATGAGGTGCCAGATGTGATTAAAAAATACCGATTCATCGGAGTTGGGGCCGTCGACCGCGGCAATCGTAACAGGCTGAGCCAGTAGTAAACCATGGAGGATCACATATCTGCCCTCCGGATCGAGGAGTACCCGGGCAGTCTGCCAAGGGAGGCCCCGGCGCATCAGAATTGAGACTCCCCTGGCATACGACGAGTAGGTGGAGGAGTGAGAGTCCCCCCAATAACGGGATTGGAGTCTGGAGATGAATCCGGGCAACAGGTGCATCTCCTGTAAGAGACATATATCTACTTTGTGTCGCTCCGAGTGTGAGTGAATTAGTCGGGCCTTGCGGTGGTCATTCAGGCCCCGGACATTCCAAGTCCAGCAGACGATGTCAGCCATAATGGGGCGGTTCAAAGTGCAGCACAATGCAGCTCAGACGGCAAGCTACGCAGACAAGCACAGCGCACATGAGAAACAGGAAAGTCAGAGGGCGGCAGGATGCAGCACAGGTAGGAGGCAGTGCAAGCAAATAGAAAGGGCCCTCGGGGATTTCCACAAACAGGGCAGTGCGGGAGAGGCACGCAAGCATCTAAGTGACGGGTATGGCTCAGAGAGCAGAGCGCACCGGTGGGCAGTGATAGCGCCCCACAAACCAAACCACAGGAGGCGCAGCTTATAAGGGGAAGGAGGGACCAGTGGAGCAACATGTTGACCAACAATATATGACCAATGAGCGTGAACAGAACAAATCAGAGAGCACAATGCAGTGTAGCAGACAAGACTTACTGCGGATAGCAATCGACTTGAGGCGAGGCGTTGAAGGAAGCACAATGCAGTGTCAAGAACCATACATGTGGAAGCAATATAGAACAAACATACAGAGGCGAAATAAAGCCACAAACCCAATAGAGGAGCAATAATCCACCATAGAAAACCCCACCCACCCCAACCGAACAGTACCTTGCAAAGAAATCCCCCCAACCCGGCACCCACTCCAACCCCCCAATTAGGATGAGTCACAAACCCACCCCACCACACTCCCCCATCATACCAATCAATCGACCCCAACCGGAATGACCAAGAATGAGAAACAGAAAGACCCCCAACCCCACTCCCACTCCAACCCCCCAATCATGCAGAGACACCAACCCGCCCCACCCCGGGGACCCACAACTAGGAAGGGGAAAACAGTAGAGTAAGTGGGAATCATCCCGTGAGGGCATGGCAGGGCTAGGCATACACCCCCACAGTAAAGCAGGGTGGCCAAGCTTGGGTAGAATCAGGCATCACGTAAACAAGGGAGAACAACAGCAGATATAAAGTAGCACTTTAGTCATTGTCACTGAGGTGGTCTGCAGCCACGAATGGGGATTGAGATGGTGGTGACTGGGATGATTTGTTGAGCTTCTTGGCGAATGCCAGTGCCTCCCGAGGATCAGGAAAGACAAGAGTCTTTGCACCCTGGCGTACTCTGAGCTTTGCCGGATAGGCCAAGGAGTATGGGACCTCATGTTTCTGTAGGATTCGTTTTGCAGGAAGGAACTCCCGTCGGGCCGCCTGTACAGTCGTGGTGTAGTCCGGGAAAAAGGAGAGGGTGTTGCCCTGGTGTATATGGCATCGCAATCCAGGAAATTGAGCAGTTTAGCGATGATGGGGCGTGGGGGCAGACCGGGACAAGGACCAAGGGGGCGGTGCACGCGCTCCACAATGAAAACAGAGGAGAGGACGTCGCCAAAGAGTTCTTTGACCAGGGTCTCCACAAAGTCCTCCATACGGAAGATGTTGTTCGATTCCGGAAGGCCCGTTATGCGGAGATTGCTCCGGCGGGAACGGGACTCCAAATCCTCATTTTTCTCATGGATGACCGCCAGGATCTTATCCATTTGCAACAGTTTTTGACGGTCCTGCGGGGCAGCATCTTCTGCATCGGATACCCGGGACTCTACGTGTAACAGGTGGCTGTCGAGAGTATCCACATGGGCCTTCACAGAGTCCAGACGGGCCGACAGCTGGTCCAACTGGGTGGCGATGCCAGTGACCGTTGACTTTACGTCCAGCATGATCACCTTCAGGTCGTCATCTCGGGAGGGGGGCACGTCCATGGTGGCAGCGGTCTCCCCCCCCCTCAGCACTGGAGCACTCCTGGCTGGAGAACCTGCAGAGATCGAAGGTGATCTTGGGCTGCTTCGGGTCGGATTTTCCCATGGCAAAGAAGGCTGTCAGCTGACCAGCATGCCAATGATGGGGACCCACACACGTGGGAGAGCAAGGTCAAGAATGCACTACCTGCGTCGAGGGCCACCAGCACAGCAATGTGAGGGAGCGTAGTCATGCGGCCAAGGCAACCAGAGGGTGGAGGGCGAGAAAATGGCAGCCACAGAACAGAATCAGTGGTGGGCAGACTGCGCCCATACCCGGATGGTAGTCAAGCAGGAAGGGGGCACCAGCTAGGGTAGTGACCGGTATCAGGCAGCACCAAGCACAAGAAGGGACCCCGGTACAGGGGTGCGGTCAGCACCTGGGCCCCCAGGCGAAGGAAGAGCAGGAGAGAGTGCACCGCACCCACACAGCAGAACCAGAGGCGGCGGCCCACCGTCAACGGGCAGTCACCCTAGGCCCCCAAGCAAGAAGGAAGCAGCCTGGTGTGGCGCAAGGTGGGTCCCCCTCCTCCAGGCAGCCTTCGGGGGACCCCCAAGACACCCCACACAAGCAGCAGGATAAGGAGAGCGCCAGGTGCGGGAGGGGCCCTGCGGGGTCCACAGCAGATGGCGGGAGACAGCCAGAAGGCAGGCATAGGCCCCAACTAGCCGCAGCAGCCAGGAGTTCGCAGCGGCAAGGCACAGCAGGACAGGGGCCCCAGCTGCCACAGCAGTCAAAGGAACTAGACAATGGTGCGGTCGGGAGTGGCAGAACGAGCCTCCAGCGCCAGGAGGCCAGATGGCAGGGCTCTGGAATGGCCGCGGGCCGAGACAGCAGCGCAGAGGGTCCCGGCCCGGTCGGGCCACAGCGTGAGGCGAGCGGGGGGCACAGAGCACTCAGGGGGGGTAGTGCGGGCAAGGAGACCGGGGGCGCCGCCGCCCCCATCACAAGGGTCCAGGAGACAGCGGCCACTGGTAGAGACGGCCAGTGGAAGGCAGGGCAGAGTGTCAGCAATGAGGCCGCAGTGCCCCGGACCCAGTGGTGCGGCCCGTGGACCCCTAACCACACCGGTAAATACCCCCCAAGGCGGCACCACTCACCGAAAGATGTGCTGGGAGAAGCTCCGGCCCGAGCTGCAGCGGGAGGCGCAAGAAGCCCTCGCGGCCTCGGGGAACGTTGATTTTGGCACACACAGAAGCCGAGGCACAAGCCCCGCTACTCCTTCTACTGAGTTTTTCCAGCCTCCCAGTCGAACAGGAGCACAGAGACAGCTCCGGACGGTGCCTCTCGCCGCCGGCATGCAGGATGCGGCAGCAAAGTGCAGGTAAGGTGCGATTTCCTGCAGGATAGTGCCGGCTTTTAAAGCTTGGCTGGCAGAGCCCACTTAGAATGCTGCCATCTAGCAGCCGACCAAGCCACGCCCTCCCAATAGGTTTACTACTTCAGTCCTGACTTTTGGGTAATAAACCTCCCATCCCCCTTCAAAACAACTATAATTACTACATTAGTTATGTCTGGGCAGGCACTATATGTAGTGTGACAGGTCAGTCAGAGCGCCTGCCACATCTACAGAGAAAGCCTGCCCTGCACCTGCACACTGACTTAAATGATAGAAGGAAATTTTTGTTGACAAGCCTGTGTTTAAAAACTGTACATTTTCTAGTTGCTTTCCCTACCCAAGACACGTGATTTACCTCACTCCCTGTTTGTCCGTGCGACAATTGTTCACCTCAAAGCACTATGCACTTTATTCTCTTTTACAAATTTTATACCGCCCAGAGGAAACAGTTTATTTGCCCTTTATTACTTTCGGCAGGGATTATGAATTATAAATTGCCAACTGAGTTTTTACTCTCTCTACGGACAGTTGAGGTCATATATTGTATTTTAAATGATCTTTTTACTGCTTTTAAGATTCGTAGTAGATATTGATCATTTTGAAATCTGTAAATTTCTTGTATGTGGATGTGCTGTTTTCCAATGAAATTGTTTTTGTACAACCTTTTATGGCTGTTTTAGAGTCCAAATAAAATAGTCTCCTGAGTACTATATTTACATTTAAAATAATGTTAATACTTTACACCTTGCTTTGTGGAGCTAACCACACATCCTCCTATTTTATTAAAATAATTTCATTTCTTTACTCCTGATTTTTACCAAGGTAAACTTCACAATCCCTCTTTAAAAATTAGTATAACTATGTGTGGTAAAGGTACCTGCAGATAAAAGACGGCAGAATATAGGAAATGCGTAGTAAAGACTGCATTGTAAAGGTAACATACGTCTGTGTTATCTCTTTACCCATGCCTGACAATTCCACCCCACAATGCCTGTCAGTAGACAAAGAAGATACAGTACACTCCATAAAGATATAACTTTGGAAGTGTTGTCAACATTTCTAAGTGAACATTCAACCCTCTCATGGGAACACCAATGTTCTCTTGTCTAACCATCAATGTGGGATTGTGCTATGCAAACACACTGAATTAATCAGGTCATATCACACCTTTGGCCCTATAGGTTCATGAAAAACTAATGTAGCCACTATTGGCTCCTCCCTAGACTTTTAGGGAGATCAATTTGGAGGCAGAATTAGTGTTAAAGAGCAGGTCCATGAAGTCAGGTACAAAAGAAGTTCTAGTTTCTAGTTACACACATGGTACGAATAGAAACTGTGGGTCAGATTTACAAGCCCCTTACGACACTTACGTTGCCGTTGCGTCACTTTTGTGATGCAACGGCGGTGTAGTCCATGCACCACATTGCGCCGTATTTACAACGTGATGCATCTAGCGAGATGCGTCACTTTGTAAAGCCCTGCTCCACATGAAACCTGCGTCAGGTTTCATGTGGGCGTTCCATGTGGGCGTTCCGGCGCAGGGTGGGCGTTCTGTCACCGAAACACCATGTAAAAGTGACGCACTGAAATCTACAAGATTTCACTGAGTCACTTTTACGGCCATGTTATGTCAAAACCCTGCGCCTGCTTGAAGCAGGCGTAAGGAGTGATGCACCATGTTGTGGATAGGCCAGGTTGGAACAACAGGCAAATGCGACACACATCTGTTTATCCATGCGCCATGATGCGCCGCATTGTAAATGCGGCTCATCTGTGGAGGCGCAAGGGTAACCTTGCATCACGCATCTTTCCTGGCGCATCCCTGCTGATTTGCAGGTATGTGCCAGGAAACGTAAATCTGCCGCTGTATGCACAATCTCTGCTCATAGCACGATGACTTTGTCTGTTCTTCCTTTCACATTTACCCGACCTAACAGACAAACCCAGCATCATTGATCTTCTGTGTAATAACTCGAGGAGAACAACAGAGTTGTTAAGTGAAGTTATTACGGCTCCCACAAGCATGTCTTAACATGACAGGTACCACATTACCACATACACCTACATCTTATGCTGGAGTGAGCGCAACAGGCCTACATAAAGCATATTCAAGAGGTAGGAAGTAAAAAAACACTCAGCAAGCATCCCTTTAAATGTGCTTGCATGCCTACAGGGTGTCCCTTATCCTGGTTGGTGAATAATGCCTTCATGGCAAACAATCAGCATTTGAAATGCTCTCGCCTGCCTGTGCCTCTCCGAGTAAACTGAATTGTTAAATTCCCTCAGCCCTAGATACCATTTTCCTCTACTGATTATTGTAAGATTGGTATTTTTTTAACTCTCTCTTTTTTCCCACCGCTTATTTCTTAAAGAAAATAATTCCGTTCCATTATCTGTTCTCAATATTATATTACAAGGACGTGTCTTTGTCCTACACATTCCATCTGCTCGCTGTCTCACCATTTTCCAACTTATACTCCTCTTCCCTTAGTCTGTTCTCACGGTGATATTTTCTCAATTTTAATTGTGTTGTTTAATTGTACAATTTGTCATTTGCTTGGAAGTGTGTAGGTTCATTAGCATGTGATCTGGTGTCACTCTTTATTGTTGTCTTATCGGATGAGATAAATAACAAACCAATACAAAGAGCTCTTAATTGAGGCCTTAAGGAATGGCTTACTTTGTGATTGAGTGATTATGAAAGGTTTGAAAGTAAGTGTATATTCCAGGAATAGAATTTGGCTCTTTCACCACGCATTTTATGTTTTCTTTGGGGGATGTTTAGAAGTTAAAACAATCCTCCCAAAAAACACCTAATCTGGGTAAAGAATTGTCTGACCATAATAAGATTGTATTATAACCATTAAGAAGACTGTGTTTAAATAAAGACTGAGAATGGTTTGACATACGTTTTCGATATCAATGACTAAAAGGAGACCAAATGTGATTGGAATCAGGGATTGAAGAAGATAATGTGCTATTGGAGAATACTCATGGAAATGCATTCCTTTATTAAAGTCACTGAACCTTGGTAAAGGGTTATGCAGACTTTTTAAGTACATGTTGGTTGTTCAGTGAACCAGACAACCTTTACTTGGTTGATTTAAAAATACATTTCCAGTGTGATTTGTTAACGTTTGTAAGTGTTGTTGAGAGCTAAAATAAAATAGAATGGAACAGGTTCTCCTTTAAGGGTTGAAGACATTGAGGGGCATATGTACAAGCTACTATTGCCACAGGAACGTCACTTTTTGTGATGTTCCTGTGGCGATAGGGGCCTTGCCTTATGTACAAGGCTTAGAAGCAATCGCAATGGACCGCACACCGCTAGCCCCTCCTCCGGATCGCCCCTAGGGACTCTGGTACATGGAGTTCTCGAGTGGTTCACCCCAGTGGGTGCAAGTAGGTACTTGTTGAACTGATGATCTCTAGACCCGATACATGTCCCGGGTTTTTGGATATCGCCCGAGACATGGTTCGGGTTTCGGGATAACTTCCCTCATCAGTAGAGAAAATAGTTATGGGTGGAAGAGAAGGCCGCCAAACAACCGTCAAAGGCCTCGATGCCAGAACCGGCACACAGGTGCGTCGTCCAGGAGCCCGTCGGCTCAAAGCTCAAGGATGCCAATTTGTAGAAGCAATCGCAATGGACCGCACACCGCTAGCCCCTCCTCCGAATCGCCCCTAGGGACTCTGGTACATGGAGTTCTCGAGTGGTTCACCCCAGTGGGTGCAAGTAGGTACTTGTTGAACTGATGATCTCTAGACCCGATACATGTGCCGGGTTTTTGGATATCGCCCGAGACATCGTTCGGGTTTCGGGATAACTTCCCTCATCAGTAGAGAAAATAGTTAGGGGTGGAAGAGAAGGCCGCCAAACAACCGTCAAAGGCCTCGATGCCAGAACCGGCACGCAGGTGCGTCGTCCAGGAGCCCGTCGGCTCAAAGCTCACGGGAGTCAATTTGTAGAAGCAATCGCAATGGACCGCACACCGCTAGCCCCTCCTCCGGATCGCCCCTAGGGACTCTGGTACATGGAGTTCTCGAGTGGTTCACCCCAGTGGGTGCAAGTAGGTACTTGTTGAACTGATGATCTCTAGATCTGCATTAAGCAGCACACATGAAAGTTACAAAATGACATTTTAGGATTGTTTATGTGCAGGAAGGGACACCTTCCTACACATAACCAATCCTCCCCTGCACACCAGAGTGCAAGGGTGCCTGCGTTGGCGCTAAGTTGTTAAACTTAGCGCCATCGCAGGGGGAAACGCAAGGCTGAACCACATTCTTGTAAATATGGTGCACCCTTGAGTTTCCGAAGTGGCGGAGCGTGTCGTGAAGCCCAAGAGGCTAACGCCACGCTCCGCCACTTCATTGTACATATCCCCGTGAGCATCTTACATTCTGAAGGTACAAATACGATGTGTTTGTTATGCAAACTCAACTGTTCGAGACCTTACTATTACTAATTTAAACTCTTCTGAATTATCGAGCGTTGATATTATTAACATTGCAAAATCATAGGGCTTTTTAAATATAGAGCAAATGTTTTAAGATTTATTTTATGATTGTAGGATTAATATTTTTGCCTAACTAGCATGTTTTGAGACTATCAGACACATAGTGTACCTAATCTGATATGAATTAATCCGTGTTTTCTTTCATCGTCTTTGCTTTTTCTTGTGCCAGTCCTTCCTAAATATTTTATGTTGTGGATCACTGCGTTCACCGTGTAACCTCATTCACCATTATTATTTGTGTGCATGTACCTTATGCTATTATTAAGCCAATACACTGAATAGTTAATAAACCAAACTATGGACCTCTGAAGAATTTCGTTTCACGTTTTTGAAAACTGGAAAACACATTGCATCCAAATATTGATTGGAAACAAGTTCAAACCAGGACTGTATTAAAAGAGGCATGAGATCTGCCTCAACTGAGGAGTGATTTAGAAGGCTGTCCAAATGAGTGACCAAATTCAATATTTACCTCACACTTAATGTGTTACTCTTTCAGACTGTGTCCACTGAGAGATCAAAGATGGCATTTTAAAAGCAGCCTGAGCCAAGATATAAAAGGTTGGGTTGCCCCATTTTCCAGCAGAGCCAGTACAGCAATGAAAGGATTGTTTCAATGAATATGTTTGCCTAGCAAACCTCGCTTACAACTGATCAAACAGTTCAATACCATTTACTTTATTGGCACATCATAAAGCTCAGCCGTGTGTGTGCAACACCACTGCAATTGAAACACTTTCAATATGTGATCTGCCAAATGCATTCACAGTAATTTACCATTTGTTCCGTTGAAAAATATTTGCTCATATTACTGATTGCATGGAATCGTATTTTCATTCACGTATAGTCATTTGAATTTCTAACCCTATAAGTCAAGTACATTTCCACGCAGAAAGCTCCAGGTGCATCGACCCTCTTACATCTCAAAGGCATCAGAGTTAGGTCTGAAGCAGATTTCTGGTTTCCTTGAGTGTTGACTAACCCTGGAAGAGAATTCCAGAGAAATTCTGTAGATCATAGCAGAAATACATATAATGTATGTTTCTGTGGAGGTTGGTGCAAGAGGATCTGGGTCTCTATTACATTAAGTTCTCTTGGAGCGCAAGGGGCTCTTGCATCCTTTTCTTGGGCCCCCTGATGCAATTTAGTATAATGGAAGAGACCACAGATGCTTGCGTGGCCCCTTACATAATATTAATCTGCAATAACAAGAGTGTGTCTTCTCATGTACATGGGCGCATGATCCTAAACAAATGAGGAGACACTCTGCCTCTGCATCCTTTGTGAATTACATATGCAGTTGCAGAGGCAAAGGAGCTGTCAGAAGGAGAACCAACTGTGTACCACAGAAGACGCATGGATTTTCCCAGATATCCTCTTCAGCGGGTACAAAACAGACTGCACCTGCTTGCATGGGGATCTTTGTCCACTGTCAGTGAGAAGTGGATCGGCATCTTCAAACTTGCGGTCCACCAATCTGTCAAACAGATTCAATCATTTGCACTTATTGATTGCTTCTCCCAGAAGATGTTATGATCCTGGAACTATGGGTACCTTTGTATGCACCATTGTAACTTCACAGGACACCCTCCATTTCCTAATGTTTTCTAAATTCTTTGTTGAACCTAGTAGAACCATCATTATACAACTATTGAAAGGCAATGCTTTTTTTCAAGTTCGACCTGCCCTAGTATTATTACAGATGTTGGCTGATGAATATGCAACTTTTAACGTGCCTTAAAATCTATTACGTATTTTAGAAATTTACGGAAAGATTAACATTTTTAAAATCTATTTTATTAGTATTGTTAATGGATGTTATGTGTACCCTGACTTTGTGTATCTAATGATATTATTACATAGGTGTACATTTATGGGTCTGATTAATCTGAATAGAGAAAGAAAAAGTAAATAAAGTAAGACATTTTAATTTGAATGCGATATTTCATACTTGGATGTCCCTCGATATTAGTGCTAATACCTTCAAATTGTCCTTCACTTTGCCTCCGGTGGCCAGTTTAACCTTTTTGGATCGCCTTGCACATCCCCCTCCAAACGCTATCTATGTACCAGATGTCTTTATATGTTCTGTCTCTGTATGTTCTCGATCTGATTGTACAAAAATGCCAAGAGCCTTGTGATACCAGACCTCTATCTCACATTATAACATTAGCAGCACCCTCTTTTCACAGGCTCAGTGCCACCTCATCATGGTAAAACTTCATGCACTCCCTACAGATTGGATTTTTTTTACCGTTATGTGCCTATTTAATGGAAAATCCTTCCACCTGACCTAAGAGCCAGTTCCTCCCTTGAATTATTTAAAACAACTACTTCCCCAACTTGTATTTTTCCTACGTCAATCCACGCTCTTCATGCAGTTATCAACTAACTGCTTTTTGTAAGTTGGCTACTCTAAAACACAAAATATATGATGTATCCTATTGTTAATTCACATCAACACGCCTGCGGGCTGAATCGATGGGCAGAATTACACCAAATTTGGCAGAAAGCTAGCTTTTGGTCCGCAGATTGTGCTTTTTGTTATTTGGTGTAAATCCATTCAGTGTTTGTTGAGAAATATAGGAAAATATAGTTAGTGATATCTCTTGACACAATGAGTTCATGACGAAACACAAGCTAATGTAGGGAAATTCAGAGCTCTGATTGGCTGCCATCACCTCACCCATGAAGTGTTGGCAACTATCTTGGGACTCAGGTTCAGCCAAGCCCCAAATAAATTGTAAACAAAAAAAAAAGCGTGCAGGTTAGAAATACCCTGACCCACAAGCCTTGGTCCCCTGCCACGGCCTAAAAAATGTTTTACAAACATTTATTTGCAATATTCGCGAATTTGCAAGAAAAAATTAAAGAAAGAACAAGCGCAGACTCCTGCGCTTCCTTTTAAATAGGCACATGGGTGGGCCCGGACCCGTGGGTATACCAGAAAAAAAGAGGCGGACCCACGTGGCACCCCCATGGCCCGGGAACTGCCACCTCCCTGCGGCATATGCCTATAAATTAATGCCGGGCCTGTGTGGCAAAATAGAGGCCAGCAACAAGCAGAAAGAGGCTAAATAGAGATTAGCAGTGAGCAGTAAGAGACAAAATAAAGGTCAGAAATGAGCAGAAAGAGGCAAAATAGAGATCAGCAATGAGCAGAAAGAGGCAGCAAAAGGGGTCAGAAACAAAATGAAAGAAGCAAAATAATGTCAAGCAACAAGCAGAAAGAGGAAAAATTGAGATCAGAAACGAGCAGTAAGAGGCCAATTAAAGGCCAGCAATTAGAAAAAAAGGCAAAATAGAGATCAGAAACGAGCAGAAAGATGCAAAATAGAGGTCAGAAACGAGCAGGAAGAGGCAAAACAAAGGCCAGCAATTAGAAAAAAAGGACAAAAGAGAGATCAGAAACTAGCAGAAAGAGGTAAAATAGAGGTCAGAAATGAGCAGAAAGAGGCAGGATAAAGGTCAGAAGTGAGCTGAAAAAGGCAAAATACAGGTCAGAAATTAGCAGAAAGAAGCAAAAACAGGTCAGAAACAAGCAGAAGAGGCACAATAAAGGGCCACAACTAACAGAAAGAGGCACAATAGAGATAAGAAGCAATCAGAAAGAGGCAAAATAAAGGTCAGCAATGAGCAGAAAGAGGCAAAAGAAAGGTCGCATGTGAGCAAAAAAGCAGAAAAAAAGAGCAGAGAATGAGCAGAACCCACTCACATGCACCCACTCACAGACCTAGTCAGACACCCATGCACCCACTTACAGAATCACTCATACTCTCTCTCACCCACTCACAGATCTACTCAGCGACTCATGCCCTGACTCATAGACCCACTCAGAGACTCAAACACCCACTCACAGATCCACTCAGAGACTGAATGTAACATCCTTGCATGCTCCATGGCATGCACTAGCATCTCAGCATTCCCTCATGTGGCCATGCAACCTTGTGTACTTTCAGCGTTAGTTCTAATTCTATTCTAGAACTGTTGGGTTGGGAGCTTAGGGAGTTCAGTTGCGCTGGACTTTCCTAGGGTCCGGTTGTGTTGCAGTGCTGCTCAAATAAATCGCTTTGGAAGCCTACTTGTGGAGAAAATGTCTTGCGCCATCGTGAGGTGCAACGGCAAGCATGTGTGTGTGTGTGGTACCTTGTGTGAGAGCAACAAAGGTATTGGGGTATCCATAGTACACAGTGTAACAAATTCATGTGAGTCGAAAGGGGAGTTGGTCAAAAAAGCACCCATGTGCATGCTGAAAGTGTCTGGTGTAGAGTTGGAGCTCATGGCAGACTCAGGATCCCCATGGACCATAATATCCAGGGAATATTTTAGAGACAAATTAAGTGATGCATGTAAGTATGAACAGATATTACCATCTGATTTTGTGGCTGAAAGTTTTGATGGTTTTAAGATTGATATGGTTGGGTACTTAAATGTTTTGTTACATTTTAAGGATAGCGTTGCGCAGATCAATCTATACCCAGATATTCTCCACAGTTGATTTGAGGTCGGCTTACCACCAGATTGAGTTGTCTGAAGACTCTGAAAAATTAACAGCATTCATTTCACCACAGGGCTTGTACCAATATACCAGAATGGTATTTGGGTTAGCGTCTGCTGCTTCGGTATTCCAAAGGGCGATGGTTGATATTTTCAGGGATGTTGACAAATTTCTTAAGTGCTACCAGACGACATATTTATCTTTTCACCCAATGAGGAAGAACACATGAAGCACTTAGTGAAACCAAAGGACCAAGGCAGTAGACCAGGTCAAGCACTACGGATCGTCTAGTTCTTAAATCAGGATGGTGCAATCTCTTCCCACATCCTCTGCCATAGGATGTACAAAATAATGAAAATACAAGGAACAAAATGGAAGGTGCACTCAAATGAAGTCAATAGAAGTAATAGTTTAAAGTGTCTTCTTCTTTATTCAAAAAGTATTCGTGATACATAGGCACAGCCAACGCGTTTCGTTCCTCTTGCCTTTTAGGAACTTCGTCAGGGCTGTAAAGGTTACAAACATAAATATTCACATAAATATACATTTAACATAGGACATGTAGACAAAAATGATCATAAAAGACTAACCCAAAACATAACAAATGACAATAACTACTAGCTAAAATCTATAATCAAACAACACGAAGTATTATAATACATGCTGAAGAACAAACAAACAACAGTTATCCCTAAACATAGTAGAAAAAGATAAAGATAAAAACTGTTGTAACACATATTGAAATGTATCTTATTTACAAAAGTTTGGGGTTCGAGAGGACTGATACAGTTAGTTCCAAGTTCAATATCATAATTATTTACACAAAAAGTTTTTATAAAAAGAAGGGAGCAGGGCAAAAAATTCATGAAAAAAGGATGATTACCTTGATATAGACCTAGACATGTAAGTGCAGTTACCCACTATAACTCCCAAATTGGGGAGGCTTGCGGCATATCGAGGGGGCGAGACCTGAGGGTAGACAGTATTATGGTGTGTTCCAAAAGCATGTATCAAGCAAGGGGTGATGACTCATCAGGCTAAGGCGGTATAGGTAATTAGTAAAAATAGTGCGCTTACCGAGTTCTGTAAGTGGGATCAACTGGAAACAGAGGCGGTCAAATGATGTTAAATCAAAGGTGGCCGTTAGATTCGTCGGACCAAAAGAAATAACCTGAGATAGGACAACAAATAATTTTTATGCTTATTTTTAGAAATAAGGTAAATTAAAAAAGAGAAAAAGAGAACTGAAAACTACACACGACAAGTCCACAGTACTCTTTACTGCGGGCATAGAGCAAAGCAATTAAATGCTCTATGGAGTGGGTGAAGTCACCCCTCTATGTCTAAGTTCGCTTAAAATAGGATGGGTCGGAAGGGGTGGTCTTTGTGTGCGTAATTGAAAAAACAGCAGGGCACACAGAGAATGGTAGTTGCACAGTATGGTAAAGCAAAATAAGTGTTCCAAAGGTGGGTTGGGTCACCGCTCTGAGGCTGCAGTGGCGTAATTTGGATAGGTCCAGAGTAAGGCCATAGTGTGCATATGTATGAGCACAGTAAGGCACACAAGGAGTGGAAATCACCCCGAGTTTTAGTTCATTTAGTTAAGGAGGTAGGGTCATTATAATGTATTACAAATGTATCCCAAGCCCCCATTAACTCTGCTGTTTATGTATTAACTATGATCTGAGCATGCTTCCCAAGTATATACGGCAAATTCTAGGATCTCATCCTTACCAAATGTCAGCGCCCAGTCAAAATTAATATAGGGTATATTGTCCTCGTGCACTCCTCAACCAAGATTCTATAAAAAGAGAGAGAAACCTATTTTCAAAGCGGGAGAACCGATGGATCACACGGTAAATACCCATTAAAATCTGAGCTTTAAAACGTTTAAAGTTAGAGAAGGACCAATACATTTTTTTCAAATTGAGTTCAGACGTGCCCACATAGCCACAGCGGTTAATAGGATGCATATATTTAGAAGCCTTAAAGCTGAAAAGAATATACAGCCACAATCTAAAGTATTTACGATTGAAGTTACCGTTTATAAAACATGAAAAATTAAAGTGCAAATTGGAAATACATGCGGAAAGCACATAGCAAGTACCTATGATAAGTCGTGCGGTGCTTAAAGCATTGGATCCCACGAGAAAGACCTCCGAAGTAAGG
Source organism: Lissotriton helveticus (assembly GCF_964261635.1). Taxonomy (NCBI): domain Eukaryota; kingdom Metazoa; phylum Chordata; class Amphibia; order Caudata; family Salamandridae; genus Lissotriton; species Lissotriton helveticus. The sequence continues at coordinate 1,132,024,965 of NC_136070.1, read as the reverse complement.
AAATCACGTAAGTAGTTCTGTCGCCGCTGGTCCAGTTTTAACCCGAAAATATATGGCGAAGAGCCCAGAGCGCCTGCAGCCGAAAAATTAAAAACAAGCAAACACAGCTAAGTGATTGACTTATAAGTCTCAGTATACACAGCAAGTCGGTAGACTGGCCGTCCAAGAGCATGTAGTCCCCCCGTCAAGCGTCTAGCAATCCTACCTGTGATATGGCGCTCGGTTCCAAAGTTTCCGCACAGACGGCGTCCTGCAACGAAAACGGGGACGCCATGGTGTTTATATGCGGAAGTAAACACCCGGCCCGCCTGCTAATTCCTTGTGGGGCCCGCCCATAAGGCACCCGTCACGTGACGGGGCCGAGTAAGGCTTCGAAGGCTCTGCCGGCGCCATTACGATAAAGTGATATGCCTATGTATTTTGCAAATTTTGCCGTGCGTCTCTAAATTGCTGGCACCAGGCAAATAATCCGTACTAGACCGATTACAATGCTACTATAGTGTTTCTAAGTTGGATGCCTCTGCATGAATTCGTAGAGAAAAAGAAGGGTGAAATGGAAGGGTAAGAAACTACTCGGTATTGTCGTACCATAATTATGATTGCAAAATCTCATGTATCTAATAAAAAACGAAAATTATATTGAATAAACAACAAGTAGAGTCAGGATTATTTATTAAATGATAACCGAAGGTAAATGGAATTTGAATTATAACAAAGCTCAGGCGAGCCCATTCGTATATATAGCTGGGTGATTGCACAATGTCTAGATCTACTATCTCACTAGCATCAAGTTTATATTTAATATCACGATGAGCACATGTACAAATAGTAAAAAATAGAAAAGCAAGTACCTTTATCAGGGCCCACTGGGGAGACATTACATTTTGGGGATGATTTAGTAACTTGCTGTGCTCTTAAGGCAATATGTAGGTACATTTTGGAGATTGTTGCCAAAATTTTCACAGTTAGTTCAGAAAATAATGAAGTTCCCTGTCAGTATTGTGCCCCATATGGACGGCCCTCAAACGGCAAATCCATTTTGCTTCCCTTTGTCGGAGTGCTAGTTCTCTATCTCCCCCCCGACTGTCCTGTGGGATGTGATCAATTCCATGAAACCAAAAGGTTAAATCATTTGGATGTTTGTCGTGGTAATGTGCACTAACTGGGTATCGGATGTCTTTGTTGATTATAGCCCTGCGGTGCTCTTGAATCCTAGTTTTTAGTGGGCGGGCAGTGCTACCAACATATATAATGTTGCAATTGCACCCCAGTACATATACAACGTATGGCGTGTTGCAATTAATAAACTCATTGATCTTATACCTCTTGGGAGAATTGAATGTGAATTCATGAGTCTTGTTGTGACTGAATGGGCATATGCTACACGACCCACAGTTGAAAAAGCCAGTAGGTTTTGGTGGAAACCATATTTTTCTGACATTAGTCACATAGCTTTTACAGAGGGTGTCTCGTAGGGATCTGCCTTTGCGATAAGTTATTTTTGGCTTGTCAGTGATTACATTTGATAGTCCTGTGATGCCTTTGAGAGTGGCCCAATTCTTTTTAAGAATATTGTACACCTTGTTGCTGTTGATGTTATACTGGGTCACAAATCTTACTGGGCAGTCTTGTTTTGAAACAGATCTTGAATGTTTTTGTATAGTACGCAAGGTGTCATCTCTCTTTAGTTTGCTCACTCTTTCGGTAGCTCTATGTACAGTATCCTTTTTGTATCCCCTCTTAAAGAAACTGGTGCTAGCTTCCTGTATGTTGTTAGTAAAGGTATCCTCCTGGCTACAGTTTCTCCGTATCCTCACCATCTCCCCATAGGGGATATTATTGATCACAGACTTTGGGTGAGCACTTTCGGCCCGTAGTACTGCGTTGCAAGCCGTTTCTTTCCTAAAGAGAGCACTTAGTGGAAGTGTGCGACAGATTGGCGAAAAATGGGCTGACGCTTAAAGCTCATTAGTGTAAGATGTTTAAGGAATCAGTTGAATATTTAGGACACACCTTGTCAGGGGATGTAGTGGCTCCGAAGCAATCTAATGTTGAGGCTATTGTGAATGCTCCTGCTCCCACAAGAAGGAACAGTTGTTATTATTTGCTGGCATGTGTGAGTATATTAGTAAGTTTGTCAGTAATTTTGCAACCAAAATGGAACCATTGAGGGTTGACATAATGCAATGTATGAGTGGCAGGATGAACAGCAGAAGGCATTTGTGTCAACCAAAGATGAAATTGTTAATTGTGTACTGCCCAAAGGAGTGCAAGAGTTGATTTTGAAACTGGCACATAAAAGTCATCCAGGTATGTCCGCAATGAAATTGTGTGGAGAGGAATTGTTTCTGTTGGCCCGGCATGGACTGCACAATTGATCGTACCATTTGAAAATGCGAGGTATGTGCTTCAACTGAGACATGAAGAGTAAATATGCCTCCATTGTGGAGTGTGGAGTGGCCTGACGAAGCATGGGTAAAATTAGCTTTTGACATCTCGGGTCCTTTCATGTGGTTGCCTTATGATTCAAGGTATGCATCGGTACTTGTGGATTACCACTCAAAGTGGCTGGAATTTACGTTTGTTTCACAAACCACCACCAATGTAGTGATAGAGTTTTTCAGGGAGGTGTTCACAAGAGAGGGGTGTCCATCCATGTTGGTTACAGATAATGGTGTGCAACTCACGTCTACTGAGGTGGAAGAACTTCTTAAGTTATGTGACATTAAACATGTTACCACCTCTTTGTATGAACCACATGAAAATGGTCAAGTTGAGAGGTTCAACCGGGTATTGAAGGGATAGGTTTCTGATGTTGTTAAATTGGGGGGGACTGGCAAAACTTGCTAAGGGAAAGGTTGTGGTTGTACTGCATTACACCACACAATCAATGTAGTTAGTCCCTTTAGGCTACTCAAAGGGACAGATCCTGCCTCCAAATTGTGTCCATGGTGGTTCAAGGAGAAGGGAAGAGAGAGTGAGAGTGTGGTGGAGAGTGCTGCAGAGAAGGCCAGGACAAAGCAAAACAAGACCAAGGTGTGGTATGATAACAAGTGGAAAACCAAAAGACATGAGTTCAAGGTGGGAGACTGGTTAAGAATCCAAAAGCCAGGTTTGGTCAGTAAATGTTCAGGAAGGTATGGTAAGGCCATGAAAATCATTAAAGGTTTTTTCAACAGTGTTAACACCCAAGATAGCAATTTGTGGAATGTTAGGCATGTGGCAAAATGTCCCAATGAACTATATGCCTAATATTGATGATGAGATGACAGGAAATTCAATGGTAAGAGTGAGTAATCCTGTTTGCAGGTGTGACCATGGTATGGCCACTGGTACCCTCACAGAGGCAATCAATGGAAGTGAGGGTACTGTTGCCTCAAGAGTTAAAGGTTCATTCCCTGTTAGACAACCTTCCAGAAGGTTGCTTGATTTTGTAAGTTAACGCCTTAACCGCGGTGGTTTTTCCGCCGCGGTGCGGGCGCTCTATTAGGTGGGCGGGGTTCCGTCGGACGTTGGCGGACCACAGCACTAGCGAGGTAGTGCTGTTGGCCGACGCGAGCACGCAAAGGGTTAAGTTGTGTTCCTTTCTTTGCCTTGTTTTCTTTCCCCTCCATTCACTGTTAGTGCATAGTGTTTCTCTTTTGAGTTTCATTTATATAAGGCAGGTATGTAACATCCTCGCATGCTCCACGGCATGCACTAGCATCTCAGCATTCCCTCATGTGGCCATGCAACCTTGTGCACTTTCAGTGTTAGTTCTAATTCTATTCTGGAACTGTTGGGTTGAGAGCTTAGGCAGTTAATTTGCGCTGGACTATCCTAGGGCCCGGTTGTGTTGCTGTGCTGCTCAAATAAATCGCTTTGGAAGCCTACTTGTGGAGAGTCTGAATTTAACACTCATGCTCCCACTCATAGACCCACTCAGACATTCATGCAGTCACTCACAGACTGACTGACACCCTTCAAGGAGGCAGTCGCAAACCTACCCAGAAACTCTCATACCCACTCTGACTCACACACCCACTCACAAACCCACTCAGAGTCTCATGTACCCACTCACAGTCTCACTGAGACACTTGCATACACACTCATACACCCAGTGAGACAATCATGCACCAACTCACACACCTATCTAGACATTTGTGCACTTACTCACAGACTGACTCATGCACTCATAGAGGCATTCACAAATTCACTCAGACCCTCTCACACCCCCTCACAGACCCACTGAGGCACTCACTCAGACACTCATGCACCCAGTCACAGATCCTCTCAGACACTCATGCACCAACTCATACACCTAGTGAGACACTTATGCAGCCATTCTCAGGCCCACTCAGACACCCACACACCCACTCACACATACTCACTCTAAAAGGTTACAGGTAGGAAATAAAATTATAAAACGTTAGAAATATACTTATAAAACCAAAGGTTACGGCGACATTAAAGATAGGAAATAGAATTTGAAAAACCTTAGAAATTCAATTAAGATTACAGGGATGGGGATGTTATAGTTAGAAAATAAAATTTCAAAAACATTGGAATTTCACTGAAAAAACAAAGGCTCCAGGGATGTTGTACTTAGGAAAAAGAATTAAAAAAAACATAGAAATTCACAAGAAAAACAAATGTTACATGGGCGATATAGTTAGGCTCAGATTTCACTCATACAAAACCAGTCAAATTCAGCAGTTATAGTTACCTGAGCAGAAGTAGTGCATTGCGGAAGCATAGGTTATACTTAGCTCAGGTAACTATAGCTGCTGAATTTCACTGGTTTTGAACAAATCCTCATGAAATATTCAAAACTCATTTCATGCTCACTTAAGCTGCTGTATTGAAAATTTTGGGGTGATCCATCAAGCAGGGGCTGAGAAAAAGAGGGGTCACGAAACATGGTTTCCCTATGGAAATTTCCATAGGAAATTTTAAACAAGGCTACAGCTCAAACTGCTAAATGGAATTACACCAAATGTGGCACAAAGGTAGCTGTTGGTCCAGAAAGCACCCTTTTTATGTGAAATGATGTATATCCATTCATTAGTTTTGGAGTTATTTAAAGAAATTTCCAGTTGTATATATACGGACGCGGTGGATCCACGACCCCTCCCGATCGTGTGCTGAGATCTGATTGCCTGCCAACACTTCGGTCCAGGAAGTGTTGGCAACCATATTGGGACTCGGCTTGAGCCCTTCCATGTAATGGACCACAAGCAAATGTCTCCAGTGCCTTGAATGCGTTTCACAAATTTAATTGCTCCCTGCACATCTTTATCTATAAATCTGATAAATATGTGATAATATGAATTCTCTTATAGAGAAGACATCAATAGTACAAAGAGGTAAATCTTCACCAAACAAGGATATTTTCTCTTAACTATATATAGTAAATGCTTCTTTGTTTGGTGAAGATGTTCCCATATACCACAGCATCAAAATCGTGCATCACCAGTATCCTGTTGGTTTTCACCTGCCGTTTTATGAGGGCACCCATCTCCTCTCTCATCAACCTATCCCCAATAACCTCTGCATGAGTGCCTCTCTCAGGTCACTTGCGCGCCAGCACTATTGTGAGGACAGAGGGTATTGTGGAGGGAGTATAAGGATGGTCTCAAGAGCTCAAAAGGGTATGGGATATGGGGTGCACTTGATGTGCATTATTTCTTATCCCACCTCTCCCAGAACAGCCTCCCAGGGGAAGGAACAGGGTCAAAAAATGAGGTGACCCTTTGATGAACTGGCAGATGTGGGATCCCTGTATGGCCTCACTGGTCCACTTACATAGGTACCTGCTGTCTGTCTGTCCTCCGCTGAGCATCCGAGATTAGAAGGGTACCTAGAAGTAACTGTGGTGTAAACATATATCAAAGAAATTGAAACATCTGCAGCTAAAGCTTGCATTTTCCAATAAGTGCTCTAAAATTTGCGGCCTCCTCTTCTGATTGACAGGAGATAGCAGATACACGTTTAGGGCTGGGGTGATAGACCCACCCCCTTGGGCTCTGTTCTGAAGTTGTGCCTCCTGGCATGTATCCTGGTAGGAAATGGGGTCCCCAAAGCACAGGTGAGGTCAAAAGGAGCTAGTGACTCCAAGTCCAGGTAGTGTATTGTCCCGCAAGGCACTTTTAGTGCTGGGGCAATGGCCCCACCCCCTTGGGCTCCATTTTGGAAGAAGCTTCAAATTGACATGCACGAACTGGCAGGCTGTTAATGAAGCCTTCTTTTAAAAATCGTACACACAATAAGTAGGCAGGTTATCATATGGAGGTACAGGCATGTCCCCAGGACCAGACCCACCCAGGTCCCCATGTTGAAAAAGCATGGGAGCCAGCACAATTCTTTTTTAATTTTCACTGGAGTCGCGGATCTTCTGCTCTTTTCAGGGAAAATATTTTAAAAACTGCTTTTTTGACCTGCTGGGTGTGATACCACGGCTGATCAAATAAAGAAAATGAGGCGCGGGCTCCCTCGCTTTGCTTCTTTGAACCCCGGGGTTAATGTTTCATTAATGTGTGAGGGGGACCGCCACTTCCCTATGCTTAATTTATTTTGCGCAGGGGCATGTGGCCCCCCACAGCCCTGGGGACTGCCAACTCCCCAGTGAATTTGTAGTTATGAGGCAGGGCCTCGCTGCCCCCCTAGACGCCGGGACTACCACCTTCCCGGGGCTTCAATTTAAAGAAAAAGAAGAGTGGGGGGTTCCTCCCCCCACACTGCCCCGGGGACCACCACCTCCCCGGGGCACCCTTTATTTAAATGCAGGGTCTGTTGCGGACCCCGAGCCCCGGGACTACCACCACTGGGATTTAATCAGTTGGGAGGGAGGTCATGTGACCCCCCTCCTGGATCCCTAGATGGCCCTGGGGACCACCACCCCCAGGGCTGGCTCCTGCAATGTCCAAGGGTGCCCACCACCGGGACATTGCCATTTGCTATGGGAGGGCGGTAGTACGGCTCCCGCCCTGCCATAGCAAACACTGCTTTGCTTCTTGGAAGCGAGAGCAGGAAACCTGGTCTTGCTTCCAAGAAGCAAAGCAGAATTGCTTTTGAACAAGGGGACCTAAATGTCAGCAGCTCCCTTGCCCAAAAGCGATGCTGGCTGCCACAGGAGGTGGGGAACCGGCATGGACGGCAGGGGCATTGGGGCTCCCCTGCAGTCCCCAACATGAGGCCAGGCCTCGGGGGATGGAGTCCCTGGAGCCATAATTGGCCACGCAACTCCCCTCCAAAAAAAAGAAATAATAAAATATAGCCAGGCCCCGGGGGATGTGGTGCCTGGGGCCAATAGTGGCCAAGGGAAGGGGGCCATGCGGCACCCTCCTGTTAATTTTTTTTTAAACATAAAAAGAGGCAAAACCTCTAACTATATGGCCATACCCTGGGGAATGGGGTCCCCGGGCCGTAATTGGCGTCAGGAGGGGGCCCGTTTGGACCCTTCCCGTTTTCTTTTTATTATTTTAATACAAAATGGGTCAAGCCCTGAGGGGGCACTGCCCCCATCTAAAAAAAAAGGAGAAGCCAGCATCTCGCCCCCTCCCTCATCACTCTGCAAACGTGCCTCCTGGTATGTTCTGGGTTGGGGGATTAAGTCCCCTTGAATCCTGAGGGTCCCTGGGGGCCAACTAGCCCACCGGGTACCTCCAGTAAGCCCCACACAGTGACATTGCTGAAAAGTGGTCCGAGGCCACACCCCATTTTACACCACCCTGAAAACGCACCTCTTAGCGCATTGCTGGTGAGAGGAAGAGGTCCTCTTGTGTCCTAAGGACCTCAGGATTAAAGTGGACTTCATTCCCCGAGCAGCAGTGTATCGGTAGGCGCGTTTGCAGAGTATTGTAAGAACAGGGCATGGCCTCGGACCACTCTCAGCAATCCAGCTGTGTGGGGCTTACTGGAGGTACGTGGTGGGCTAGTTGGCCCCCATGGACCCAAAGCAGGCAAGGGGATTTCATCCCCAAACAAGAGCGCGCCAGGAGGCGCATTTGAAGAGTGGTGGAGAAAGGAGGAGCGACCTGTGTCCACCTCTCAGCAATCCCACTAGCTAGGGATTACTAGAGGTATCAGGTAGGCTAGTTGGCTCCTAAGGACCCCCAGCAGCGAAGGGGACTTTAATACTCATCCAAGAGCACACCAGGAGGTACGTTTGCAGAGTGGTGGGCAAAGGGGGCGTGGCCTGCAATGATAATTTAGCAATCCTGCTGTGTGTGGGACTTACTCGAGGTAATAGGAGAGGTAGTTGGCTCCCAAATATGTGCTTGGGGGCCAAATACTCGTCCTGTTATCTCCAGTGAGTCCCACACAGTGGGATTGCTAAGAGGTCTTTGGAGGCCATGCCCCCCTTTCTCTACCACTCTGCATACATGCCTCTTGGCACACTACCGGTTGGGGGATGAAGTCCAATTTACTCCCGAGGGACTTTGGGGACCAAGAAGCCCTCCTGGTACCTCCTGTAAGTCATACTCAGTGGAATTCATGAGTGCTGTTCGGAAGCCCAGCACCCTTTCTCCACCACTCTGCAAATGCGACTACTAGTTAAAGAACCATTTGCAATGTAATAGGTTTCGCATTTGCAAGAGTTCGAGCTATTGGCATTGTAAATGTAAAAGTTTTTACTAATGTTTTTTGGGGTGGAGTGGATGTACGTTGTGTGGAGTGGAATTATGCGGTATGTTGTGCAGTGAAATTATGTGGCTAGAAAACATTGGGAATTTAGTGTATAGGAATTGTGTAGAGTGGAATTATGTGTTCTGGAGAGTAATTATGTGGTATGGTAGTCTATGTTGTGGAGTGGCACCTCAGGTTTAGTCTTCCTTGTTTCCATGGAAGCTAAACTATACCTTCAATGAGACAAAAAAAGAAGGAACCACTGAGGAGCACTTCTGGACCTAGTCAGAGGTATGAGCAGGGCCACTGGAATTATGCGACTCTTTGGCTGCAGCTACTTTCGCACAATTGTACATTTTCCGCATTTGCCACATAATCCATCATCTGCTGCATAATCTGCAGATTTGAACAAAAAAAAGTGTTTCTAGTTCAAATGGCTCATACGTTACCAACAATGCAGCAACAAGTGCTACAGCGTGGTGAAAGGCCCTTTGCAAACCTGGAATGGTCACTTGTTACTTATTGCTAAATGTGGGTGGTAAATTTGTACTAATGGTGTGCAAAGTACTCTTGCTTCTTTCTGCGCCTCTGTTGTCTCTTTGTGCATTTCTGTTGCTACATACTGCACCTTTCTTTCTTTTTCTTTACGTCTCTTGCCTCTTTATGCACATCGCCTCTACTTTCTGCCTCTCTTGCCTCTTTCTGCATCTCTGTTAACTCTTTCTGCACCTTACGTGGTTCATTTTGCAACCCTCGTGCCTCTTTCTGCACCCTTCTTCCCATTTTCTGCACCCCTCATGCCTCTTTCTGCACCCCTCTTCCCACTTTCTGCACCCCTCCTGCCTCTTTCTGCTCCTCTGTTCCTTCTTTCTGCACTTCTTATGTTTCTTTCTGTACCCCTATTGCCTCTTTCTCCTCTCCTCTTCCCCCTTTAAGCATCTCTGTTGCTTATTGCTGTACTTCATCTAGCCTCTTTCTGCACCCCTCTTGCCTCCTTTTGACCCTCTGTTGCTTCATTATGCACTTCTCTCTAATCTTTCTGCACCCCTCTTACCTCTTTCTGCACCTCTGTTGCTTCTTTCTGCACTGCTCTTGTTTCTTTCTGCATTTCTCTTGCCTCTTTCTGTACCCCTCTTCCCTCTATCTGCAATTCTCTCGCCTCTGTATGTACCCATGTTCCCTCTTTCTGCACCTCTTCCCTCTGTTTCTGCAACTCTCTTGCCTCTTTGTGCAGTTCTCTTGCCTCTTTCTGCACCCCTCTTCCTTATTCCTCCACCTCTCTTGCTTCTTTTTGCACTTCTCTTGCTTCTTTCTGTACTACTCTTATTTCTTTCTGCCTACCTCTTGCAAATGTCTTCCTCCCACTTGTCACTTTCTGCTCCCCTCTTCCCACTTTCTGTACCTCTGTTGCCTCTGTCTGCATCCCTGTTCCTTCTTTCTGCCCCTCTATTGCTTGTTTCTGCACTTCTTTTGCCTCTTTCTGTACCTCTCTTGCCTCTTTCTACACCTCTGTTGCTTCTTTCAACAATTTTCTTGCCTCTTTCTGTACTTCTCTTGCTTGTTTCTCCACCTCTCTTGCATCTTTCTGCACCCCTGTTGCCTCTTTCGGTACCTCACCTGCTTCTTTCTGCACTCCTCTTGTCTCTTTATGCACCCCTCTTTCCTCTTTCTGCACATCTCTTGCCTCTTTTTGCACCACTGTTCCCTTTTTCTGCACCTTTCTTACCTGTTTCTGCCCCTCTATTTCTTCTTTCTGTACTTCTCTTGTTTCTTTCTGCACTTCTCTTGCCTCTTTATACACCCTTTGCGCCTCTTTCAGCACCTCTGTTGCTTCTTTCTGCACTTTTCTTCTTTCCTTCTGCATCCCTCCTGATTCTTTCTGTACCCCTCTTGCCTTTTTGTGCACCTCCCCTACCTCTGTCTGCACCTCTCTTGCCTCTTTTTGTACCTCTGTTGGTTCTTTCTGTACTGTTCTTGCTTCTTTCTGCATCTCTTTTGCAAATGTCTGCATCCCTCTTGCCTCTTTCTATACCCGTCTTCCCTATTTGTCCACCTCTCTTTCTTCTTTCTGCACTGTTCTTGCTTCTTTCTGCTGTGCTCTTGCTTCCTTCTGTACCTCTCTTGCAAATGTATGTATCCCTCTTACCTCTTTCCGCAACCTTGTTCCCTCTTTCTGCACCCATCTTGCCTGTTTCTATACTTCTCTTGCCTCTTTCGGCACCTCTGTGCTTCTTTCTGCACCTCTCCTGCTTTTTTCTTTATCATTCTTGCCTCTTTCTGTATCCCTTTTGCCTCTTTGTATACCTCTAGTGCCTCTTTCTGTACCTCTCTTGCCTATTTCTACAGTTCTCGCCTCTTTCGGCACCTCTTTTACTTCTTTCTGGACTTTTCTTCCCTCTTTCTGTACCCCTCTTGCCTCTTTCTGCACCTCTGTTTTTCTTTCTGCACTGCTCTTGCTTCTTTCTGCTTCTCTGTTGCAAATTTCTGCATACCCCTGCCTCTTTCTGTACCCCTCTCCTATCTTCCTGCACCTCTCCTGCCTCTGTTCCCTCTTTCTGCACCCCTTTTGGCTGTTTCTGCAACTCTCTTGCCTCTTTCTGCACTTCTCTTGCTTCTTTCTGCACCCTTCTTTTTTTTTAAACAGATTTTATTCGCCTGCACATATACAAATGCACAGCTCCGAACTCTGGAGTCTGCTGCACACAGTAGTTAAACAATAATGACATTGTCAGACGTTTTCATGAAATACAAACACCCCCCCGCCCAAATTGCGCTGCTGCCGTTCACTAGATTGCAAAGAAAGAAATCAATATGTACAGTGAATACATGTCAGTACCATCAGAGCACCACATAAGCACCTTCAGCGACCCCATCTGTTAAATTGTCGGAAGAGCATCACTCTCCGGTGGGGGGTCCAAGTCCAGCCCCCGGTAATCGGCCCACTTTTTCCATATCAGGAAGAGCTTGCAGGGGCACCCCCTGGCCAGAAAGAAGGGCTGCTCCAGCCCCATGCAAAAGTCCATGCCGTTCTTCCAGGCAGCCAGGGACGGGGCCCGAGGTGCCTTCCAGGCCCTAGCAATGTCCCTATTTGCCAATGTGAGACCAAGTAACAATAAATGGCGTTTATAGCGATTGCCCCCACCCCCTCCATAACATGTAATAAGGCCAGTTTCGGATCCCTAGGAAGCTCCCAGGCCAGTACCTCTGATAAGCATCTAAAGACCCCGGTCCAGAACCTATGCAGCGCTGAGCATCCCCATGTGGTGTGTAGGAGTGTGCCTACCTCCGAACTGCACAGTAGGCAATTAGGAGAAGCTATCATACCCGCCCTCCATAGACGCTCTCTGGTGAAGTAGGTGCGGTGTAGGTATTTGAATTGTATGAGTCTCAGGCGTTTGGAGATTGCCGCCCCCCTAGGACTCGTCAGGGCCTCCATCCAGTCCTACTCTTCTAGCTCCCCCACACCCCCCTCCCAAGCTGCCCGAAGTCTCAGTAGGTCAGGGGAACAAGGTCGAACCAGTGACTGGTATACACGGGAAAGTTTTTTGTCCGGCAATTCCCCATGAACAGTTTGGCCTCGAGCGGGCTAAATTCTGGGAGGTGTTCAATGTCAGTCAGATATGGTGTCAGTGCGTGTCGGAATTGAAGGTATCGAAAGAATTGGGAGCGGGGCATCCCAAATTTGTCCTGTAGGTCTTGGAAGGACTTCAAGGTGCCACCCAACATCACATCTCCCAATGAGGAGATGCCTATTGCGTCCCTCCCCCCGAAGCCCCTAAGGGTCTCCAAGTGGGGCAGACGACCATTCTGCCAAAGAGGGGTTTCCAGAGTGAGTACATTCCACATCCCATCCTACGCAGCACCTGCCGCCAGACAGAGAAGACCACTTGCATGACGGATGGAAGACCCCGCCGCCGAATAGAGCAAAGCATGAATGGACGACGAGCCCATCAGGTGGCGCTCCACCGTGTAGGCTGGATCGCCTCTGTCCCCATACCACCAATCATTGAGGATCAACAGATGTGCTGCTTGATAGTAGGAAAGTATATCAGATGTGGCAAGGCCCCCCGTATAGGTCGACAAGAAGCATGTCCGCAGCCCTACCCGTACAGTCCCCCCTCCCACAGGAACCCGCCCAGAGCTGAGTTGACTTGCTGGAACCAGCGAGGCGGAACCGGATGTGGATGGTTCTGCAGATGGTACACGAGCCGTGGGAGCGCCACCATTTTGAATATGGCTGACCTCCAGTAGATGGACAGTGGCATACGGGACCACGCTTTCAGATCCTCATGTGTGCGATCCCAAACCGGAGTAAGGTTACGATCTCAGGAGACGCCCGCACTCTCCGACAAGTAGAACCCGCCAACTGCAAATCCGCCGCCCACTCACCGACCGGCCGCCGTTCACCCAGTACCCACAATGTGGATTTACCCGGGTTCACATATAGGCCAGAGAATTCGCCGAAAATCTACAAGATGCGCAGCAGCCGCGGCCCCAACCGATCCAGGTCCGTGAGAAAAAACAGCACATCGTCTGCGTATAACGCTATTTTGTCGGACCACCGAAAGCCCTTGAGCTGGGTGTCCATGCGAACCCACACAGCCAAAGGCTCCATAGCAAGCGCGAACAGGTAAGGGGAGAGGGGGCACCCCTGTTGCATACCCCGCTGGACCGAGAAGGACCTAGAGACCGCCCCCTCAACACGCACGGAGGCTGTGAAGTCAGTGTTGTAGTGTAGTTCCTATATTCCCAATAGGCTCTGCGCATTGGAATAATATAAACAGCAGTGTAGACGTAGGACTGAGGTCGACTAGGTCTCTGCTGACTATATTAGACTTAATTAGTTTTGCCAGATAGCTCAGAGGTCACTAGAAACTTTCTTGAATGTTCATTAAAGAGATAATTCACCGGATTTAGACACGAAGGGATTAGCTTCTGACAACCGCATAAACACGACAACTTTGCTCCCTCAGAATAAAGAGTGTATCTCTAGAGTCGTGTGAAAACAATAGACGGTTATTTCACTCAGTCAATCGTGCATACTTAGTTTCACCAGAGTGCAGAGAAATAGAGAGACGGGCGTTTTCAATAAAAGGTGGTATTTATTGAGCAGTCTTCTTTCTCATGCAAGAGAAATGAATTGCCACAATTGCAATACTTAACATAAAGTAAAGTGCGTACAGTAAAAGGAGTATTATGAAATAATACTGTAAAAGCATTCATATGGTTTCTTAGCCATATGATACTTTAAAATGGATAAAATATATACATACATAAAAACATTGACTAACGTACTCAACTGATGCTTCTAATCTACGCCTACCCCGGTGTACCTGACCTAAGCCTAATACGTGGGAAGGGGTAAGTAAGTTGCAGTTTAAGTTAAGTTGGGTTTTTGCCAAGGAATCTGAATCAAGAATTCTCTCAAAGGGTTTAGTCAGCTCCGTACCTTGGTTCTAGAATGTAGGAGGTTTTGTATCTCTCTCTCAGGACTCGATATCCCAGCAACCCGCAAAGGTGGCTGGAAACACTGGAGCTGGACTTTCTCGGCTGGAGAAAAAGACAGCGTCTTTCTCAGTGCGTCAAAAAGGAGGGGCGGCTTCCTTCGGCTCCTCGCATCAGCTGGGCTTCCGGGCAAGTAGATAGCCGCTCTGCTCCAAACCACTGTGTGTTTGCTTGAGGCAACGTTGGTATATTTATACCTGAAAGGTGCCGGGTTTGACGTAAGGTTGGACATAAGACGTCACCAAGAACTAACAGTTCTTTCTAACTCTAGGAGTTCTTGTGCAAATCAAAACAAGAGCAGGGGGATTTCCCGGGCTGCTGGAGGCTTGGTTTGTTTAAAGAACGCGTTGTACTTTCTAGGAGTCATGGGGAGTAGCCTTGCCGTATTTGGACTACATGGGCTATTACTAAATATGGATATGATTCTTATGCCTTTATAAGGATATTATTTATAATAGCCTCATAAGGGCATAAATCGGGAATATCGAATTAGGGTCCTAGATAGAAACACAACACCCACTCCACGAATTAATGTCCATCATTACTAAACACTAAGCAATATTAAACATAATGATGCATGTGTGTTTTCCAACCCACCCCAAAATACATAAATTGCATTTGAAATGGTATATGGCAAATACACGAAATTGAGTATTGGTACTGTACGCTTTTCAAGCAGTGTTATCATTCAGTTAAATGCATATATATGTCAGCTGAATGAATTGCGAAAATTACACATGAAATGGCTCTGAATACAGAAAAGAAGGTTGAGACCATTCCATCACATATTTATACAAATGCTGTACATGTGCTAGAGGCTGAGGTAAAATATTGTCTCTAGAGTTCCTAAAATAGAAGCTCTGTTCTCTAAGAATAGTTCTACTTTAAGCAGAGTACTTTGTGCCAGAAAAAAGGGTAAATATTTTGGAAGTGAAAAACAAGTAATTACGCTTTCAGGGGAAAAAATAGTTCCAAATGTTTTCAGTAGCTGTGTTTATCAAAAACTGAAGGCCGAATTCAGAGTTCAGGGAACCCTGTGTGCTCATTGTTTTTCAAAAAGTTATTCTCGTTGTTCAGGGGAGAACATCATATCAGACAGACTTGCAAAAAATTGGTCTACTACATCAGGTGAAAGTCCGACCAAGTTCGAAAATGCTGTAATTGTGCATATGTGAGAATGATTGCTATCATCGATGTCAGGATCAGCAATGCTCACAGAAGGTTGTACCTGTTTGGTGCTGCTTTCCTCTCGTACTTCACCGCCACCTACTGCGTAGTGGTGAAGTCTCAACGAATGCCGTCATCAGAATAGGTAACCGCTGGGGACAACACGATGCATGAGTCGTTACTGGACCTAGCAAAGTATCGATATCCATTGGTACTGCTGATGGTAGTGTAAGACAGACGTCCAACACGCATTCTTCTCCGCATAGCATACATCAAAGCACAGGTAAGATGTAATCTTGCCAGATTGGTCTGAATGAAAGAAACCAAGTTGTACTTAGATCTCTTAGCCGGGCAAATCCGAGGACTTTAGTGATGCGGTCCCGGTAGCGTATAGCTAGAATCGTTCCTCCCATCGTTGCTGGAGTCTTGTCTGTGGCTTGGCTAGCCATATCGGAGCAGAAGGATCAAAAATAAAATTCCTGCTACGAGTCCCAAAAGAAGAGGCAGACTGCCAAATAACGAATGCACAAAATTCGGGATAATGCCCAGAACCGTTTCAAAGGGTGCTAACAGTCCAGAAAAAATTGTCTTAAGTACATGTGCGATGCCACTGGTATCAGACATGTTTAACATTTGACCTAACATTTCTACAAAATGCACGGGGCAATTTGTTGATATTAGGGAATGTATTTCTGCCGCTGTCCTTGCAACTTGCAGTTCATACGTTTCTTTGGACGAGTTTAAAGGCACAGTTGTCTGTAAAATCATAGACTTCATTCTGCTTAAAGTATCAATTCGAAAAGAAGAGATATTCAAAGAAGGCCCTATTGCCGCTTCCATGTCTGGATTGCTGTTTGGATATAATACTTGCATACAGCAAGTGACCATGGAACTAACGCTCATGAGATAGGCCTTTCCTGGCACCATGCCACAACAGCTGTGGTCACTTATTAGAACGTAGCTGCCGTTTGAAAGCTGTCTAAAGAATGGCTCTATTTGTGTTGCAGGAGTTCCGTGCAGGTGACATGAAAGGTTATTTGAAGACCCTTCGCAGGCTCCATGCAAGTTAATACCTTGACATAGAAGTGTACCGCTTAGTGATTTTTTACAATTGTTACCACTAAGAAATATCTCCTTTTTCCCTTCACTATAGCATTTGTGTGTATAAGGTAATTTCCATGTTGACTTGATGTATTCTTTACCCAACCTTTCACACAGGCCTGCTGGTATATATTTTTGGCAATACTTAAACTGGAATGTTGTTATTGGGATTGTAATCGTTCCATGTATTATCCATTCAATGACAGGTCTTTCTGACATTGTCAATGGTAATCTCTCAAGTTTTTCAATGCTCAGAATCGTATAGTCTGCTCCTTTTTGTGCCAAACTGATGTGTTTATCAGTAAGGTTAAAGATAGAGAAGAATGACGTTGTGTTGATTAAACGCCATGGCACGTAGCCTGAACGCAGATTTTGCAACGTCCAGCCAAGCTGTACAATAGAACGTAATTGGGACTGACCATGTTGTAACATTAGCAAGTCCTGCTCTATTATATCAATAGCAGATGATACAATGCTGTCCATTGAATATATTCTGGAGGACAGAGTCGTTAACCCATTGTCCACTACAGAAAGTGATTTTTCCAAATTAATACGATCATTTTCTCGTATTTTTTCAGCTGTTTCAATTTGTGTTACTTTCCAAGCCTCGTTGTAAGCAGCGTATATACTGGCGTATATGAAACGTTTTTGATGCTGTTTGCGTGGTCCCAGTATGAAATCACGCAAGTCAGCACCGTCTTTAAGTAAAGTCAAGTGTTGCTTAATCTAAGCCAGTGCGGATTTTTGTAGCCATTTGAGGCATAGTTTCCCTACACTGTATGTTGTAACTATCCCTGGATGTTGTCTCTGGGAGTATCTAGGGTCTGGCCTGTTTTGTTTAAACCCCTGTATTTTGTTCAGGAATCTATCTTGACAGTTATTTGTGTCTGTGGGCCAGATCAACCATTTTTTCCAATCAGGATTTGTTCTGTTTTGGTGTATCTCCACATCTGTAGTGCTATTACTATCAGGTATGGGCTTCAGAATAGACGTTTTATTTAAGTCTTTTATCTTGGCTAGACCAAGACAGGTTGTTTGCTGAATGGTGTCCTTCAGGAATATTATCTGTTCTGGGATCATGCAGGCTCTAAATAATGCTTCTAAACCTTGGACGTGCCATTCTTTTGTACCCGAAGATGGTTTTTGTTTCAATGTTGTTTTTCCAGAATTCAAAACCAAATGTAGTCATTTTTTCATAAAATGTTTCAGAATAAATCAATTTAGTATTTGTGAACATTGTTTTCATTCCTGTCTTATTTAACATTTTAAAATAAAAAGTGTCTGCATCACTTGTGTTAAACCCTGAGAAGTATGGGAATTTCTCATAAAATGTTTTCGAGCTGCCTTTAGGCGGTGTTGCACAATGTTCCCATTGGTTATATTTAAAAACATTTATAGGTTGAGCAGTTTTATGCAAATAGTGATGACCATAGTGATTATGACAGTACATTTCTTCATAATTTGATGAACCCTGCAAATAATCATGTTCTGTGAATTTAGCTGACATTACTAAATCTAACATCATATTATTAATATTTTCAAAGTCCCAATCATCAGAGAAAGTACTTGTTTTTACAAAGTCACTTAATGAAACCTTGAACTGGTGTGGATATTTCAAGAGCTCAATCGGGCCATAAATTTCATAATCCGTTTTGTCCCATGCTACCCCACCGGGTATTGGATTGGCTGTGATGTTCACTGATGACAGTTCTCTTTTCTCGATGTGAGATGACTTGTGAGGCTTTAGGACCAAGTTGATGTTCTGACTTGCTGTGTCCATTGTACTGTATTTTCCTTCAATTAATTTTCCCAAACAAAGAACCATGATGAGCCAAAGCAGGAGGAAAAGTACACCTAACACAATCCAAAATTCAATCCATGGAGAAATCAGATAGGTTTCTTTGAGTTGATGAAAGAGTTCAGTTACTTTGTCTTTGAAAGTTTTTGTTGCTGGCGTTTCTTCATGTTCACTTGGATCATCAGAAAAGTCATCGAAATTGATGAAGTAGCCAGATGCAGTTCTGTCAATTGTTGGAATTGCTTCCGGATTTTCTTTAGTCTTTGGATCTTTCTTTTGCGACAGTAGTATAGTCAGATGCTACATCATTGTAGACAGGTATTTCTTGACGAACTGTTGCAATTTGGGTTTCAAGAGGCACAAGTTCCATGGCCTTGTTGCATAGTCCTTTTTTATTCACTGCAGGTTTATCAAAAGTGATTAGTCTTTCAGTTTGAACCTCTTGGATTGTAGCAAGATTTGCTCTTCTGCTACTTCTTGGGAGTCCACTGGGCCTACTACTTATTATTGGCCACATGATTGTGGTTTTACCAGGTCGATGGATACAACTCGGTTCTCCTTTTTACCAGCAAGGGGCGGTAGTACTACTGATCTTGTTCCGCTGACAGCTAAGACAGGCACTGCTTTTCTGTAAGAAGGCCCAAATTCCTTCTTCACCGCGATCTTTTCTCTGACCAGATCCCCAATCTTTGGAATCCAGACAGGTCTTGCTGGGACAGGTGGTTTTTCTTCAGTGGCTGTTGGCTTTAGCTTTATATTACTCAGACTTCTTCTTGTTTCATTTAAGTCCTGTAAAACAGCCAAACGGTCTTTGATATCAAAGGCTTTTTGTTCTACCACTGAAGTGTGACTATCTAAGTCCTGGATATGCATTCTAGTACCGAACAATAGTTCGTAGGGAGTAAGACCTTTTAGAGAATTTCTTGGCAGATTGTTAAGACTACGTTGGACACTTGTTAAATGTTTGACTCACCCATCACCCGAACCTAATACCCTCGCCGTTATAGATTGCTTTATGTCCCGGTTTTTTCTTTCCACTACCGCATTTCCCTCAGGATGGAATGGAGAAGAGTACCGCAATGCAATGCCCATGCTGGCCATGGCCTCCTTGTAAGCCCTAGAGCTAAACGCAGGACCCTGGTCAGAATGTAGCATGCCAATTGCGTATGTGCCGATAAAGACTTGCAAATCTTTGTATAACAGTTCTGGCGTGAGCCGAGTGCCGGTGTCTGCATTTTAAGTGAATCTAGTCTTAATATTTATGGAATCGCATTTCTCCTGCTGGATTTTTGCGTATAGATAGCCTTATGCTTTCTAATAGAGGTGTCCTGGCACTAGTCTGGTCCGGTTCACGACTGCGTTCTCGGTTGCAGTCTGGACAATCCTTTGCAAATTTGTAATGTTGCAAGCTCATCCCCGGCCACCAGTATTCTGATTGTAATTCTTTAAGAGATTTCACGATCTCTAGGTGTCTTAGACCCTCTCCCATGTGTGCGTCTGCTATTAATAAGACTCTCCTGTTCGTGTTTGGAATTACTCTATCCCCCACTCCAGGGACTTGAGCAAAAGGAACGTCGTTTGCATCTATTATGTATGTATAATTGAGTGGATAGCCGAGAGGTAATGCTGCATAGTCGCCTTTTAATGAGGCTTTTACCACTAGCATGGTTTCTCCGTCTATGTATTTTTTAGAGCGCTTTTTTGTGGCTACGGAAGCCGGTTAGACCGCTTCCGCTGTGGCTCTGTTAGCCAATGAATTCCCTGCAACGTGAACGCCATCACGTTGATGACTCAGTGTATGGATCACGTGAGTCTTTTGTAGTCCTTTCTGCAAAAGAACTACTTGTTCCCAAAGCTTTTTATGCTTTATTGTGGCACCTGTGTCATCTTTGTAACCATTTTTGATCCATCTCTGCATGTCATTATTGTAAGACTTGACGCAATAATGCGAATCGCACACTATTAGTGTGGGGAATTCGCGATCGGCATTTTCAAGCGCCATCTTTAAAGATTTTATTTCAGCTCGCTCAGCTGAACAGTTTCTGAGTGATTCAGTTTTGGTGACTATTGGTCTGAATTTACCAAAGCCCAGCGACCTTTAACAATCGCGCACGCTGTGTTGTAGGATTTTTTCTCTACATCGTAGTGCTGTGCACATCTGTCCATGTAGATTACACATGTGTACTGTTCGAGAGGCAGAATTTCGATTGGCAGAGGATATTCTTCTCCATATTCTAGATCTTCTAGTTTTTTCATTTTTCGGGTCAAAATAGTATTTCACGTCTTCTGCAGCAAGAGAATTTTACCACTGTATCCATTTTGGATCTAATGCCACAGCAGTCAAAATGCGTGGGCTTGTTAATGCCTCAAGGGCTGATTCTGCTGTTAAAACAGTTATTCTTCTGCCTTGGGCTTGGGCTCTTTCTTTTGCTACAGCAGTTTGAACCGCTATTAAAATCTTTTCAGTATAACTGAATTTCATTTCAGCTTGTGTGTACAAGTGTGATTTGTAAGCTATTGGTACCGTTTCTCCCTCATTAGAGGTTAGGTACGTGAATCCGCATCTTCCTGGGATGACTCGGATTACAAGGTTGCATACGTTTTCGCGAGTTTGCAATTTAGTTTTAGCTAACATGTCTGTTTGCAATGATCTTAAAATTTCTGTGTGTTTCTGAGTCCAATTTATTGGTTTGAAATCAGGTTTTATTAATTCATAGAGAGGTTTAACCCTCTCTGCATAATTTTGAATGTATGTTCTTCCGAAATTCAGGAAACCTTGTATTGATTGTAAGTTCTGCAGCGTTTTAGGTGCTTTGAGTACAGCACACTTCTCTAAGAAGTTATCTGCTAGGCTTTTGCCTTCACTTGATAGTTCATATCCTAAAAATAGGACAGTTAGATGGGCAATTCGTGACTTTTTAAAGTTGAATTTGTAACCCTCAGCTGCAAACCCAAGTATTATGGTGTTCATTCTTTTCAAGTGTGTCTCCAGGTCATCATCTGTGAGATAGATGTCATCGACATAAGATAATGCCTCATCATCATATATTTGTAGTAACTCTGTTACCCTTGCTGAGAATAATCCTGGGCTGTTCTTGAATCCCTGTGGGAGTCGACAGAAGTGTTTTTGCGACCCCATTATTGAGAAAGCGGTCAAATACCTGCTTTCAGGTGCAATGTTTTGACAAAAGAATCCATTAGAGATGTCTAATGTTGTTTTATATTTTTTGCGCACAATGTTATTCATTAGTGCTGCACTGTGTGAGTTTTGTACTGTAAATGTTTTGCAGCAGGAGTTTAGGTGTCTGTAGTCCAAAACTAGACGATATGAATCGTCTGGCTTGGAGACAGGAAACAAAGGATTGTTCATTTGTGAGGTGCATGTTTCAATCACCCCCTGATATTCAAGTTGATCGAAGATCTCCCTGACTTACTTTTTAGCTTCTTGCTTAACAGGATACTGCATTTGTAGCGGCACACAGGAGGTTAAACAAGAAAATGGCCACTTTCTAAAAGTGTCATTTTCAAACACCCAATTTACCTTCACAAAAAGTAGTGTTATTAAATTCTGATTTCAGAGAGCCTAAACTCCATTTATCTATTTTGTCTCTATGTAAACACACACTTGTAAGTTGATACAGTGCAGCTCCCATGATATGGGACAAACAGCCTTTCAAGAGTGAAAAACAAAATACGCAGTATTTGGGACAAACAACCTTTCAAGAGTGAAAAACGAAATACGCAGTATTTCACTTTCACATATACGGCACCCTGCCCATGAGTATACCTTGGGCATACCTTAGGGGTGTGTTACATGGGAAAAAGGGGAAGTTTAGGGCCTGGCAAGTGGGTGCACGTGCCAGGTCGACACTGCAGTCTAAGACTGCACGTGCAGTCACTGCAGTGGCAGGCTTTTGACATATTTTACAGGGCTACCCAGGTGGATAGCACAACCAGAGCTGCAAGCTTATTAGTAGCATTTGATTTACAGGCCCACGGCGCACACAGTGTGCTTTACTAGGGACTTACCAGTAAATAAAAAAATGCCTATCATAGAAAAAAATCATAATTACAATTTACCCAGGGAGCATTTGCTCTTTGACACAAATCAGCAGTGGCAAAGTGCCCAAAGCAGTTAAGCCAGAAAAAAACTAAATCCAGTACACAGTCAAAAAATGCAGGCGGTAGAGGCAAAAAGTCAGGGGAAACCATGCCAAGTATGCCAAGTCTAACAACCGTGTTTTGACAAAGCTATGGCAGCAGTTGCGCAAAATGACTCACATTGTCTATGGCAGCTCTCTTTCCTGTTGCCTACCTGAAGTACCATACAAAAAACTACTAAGTGCTCAACATGTGATTATACTTGAATCTTTAACATCCATACATGAGGCCTATGTTGGTAGAGTGTATCTCTTTGCACCCTGCTATGGCTTAGTGTCTGGGGTTCTTACAAGCTAATTCACAAATGTATTCATAGATATGCTCATGTCTATCTCTCATATAAAATCTCTCAATATATGTGCCCGTCAAATGCTCTATAGGTACAGGAGGCTTTTATTGAGGTGGAAAACATCTCTGAAATCTACGGACATATCTGCAAAATGAAAACAACATTCTCCAGTGCAGATCCAGATACTTAATAGTCCTCTGGAAAGGTATTTTCCTCAGTGCTGGTTCTTCTTACATAGCAGTCATTGTCTCATGAAGCGATTCAATCTCTGGTGACCCTATAAAAAGCCTACCACTTCTTCTAAGCTGATCAGTACAATTGTAATTAAGTACATTTGCCTTGGATGGAGAGTTTTCTCTGACACCCTACACTGGTATGAGTAGCACTATAAAACAAAGGGAATGCACCTGAGAGAGTGTCTATGGAGAGATCAGGAGCAATGTTGAAGGGTGGAAGTGGGGGAATCCATGGAGAAGGAAGTCATGGGGGGGGTGCCGAAAAGGTTGTCGTTCTTGGTGCCACCAGTGCTGAAGCCGACCCTGGTGCTACTGCACACATTTTTGGAAAGTTTCCCAGTTACTGACACTTTTGCGAGGTTTGACTTGCTGAATGATTCCTAGAGACACCGAGGGTAATTTATCATACAAAGTTGCTACATGCAGCATTATTTCTTTACTAAGAATTCCGTACATGCAGCATTACTGATTCACTAAGAATTCAAATTCTCATTGTCATGGAAGTTACGAGCTACATCGGGAATCCTGGGTAACTCGTAAATTAGGGTCGAAGTAATTATAAAGTTTCATCTGTTTCAGTTATAAGGCTGGCAATACAACATTTTCTGAGGCAATTCCTCTAACATTCTGCTTAACATCACTGTTGGTTCTTTTGTCAGCTTTTTCCAGTGCACACAAAGTAATTGACCACAAGAGGATTTGTTGAACCCATAGACATTTTACATTTGAATGTGATAAATCCCAGCAACCTGGATTATTAAAACAATATGAATATCACATGGAGTAGTTGACTAACGGAACATCAATAGAAAACAAATCCTAGTTAACTTCCAAGTTCAGCAAGCTGTTTTGTTTTATTTCATAGTTTAATTAAAAAGATTTCTAGAGGAATAACATGCATCACATATTTGATATATGTTATAACTATTGCCAGAAACGTCTGTTAGTTGTACCCTGCATTTTAATGTCAATGGAAACTGAACTTGATAGGTTGCCACTGCAGTTACATAGAATTATGCAAAGCACTAGATAATGCTTTCAAATTCAGATGGTTTTCTTTCCTAACATTTGTTTTTGTGTTCAAGTTTACTTTAGGTCTTGAAAGTAAGGAGCTGACAATATCAAGAACGGGCAGCAAAGCAAATAAACACGGATTTAGGGCTGTCACTTTATCCTTAGCTCACCCTTCAGTGCTCAGATTGCTTACAGTCGTATATTACTCAAGTGGAAGATAAAACCTCATTAACAGTATCAGGGTGAGTTAAGGACATGAAACCTTAATTGTACCAATTATAAAAAAATATGGCTTGAGTTTGTCTTTTTCTTCTTTTCTTAAGACCATATGCACACATACTTTTACATGCAAATTGGGTTGTGTCAGAAAAGAGAAAGGAAAGTAAAAAAACACTGGGAAAACCAAGAGGTTTGTCTTTTAGTTATAAAAAACATTTAGCAATTGTTAGGAGACTTTGGTGCAGATTTACTAAGGTTTTGTGGCAGGGTCACATCACTTTTGTGGTGCTGCCCCAACGCAAAATCCTTTTTAGGGCTCGGCCTCCGCCCACGAAGGGGGTGGAGCTTCGAGCTCCTAATGCTAAAGAAGAAAGAAAGGATCTCTAGGGGTCTGAACAGACACATTCCTTAGTGTATTTTGTCATCTGCCTAGTGATTCGTCTTCGCTGTGCTGTGTATGTATTAGCGTTGCCGTGATAGGATGTAAGTAATTTACGCGTGCCCGATGTGGCACATTGTGTGCGAGAACGAGCACGGCAGAGTGATTAACCTTAATTACGAGCTGTCAGAGTGCCCGTGTAATGCAATCCAGATGGTGCGAGCGCGTACACCATTGCATGCAACAGAACAGTGACACGGTAATCTTGCCCTTTATCTTTGGCCCCCCCCCCACTT
The DNA here is from genome assembly GCF_964261635.1 of Lissotriton helveticus. Taxonomy (NCBI): domain Eukaryota; kingdom Metazoa; phylum Chordata; class Amphibia; order Caudata; family Salamandridae; genus Lissotriton; species Lissotriton helveticus. Next base: position 1,132,000,193 of record NC_136070.1, on the reverse strand, counting down.
CCTCCTTTTCAAATTCCTTTCGAGCTGAGCGGAGCCTGCGACTACGGACTGCAAGCCTGAGCTGCTCCTCCCGGCCCCAGCCCCTCCTCTCCTGTGAACTCTGCAGTCTGCAGATTGCACCGGCGGCCGTCCCCAGCAACTTTAAAGGTGAGTGTTGTGTCCTCATGTAACGTAACTGGTGCTCTGTAAAGCGCTCTGATACCCAATTCGGGTCAAGTTTGCGCTATATAAAACTCGGCAAAAAAAAAACGGACCTCAGTGATTTCTTGTTTATATTGAAATACACAGTGTTCAGCGCTGGGTTTTCTCAGATGCACTGGGATCCTTTCCAGCCGTTTGCTCTTTCATTTCTCGGGCCTCCTCCCGCCTCACACATCGGTCCTTTGTGACCTCTGACCTAAGAAGCCCTCCAAAGATAGATGTGTGGAGATCGTCTCCTTCCAGAGCCTGATTTACCTCTGCTGCTAATTAACTGTAGAGCAATGGCCCTCAGCCATCCATTGAGAGATAAGCTTTGGCCGGTGAAAGGGATAATCTTCCACGTCCTCTTATTAAAGACTGCCCAGCTTATGTCCAATTTATTACGCACAAAATACCTTCCAGCACCGGGAGGTAGGCACTGCGCAGGCCACCGAGGCCACGGTGAGAGGGATAACCCGCCCCCTATTTCGACTGACAGTTGTGATGGCAAGTTCAGGTCTCTCAATTGCACCCTGAAGAGTAGGCCCTCCAGCTGGACACCACGAGGACCAGGAGGCACCGATCCTGTAGGGCTGCCCTGCCTATCATTTGTCTAAGGTCGATAACATGACGCTCGTTGAGATGGGTAACAAGAAACTCCATTGCACAGCGCCAAGATAAATAATGTAATACTTGGGGCAGCCTCCGACATGGCCGGAAGGCGGAAGGGTTGCTAGCGGCCTCCGTAGTAAAAAAGCACAAGACAAATTCAAGACTAGGCAGCCTTGGTGTTGGGCTTGCGGATATTTAAATGCAACAGCCCCTAGTTTCTCAGTAGCCCTTTGGGTACTCTCTTGCAAATGAAACTCTCGGTGGAGTTAAACAAGAGGAAGACATGCTACTGTTGAAAGAATAATAAGCTGTTCAGTTCAAGAACTTACATTAAAGGATACGAAGTTCCCTTTCTTTGAGAACGGGATAAAGCATAGGGCCCGCGATTGAATTTAGACCTAAAAAATGGAGGGCATTCAATTAACTGTGGCCTTGTTTATGTAAGTGGCGCTTTATACCGATAGCCGGGTTTCAAGCACTTTATAAGGGAGTAATCCTTTCTCTCGTTACTCAGCCCGGGTGCTAATTACGGAGAGGCTTGTGACGGTGCCACACATTTCCGATTACACGGGATACGGAGGCGGAGAGTAGGCCGCACAAATGGGTTTTGAAAACCACAAGATGCTCCCCGCATGCCGCTTTTATAGCGGAGAGGAGGTGGCCTAACGGCTAGGGCGCTCGACCTCGGACCCAGAGGACCCGGGTTCGAGTCTCGGTCACACGACCCTAAGCAGAAATTGAGGGAAACGACAGAAATCGGGGGAAACGATCCAATTTTGCGTTCTTTCGCGTTCCACTTTCTTCGTATTGCGCACATGCTTACTGTCTCACGGGCTGCCTGATAAGATAATTGTTTTGCACGGGGGAACGACTTTGCTTTTAGGAGGCCTCTGCGATTCTGTATCTCAGCAAAAGAGTAACCCTTACCTCACACCATGTACAAAAAGTGCCACTGGTGATTCTGAAGAGGCAGAAATACTTGGCTGGTACCTCAGAAGTGGCTTAAAACCCTTGTGGAATGTTCGACTTCTCATAGTATTCTATGCAAGTGTAGTGCTGGTTATCTATACCCGTGACCGTGTAAGTGGAGCATCATTTACACATATGCTGGACACTACGAATGTCCATACATTAAGGCTGAATCTTTGCAATGGTGCAGAGTAGTGAGTGCAGAGTGCAGAGTGCAGAGTAGTGAGTGCAGAGTGCAGAGTAGTGAGTGCAGAGTAGTGAGTGCAGAGTGCAGAGTGCAGAGTAGTGAGTGCAGAGTGGTGAGTGCAGAGTGCAGAGTGCAGAGTAGTGAGTGCAGAGTGCAGAGTAGTGAGTGCAGAGTGCAGAGTAGTGAGTGCAGAGTGCAGAGTAGTGAGTGCAGAGTGCAGAGTGCAGAGTAGTGAGTGCAGAGTGCAGAGTAGTGAGTGCAGAGTAGTGAGTGCAGAGTGCGGAGTGCAGAGTAGTGAGTGCAGAGTAGTGAGTGCAGAGTGCAGAGTGCAGAGTAGTGAGTGCAGAGTGCAGAGTGCAGAGTAGTGAGTGCAGAGTGCAGAGTGCAGAGTAGTGAGTGCAGAGTAGTGAGTGCAGAGTGCAGAGTGCAGAGTAGTGAGTGCAGAGTGCAGAGTAGTGAGTGCAGAGTGCAGAGTAGTGAGTGCATAGTGCAGAGTGCAGAGTAGTGAGTGCAGAGTAGTGAGTGCAGAGTGCAGAGTAGTGAGTGCAGAGTAGTGAGTGCAGAGTGCAGAGTGCAGAGTAGTGAGTGCAGAGTGCAGAGTGCAGAGTAGTGAGTGCAGAGTGCAGAGTAGTGAGTGCAGAGTGCAGAGTGCAGAGTGCAGAGTAGTGAGTGCAGAGTAGTGAGTGCAGAGTGCAGAGTAGTGAGTGCAGAGTGCAGAGTAGTGAGTGCAGAGTGCAGAGTAGTGAGTGCAGAGTGCAGAGTAGTGAGTGCAGAGTGCAGAGTAGTGAGTGCAGAGTAGTGAGTGCAGAGTGCAGAGTAGTGAGTGCAGAGTAGTGAGTGCAGAGTGCAGAGTAGTGAGTGCAGAGTGCAGAGTTCAGAGTAGTGAGTGCAGAGTGCAGAGTGCAGAGTAGTGCGTGCAGAGTGCAGAGTGCAGAGTAGTGAGTGCAGAGTGCAGAGTGCAGAGTAGTGAGTGCAGAGTGCAGAGTAGTGAGTGCAGAGTGCAGAGTAGTGAGTGCAGAGTGCAGAGTGCAGAGTAGTGAGTGCAGAGTGCAGAGTAGTGAGTGCAGAGTGCAGAGTAGTGAGTGCAGAGTGCAGAGTAGTGAGTGCAGAGTGCAGAGTAGTGAGTGCAGAGTAGTGAGTGCAGAGTGCAGAGTGCAGAGTAGTGAGTGCAGAGTAGTGAGTGCAGAGTGCAGAGTGCAGAGTAGTGAGTGCAGAGTGCAGAGTAGTGAGTGCAGAGTAGTGAGTGCAGAGTAGTGAGTGCAGAGTAGTGAGTGCAGAGTGCAGAGTGCAGAGTGCAGAGTAGTGAGTGCAGAGTGCAGAGTAGTGAGTGCAGAGTGCAGAGTAGTGAGTGCAGAGTGCAGAGTGCAGAGTAGTGAGTGCAGAGTAGTGAGTGCAGAGTGCAGAGTAGTGAGTGCAGAGTGCAGAGTAGTGAGTGCAGAGTAGTGAGTGCAGAGTGCAGAGTAGTGAGTGCGCAGAGCAGTGAGTGCACAGAGCAGTGAGTGCGCAGAGCAGTGAGTGCGCAGAGCAGTGAGTGCGCAGAGCAGTGAGTGCTGTTATTTATGATTTAAGGGAAAAAAAAGAAATGTCATGAGCAATGCCAATAGCTCTACTTTTAATGATGCCGAGACCATTGCATTGTAAATGCTTGTTTGGCATTTGCTAAGTCACACAAAGCCTGTGTGCATGGCTTTGTATGATTTAGTAAATATAAAGTAGTGCAAAGTAGCACATAGTCCTTGCGCTACCTTGCATTACCTTACGTTGGGAAGGCATTCCCTGGTTTGAGCATGGGCATTCCCAAGTATCTACCCATGGATTTTGGAGCATTCCCAGATTTCTTAAAGCTAGTAAACCTGGGAATGTTTCAAAATGCTATGCCTTCCCTTGCTATGCCCTCTCCTTGTTTATTTACTTCCTCTTTCTATGTGTGCTGCATTCTACAGGACACATAGAAAGAGGAATATGCCTCAAAGCCATGTATAAGAACTTCAATCCTCAACCGAACCTCTGCACCCTCACCTCCAGCCTACCAATAGACAACCACGGAAAATCCATGACTACCTGCGAGGCAATTGCCATGGAAGAAAAAGCCAACATCATGAGGTTTGTCCACTCCAGGTCACCAAAGGAACCTTCCCCCCTCCATATCTACAATATGGGCCCCTCTTCCACATCCTGAACAACTCCATCACCACCTCAACATTCCCGGATGTCTGGAAAGATGCAATGGTCAACGTACTGCTAAAGAAACCTTTGGCAGACCCCACCCAACTACCAAACTAACACTAGATCTCCCTCCCGCAAAATACTGCAGAGGTCATGGAGATGGCCATCAACAAGCTACTCACTCACTACCTCAACACACACTAGCTTCTAGACACCATGCAATCAAGTTTCCAGCCTAAATCACAGCACCAAGATAGCCCTCATTGCAGCAATAGATTAAATCAGGCTGATCCTTGCTAATGGAGAAACAGAAAACCCCATACTATTTGCCCTCTCATCCGTCTTTAACATGGTCTCCCACTCGACCCTGATCATATACTACATGAAATGGGCATCCAAGAACCCACCTGGATCTGCTCCCTCCTCACAGGAAAAACTCAAAAAGTGAACCTGCACCCTACAAGTCGGAGGCAAAGAACCTGTGGAGTCCCTCAAGGATCTTCTCTAAGACTGACATTATTCTACATGACTACACTGGCAGACCTCATCAGCTCACATAGCAACAACTTACTCTCCTATACAGATGACACCCAACTCCCCTATTGTACAAGACCCCCACATCAAGGACCGACTTTGCCACCTGCATGACCAATACAGCAACTTTGCTAAAATCCAAATGTCTCAAACCCAACACAGACAGAACCAAAGTGGTGATCTTCTGAAAGAAATCCTCTGCTTGGGAGTCTACCGGGGACCGTATTATGTATACAGCGCACTTTCCCTGTTTGTGTCAGGCCACCTTACAATAGATGCACCAGGTGCAAACAAGGACAGTGTAGCTTATTAGAAAGAATATGCAGCCCCAGGGTGGTCCTGAACGTGCGCTGCCTTCGGGCAAAGGCATGCAAGTGAAATACAGAGTGGCTGCTTTAAAACCCCTCTGTGATGCAAGTGGCAGGCTGCCTGCACTCTGAAGAGGGGAGGGAGATCCCTGTGTAGGGGGTGCAGTGAGTGACTGCTCCCACCTGCAGAGGGGGTGTCTGCAGCCTCCATAGGACCCTCTTTCTCCCCTTCAGAGGGCTGCCTTTAGGCGGCGCACTTTCACCACCTTGTTCTTCTAAGGGCATATTTGCCTATGTGCCCGGGTCCATAATATGGCACAGGCCCTGATGCAAAGTGGTTCCCCAATTTGGATGGGGCCACACCCTCATGCAAATGAGTGAACACTCTCTCATGATAGTGCTGGCACTGCATGTGCACCAGCAATATCATTATTACAGAAGCGGACTCATAAACATCTGCAGCCCCTTCTGTATTACCGTTGTGCCCCGTTGTGCCCCGGGTGTACCCAGAACCATTCATTTAAATAATTTGCATCAAACTTTAGGAGTACGGCTACATTGTTATTTATTCACAATGTGCACACATATTCAATAGTATAGTGTCAAACAGACAATAATTCAATTTAAACACAGTCAGTGCCCTAGAAAGGTAAGGGAAGGGAAAGTGAAAGTGTGGGAGGAAGTGTCAAGAAAGAAATTGTGACTTTAGCAATGATCAATCAATGATATTCATTCGCCATTTCAATCACTTGCATTGGAAAAAGGGTGTTGAATTAATATCTCAAAATATTGAACATAAGGTGTGTCATGCTTCCAAGCATGACACACCTTATGTTCAATATTTGGCGAATGAATATCACCACCCCCTTTTGTACCGTAGTGGGAGAAGAAGCGGTGCGGACCCCAACTCCTGGCAACTTTTGAAGCAGCATCTGACGATAAATGAGTTTCCTGTAGGAAAACCACGTCAACTCTAGGTCTGTCAGTGTAATCTGGCCATGAGTACCGGGGTAGGAAAGGCGACTTATGACATGAGCAGTTCAGCGTGCAGACTGCAGTTGTGAAAATGTCGTGACACATTCGAAAAGGACAAAGCCAAACAAAACCCCATTCCCACCCCCCACCCAACCTCTCAGAAACCCAAAAGAGGAAAACCCATCCCAATATGGCGGTGAAATGCAACATTATGTGTGGAGAAAGAACATTGTAAACTAAGTTCACCGCAGTAAGTAAATCAACAAACTTCCAGTGAAGAAAGGCGATCGCCATGGGGAGTGGCAACGCCACAACATCCGGGCAAACCAACACAAATATCCGTGCCACAGTCAAACCAAGGGGCCTTCAGGCAGTTCCCAGAAAGTCTGTGCCATTAGAGGAGAATCAAGGGTAAAAGTCAAAGTGTCAGCCAGGGCCGGAGCTCGAAAACAGTTCCACGCTGTGCTGTGAGTCTTCCTGTGCAGGAGAGGGTGTTCTGGAGTTAGCAGCGGCCTGCGTGTCTCTGGACTTGTAAGAGTGACAAAACTCTTGGACCTCCGTCGGGGTGTCAAAGATGCGGGTTCTGCCAGCGACTTCCACTCTGAGGCGTGCAGGGTAAAGCATACCATACTTAAGACCTAATTGCGTAGAGCAGCCTTGACCCCAGTGTATTTCCGGCGTGCCTCCTGAACCATAAGGATGAAGTCTGGGTAAAAGGACAGGGAATCGCCTTGCCATCGTATCTCCCCTTTCTCACGAGCCGCTCTGAGGGCAGCATCACGATCTCTGAAGTTCATGATCCTGGCTATGATGGGGCGCGGTTGCAGACCCGGTTTCAGTCGGGGTCCCAGAGACCGGTGGGCCCGCTCTACCACAAACCCTGGGGTAAAATGATCCCTGCCGAACAGGTCTATAAGTAGTTTTTCAACAAAGACATCCATCCTACCAATTTGGGTAGACTCCGCCACTCCTAAAATTCGAACGTTGTTGCGTCGTCCGCGGGCCTCTAAGTCCTCATTTTTAATGCCCACTTCCTTCAGGATCTTCTCAACTCGTTCAAGTTGCTTCAGTACCTTGGCACCCGCGTCCTCGAGATCGGAAACACGGACTTCGACAACATCCAGCCGGCGATCAGGCGCTTGCACCTTGGAGCCCACATCAGCCAGTTTTTGCTCCAAGGTGTCAAATCTGCTGTCTAGGGATTTGAATCCAGCTCTCATTTCAGACATCATGGCCATGACCAGAGAGGTGGTAGAGTCTTGAGGGGGGGCGGCATTGCGTCCGATGAGGATCCAGTTGCGGAATCCACAGCCAGCAGGGAGGTCTTGTCAAAGCTGAGCTTTCGTTGGTTAGGGTCTCTTTTCCCCATGTTGACCAGTGGAGAGCCTGTCGTGGAGTAACAGCCCGCAGGATAGGCGTAGAGGAGGCGAGTTAATGTTGTGCAGGTGATCTAAAAAAAAAAGGGGGGAGTGCTGAGTGGAGATACAGCAACAGTCGTGTAAACCCCCTGAAGGAGAGGGGCCCTGCGGAGAACAGGCGGACAAAGGCAATGTAGTGGCCCCTATTAAATCAGGCAGACACAAGGGCAGGCCGCACACCAGGAGAGATACCCCCGCTACTTCGCAGCTGGTTGAAAAGCAATGCACCGTCTCCGGGGTCCAGAATGCTCAAGGCCGCTATGGAAGTTTTCCCCAAGAAAATGGCGGACCAAGACTGTTGCGTCGGCAGGTAAGGAGCGAACGATCTTGACGCTACAGCGTTCAGCTCATCAGGTAGCTACAGGGGAAAGCCACCGAGGGAAGGCGGGGCCACCCAGCCTTGCAGCAGTCCAAGCCCCCGAGATGCCCCCCACCACCCCCGCGTCCCCCCGCGGCACCGGGGCCAGACCGCGCAACCCCCCGGAACCCGCCGGGAGCAGCCGCCACCCGAGTCCCCGGCTCCGGCCTGCGCTCCAGGCCCTAAGGCCACAGTGCGCCCCGGAGCCCCGGAAACAGCACCGGGCAGCCCCCAGGCGAACCAGAAGAAGCGCGACCAGGCCCCCAACGCCCCAGGCGAACCACGGGTGAAAGGCGTCCCCGGCGCAGAACTCACCGGATGGCCAGGCGCAGATAGAGAGGACGCCGGTGGGGTGGTGCTCCGTCTCCTCCGCCGGACAGACCCGTACGAGGCACCCCCGAGCCCCAGACAGGAGTCGGATGGCGGCAAATCGCCGCTGCTGCACGATGGAGGTGCTGGGCGGGATCAGGTCAAGCGTACGCCCGAAGGATGGAGGAAATTGCCCGCCCGGACGGCGGAGCCTCAGTCGGTTGCGGCCATCTTGGTCGCCTCCGTGGCCACGCCCCCGTGACATGTTACAGTTGATGCATGAGTTGACACTATAAAAAAAAACATTTCTATTCGGGAGTGGGTGCTGGAACCTGGTTGTTTTATTCCATTTCTAACTGTGATCTGATGCCATCATGAGAAGGGCTGCTTACCTTGTCCTGGACTTTTACTGCTATAGTTCAAGGACTTTTAGGTCTGAGTTTTAACAGCACCGCTATCAAACAGACCTATATACTGAAAGTGGGCTTTTGGTTCCCTTTCAACAATGTACTTTCTTCTTCAGCTTCTTTCAGCCAATGGCTTGACACTTTGTCCAACAAATCTTGGCTCAGACCAATGGAGTATAACTCTTGCCTAAGGCTATTGACTGTTTAGATGAAGTGTATAAACTGAACTGACTGTTTAGATGTAGCGAGTGCTCGCATTGACCTGCATGAGGGAGTACAGTACAACTAAAGCCCTCTGTGTCTGCTCCTCCTGTATCTCTACCATCTGCCTCACTCTGATATGCTAACAATGGATGCCTTTGCACATTAAACCCAAACCTATTGGCCCTGATAATGCTTATGTGGTTCATTATTCTCAATACTCGTCATTTGCTATTGATTACTAATATCAAATGTATTTAAACATACCTAATTATGCTGAAACACTGTGCAAGAGTAATTAAGCCTCCTATGATATTTTCAAAGTTAAAACGTTTAAATTCATAATTCTTCAAATAGCTACAGTTCACAATGCTTAATTTGAGCTGGTGATTTCCGGTGCTCAGCACCGGCACTTAATTGTCAACACTGGCACTTATGACAGTCTGCCACATGGTGACGCTGTCTCATTTAGAGATGAGGACAACAACAGTTGTTATTCCTTCAGTATACATTAGAAATGACTATTGTTACTATCCAGAAGATTACACAATCACATATGAGTGGAAAGTCACAAAGGAACAATAAATAATGAGTAACCCCAGGTAGAGAGACAAAAAACACCTTAACAACCTCTCATACATGCAGTTCTCTTTCACTCCCTACACACATACACATCCTTTCATACATCTAGGAAGTCAACAACAAAAGATGGTGTAATAGTCTTGGTGACCAATATAACAACTGTATATAGCAGGATCTGAAAAGCATTGGTCTACACGTTTCGTTGGCTTGTAATGAAATAGAGCGCAGTGAAAGGCCATGACATTCTGACAAGGTTGAGGTATTTCTTGGACCATGATGAATTTTGATTGTGAGAAGGTTGAAGGTGCTGAAGACTTCGTTTTCATTTGGAAGCTGTTATATAAGCCTTGCTCCCAGACCTCCAAAGTCTTCCTGCCATCATCCCAGTTTGGGTTTCACAGATATTCTCAGTACCTTTCATCTAGCTACTCATGCCTGTAGCAGTGTAAATATGGCCTCCTTTTTATTCTACTCCATCTTCCCGTTTTCTGTATCTGCATTAGGGGGGGGAGGGTATTCTGATTTATTGTATTTTGGCTAATGATGCCTTTCAGTGAGCCATGTGCAGAAGGCAGGCACAAAGCAATGATTCTGGGCAAAGCCTTGGTGTGGCACTTAGCTGTAAGAGTGAATTGAAAATAGTTCTTCCACAGAGAAGCAATGGGTACAGGGTGTGAGGATATGTTGACAATATTGAGGTGTAATTGGGAGCAGGACTCTTGTTCAGGGTCTCCCACTGTCTCCAGCAATGAAAGGCCAATCACTCTTATCCAGCCTAGTCCAAGTTGCTTCTTTGGGGTAGCTAATCTCAAAATGTATTCCTGGGCTGGAAAAGGTAATGTAGGGGGAGGTACACATCTGAGTATATTTGGATGAAACTCCTGGAAAGCACTGGCAAGAGACATTCCTGAATTTGCTCTTTAATCATTCCACGCAACTGATATGTAAGTATGGGTGAATTTTGCGAATTCACGGTACGCGTACTCGTAGTCCGCAAAATCCACGAACTTTCGTTCGATTGCGGATTTCTTTATTTATGCGAGTTCGTGGGATTTTTTCACCGTGGCTACCGCGAACTTACCCATGCAGTCTTCTATAGGCACGGCCATCTTGTTCGCGTTGCGTATTTCAGTTTCCGGTCGCTAGTTGCATGCTCGTGTTGTGCATTTCCAGTTCGGGGGCGCAATTGCATGTTCGCGTCCTTTTTTGCGTGCTCGCGAGGGAAATATCACGTGAACTTACCCACGTGGTTGCAATGGGCGCTGCCATCTTGTTTTTCATTCATTGCCATGGTTCTGGGCATGCCTTTTCTATCCTGTTTCAATCTTTGTAATCTTTTGTTTCTTTGAACTTTTTTTTTCTTTTTTACTCATTATCTATCTCTCTATTTTTCTACATCTATATTTTGTGTTTTTTTCTACTTTTTGTTACTTTAATAACTACTTTATTTTTTAGTTCTCTCTTTTCTTTTATTTACTCCCATTTTCCCCATTCTTTCCTATTTCTCCTTTCTTCTTTGACCCAGGACTATGGCAAAGGGAGCGGGCAAGTCGAAGAGGAAGAGTCCCGCACCCCGTAGCCGGCTCCGTTGCGGGTGATTAAGGGGGGAGTCAGTAAGTCCCAGGGAGATCTTCAGCGCGGTGGAGGTGGCCGCACTGCTCTTCTTTGTTCAGCGCCACCTCCCCAAGACCGTCGCAGCAGGCGGCAGGCCCGGTACCGGGTACGGCCTCCGGGAGAGTTGCCAGCTATGGGCTAAGGTGTGCTGGGCCATGTATCGGGAGGCAGGGGTCCGGCGCACCTACATCCAGGTGACGCACCGGTGGTCCGATATACTGGACCGGGAACAAGATCAGCTCGACCTGCTTGGCGTTGAGATCCGTGGGCTTGGTGAGTACTAGTAGCTATTTAATAACTACTTTGTTTTCTTCTGCTCTGATGATATTCTAGTAGACCACATCAGATAGGTCAATAGGTCAATAAATGTAGTGCAATTGTTGTTTATTTCCCCGAAATAATGTGTTATTGTTTTTTTGAAATGTTTGATTTAGTTGACAATAATCATCCATGTTTGTGTCTTTCTTTCATGTTCATCAGCTCCTCCCAGGGGCAAGAGGACAGAGGTGGCGGTGGCGGCGCCGGCGGAGCAGGAAGGCCAGGATCGGTCGGCCGAGGGCTCTTCTGCTGGCCCCAGTAAGTTTTCCTGTTAATATTAATAATTATACTTCCTAACTTTTACAGCACCTATTTATTCCAAACGTTCATCATAATTCTATTTTTTCCTAAATCCTCTTTGATCTTCTTGTAGACTGTTTCTAAATTCTTATCCTGCCTCTACTATGACTCTATGTGCTACTACTATTTATTATTATTAGTCTGTCTGTGTATAGCTAGCTAAGCTTGCACAGTTGGCAAAAGGTGTTCAACAAAACTCCTATTCAGCAATAGCTCTAGTCACTGAGTGCAGTCCTCTGGGTTGTCCATAATGTCTATTGAAGTCTTCTCAATGTTTATGCTTTGACAATTCCCAACAATAAAATGTCAATGGCCACCAAGAATAAGATACTAGTTTACTTTTTGATTGGACAGGAGGACATACTACTACTGTTGCAGGGACTATTTTGCACATACACAACTATGGACAAGAAATAGGGCATTGGTGATAATAGGCGCAGTTAGACTTTCCACATACCTCAGTCATAACAGAAGTTGAACCCCCAATCTCCTTACTGACTAGCTAGTGTGTCAGAGTCATTATTTAGCTCCCGAATGCAGTGATGATCCCCAATGATTATACAACCCAGAACATAAGACTACGGAGTCAGAGTCCCGACCTCTCAGAGTCACGGAAGCATGCTTGCAAATTGCAAACCCTTTCGCTCACTCACTCATGACCAAAAACCACAGAGTCTATGTGAGTTTTAAAACTTTATTAAAATTAAAACAAATAGCTCTCTGTGTACTCTGTATATTAAATTTCAATTGTGCATTATATAAAAACATTTTTTTAAATCAACTTCATATAAGATGAATGGTGAACTCTTGAAAACTGAACAGTGGCTGTTTTTACACATTAACTGTGGGAGAGCCCTCACCTGGTTGGAACTTAAAGTCTTGGTGGTGATGATGACGACTCCGAGTAACATATTGCTCTTGTTCGTAGAAGGGAAGCTTCTGTCTGTTATGAGAAAAATGGTAAGTGTTAAAAAGCAAGCATTCATCAGTTGTGCCAAAAAGTGTAGCATGTTATGGCTAAGCATAAATAAAAACACCCTCCCCTTCCGAAAGGGGAATTTTTAGTTTAGACTAGAGCGTCACAAATAATTACATTTGTTTATGTAGTAACATATTTTCTCATTCCTAGACAAAATATGGAGTGGTGTATATGGCATCTAAAAATATGAAATGTATTTTCTAGGCGTAACACCATCGGCACAGCCCACCACCAGTGCCGGGGCAAGCGTGGAGGTGGTCACTCCAGGGGCGGATGTGGTGCCAGCAGGAACTGCTGTGTGGGATGCCACGGTAGTGGCGGGCAGTGGTAAGCTATTATTTTCCTTACTTATTGAGATTGCAGAGTAGGCTCGCTGCAGGGGTGTATATGTTGTACAGTACAAGTACACTTTAGTGTTAAGAAGACTTACAAATTTAGAAATAAGTTTTTGTCAACCAGGTAGAAGACAGTCACCCTTGACTTCACATTAGCAATAGCATTAGCAGTGGGAGTTGACGAGTAACCAATGGCCGCCTCTAAATTTTACTTCAACTCAGCTGTGAAAGTTTTATCGAGAAGCCAAGTCAGATCAGAGATGAACTTGATGGATAGGATGAACGAAAAGGGAAAGAAGGGTGTAAGGAAGGACGAGCAAGTTAAATTAATGACTGGCAAAGAATGATACGTGTTTTTGAATGCAGGCACAGGTGGCTGGGAATCTGATGCATGGCCGGTTGAAGGCTGAAGCAAGGATGGGTGGAAGGAGAAACTGTATGTGTGAGCAATATATCCTTTGGTTCAAATATGAATGCAAGTGAAGCACGGATGCATGGCTGGCGGTTTCCAAATAAAATAAAAAGGGTGTTTTTCGGTGAGATACAGTAAGGTTTGTCCAGTTGAGACACTAAGAACAATGATTGACATTTACTTTGAATGGATGGATGCCTGGTTGGTATCTTCCTCATAGATAGCATAGGTGTATGTAGAGTAGACAGAGTAGACGGTCACTGGATGACGAGTGTTACTTTGAAGAGCATGTAACACCGCACGTCCATGCCAGAGTAGCAAAGCCGAGGAAAGGAGAAGTTGTAATTTTTCAGAATTCTCCCTTGACTAACAGTAGTTTGCAAGCACAGCATATATTGTGTATCTTTATTGTATAGTTCACATTATCAAGTCAAGTCACAAGTGCCTTCCTCCGTTGATTACGGGGACCACTCACTACTTCTGTTAATAATTTTTTTTCAACTCTGTCATTCATATGTGGCCTATCGGTGTTCACTCAATCAATAAAAACAAAGCACCTAAAGTCATCCCTTATATAAGCAAATATCCTGTGAAGGGATAGATGATCATATTATCTTCTTCATTTTCATTTTGTAGTAGTCAGGGGCAGGGCAGGGTGAAAGTTAAATTAATTGAGCAGTAGCCCTTGTAACAGAGTATGGCCAGTGCCACCCGTAATAGAAAAGTAAGAGCTTCACCACCTGCATGTACTGGACTGGTAATAGTAACTCAAGTCTGCGTCATCATGGCCTGCGTCTGTTTTTTTTGGGTGCAAGCTGACTGCGCTTGCATTATGTCGGCTTCCACAAGTTTACGTACTAATTTCGCTAAACAAGAGATAAGAAGAAGAAGACTGGTGTACTGTCTGAGTCTAATGTAGTGAGTCCATATAGTGCTAGTAGAATTCCTGAAACTCCCACTAATGTTAGAGCAGAGGCCGACGAAGTGGGAGGTTAGATAGATACATGCCACAAATGTTATGTACTGTGCTTGCAAGTTGCTAGTGCTACTGTGACACAACTTTCTGTTGAATTATTTTGTGTTAATCTTAAAGAGTATTGGTTACAGTATTTTTTCTTTCTTCATATAGATGCTCCTTCTAAACTATCAAGGAAGGAGTTGGCCATCCGAACCAGGCAACGGAAGCTGGAGGCAACTGTCACCGAATATCTGCGGCTGGTGGCTCAGGAGGAGGAGGATGACTCGCAGTCAACATCCACAACAGCTGCATCCTCCTCCGCTGCCCCTGGGTCATACAGCCAGCGCAATACTCCAGCGGTAAGGCGCCGTGGTCCGTCAGCTACCCGCCGCCGCCGAGCAGCCAAAACAACAGATGCCCCCCACAGTACCTGCAAGGTTTGTATGCACCAATTGACCCTGCAAGTGGCCTACTTTGAGCAGGAGGTAGAGAGGCAGAAAGCCCTGCTCAAGGCCCTCCGGAGAGAGCTGCGTGACCATCTGGCCACAAGACACCGCCAGCCAAAGTAGAGACTGGAGAGAGACTGTCCCTTGCCCCTTTTTTAAAGACTTTTGGGGGGTGGGAATTGGGTGTTGGGGTTTTTGAACTGGGACATTTCATGGACATTGGTTGGGGTTAGGGAGGGGGGTGGGTCGGGTCTTGTGGGATAGTTTATTTTTGTTAGGCTCAAAATAAGTTTTTATTTTACACTTAAACATAGCATACGCGTTTTTACTGTTTTGTGGGGGAGGCGGGGCGGGGGTTAACTACTGTACGTTTGTTTTCCTGAAACTTAACTGGCTGGTAGATTCAAATTGTCTAAGTAATTGCCCAAATTTGTGCAAAAGTGCCACTGACAGAGTTAGTGAATTCAATTGTCCTCCTACTTTACTAGTACTACCGTCAGTCTCTCCTCTCCTCCTACTCCATTATTCTTCCTCCCCCAAAATGCTTATCTTACCTGTGATTCGTGTTTGAGAATAGGGCTAGCCACAGGGCTGGCTGCATGGCAAATGGCAATTAAGGTTGGCTATGGAATCCTCGATGGATGAAATGGCATCGTTGTGGTGGTAGTAGTAGTGGTATACACTGGCAGTAGCAGCATATGAAAAAAAAGGAAATGAGACATTGAGTGGCCTGAGAGGAGCATTAGAACAGTACGATAGTACACAAGAACAGTGCCATGAATTGTAGCCTAAGCAATGCTAAAGTATTCAATCAAAAGTTAGCTACTAGTTGCGTGGAATATGGCTAGTACAAGAACTAGTACTGAAGGACGTAAGTTTTCGTCATGTGTAGGAGGATGTTGTTGTTGATGAATCCACTCGATGGCAGACATGAAATTCTGAATTGATTTGCAAATACTCATGGCTGTGTGTCAAGCAGAATAGGAATATATCTTTGGATTCCTTGACCTTCCTTGAAATTGATTTTCTGTTGCTTTGGCCTTATCCTCCCCAGCAAGCGTGTGGAAATATTCATTTCATTTACTCACACCTCAATGAAAACCACACAGCCCGGAGGAAGAGGGTTAGGGTTTGAAAAATTGATGGAAATGGGGGTCTTTGGGAAAGTTTTTTGGAGTGAGAAAAAAAAGCACAGCATGGACAAACAACAAATGAAGACAAATAAAACTTTGGATACGACCATATCCATAAATCTTTTAAGGGACATAAAAGAAGTGCATGCATGTAGTTGTTTGCTAAATGGACGGTTAGGTTACTGAAAAGTAGTACTTATACTACAACTTACTAACTAGTACCAAACAATTAGACAGTACAGGGCTGCAGTAATTACGCAATTTCACTTGCCTATCTGTCCTCAGAGAGAATAAACACTTAGTAGTACATTACATTAATTATAAAAATAGCAAATAAACTTATCAAATAGCTGTAGGCATGAATTTGAAGCAGAGAGCAAACGCACAGAGTCACACTCATAGAAGTTCACAACAATAACATTATTTAAAAGGAATCTATGACATAATATCGATAGACATAATATAGACATACAATAATATTGACACAAAAATATCGAAATCAAAAATATCGGAGTTCTATCTACATAAAGGTAAGAACAAAAATATCGAGAAAAAATATATAGTAATACAAAAATATCGAAGTTAAAAATATCGTTTTTTAAATGTATTAATAATAATGTAAAAATAATTTAAAAATACATATTAAAACATATTAAAAAATTAATACATACACATTTAAAATAAATTAAAACTACATATAAATTAATGTATATACTTACTCTACATATTGCAACAGTAGGAAAAGTGTTGGATAGCGTAGGGGTGAAAATTACCATTCCCACGCCAGAGGGTGCAACAGTAGGGAAAGCGTTGGATAGCGTAGGGGTACAAATTACTATTCTCACTCCAGAGAGTGCAACAGTAGGGAAAGCGTTGGATAGCGTAGGGGTAGAAATTACTATTCCCACTCCAGAGGGTGCAACAGTAGGGAAAGCGTTGGATAGCGTAGGGTTAAAATTACTATTCCCACTCCAGAGGGTCCAACAGTAGGGAAAGCGTTGGATAGAGTATGGGTAAAAATTACTATTCCCACTCCAGAGAGTGCAACAGTAGGGAAAGCGTTGGATAGCGTAGGGATAAAAATTACTATTCCCACTCCAGAGAGTGCAACAGTAGGGAAAGCGTTGGATAGCGTAGGGATAAAAATTACTATTCCCACTCCAGAGGGTGCAACAGTAGGGAAAGCGTTGGATAGCGTAGGGGTAAAAATTACTATTCCCACTCCAGAGAGTGCAACAGTAGGGAAAGCGTTGGATAGCGTAGGGGTAAAAATTACTATTCGTACTCCAGAGGGTGCAACAGTAGGGGAAGCGTTGTATAGCATGGGGGTAAAAATTACTTCCCACACTACTCCCCCTTTAACACACAACACACTACACATACAAAAAAACACCATTAATATAAATATCAATTAATAAATTAATAAGAATTAATATTACATTGATGTAATTATAAATTAGCTAATTAACACATATTAATTACCAATTAAAAATTATTTACCAATTAATTAACAAGATATTTACAAGAACAAACAATATTTATTAATACATTATTTATAATTAATATTATGAAATAATTAAAAAACTAATAACCAATTAATTAATTAACAATAAATACCAACAAATAAATGCAATCTCTTTAATTAATTTAATTTAATTATTTCACACCCTATTCTCCTATAAACACACAACCCACTACACATAAATAAATCACATAAAAAATTTAATTGTCATTTAATCACTTAATATTAATTAATTACCAATTAATTGTTGATTAGCAATAACAACAAATAAAAAATATTAGTACATTAACTCTAAGTAATTTAATTAACTAATTAATAATAAGTAATTACCAATTAATTATTAATTAACCATAACAAAAGATATTAAACATTACTACATTAACTCTAATTTAATTAACTAATTAATATTAATTAATTAATAATTAATAATTAATTAACAATAACAAAAATAATAAATACTACTACATTAACTCTAATTCTTTTAATTAACTAATTAAGAATAATTAATTACCAATTAATTATTAATTAATAATTATTTATTAATAAAAAATATTTTAAAAACATATTAATCAATTCATTATAATTAAATTACTTCCCACCCTATTCCCCTATAAACCCACAACCCGCTCTTATACTAAAACGCAAAATGTAAACAAATTTACAAATTCTAAACATACATTAAAAAACATGTTTAACAAACATATAAACAACATAATAAAATACATAATACTAAACAAAATTTCGATATTACTAACATACATACCTTAATATTGATATTCTGTCAGTCGATATTATTGCACATCGATATTCTATACCATCGAAATTAAAATATCGATATTATTGTATATCGATATTTTAATTTCGATATTTTGTCTCTCTACCATTTAAAAGATAAGGACAAGTGAAGTGGAAACTATAACTGTATGTTGTAGTTGTCCTGGTCAAATTGGTAAGTTGCATGCATCCAGCAATTCCTCTTATTCGCGGTACTCCTTCATTCCATCGGGCGCTCTGTCGATCAATCTTGGTGACCACGCTGTCCACTGCCTGCCTGGCGAATGCGGAATCGCGGATTGCTATGGTAAGCTTGAGTTATTGTTTTTCCCATCGCACAGGGTAAGTGCAGGCCTGTAATTGTCGATGGAAAA
Organism: Lissotriton helveticus; assembly: GCF_964261635.1. Taxonomy (NCBI): domain Eukaryota; kingdom Metazoa; phylum Chordata; class Amphibia; order Caudata; family Salamandridae; genus Lissotriton; species Lissotriton helveticus. The sequence goes on along the minus strand of NC_136070.1, from coordinate 1,131,981,822 downwards.
ACAGAAAGGGATATTAAAACACCCCGGATGAAAAATATAAGGTACGGTGTGTAGTGCAAAAATAACACTTTCACTTTCAGAGGCGACAGTATTACATACATGCATCATTTCTAAAGTGCCTACTCTGAGTCTCTGTTTCCAGGGTAATAATTAGGACACAGCAGGCTAGGGCCATGCAGACGGTCAAGGCAGGCACCACTGAGTGAACCAACCTCCATGTAGCATACCTCTTTGACACAGACAGAGAAAGCAGATCTAATTTTATACAGCAAGTCACATAGCCGCAATTTTACATGAACCGCTGTCCTGACTCAGGCATAACACTACACTGGCTCGACCACTCCATACCACGACTAGACAGACAGGTAGTTCTACTGTGGTTGTTGTTGACTTGTTTACCTGTTTGCCACTCACGAAATGGCCATAGTTCTTCCGTAAATCGATGATGATGATCCATCCATCCCAGTGAGTGACTGTAAAGATATTAACTTTGGTCATCATGACTTATCATCATCATCATCATGGTGTGGGCAAACTCAATGCTGTTCATGCACTCACAGTCTATACACAGCGAGTCCAAGGACATTTTCCATATTGAAAAATGCAACATAGTGGCCCCTGCAGTAGAAGTACAATTTGTATTAAACAAGGTAAACAGAGTAGACTTGAGTTTCATTTAGTGTGTAAAAGATTAAATAATAATAGAACACATAGGATTCATTTCATGCACAACAAACAAACAGCAATTGCTTTGATCAGAGCCAGACAGCCAGTGTTGTCCACTGCATGCCATCTCATCATTCATTACCTGTTCCACTTTTTGTCAGCATCTTATTCTTAAGTGAAGGGCCACTGGGCAGCCTCTCATGTCAATTTATTTCAGAAGTAACAGTCAGCATAGTCAGCCATTCCAGTCCCACTTCTTATGAGGGGACTCGTCTACGAAGAGACAGTTTCTTGATTCTGCGTAATCCGGCCATCTGCCTTGAGGGAAATGGATAGGGTGAGTCTGGAGGAGGAGGATAGAGGAGCATGACTGAGTTGTGAACTTCAGGAATGCAGACAGCGGCAACTTCAATATGGAAATAAGACGAAGACAGTGCTGCTGATGGATTTGTTGTGATTAAAGTTTTGTTGTTTTAAAAGTTGCAAATCAAAGAAAGACACACAGAAATAAAAGTGAATAGGGACGGGGAAAAAAGTACGTTTTTCAAGCCTAGGTGTCAGGGAAGTAGAGCTCGTCCTCAAACTCTGTGAATTGAACTGGGAGTTAGGTCAGCTAACAGAGAAGAGCTTCCGTCACCTAAGTCGGTGTCCTCTTCTTCCTGCGTGGATTCACGTATTTTGTAATCTGGTGGTATGAAGTGCTGATTCATCTTGATCATTGTTAACCTCTCCACATTTTTGGGCGAGAGGTGGGTCCTTTTTGAAGTTACAATGGCACCAGCAGCACTGAAAACACGTTCAGAAGACACACTTGTGAGTGGGCAAGACAAATAATTTATAGCCAGTTTGGTGATCAGTGGCCATTACGGCCTTTTCCCATACCAATACACCAATGGGTTCTGATCAAAGAAGACCTCTTTTGGGTCATCCAGATAGGCCTGCACCATCCACTCAAGGTCCTCCAGGGGTGCTCCACTTTGCGTACCATCTGTTGTCTTTGCATCAACACTGGAACGAGCAAACCCTTGAGTTATCCAATCCGCTTCCGACAATATTATGGCTGGGCCTGGTGCAGGCGATGATGATACGGTTGCTGGTGTCGGTAACAATTCCAGAGGGAAAGTGACTGCCTTCGGCCACAGAAGTGGACCTTAACGCCGGATGGCCTGCTGCTTCAGTAGTACTTGTGGTGGTTCCTTCAATTTCCTGCCGCTCTTTTTCGAACCGAGTGGCTGACAGAGCTAGCCAATGTTTGTACTTGGAAAAATCTTCTTCAGAAAAAGGAATGAATGTATTGGTGGCCAGTGCCTTTTTGTACCGTGGATCCAGAATAGTGGCACAAATGTAATGTTGTTCTGAATGTATTCCTTTAAGCCTTGCATTGTCAACTAGGCAGCTTAATAAGCTCACCGCCTACCGATATGCGTCTTGTTTTTCAGCATCAACTCGGAACTTTAAAGACACCGCCTTCAGTTGGAGCTCTAGCATGCGCAACAATGGGATAGCTTTGCCCAAAGTACAGTCCTCCCTGCTGACTTCACGGGTGAAGACCTCAAAAGGACAAAGCATGTCTGTCAGGCTTTTAACTAGGTCCCATTCCTCCACCTCTAGCCGCATGTCTTTCATAGAAGCAGCCCGTGCGTGAAAGACATACTCATTGAATACCAAGGACTGCTCAAACAGACGCTCAAGCATGTAGAAGTTTGAGTTCCAACGTGTTGCCACCTCCTGGATGAGTCCTCTGACTGGCACTCTACGGTCACGTTGAATGATCCTCAGCTGCTTCCGGGCCTTAATAGAATGGCTGAAATGTGTGCAGATTCTTCGGCAGGTGGTCAGTAACTTGCTGACTGTGTTTTCTTTTTTTCTAGAAATCTTGAACAATAATGTTAATGCTGTGCGCCAAACACGACACTCTGAAATAGCCACCATCAGCCATGACCTTAACTATATTACTGCCATTATCTGTGGACACATAACCAATCATGCACCTTCTTGGATGCAGCCATTGAAAGACCATACTGTTAAACTCCTCCAAAATGTTTACTGCAGTATGAGATTTCTCCATGGCAAACATGGCTACAGTTGCATGTTTCCGAGTAGCTTGAAAAACTGTGACACTGTCAATACCTGCAGCTATCTTCTCTCTAACCCCCACAAAAGAGACCCAGTGTGCAGTGATGCTCATGTAATCAACGGCTTGGCGACTGGTCCACATGTCTGTTGTCAGGTGGATAGTGTGAACAGCACTTTTCTGCTAAGCTGCCCCAATCACGTCCAGCACATCTTGATGTAGTTCTGGAACCGCAACTCTGGCAAAATAGGACCAGCTAGGAACCTTCCATTTAGGGCAGACTGTTGCCACAAATTCTAGAAAACCCTCCCCTTCCACGAAAGAAAAAGGGAGAAGGTCCAGCGCTAACATTTTAGCCAGCATTGCATTATACAGACGTGCCGTTGGGTGGTTGCGTTCAAATGGCGCCTCTGACCAAAACATGCTTTTAATGGTGATCTGGACTGTTTTCATATGTGATGATGATCCAGACTTCTTCAACCCAGTTAGGCTCATTGATGTACTTTTTCCCAATGGTGTCTCTATCAGACTCTTACTGTGCCTTCTAGATGTTGCTGGGGTAGAGGGTGTGGGCGCTACCACCTCAGTGCTGCTGCCAGGGGTACTTTGTGTACCAGAAAAAATATCTCTCACTTCTTCACCTCCCCCCTGCATGATCAGCTCCTCGTCATCACCAGATGCAATGTCAATGGCGACATTTGGATTTGTACTTTTGGCTTTCCGGATGTTACTTAGGTGCGCCTCCCACTGGATGGTGTGGTGTTTTTGGAGATGACCTCTCTGGCCTCTGGTACCATAGTTGGTACCAAGCTTACCCCGACTAACTACTTGTTTACAAATCGAACAAATATCGTGGTTTTCCACCTTTTTGATAATACTAAAGAAGTCCCAAACTGGGGAGTTGAGATTTCTGGTGGTGGTGGTGGAGGTGCCACTTTCAATGCCAGATGAAGTGGAGAATGGGCGTGGCGGAATTTGTCTCTGTTGTGCACTTACAGCATCACTACTTGAGGTAATGGAGGTCAAGCTGGATGGAGGTCCCTGCCGGCCCTTCTGAAGAGAAAATATGGAAGCTGTAGGTCGTGTTGGTGTAGTAGTTGCCTGTGTTGGTGGTGGTACCAGTGCCACGCCGCCCACATCCCAAGCAGCATTTCGGGATAGGGTAAAAATGTCTGTCTGCTGCATGCCCGCTGGGGCTGGAGTGACGACTGTGATGACTGGGTCGTCATCTTCAGACTCTTCATCAGCAGCAGAATACACCACTTCTACTTCTTCTTCCTCATCACCCATAGCTGAAAACCTTGCGGGAACCTTCCTTTACCTAGCTTTGTCGGCTCATGGCGTGCCTCCCTCTCAGACTGAATTGGTGGGTGCCAATCAAGATTTAGATCATCAGAAGGAAGGGGGCTTGAAGAAGAACTTGTACTAGCCCTCATTTTCCTTGCTGGGGATCTGGAAGACAATGGATCATCAGGAGTGGCTTGCTCGGCTGATACCTCCGCATGAATCTCGATTTCCTCATGTGCCGCTTCTTCTGGAGGAACAAGCATTGTGGACAGTTGTGCCTCTACTTGCGCCTCTCCTTGCGCCTCTCCTTGCGCCTCTCCTTGTTGCACCTGTGGTGTCGTTGCGGCTGTGGTTGAACACTCGTCAGTTGAGTTACACCCTTGCGTTGATTGGATGCTACTTTGCAATGAGTCAACGCCAACATCACTGGTCGATGGTGAAAGAGCAATTAAAGTGGCTGCCTCTGCGGCACTCATGGGCTTGGGCCTAACTTGGCGTGGTGGCACTGAGACCAATGAAGCGGAGGTGTTGCTCCCAGCTTGGTCCCTGGCAGACACTGTTGCTACAGGTGTAGTGTTTTTTCCCCAAATAAAGTGGCGGGCGGCACACCAGTCTCCTTCGTAAGTGGCGCCACTCGCCTCTTCTGCTCCTTTTTACTGGCAGTGGCACTGACAACTTTCTTGGTTGAGGAGCTATGGCCACCTTTCGTTGGGCCCATCTTCTTGAGATGTCAGAACAGCAGGACGCAGTTGCACGAGTTGCAGAGTTGTCTGTGGTCACATGTGACGTCACGTGACATTGTGAACAAACCGCAGCAGGACTTCTTCCTGGCACTACAAGTGATGATGATGAGGATGATTCCTGGTTCTTAGTCTTTGTGCACCTAAAAGCAAAGAAGCCAGAGGAACATCAGTTAAAATGTTGCCTATGTCGTGCTTCAATTAATACTATTGCAACTAGGCATTTATTATTATTAAGTTAACACAACACACCCAAAAACGGAAAGACCCAAAATAAAAATTGCATTTCTAAAAAAAAATGGATGTTTAAATTAATAGAAGAGAGACCACACAGAGAGAGTTGTTTCATGCACCCATTCATAACCCTAGGCCTACTGGCCCGCAAGCTTGCCGGCCTATGGCAAAAACTGCCTGGCCTCAATATGCCCCCCCCCCACCCACATGGCCAGGCCATGGACCAGGCCCCAACAACCGAAATACACACTAAAATCACCCTAATCCAATGCCCTAAATGATGTTTAAATTCAAGAGACCCCACAGAAAGACTTGGTCCATGCACCACTAAGTACCCCTGGGCATAATGGATGAAAGCAAGGCAGACTGGGTGCAGCTCATGGTACAAAGCACACCGCCTGGCTTCAAAATGGCCCCTAGACCCCCACCCACATGACCAGGCCCTGGACCAGGCCTCACAATGTCCCCCACCCACATGGCCAGGCCCTGGACCAGGCCCCAACAACACCCAAAAAAATCAAAATACACACAAAAATCATCACAATCCAATGCCCTCCATGCAAAAAAGTATGTTTAAATTCAAGAGACCACACAGAAAGACTTTGTCCATGCACCACTGAGTACCCCTGGGCATAATGGATGAAAGCAAGGCAGACTGGATGCAGGTCTATGGCACAAAGCCCACTGCCTGGCTTCAAAATGGCCCCTAGACCCCCACCCACATGGTCAGGCCATGGACCTGGCTTCAAAATGCCCCCCACCCACAAGGCCAGGCCCTGAACCAGGCCCCAACAACATCCCAAAAAATCAAAATACACACAAAAATCACCTCAATCCAATGCCATCCATGCCCTAAATGATGTTTAAATTCAAGAGACCCCACATAAAGACTTAGTCCATGCACCACTGACTACCCCTGGGCCTACTGGCTAGTGTGGCTTTAATACGCACCCCAAAATTAAAAAAAACTTCCACATATAACAGTGAGCTATTCAATTTCATGCCATCCATGCCGTAAATGATATTTAACTTGAACTTCAACAGAAACAGTTGTATCATGCACCCATGACTAACCCTGGACCTACTGGATACTGTGGCTACCCACAATATATATTTTTTAAAGTTGTGAAAAATTTTATAAATTGTAGTTGCAACAATTGCAATGCCCCAAACAAACAACACCAACTTACTTGTAAAATCTCAAATCCAAAAAAAGTCCTCAAATACAAATATCCAGCAGCAGCCACAAAGAGGAATCCTTCCAGCTCCAGACCAAAATGAAAAGTGACCAGGACCTGGACAAAGCAATGGGAGGAGCCTGCTGGACAGGAACAGGAAGTTGGAGACTCTGGGGCACTTCCTTCCTCCCACCCCTCCAAAAATGAACTCCTTGCACAAAAAAGTGCAGCCAAATGTCAATCTAAGGACTTATTCTGATCGAAATCATCATTTTCAGAAGGTTTATGCTGCCAGCGATAGATTTCTTGTGCAGAATTGCAATTTTTGCAATTTCGGGAAAGCAAGCTGTTCAAATCTCCCACCGAATGTCAGCTGCGCGTCGCATCTACGTATTCGCTATTGATTACTCTCGTGATGTGTGATCGCGGGCCCTTATGACGTATTCACGTTCTCAAAGTCTCACAGTGCAAGATGGCGGGACTCGACGACATACTCGCTGTTGAAAAGTCTCGCGCGATCACTCAGCCAGATCCAAAATGGCGCCGCGCTCGCAACTCGGCGAACTCAAAATCACGGTAAGTCAACGTCGCATGCGCGAGATTGTATTTTTGAAGCACGACCAAGCAAAAAAAAAATCGCCAACTAGCGAATTGCGGATTTCTGGGGGAATTGTTGCGCCATTCGCGGACCGCGAAATTGCCAAAAATCCGCAAATTACGTGAGCGGAACGAATTTTCAGCCCATACTTATGATATCCTCCATCACACCTTGAAATTCATTTACCCACAACTAAACTAATAAAATCTAGAGAAAATCTCAAGAAGATGGAAAATACTGAAAGACTTTTAGACCAAATCCAGTCAACACTCAGTCAATGGAATATGGGATAAAACATGACCTAATGAAGTAGATGTCTTCAATCCCTTTATGACCCTGAATATTTCTTTTTCCATTTTTTCTTTCTGGCATTTTTGCTTGCCTTCGATGCTCATTGCCAAGTCGGTGATATGAATGCCATCCATATGTTTCATTCTGAGTTTCCTTTTGATAGAAATACATTTTAAAATGACATTTTGACTTGTATAATGTATTAGAATGTCACTTTAGGATCCATTAAAATCTCTGCTAAGGAATTCACATGAGTAAAAAACACGCAGGAAAAACGTGCTTGCTTTAAATATTAAAAATCACTTTAGAATGCATTTAAAACTCTGATAAGAGAACCGCATTAATACAACACACATATGGAACATGTGCCTGCTTTAAACATGTAGGGGAAATTGAACGTGAAAAGAAAATGTAGTAGGCTACCATTTTCATTGTACTTCTGCAACTAGGCCTGTTCCATTTTATTTTGACTATTGCTCACAGTTAAATGGACGTTTATTTAGAATATCTTACCTAGCTCGAGCATCCAACTAAAGAATGTGCTGACTTTCAGATTATGTTTTTTTTGCTTCATCACATCACTGTGGAATTATAAGGAATAAATAACAAATTAGATATATTATGTGTATGATTAACTATGACATTGTCGATAGATTTATTTAATTGTATTTTGACTAGCCCTTTGTCTTCACAATGATGCATTGAAAGAAACTAATAGTTTAGTTATAAAAGTTCTCATGAGAAGTTTCTCCCTTGTATCCAACCATTGAAACAGTGGTCAACTATGTACCGGCGTGAATGTTTACCATGGGAATTAGGAGGAGAACCAGTGGATGTCAACGACACCATCAGATGAGCGGTTTCCATTGGCTGAAGACGACGTACACCTACTAATTTTCATTACATTATGGTGCATTTTTCATATTATTTCTTAGCTAGAATAGGTAGATCGAGACCCTTTACCTTGCACAGCGCTTGATGCTTCAGGCGTTCTGTCCTCGTTACTGAAAGCTACTGCTGACAGTGACTTACCCTTCATTTCACTGAGATTCTTACTGATCAATTCTACTATTGCAATCATTTTCTCTATCACTCTTTATTTAAGCATTTGCTACTGCAGCTGTGGGGAACTCGGATGAGTTTCCAGAATGACCCTTTATGGATAGTTCATAACTTTACCTATGCTCTGAAAATCTTGGGGCATATTACCTTGTTAAAATTATCGCTGTTTTAGCGGCAGGAAACTGCCGCTAAAACGGCGATAATGCGCTTGCTAATATGCGTTATAAAATTCCCATAGAAGTCCAGGTTAGATGTGCAGGACATGTAACTTGGGCTTCTATTGGAATTCTATAACGCATATTAGCAAGCCCATTATCGCCGTTTTAGCGGCAGTTTCCTGCCGCTAAGTCGGCGATAATTTTAACGAGGTTCTTGCTAAATATGCCCCATTGTTCTTTTCCATAAGAGACTCTCCATATGGGATCTCCATAGGATTGGTTAAGCTCTTAGTAAATATAGGGTCTGATTCCACTATGGAACACTGTTGCTCTATAAGTTCCTTGTGCAATGTGACTTTGTTTCACAACCCCTTAGTAAGAATTGTAATCTTTGCTTGTGTTAAACAGCTACCATTCATTTCAGTCAGCATGATAGGAACTAATGACTTATTTTAATAAACCACTTCCTTCGAAACTGTTAGAACACCGCCCAAAATGTTGATTGCAAGGTGTCTGTCTCTAGAGTATGGCTTCTCTTCTACCAATGTAGTTCGATTCCTTCTCCTTTAAAACCCACATCAGAAAGTTGGATATCATTTCAGCACACTAACCAAGTAGTCTCCTGAATTGTTTTTCCTGATAATGTGTTACATTTATTATATTTGTTTCCCTTCAAACAATATTTTTGCATACTATATTTTTCTATTTGATATTGCACCAGGGATCCATTTCTGTGTATATGTGTGTGTTCTTGTAAGCAGTTTAAAACCTGAATTGATTTGGGAAAACAACACAAACCTGAATTTGAAGTTTAGGGAAATTACAACTCTTTGGCATTCCATTAAAAAGTTTAGTGATAATTGTAGCATGCCTGAAAGTGTTAATAAAATGTATAATAGCACATCAGTGGTGCTATTGCCTGTACCTATTCAAATCATCGGGGCTTATTTACCAGCCACTTACACCGCCAGTTCATCACTTTTTTCCATATTAAAAGTGACTCATCGGCGGTGCAAGGGGTTTGTAAATAATCCCCATGCTGCCCATTAAATGGCATTGCATGTGCATATTCTAACCAAGGCCTGCATGAAAAGACAAGAATGTAACACCTTATTTCATGTAAGCACAAAACTACAGTGCTACGCAAACAAATAATGGACAGAATGCTGAATAAATCATACATTCACCCCCAATGTAAAGAGATCTGGGTTAAATCCATCGTTCATTTGCTCACCATGCCACCCCAGTTTAGACCCAGTCATACGCTAATCAGTCTTGACCCTGTGCCTAATGGGAACAGTTCAGTCCGAACTGCCAAGCCAGGTCCTCCCTGGAACGGAAAGAAGCATCCTAGGACCGGTGTCTGGGTATTACCCTTCATCAGCCAGGCTAGCTTGAATCCAGTGGCACAGTGAACAAGGGACCCACGTCTATGCATACCCATCCCACCTAGGGGTAAAAGTGCTATGCAAACAAATGATGGACGGAATGCTGAATAAATCATGCATTCACCCCCAGTCAAGAGATCTGGGTTAAATCCATCGTTCTTTTGCTCATCATGCCACCCAAGTTTAGACCCAGCCTTATGCAAATCAGTCTTGTCCCTGTGCCTCATGGGAACAGTCCAGACCGAACTGCCAAGCCAGGTCCTCCCTGGATGGGAAACAAGCATCCTGGGACCGGTTTCTGTGTATTAACCTTCAGCAGCCAGGCTAGCTTGAATCCAGTGGCACAGTGAGCAAGGGACCCACGTCTGGGCATAACCATCCCACATAGGGGTGAAAAGTGCTACGCAAACAAATGATGGACGGAATGCTGAATAAATCATACATTCACCCCCAGTCAAGAGATCTGGGTTAAATCCATTGTTCTTTTGCTCACCATGCCACCCCAGTTTATACCCAGCCATGTGCAAATCAGTCTTGACCCTGTGCCTCATGGGAACAGTCCAGACCGAACTGCCAAGCCAGGTCCTCCCTGGACCAGAAACTAGCATCCTGGAACCGGTTTCTGGGTATTACCCTTCATCAGCCAGGCTAGCTTGAATCCAATGGCACAGTGAGCAAGTGACCCACGTCTGGGCATACCCATCCCGGTTTCTGGGTATTACCCTTCATCACCAGGCTAGCTTGAATGCAGTGGCACAGTGAGCAAGGGACCCACTTCTGCGCATACCCATCCCACTTAGGGTAAAAAGTGCTACACAAACAAATGATGGACAGAATGCTGAATAAATCATACATTCAACCCCAGTCAAGAGATCTGGGTTAAATTCATCGTTCTTGTGCTCACCATGCCACCCCAGTTTAGACCCAGCCATATGCGAATAAGTCTTGACCCTGTGCCTCATGGGAACAGTCTAGACCGAACTGCCAAGCCAGGTCGTCCCTGGAACGGAAACAACCATCTTGGGACCAGTTTCTTGGTATTACATTTCATCAGCCAGGCTAGCTTGAATCCAGTGTCACAGTGAGCAAGGGACCCACGTCTGGGCATACCCATCCCGCTTAGGGTGAAAAGTGCTACGCAAACAAATGATGGACGGAATGCTGAATAAATCATACATTCACCCCCAGTCAAGAGATCTAAATTAAATCCATTGATCCTTTGCTCACCATGCCAACCCAGTTTAGACCCAGCCATATGCAAATCAGTCTTGACCCTGTGCCTCATGGGAACAGTTCAGTCCGAACTGCCAAGCCAGGTCCTCCCTGAAACGGAAACAAGCATCCTGGGACCGGTTTCTGGGTATTAACCTTCAGCAGCCAGGCTAGCTTGAATCCAGTGGCACAGTGAGCAAGGGACCCACGTCTGGGCATAACCATCCCACATAGGGGTGAAAAGTGCTACGCAAACAAATGATGGACGGAATGCTGAATAAATCATACATTCACCCCCAGTCAAGAGATCTGGGTTAAATCCATTGTTCTTTTGCTTACCATGCCACCCCAGTTTATACCCAGCCATGTGCAAATCAGTCTTGTCCCTGTGCCTCATGGGAACAGTCCAGACCGAACTGCCAAGCCAGGTCCTCCCTGGACGGGAAACAAGCATCCTGGGACCGGTTTCTGTGTATTAACCTTCAGCAGCCAGGCTAGCTTGAATCCAGTGGCACAGTGAGCAAGGGACCCACGTCTGGGCATACCCATCCCACATAGGGGTGAAAAGTGCTACGCAAACAAATGATGGACGGAATGCTGAATAAATCATACATTCACCCCCAGTCAAGAGATCTGGGTTAAATCTATTGTTCTTTTGCTCACCATGCCACCCCAGTTTATACCCAGCCATGTGCAAATCAGTCTTGACCCTGTGCCTCATGGGAACAGTCCAGACCGAACTGCCAAGCCAGGTCCTCCCTGGACCAGAAACTAGCATCCTGGAACCGGTTTCTGGGTATTACCCTTCATCAGCCAGGCTAGCTTGAATCCAATGGCACAGTGAGCAAGTGACCCACGTCTGGGCATACCCATCCCGGTTTCTGGGTATTACCCTTCATCACCAGGCTAGCTTGAATGCAGTGGCACAGTGAGCAAGGGACCCACTTCTGCGCATACCCATCCCACTTAGGGTAAAAAGTGCTACACAAACAAATGATGGACAGAATGCTGAATAAAGCATACATTCAACCCCAGTCAAGAGATCTGGGTTAAATTCATCGTTCTTGTGCTCACCATGCCACCCCAGTTTAGACCCAACCATATGCGAATAAGTCTTGACCCTGTGCCTCATGGGAACAGTCTAGACCGAACTGCCACGCCAGGTCGTCCCTGGAACGGAAACAACCATCTTGGGACCAGTTTCTTGGTATTACATTTCATCAGCCAGGCTAGCTTGAATCCAGTGTCACAGTGAGCAAGGGACTCACGTCTGGGCATACCCATCCCGCTTAGGGTGAAAAGTGCTACGCAAACAAATGATGGACGGAATGCTGAATAAATCATACATTCACCCCCAGTCAAGAGATCTAAATTAAATCCATTGTTCCTTTGCTCACCATGCCAACCCAGTTTAGACCCAGCCATATGCAAATCAGTCTTGACCCTGTGCCTCATGGGAACAGTCCAGACCAAACTGCCAAGCCAGGTCCTCCCTGGACTGGAAACAAGCATCCTGGGACCGGTTTCCGGTCTTAGGATGCATAGTAAGAACAGCACACCCACATTGACGACAACATTGCAGAACAGAGGACACAACTGGCTCTGCACATGCACAAAAACAAGCCTACTACATCTAACAGAGCCGGAAATTGTGAAATGGAAATGTACATGTACAACCTCACATCCGTCATGTAGGCCAAATGAACACTGTCCGGCAGAATAATACAGAAACCCCAAGCAATCACAATATACATTGCCATACAGTCTGCATGCAAACCAGCACAATGCGCCAACATACATGTCAACACAATGACAACATGATTAACCCTGGGCGGAGAACTACGCTCCGTTCGCGGAGTTTGCGAAATTTCGGCAACTTCGCACTTCGTGGCGAGCGCGAAGTTGTCGACTACTTCGCAATCAACAGCGTAGCATAGTAGTTTTTCTCCTCGCGCGCTCAATAGCATTCTCGCGTGCGCGGTAATGACTTACCGTGGTTCTGCGTTCGCTTTCTCGCTTTTCTCTCCCGGTCGCGTTCGCTACGATGTTTGGAATCCGGCCGCACAATCCCATGCGACTTTGAGAACGCGAATACGTCATTCGGACATGCAAACATGTCATTGGGACGTGCGATCCTCCTTGTAGCGCCATGTTGGTAAGATCGCGTTTCCGAACACGCAGAAACTGCAATCTGGCACAGAATATCTCCCGAGCATGTTAAAATCTGCTCAAAAATGTTCATTTAGCCCCTCAGATTGTGATTTGGCTGTATTTTTTTGGGCTAGGAGTCCTCTTTTTGTTTCTACTCTTTTTTTCAAGAGAAAGGAAGTGCCCCTGAGTCTCCAACTTCCTGTTCCTGTCCACCAGGCTCCTCCCAGTGCACAAAGTTCCACCAAGCACTCAAATATATAAACAAAGTCCATAATCATAAAGTAAATTTCTTCAGATATTCTTCTCTTTATTCCTTGATCCAATGTAACTGTAATTTCACAAAACACAGCCAACACGTGTTTCGTCTTGTCAGTATATGACAAATAGACTTCTTCAGGGCTGCAAACAATACAATAACCTTCGTTTAGGCCTATGCTCCAAAAGAACATATACAACAACCAGAGTAAACAGTTACAGTATCCATTGTTATAAATTTAAACAATATAAAAGTCACCGAATAGTATGTGAAAGGGATAAGTAAAGCGAAAGACAGTACCTGTCACCAAGAAAAAACCTAAATCACCCAAGTGTGACAGAACAAAGTCGCCAAATTGGAAGTACCACAGTTTGAATCCCGTTGAAAGCACAAAAGTTCATATACTTGTGGAGTAAAACTTACCCCGTAGGCTTCAGTACTTCATGAAAGCACAGTAAATATATCTCCAAGCCTCTATAAATAAAATTAAAACACCCCGATTACAAGCCATTCTTTCGGGTCTAGTACATAAGCGTAACAACGAAAATCAGCACTCACCAACTAAAGAAAGTATGTATCACGTAGCACAATTCAAAATATTCTTCCTCAAAAATTCAACGTATTATTCTGCAAGGTACTGCAAACAAAAAGTGATTCAACCATAAGTGCCATCAGTTCATATCAGTAACCAAAATATCACAACACTATGCAATAATCCAATTGTACCCACTATTTTACCTGTCAGTATTCTAGTATTAGATTCTCCCGTTATCAGGATGTCAGTTTAAGAGTCTCGATCCATATGCTGGAAAATAGTAAATAATCTAATTCTTAATATATCTTCACACTCCTAAGACATGGTAAGAATCGTAACTCTAGAGAATATAATTGCGTCCATGTCAGGACAAAGCTTACCGCGTATCGTCAAGAACCCGCCATCTGTCATTCCGCGTGCTACGCGGGCGCCATCTTGTAGTGGCTATAAATATTAGAAACAACAAGCGCCATCTTAGAGTGGTAAAAGTCATCCCGATAAGTATTTCATAAATTATAATTAGCCACTAAAACAAACCAAATGGATAGTATAGAATTGTATATATATAGTTGTGGATAACACCCACAAACCGCGAGTACGCCACCTGAATACTAGTAATATCCAAAGTCCTCTCTCTATCATTGTAATCCATAGGTAAACAACTTTTTACTAACTTTTTTACTAACAGTACCAATACACTAGTCATAAGATCATCACGAAAACTACACGGTATATCAGCATCACACGTAATATCCAATATGCCTACAAATAATGGCAAGTATCGGGGTGAAATTATTCTAGTATTACCTAATTGATATAACTATAATATATCAATTCACAGGTTGGGAGAAAAAAATAGGCTAGAGGTCATAGTATAAGGGAGAAATAAGATATTCAAACAACGATTACATACATGAAACAATGTACATCTATACAGATTATAAAGTCTAAATAACATTTCTTTATAAAGCAGGTAACCAAAAACAGTTGCAGTAATAATAAATGTTATTAATTATGTCCAAGAAAGTATCCAAATTCGTGGTCAATATTTAAACCCAGTTCCACAGCCTTCAATTTCAATAACCACATTACCTCTCTGCGTCGCAGTTGTAACTGTCTATTTCCACCTCTGGGATCACGTTTAACATGATCTATCCCATGGTAAGTAAACACATGTTTATCTTTTTCTTCAAAATTCCTGACCATGTGAGAAGCGATGGGGTAGCGGGTATCTCCTGTCTTCAGAGCCCTGAAGTGCTCCACCATCCTTTCTTTCAGTTTCCTGATAGTGCTCCCAACATAAATTTGATTAAAAGAACACACTATAACATAGACTACAAAGGTAGTATCACAGTTAATAAACATGTCAATGTAATAATCGCCAGTATCATTGTAGTTGAAAGTTTTAACTTTTGTCTTAGCCCATCTGCACGAGCTACATTTGCCACATTTGTAAAAACCTTTAGATGTTTCCATTAGCCAGTCAGACCCTGTTATATTCTTCTTCACGGGGTAACTAGGACTAATACAATTGGACAAAGTCCGGCCCTTTCTAAAGGTCAATCCAGGTCTGTTCCCAATGAACGGTAATAAATCCTTGTCCATACTCAACAAGTGCCAATGTCTTTTAATAATGTTGTACAATTTCGCACTATCAGTACTGAAATTCGTTATCAAACGAATCTTCATATCTTTAGCAGTATTCTCACATGTTTTTTTATCCAAAGTTTTAGATCTCTTAAGTTTCTTTGCCCTTACTATGGCATTGTCAACCACTTTCTTTTGGTAACCACGCTTCAAAAACCTCCTTGATAAATCTGTAAGGTTAAGTTCAAAATCACTGTCATTAGAGCAGTTACGTCTCGCCCTCACCATCTCGCCATATGGTATGGCATTGATTTGACTCGTAGGATGACAGCTTTGAGCATGTAGAACGGCATTACAACTGGTAGGCTTTCGATACATGCGACTACACAGTTTATCATCCTTTGTAAACAGCTCAATGTCTAAAAAAGTAATGCTGTGAGTATCATAGTGAGTTGTAAATTCCAAATTCAGCCTGTTATCATTCAGATAGTCAAAAAAACCTTTAAGTTCATCAACTGAACCAGTCCAAATTAACAGGCAATCGTCTATGTAGCGCCCCCAATAATGAATATGTTGTATCCATGTTCTACCCGACGGGCCCCAGATTTTCTCCGCTTCGAACCACCCCATAAAGAGGTTCGCGAAGGACGGAGCGAATCTGGAACCCATCGCTGTCCCGAGGCGCTGCCTGAACCATTTACCATCAAAAAGAAACACATTATTTTGAAGAACCATCTTTGTCATCATTAGGATCATCTGATTGTGATCATAAAATTCTGCTGCTCTGTTGCTCAGAAAAAAGTCTAATGCAGTGATTCCTAGCTCATGGTCAATATTAGTATATAATGATACAACGTCTAATGTTACGAGTATCATCCTATCATCCCATGCAAGGTCACACATCAAATTAAGCACATGTTTTGTATCCTCTATGAATGATGGTAAGTTTCTAACATACACTTGCAAAAAAGTATCAACATACTGGGAGAGACGCTCTGTAGGCCCTCCAATACCAAATAATTATAGGTCTTCCAGGTGGGTTGACTCTAGACTTATGAATTTTTGGCAGTGTATACATACACGGTGCTTTGGGTGCCACAACCTGTAAATACAAATACTCGTCATGATCTAGAAGTGCTAGATCATACCAGATCTTAAGTTGGTCATTAATAACCTTAGTCAGAACCTGCATGGGATTATGATGTAATTTTTCGTAGTACTTGACATTATTCAGTTGTGAAAAAACCTCTTCATTGTAATCAGCAGTATTAAGAATCACCACATTTCCACCTTTGTCTGCTTTACATATAGTAAGCTCGGAGTTACTCATCAGTTCTTTAAGTGCCAACCTTTCACCAGATGTAAGATTATCCTTGTACCTCCTAAGCCTATTAGAACGTTTTGCATCAATAGTTCTGTCTATATCAAAATTGACTGCTTTGTGAAAAGCTTCAATGGTACTACCAGATGAGATTTTCGGCGTCCACTTAGATCTCTCCTTCAAGCCACTCCCCTCACTTAAGAATCTATCAACCTCGAGATCATCCAACAACTTATATAAAGTTACTGGGTCATCTTCCTTTTCAGTAAGTGAGAGCAATAATTGAGTATCTTTCAATTCTTGTATTGTAATGTTGTTCAATGGTTTAATTCTTTCATGTTTGCTTTTTTCAGGCACATTGACAAAAATTTTTTTAGTTTCAACTTCCTGACAAATCTAAATAGATCGATTTTAGTCAAGTACCAATCAGACACAGTCACAGGACAAAATCCCATCCCTCTACTGAGTAAACTCCTCATTTCATCAGACAATTCAATTGAAGACAAATTTACAATTCAATATCCTCAGTTTCTCCAGCATCACTTACAGCTAGGGTTTCCAGGATCTCAGTCTCATCCCTACCCTTCCTCCCTGACCTCCTCCTACCTCTCCCCCCTCTGGCTTGTAATCGGGGTGTTTTAATTTTATTAAGAGAGGATTGGAGATATATTTACTGTGCTTTCATGAAGTACTAAAGCCTACGGGGTATGTTTTACTCCACAAGTATATGAACTTTTGTGCTTTCAACGGGATTCAAACTGTGGTACTGCCAATTTGGCGACTTTGTTCTGTCACACTTGGGTGATTTAGGTTTTTTCTTGGTGACAGGTACTGTCTTTCGCTTTACTTATCCCTTTCACATACTATTCGGTGACTTTTATATTGTTTAAATTTATAACAATGGATACTGTAACTGTTTACTCTGGTTGTTGTATATGTTCTTTTGGAGCATAGGCCTAAACGATGGTTATTGTATTGTTTGCAGCCCTGAAGAAGTCTATTTGTCATATACTGACAAGACGAAACACGTGTTGGCTGTGTTTTGTGAAATTACAGTTACATTGGATCAAGGAATAAAGAGAAGAATATCTGAAGAAATTTACTTTATGATATGGACTTTGTTTATATATTTGAGTGCTTGGTGGAACTTTGTGCATTGTAATTAGCCACATGTTGGCTATATAGTAGAGTCGTGGTAACAGACTCTTGCCCACCTTGAGCACCAACTTCACTAGTATTTGGACTTGCTTATACACGCTGTGCGCTCCTGTTTAAACTGTTACCATTTGTTTGTAGGCTCCTCCCAGTGCTTTGTCCATGTGGTGTTGTTCACTTTCATTTGGATTTAGAGCTGGAAGGATCACTCTTTGTGTATCTCTGCTGCATCATAGCATTTAATTGGATTTATTGAGGAATTTTGGATTTGAACTTTTCTTTTACAAGTAAGTTTGAGAATTGAGAATTGGTGTACTGTAAATGTTTGTTTGGTTTGGGTTTTTTTTAACTACAGTTTTCTGTGCTTCTCAATCTTTCTTAAAAATTATTATTGAGGGAGGCCTGTACTCTCCTGAGGGGCCAAGTTGTATGTGTTTGAAATTTCATCCAGTACGCCTAGAGGTACCCAAGGGTCCACCCATGTTTCTGTTGTGTCTGTGGCATTGGATTTAATTGCATACTCTGTTGTAGTGGAATTTAATTTTTTTCTAAAATTAGGTAACCCTAGTAGTTCATGTAGTTAGTGTATGCCTGCTTGAGTTCATTTACTTTCTGTGGGTGGCTTGGCCAGGTGGTGGTGGCCATTTTGTGTTTGGAGCCACTGTGTTATTTTTGCCATAGGCCTCCAAGCTTGTGGCCTACTCTGCCAGTTGGCCCAAGGGTACTACTAGAGTCCTCTTGTGGGTGCATGAAAGTTGTTCAACTGATTTTGGGTGTTTAAGTTGTAAGTGTTACATCATAGTTCATGGATGGCTTTGGATTGATTAGCAAAATGTTTTTTGGTGTTGAATTGCAGGTTTTGGGTGTGTGTTGGATAATATGCGCACTAGGTAACCCTAGAATTCAGCTCGCGTAGTTTTGGTAACTTTGCACAGTGCTACAACGCGACCATACAGTTTTTGTCTTCTTCGCGCGCTCAATGTGCGTGCTCGGGCACGCGGTAACGCCGTTTTGTACAGTTCGCGCTGCCGAACACGCCGAATTTGCATTCTCGCGAGCTATATCTCCCGAGTTGCCTAAAACGTTCCCGAAAATGTAGATGCTGTTCATTTTGCTAAAAGAAACTCCTCAGGTTGTCATTTGCTTGTAGTTTTTGGAGCATGGACCACTTACTGTTGCTGTCCTCTATGTACTTTGTTATTATTTGAGGGTGGCCTGACCAAGTGGGCGGCTTGGCGGCCATTTTGTCAAGCAGCCAACCATTGTCCTTTTGCCATAGAAATGTATTGTCTGTCTTCTCTTTCTTTTCATGTTTTTGTGGGTGGCCAGGCCATGTGGGGGCGGCCATTTTGTGTTTGGAGCCACTGTGTTTTTTTTGCCATAGGCCTCCAAGCTTGTGGCCTACTCTGCCAATAGGCCCAAGGGTACTACTAGAGTCCTCATCATGTGGGTGCATGAAAGTTGTTCAACTGATTTTGGGTGTTTAAGTTGTAAGTGTTACATCATAGGTCATGGATGGCTTTGGATTGATTAGCAAAATGTTTTTTGGTGTTGAATTGCAGGTTTTGGGTGTGTGTTGGATAATATGCGCACTAGGTAACCCTAGAATTCAGCTCGCGTAGTTTTGGTAACTTTGCACAGTGCTACAACGCGACCATACAGTTTTTGTCTTCTTCGCGCGCTCAATGTGCGTGCTCGGGCACGCGGTAACGACGTTTTGTACAGTTCGCGCTGCCGAACACGCCGAATTTGCATTCTCGCGAGCTATATCTCCCGAGTTGCCTAAAACGTTCCCGAAAATGTAGATGCTGTTCATTTTGCTAAAAGAAACTCCTCAGGTTGTCATTTGCTTGTAGTTTTTGGAGCATGGACCACTTACTGTTGCTGTCCTCTATGTACTTTGTTATTATTTGAGGGTGGCCTGACCAAGTGGGCGGCTTGGCGGCCATTTTGTCAAGCAGCCAACCATTGTCCTTTTGCCATAGAAATGTATTGTCTGTCTTCTCTTTCTTTTCATGTTTTTGTGGGTGGCCAGGCCATGTGGGGGCGGCCATTTTGTGTTTGGAGCCACTGTGTTTTTTTTGCCATAGGCCTCCAAGCTTGTGGCCTACTCTGCCAATAGGCCCAAGGGTACTACTAGAGTCCTCATCATGTGGGTGCATGAAAGTTGTTCAACTGATTTTGGGTGTTTAAGTTGTAAGTGTTACATCATAGGTCATGGATGGCTTTGGATTGATTAGCAAAATGTTTTTTGGTGTTGAATTACAGGTTTTGGGTGTGTGTTGGATAATATGCGCACTAGGTAACCCTAGAATTCAGCTCGCGTAGTTTTGGTAACTTTGCACAGTGCTACAACGCGACCATACAGTTTTTGTCTTCTTCGCGCGCTCAATGTGCGTGCTCGGGCACGCGGTAACGCCGTTTTGTACAGTTCGCGCTGCCGAACACGCCGAATTTGCATTCTCGCGAGCTATATCTCCCGAGTTGCCTAAAACGTTCCCGAAAATGTAGATGCTGTTCATTTTGCTAAAAGAAACTCCTCAGGTTGTCATTTGCTTGTAGTTTTTGGAGCATGGACCACTTACTGTTGCTGTCCTCTATGTACTTTGTTATTATTTGAGGGTGGCCTGACCAAGTGGGCGGCTTGGCGGCCATTTTGTCAAGCAGCCAACCATTGTCCTTTTGCCATAGAAATGTATTGTCTGTCTTCTCTTTCTTTTCATGTTTTTGTGGGTGGCCAGGCCATGTGGGGGCGGCCATTTTGTGTTTGGAGCCACTGTGTTTTTTTTGCCATAGGCCTCCAAGCTTGTGGCCTACTCTGCCAATAGGCCCAAGGGTACTACTAGAGTCCTCATCATGTGGGTGCATGAAAGTTGTTCAACTGATTTTGGGTGTTTAAGTTGTAAGTGTTACATCATAGGTCATGGATGGCTTTGGATTGATTAGCAAAATGTTTTTTGGTGTTGAATTACAGGTTTTGGGTGTGTGTTGGATAATATGCGCACTAGGTAACCCTAGAATTCAGCTCGCGTAGTTTTGGTAACTTTGCTCAGTGCTACAACGTGACCATACAGTTTTTGTCTTCTTCGTGCGCTCAATGTGCGTGCTCGGGCACGCGATAACGACGTTTTGTACAGTTCGCGCTGCCGAACACGCCGAATTTGCATTCTCGCGAGCTATATCTCCCGAGTTGCCTAAAATGTTCCCGAAAATGTAGATGCTGTTCATTTTGCTAAAAGAAACTCCTCAGGTTGTCATTTGCTTGTAGTTTTTGGAGCATGGACCACCTACTGTTTCTGTCCTCTATGTACTTTGTTATTATTTGACAGTGGCCTGACCATGTGGGCGGCTTGGCGGCCATTTTGTCAAGCAGCCAACCATTGTCCTTTTGCCATAGGAATGTATTGTCTGTCTTCTCTTTCTTTTCATGTTTTTGTGGGTGGCCAGGCCATGTGGGGGCGGCCATTTTGTGTTTGGAGCCACTGTGTTTTGTTTTGCCATAGGCCTCCAAGCTTGTGGCCTGCTCTGCCAGTAGGCCCAAGGGTACTACTAGAGTCCTCATCATGTGGGTGCATGAACGTTGTTCAACTGATTTTGGGTGTTTAAGTTGTAAGTGTTACATCATAGGTCATGGATGGCTTTGGATTGATTAGCCAAATGTTTTTTTGGTGTTGAATTGCAGGTTTTGGGTGTGTGTTGGATAATATGCGCACTAGGTAACCCTAGAATTCAGCTCGCGTAGTTTTGGTAACTTTGCACAGTGCTACAACGCGACCATACAGTTTTTGTCTTCTTCGCGCGCTTAATGTGCGTGCTCGGGCACGGAATAACGACGTTTTGCACAGTTCGAGCTGCCGAACATGCCGAATTTGCATTCTCGCGAGCTATATCTCCCGAGTTGCCTAAAACGTTCCCAAAAATGTAGATGCTGTTCATTTTGCTAAAAGAAACTCCTCAGGTTGTCATTTGCTTGTAGTTTTTGGAGCATGGACCACATACTGTTTCTGTCCTCTATGTACTTTGTTATTATTTGACAGTGGCCTGACCATGTGGGCGGCTTGGTGGCCATTTTGTCAAGCAGCCAACCATTGTCCTTTTGCCATAGGAATGTATTGTCTGTCTTCTCTTTCTTTTCATGTTTTTGTGGGTGGCCAGGCCATGTGGGGGCGGCCATTTTGTGTTTGGAGCCACTGTGTTTTGTTTTGCCATAGGCCTCCAAGCTTGTGGCCTACTCTGCCAGTAGGCCCAAGGGTACTACTAGAGTCCTCATCATGTGGGTGCATGAACGTTGTTCAACTGATTTTGGGTGTTTAAGTTGTAAGTGTTACATCATAGGTCATGGATGGCTTTGGATTGATTAACCAAATGTTTTTTTGGTGTTGAATTGCAGGTTTTGGGTGTGTGTTGGATAATATGCGCACTAGGTAACCCTAGAATTCAGCTCGCGTAGTTTTGGTAACTTTGCACAGTGCTACAACGCGACCATACAGTTTTTGTCTTCTTCGCGCGCTTAATGTGCGTGCTCGGGCACGCGATAACGACGTTTTGCACAGTTCGAGCTGCCGAACATGCCGAATTTGCATTCTCGCAAGCTATATCTCCCGAGTTGCCTAAAACGTTCCCGAAAATGTAGATGCTGTTCATTTTGCTAAAAGAAACTCCTCAGGTTGTCATTCGCTTGTAGTTTTTGGAGCATGGACCACTTACTGTTTCTTTCCTCTATGTACTTTGTTATTATTTGAGGGTGGCCTGACCATGTGGGCGGCTTGGCGGCCATTTTGTCAAGCAGCCAACCATTGTCCTTTTGCCATAGGAATGTATTGTCTGTCTTCTCTTTCTTTTCATGTTTTTGTGGGTGGCCAGGCCATGTGGGGGCGGCCATTTTCTGTGACCTTCCATCGTGGGTTAGTTTTTTTGACGCAGGCCTACAAACTTGTGTGATTTTTTTCTGCCAGTAGGCCTAGAGTCCCAGAGATAGTCAGCAGGATGATTGATGTTGCGTTGTCCATTTTGTCTGTTGATCTTAACATCATTTAGGGCATGGGTGGCAATGCATTGAATTTTCAAATGTGGTATTTGGGGTGTTATGTTTGGGTGAAAAAAACTCTAAATGCCTTTGTTGTTTGTGTTGTTGTGTAACTTTCAAACCTTGTAGCCATGGGGATTTTCTTTTTTGCATTAGGCTGTGATGCAGGCATCCTTCTTTTTCTGGCCATATAGGGAGGGATATAGGCCTGCTTGACTTTATTGTTTTCTGGCCTTTGCCCTTTACCCATGTACCTGTGATGAGAGTGCCCATGTGGAGCTGGGGTGGTAGTAGTAGTGTGCTGTTTTGTTTTTGACAAATTGGCCTGTGTCTTGCCATTGTTCCTGTTGGCTTACTACTGTTCTTATCCCCATTGCTATCTGCTGCAGGTCACTGATGCTGCATCCATCCGAAATGATGCACAAATTAAGGTTAAACAAGTTCCACTTCCACTACATTAGCTTTTTAGTTCTTTGCTATTCTTACTCTTACTGGTTGTACTAATACTTCTAGTAGTAATTAAAATTAAAGCTAAAAAAAATCCACATTCGACAGATGTTGTTAACTAACTTCTGCCTTCTTTGCTTGTAGGTGCTGAAGAGGAGGTGTCATCATTCATCGCCTGTTCTACTGCCAGACGGACGTCCTTCTGTACTACGTCACGTGTGGTGTGACTAACCTGACCAGACATCATTCTCAGCAACTTGTGCAACTGAGTGCTGCTGCTGACATCTGAAGAAGATGGGCCCAAAGAAAGCAGGTACCAGGTCCTCCAAAACCAAGAAAGTAGCTGAGAAGAAGGAAGAACAGAAGAAGGAAGTGACACTTAAGTCTGGGGTTGACCCGAAAACCTTTTTTGGGCAAAAAAAGTACGCCTGCAGCAGCAGTGACCGGGGTCCAAGCTGGGGCCAGCACCTCTGCATCAGTGGGCCCAAGCCACCAACCCAGGCCAAAGCAGATGAGTGGGGAAGAGGTAGCCAGCCTAATGGTGGAAAGCAGTGATACTGAGCCTGAGCTGAACTTATCGCTATCTCAAAGTAGTACACATTCCACGCAAGAGGGAACACAGCAGAAAAGTGGTGAACAACAACCAGCACCCGCAATAGTACATGTTCAACCTGAGCCACCACCCGCAATAGTAGTTGTTCAACAACAACCACCTCCCCCAATAGTAGATGCTCAACGAAAAGAACAACCACAACCACCGCCCGCAATAGTAGTTGTTCAACAACCACCTCCCGCAATAGTAGATGCTCAACGAAAAGAACAACCACAACCACCGCCTGCAATAGTAGGTGTTCCACAACCACCGCCCGCAATAGTAGATGTTCAACCAAAACAACAACCACAACCACCGCCTGCAATAGTTGTTGTTCAAGAACCACCACCGGCAATAGCAGTTGTTGTTCCTCCCGAAGTCGGGGCAGTTCAGGAAATTGAGCCTAATGCTGAGCAAGAAGACGAGGCAGCACCTCATGCAGGAGATCTATTGTTTTCCAAATCCCCACCAAGGAAAAGGAGAGTTAGTGCATTGAGTTCTTCGCCAAGCATCCCTTCTGATGATATTGATCTCAATTGGGAGCCACAACAATCTCAGCATGAGAGGGAGAGACATCCCAAGAAGACCAGGCTAGGGAAAAGGAAGGTTCCAGGAAGCCTACCACTTATGGAGTGCGATGTTGAGCAGCCGGATAATGATGGTGATGATGAGTCAGACCCAGTCATCACAAGCATTACTCCCGACCCTGAGGACATGGAGACCAACATTTTAACCCTATCAAGAATGGCTGCGACTAGGGATGTAGCACGCATACCACCAACACAGGCCACACCAAAACTACCTCCAGCTTCCATTGTTACATTTGCACACAGCCGGCAGCGTCCTACATCCAGCACAAGTTCCACCTCAGCAGAAGTAGGTAGTGGTACTACTGCGCAGCCACATAGTGAAATTCACCACACAACAACCTCCAGTTCATCCGCCATTGGAAGTGGCACCTCTAGCAGGAGACAAAAGTTAAGCTCCCCAGTGTGGGACTTCTTTACAGTTAGCGCAAATGAGGAGAATATTGCTATATGCTCCATTTGTCATTCCTCTGTTAGTCGTGGTAAGCTTGGTACAAACCATGGTACCGGAGGCCAAATGACCCATATGAAAAAACACCACGCAATCAAGTGGGAGGACCACCTACGTCTCATAAAGGCAGGAACTATTATTGTTGGTGGGTAAGCAGTAGAAGGTCCACAGGTCGAACCGGAAGAAGAGGGAGACATTCTATCTGGTAGTGGTACACTAAGTACCCCTGTCCGACTCCCCAGCACTGCAGTGGTAGATCCCACATCCTCCGCATCAGCAACATCTCTGTGGCACCAGAGTAAGAGTAACCCGGAGACACCAAGGAGTACGGGTGCAAAGTCTGCGACGCGAATGACAGCATCGGCACAACAGAAAGAAATACCAAGCAGCGTACCATTGTTAGCATGTTTAGGCAGGAGGGAAAGTATGAGCGCAACCACCCAATAGCACGTTTGTACAATGCTAAGCTTGCTAAAATGTTAGCTCTGGACCTTCTCCCTTTTTCTTTTGTTGAAGGGGTGGGTTTCCTGGAATTTGTGTCAACCCTCTGCCCAAAATGGAATGTTCCCAGCCGCTACTATTTTGCTAGAGTTGCTGTTCCAGCACTACACCACGACGTGCTGGAATTGCTTGGATAAGCCTTGCAGCAGAGTGCTGTGCATAGTATCCACCTGACAACAGACATGTGGACCAGTAGCCAAGCCACTGATTACATGTGCATCACTGCACACTGGATCTCTTTTACAGGTGTTAGAGACAAGATATCTACAGGCATTGACACTACTGAGATTTTTAATGATACTCGCAAACATGCTACTGTAGCCATGTTTGCTATGGAGACATCGCATACTGCTGCAAACATTTTGGATGAGTTCAACAGCAAGGTCTTTGAATGACTGCGACCAAGAGGCCTCAATATTGGTTTTGTTTCCACCGACAATGGCAGTAATGTAGTTAGGGCCGTGGAAGATGGTGGCTATTTTAGAGTCCCGTGTTTGGCACACTGCATTAACATTGTGGTTCAAGACTTTCTGAAAAGTGAAAGCAAAGTCAGCAGCTTACTGGCCATTTGTAGAAGAATCTGCACGCATTTCAATCATTCTTTTAAAGCCCGGAAGCAGCTACGGGTCATTCAACGTGAGTATAGAATGCCAGTGAAAGCACTCATCCAGGAGGTACCAACACGTTGGAACTCTACTTATTACATGCTTGATCGGCTGTTTGAGCAGTACATACCACTTAATGCTTATGTCATGACAAGAAGATCAGGGGATCCAACTGGTGTTATTAAAGCCATGACAGTTGAGATGTCGCAATGGGACCTCATTAAATGCCTGACAGAGATGCTACTTCCTTTTGAGGTCTTCACACGTGCAGTCAGCAGGGAGGACTGTACTATGAGCCAAGCTATCCCATTGTTGTACATGCTGGAGCAAGAGCTGAAGGAGGTGTCTGAAACATATGAAGGTGTTGAAGGAAAACTTGAAGCATGTAATTTGGCGAAGTCCTTAGCCGGCCGCTTATCGCAGAATACAAGGATTCAAAATAAGATTGTGTCGCATCAACATTACATTACTGCCCCAATTTTGGATCCACGGTACAAATTATTTGTGAACAGTAATGCAGTAATTCCTTTTCAGAAGGGGATGTTGCCAAGTACAAAACTGTAATAGCCGAGGAAGCCACTGATTTAGAAAACGAACGGCTCTCAATTAGAGGCCTGCCAGTGCCAGCCCAGGACAGGGCAAGTACTACTGAGCATCCTACAGAGTCAAGTTCTTCTTCACAGCATGCGAGCAGTGTGTTTGCTTCCCAGCAGTCACCAACACAAACAATAACAACAACCGCACCAACAGGATCTGATTCATCAGACACAAGCAAAAAAATAGCTGCTTGGTTTCTACAGAAAGGGATGGGTAAGTCCGTTGCTGTCGCAAAGCAAAAAGAGGACGAGCAAACCCAAGCACCAATGAACATTGAGCGGTTGGTCCAGGCCTATCTGGATGACACAACAGAGGTGTTCATGGAGCAAAGCCCATTGGTGTATTGGTATAGGACAAGAAGCCAATGGGCACTGCTCAGCAGGCTGGCGATAAAGTATCTAGCTTGCCCTGTTGCAAGTGTCTCTTCTGAGCGTGTTTTCAGTGCTGCTGGTGCCATTGTGACTGTGAAAAGGACCAGTCTCTCGCCCAAAAGCGTGGAGAGGTTAACCATGATAAAAATTAATCAGCACTTGATACCACAAGACTACAAAGTACGTGAATCAGAGCTGGAAGAGGAGAGCGAGTCAGAAGAAATAATTAGTGGGTTACAGGACCTACTTCTGTCGGAAGAACCACCAGGGTTTGAGGTCGAGCTCCTCTTCCCTGACAACTAGGCTTTGCTTGCAGTGCCAAACTTAATCATCCTCAATCACAGGTAAGAAGAGAAGTTTGCTAGGAGGTATAAAGGAGGAGAGATTGGTAGTATAAATAGGACAAATATTACTCAGTGAGGGGTACCGCATCTATCTGTTGGCATGATGCTGTTACATGTGGTCAATTAATAATTATTTCAATCAAACACTGGCCGCTGCCCTGCATGTAGAGTAAACCTTGTGACGTACAACAGTAACCCCACCACAAAACAACATCATATGTGTACGTTGAAAATAAATAACATTTATTGATGTACAAAATATCCTCCTAGTCCTCTCCTATCCCACCCCTATCCCCACCCTAACCCCAACCAATGTCCAAGTCCAAAGAATGTCCCACAAAAATAAGTTAACCCCAACACCCAATTCCCACCCACCAACAAAAGTATTAAAAAAGGGGCAAATTAACAGGGTCCATCACAATCGGCGGGCTTTAAGGTGTTTGTCCACCAATATCTTCACACGCTCCTCTAATTGATCCTCCAACTTTGACACCCGGAGGAGAATCTTTTGCCGAAATGCACGGCACCTACATTTGCATCCATGTGGGGGGGGCGGCAGATGTTGTTACATGCCGGCGGTGAGCGGATGCCTGACCACGGCGCCGTACTCCTGCAGGTGGGGCCTGGCTGGGGCCTGGGGCATTGGTAGAAGCAGCAGCTGCTGCCTCTTCCTCCTCCTCGGCCTCAGCCACCAGCCGGCGGTACTCCTCAACAATGGCCTGCAGTTTCCTTTGCCAGGCCCTGGCTGCCAACTCCTTCCTTGATGGTTTGTGGGAAGGAGTATGAGTATCTATAAAAAAAGGAACAGAATTGTAACTGAAACTCTTCCAAATTAATTCAACACATAGTGGCATAGTAGCACTACCAAGCGCAGTACATACAAATGGTGGCAACTTTTAGTATCTATCTAATCTATCCTCCTGCTTCCCCTGCCTGTAACTTTTGTTGAAGTTTTTTCTGGCATTATACTGGCCCTAGTACTATGGGTGGACTTGAGTACACAGAAGAACACCAGTCTTTTTTGTATCTCCTTTTATATTTTCAAAGTAAGACTCTGCTTCCAGTGACAGTCTCCACCTATGATGAATACAATACATTTAGGGGGAAAACAACCAATAAAAATAAATGTCTATCATTCTTTATTATCGCCTTAGCTGGTTTCACTTTCACCAACAACCACCCATGCGTCCACTCCTTCCTTGCCTTGGGTTTCATTGTCACAAACTCCGCTCATGATTCTTGCTATCCACTATATCCATGCACCCATATTGTTTTGCCCAACCAGGCATGCATCTTCTCTTTCACCTTCCAGTTCTACCCATCCTTCAACAACCCATGCATCGGATTCATATCAGCCACGTGCATGAACCTTCCAAAGTATCCTTCTATGGTCTTTCATCCTTCCTCCTTCCTCCCTAGTTCACTTCTTTCCCTTTTTGTTCAACACATCCCTCAAGGTCATCTGATCTGATTTTTAGTCTTCTCCATAACTTTCACAGCTGAGTTGGAGTCTGATAGAAGAGGCCTTGTTTACTCAACTCACGCTGGTAATGCTGCAAAGGGTGTCTTCTTCAACCATTGTATATTGTCCAGTACAATTTCAAATTCATACTTTCTTAATAAGTCTCATAGCACAGTGAGGGAAATGTTCCCCTTCCACCTAGTAATGCAAATAAGTAATGAATATAACTTACCACCACCCACCGCTGAAGTTTCCTCCCCCACTGTTGCTACTGCAGGTGCCGCAGCCACTGTCCCCGTCTGGGTGGCATTAGTATCACCGCTGGTCCCGTCGGCAGTGGCACTGGTCGTTGGTAGTGACTGTGCACCTATAAAAGCAAGTACACCTTTTGAGGTGCCTGCACAACTTCCCCTATTTTACTAGTTGTACTTCACCAGGAAGGAAGATTGAAAATACAGTTACGTACAACATAAAGCATTGTAAGTGTGACTAGTCCAAATTGCGTACTACTGTACAGCAGTCAATAGACAGAATTTAGTTTTACTTTATTAGATGGTCCCTAGGGTCATCTAATCTCTACTCCTACTCTAGTCTTTGGAACGTTAGCCTGAGCCATGTAACCATTTTAGAATGATCCGGGTCTACTGTTTTGCCCATGTTGTTACCTTGCAGCTTGTTGCAGTAAGAAAGACACCTTTGAGGCCACATGAGTGTTGCATACAACTAAAGAGGTTGACTTACTTACTTAGAGTATTGTTAATCCCTTTTGCTTATCCATAATGTTACACTTTTTTGGCATGACTGCTATAAACTGGCATAGTTATTCACTGTCTAACGTGCACATTTTTCTCCTAGGCAGATGAGAAGATTCCCTTCTACGAACCAGAGATTAGCAGAGCTTTCGAAAGATGCATGTGTAACCAGTATACGTTCAACGGTGAGGGGTCTCCCACAATTCCCACAGTTCTCTATCGTGCACTAGTTGTACAAAAATGTATAGTATTTAATCTTCTTTATTGTGCATGGTGGAGCTGGATGTTTTTCATGGAACAACTTACAAGTTACAACAATACAAACCGTGTTGTTAAAAAAAAACAGTTTTTGAACTTGCACATAGACTCTGTGGTATATTTTGAGTGTCTGGGATGTTGTGGACTTAAACGTGTGAGTGAGCGAAAGGGTGTTCTTCTGTTCTGGGTTGTGTAAGAAAATCATTGGGTATATCTAACTATCTTCTTGTGGGGGTCGGGACGGAGTGGGACAAATGACTATGACTGAGACACTTAGGTAGGTAGACTGTCGTTGAATTGTGGGTTCTTCTGACTGAGTTCTGTGACTAGGGTGTAAGTAAGGTCCAACCTCCCTATCACCAACATCCTATTTTCTTGTGCATAGTTCTGTATGTGCCTGTGCAGAGAATAACCGCAACAGTAGTAGTAGTATAATAACCTAACAAAAATTAGTAGGCAAACATCTGGTTGCGCATTTTTGGGGTGGGAATTGACAAAGACTAGAGATTACAGATGACAACGCAAAAGACAGGAGTGGACCCAGTGGCTACAGCTATTCTATCACAGCTTTATTTCAAAGAAAAGAATACCTTAACTAAAGAGTGGCCAACAGGGCAAGCTTAGCTAAAGACAGTCTAATAGTAGTAGCACAAAGATTCATCGGGC
The DNA here is from genome assembly GCF_964261635.1 of Lissotriton helveticus. NCBI lineage: Eukaryota > Metazoa > Chordata > Amphibia > Caudata > Salamandridae > Lissotriton > Lissotriton helveticus. The sequence continues at coordinate 1,131,951,270 of NC_136070.1, read as the reverse complement.
AGAGGCAGTTTGAAGGAATTTAAACTAGTCAGGGATGGCATTAGATACCCAAAATTTGGAAAACAAATTGAAGACCAAAGAAGGTTTAGCTAACATTTAATTAGGAAGGAGGCTTAATAGGTTTGAAACAATAAGGTGCGTTAAAAAGTTAGGGAAATATAATTAATAATAACATAAGCACTGGAGGACTTACTGAGGCCAGCAGCAGGATCCTCGGTAGAGGAGCGCTCCTCTGGTGGTTGTCCCGCCGACTTGGACCCTGTCTTCGTGCCCCTGGGTGGTGCTGATCATGTAAGAAATAATAAAAAAAGAGAAACATTGAGTGCTGTGAAACAAATACATCATTCAAAAATCCTCTCAAACATTTTAGGAAACAACAATTGCATTTAATTCGAAGTCTAAATGACTACTGGCTTGCAGGATTCACAGACCGTCTACTTATAGAACACTAATCAAATGTTCCATAAACATTCTGATTGCAGAATATACTAACGAAGCCAGTACCTCCTGACCTACACCACCTATTCCAGAATCCAGCCGGGCCAATTGTTCAGTAAGTCGGCATTTCCATTTTATTTTTGCCCGCAAACATGCATAGATGAGATGGAGGAGTAGGATGCATGCATAAATTTGTGCATACACAAAATTGTTGGTTGCTTGCGTCATATGAAGTGCTACTGACTGACGTGACAATACTATTGCTGCTAAGCCTACCACTCAGTAAACAAACTGAAAACCGATTCTATGGAGGGGTGGGATAAATAAGAACTAACTAAGCATTCAGTGACAGAGGAGGCGCCGCGTCATGCAGACCGTTAAGGAAATATGAACTAATACTATCCATCCACCACTATTTCACTAAAGGACAATGTAAGGACTAGACTCTAGCAATAGCATTAACTAACTTCAGTTCTCTAAAGTTAACTCTAACATCAATAATCACCAGCCCAAGCTAGCACACAGTTACAAACCAGTAAGAGAAGTGACGAGCGAGCAGCACCTGTGTCATACGGTAACAGAAGAGTTTGAGACAGAATTGATCTGCAATGTAACTAAGCGCACAAGTAATCGTGTTACTTATTCATCCAAGAATTATACACAATACTTATACTACTATATATACATATATTATTATTACTAGCTACTCACCAAGCCCCACGACCTCGACACCTAGCAGGTCCAACAGGTCCTGCTCCCTGTCCAGAATGTCTGCCCACTGGTGGGCCAGCTGCTGGTGGGTGCGCCGGATATCCGTGCGGCGGAAGACTGCCCGGCGCACCTTCGCCCACCGGCGGTGATGCTCCTCTGGGAGGTAACCAGAGCCTGGCCTGCCGCCTGCTGCCAAGGTCAAAGGGAGGTGGCGCTGGATAAAAAAAACAAGGGCGGCCACCTCCGCCTCCCCGAAAAGATTCCGGGCCTTCACCCCTGAAGGTCGCATTCTGACGCAAGGCAGCCGGCTCTTGGGCGCAGGCGCCTTGCCCTTCAAGCCGGTTCTGCTGCTCCCCTTTGCCATGGTTCTGGGGTGGAGGTGGAAAAGAAAAGTTAGAACAAAAGGAAAAAAAGTTAGGGGGAAGAAGTAGGAGTAAAATAAAAAAGTAGAAAAGTTTAAAAAAGGTGAAAAGTAGAAATAAAATGCAAAATATAAACTTAGGGACAGAGAGAGATAGATGATAAGTAAAAAAAAGTAAGAAAAACTGTAAAAATAGGTAAAGATTGCACAGATATAAGGTGGATAGAAAACTAGGCCCAGAACCATAGCATAGAGTGTGAAAAACAAGATGGCTGCGCCCATCGCGACCACGTGGGTAAGTTTGCGCGCAATTTCACGCGAACACGCACTTTGTCAGCGTGAACAAGTAGTTGTGTTCCCGAACAAGACGTGTACCGCGCGAACACGTTATACACGACCCGGAAGAGGAAATAGGGGACGCGAGCGGGCGGGACAATTGAAAAAACAAGATGGCCGCGCCCACAGCCCACCACATGGGTAAGGTCGCACGCTACAATCCCCCGAACACGCAGACAGCGCCCCGAACACGCACAACATGCTCCCGAGCAAGAAAAATGGCTCGCGAACGGGACCAGCAAGCTACTACGCATGCTCGTGAAGCTACGCGAAGCTCGCGTAGTGCGAGAACGTCTTCGCGTAGCTTCGCGTAGCGCAACTACGTGTACTACGCCCAGGGTTAAACATGATAAAACTCTTAAATAAATAAATAAACATGCATCTCCCCTTCACATTGCAGAGGGGGACACAACACCTTCAGCAGAGCACAGAATACAACACATCTGTGATGCCGGTGAGGACCACCACACCATCGACACCGATGCCCTACAAGAGACAGTGCTGAACAACTCTGTAAGTCTGTCAAGACCACCATTTTGACTCTGGCAGATGACGGTTGGAGGTGGTCCTTGCGGTGGTGGCGTGTGCCTCCTGCGGTGATGCCATGTCCGGGCCGGTCTGGACTCGCCTTGGTGTGTGAGCCCTGGTGGGACACATTTGGGCCCGGAGGCTGCGTACAGCGATAGGCCACAGAGAAATGGAGTTGATGTCCCCAAGACCAATGCTTCAGGGGCCATCCAATATCTCAGAAGAAGGGGTCCCGGCCCGGACCAGCAGTTAGTGGCCCTTGATGCACTGCGGTTGGCACAGTCACCCAGCCACGGTACGGTGACTTGCGGTGCAGTCAGATGGGCCTTGCGACCTGAGCGTGTCCTCATCAATGTACGAGGTGTATGTTGTGGAGGGTTGTGGAGGACAGTGGAAGGTATCCTCCAGGGCATGATGCAGAAGGTTTGATTTATCTGGAAGCAGCAAATATTGGGTTGAAAGCGCAAGCCTTGTTTCCACCACAAATTCGGTATATGCTACATGAGGGTGAAAACTAGCCCCTAGTCCATAGACTCAGACGCCACCAATGTCCAACTAGTGGGTGTTCATGAATGTCGGGGAACAGACTAAGTATGGGCGAATTTTGCAGATTATTGGTCTGCGAATTCCAGCGAAATGACATGGATTTTTTGGCCATTGGTGACACGTGTGTCTGGACCTTTGCCACCGCGCCGAAAGCCCGAGGTCCCTCGAGTGAGCTGTCCATCATAGTGAGGAAAGGGCGGGAAGACGTTGCAGACCTCCATCAAGGATTACATCTAATTGTAGGCAGTAGAGATATGGGGAGGAAGCACACCTGCCTAGTCTCGACTGTGCTCACTAGTTGTTTGGGCACCGAGGTCCCTCGAGTGAGCTGTCCATCATTGTGAGGAAAGGGTGTGAAGACGTTGCATACACTAGTGTGTGTGTGGCGGGGCATCTATGCGAGTTCACATTAAGTATGGGCGAAATTTGCGAATTCGCGTTCCGTGAATTCGCGCTAAATCAAATTTGCAATCCGCAAAATCCACGAATTCATGCGAATTTGCGGATTTTTGTTTTTTTGCGTGTTCGTGGGGTTTTTTGCGTGTTTGCGGGATTTTTGCGTGTTTGCGGGCCGCTTGCATTGCGAAGTTACCCATGTGGTCGTGTATGGGCACAGCACCCTCTGGTTCACCACTGCCACCCTCTGATTCATCACTGCCACCCTCTGGTTCACCACTGCCACCCTCTGGTTCACGCCTGCCACCCTCTGGTTCACCCCTGCCACCCTCTGGTTCACCACTACCACCCTCTGGTTCAGCACTGCCACTCTCTAGTTCACCCCTGCCACCCTCTGGTTCAGCACTGTCCCCCTCTGGTTCACCACTGCCACCCTCTGGTTCACGACTACCACCCTCTGGTTCATCACAGCACCACTGGTTCACCACTGTCACCCTCTGGTTAACCACTGTCACCCTCTGGTTCAGCACTGCCACCCTCTGGTTCACCACTGCCACCCTCTGGTTCACCCCTGCCACCCTCTGGTTCACCACTGCCACCCTCTGGTTCATCACAGCAACCACTGGTTCACCCCTGCCACCCTCTGGTTCAGCACTGTCACCCTCTGGTTCACCACTGCCACCCTCTGGTTCACGACTGCCACCCTCTGGTTCATCACAGCACCTCTGGTTCACCGCTGCCACCCTCTGGTTAACCACTGTCACCCTCTGGTTCAGCACTGCCACCCTCTGGTTCACCGCTGCCACTCTCTGGTTCACCACTGCCACCCTCTGGTTCACCCATGCCACCCTCTGGTTCACCACTGCCACCCTCTGGTTCACCCCTGCCACCATATGGTTCATCACTGCCACCCTCTGGTTCACCCCTGCCACCCTCTGGTTCACCCCTGCCACCCTCTGGTTCAGCACTGCCACCCTCTGGTTCAGCACTGTCACCCTCTGGTTCACCCCTGCCACCCTCTGGTTCATCACTGTCACCCTCTGGTTCATCACTGCCACCCTCTGGTTCACCACTGCCACCCTCAAGCGAGACCTTTTGTGATGCAGCGGCAGCACAAAATATGCGCCATGGTGCTGGGTATTAACAACGTGACGCATCTGAGAGATGCGTCACGTTGTAAAGCCCTGCGCCATCAGGAGGCGTTCCAGCGCACGGGAGGGCGTTCCTGTGCAGGAACGCCTCCTAAAAGTGGCTGAGTGAAATTTACAAGATTTCACTCAGTCACTTTTAGGCCAATGCTGCGTCAAAACCCTGCGCCTGCTTGAAGCAGGGGCCGGGCTTGATGCAGCATTGGGGAGATAGGGCCCCCCAGAGCATTGCTGGAGCTGCGTCGCAAGCGCGACGCAGCTCCAGCAATGCGCTGCTTTTACGGCACAGATGCGTGACGCATCTGTGCCGTTTTTGCCACATGGTGCGCCGCATTGTAAATGCGGCGCACCATGGGTGGCGGAGCTGCGGCGTACAATAACTTGCGCATCCCTGGGGATGCACCAGTTATTGGAAATCTGCCCCTATACATTTAGCCAACGAGGGAGCACTTACTGATTAGACAGTAGAAAGTACTCCAGTTGAGTAGAGGTATTGCACAAAAAGGTGGCATCTTCGTGGACAAACACGCAGGGCGGGATTCATTCTGCCCCCTGTTAGACTCGTTTTTTGTGCCCTTCTGCCCTCTGTTAGACTTGTTTTTCCCTTGTTTTTCTGCCCTTCTGCCCCCTGTTAGACTCGTTTTTTGTGCCCTTGTGCCCTCTGTTAGACTAATTTTTCCCTTGTATTTCTGCCCTTCTACCCTCTGTTAGACTCGTTTTTCCCTTGTTTTTCTGTCCTTCTGCCCCCTGTTAGACTCGTTTTTTGTGCCCTTGTGCCCTCTGTTAGACTAATTTTTCCCTTGTTTTTCTGCCCTTCTGCCCTCTGTCAGACTCGTTTTTTGTGCCCTTCTGCCCTCTCTTATTCCCTTGTTTGTGTGCCCTTCTGCCCTCTGTTAGACTCGTTTTTTGTGCTCTTCTGCCCTCTGTTAGACTCGTTTTTGTGCCTTTCTGCCCCGTTAGACTGTTTTTTTGTGCCCTTCGGCCCTCTGTTAGACTCATTTTTCCCTTGTTCTTCTGCCCTTTGCCCTTTGTTAGACTGTTTTTGTGCCTTTCTGCCCTCTGCATCACCACATCATCACTCAGCGCTACCCCAGCATCACTCAGCACCACCACATTATCACTCAGCACCACCACATTATCACTCAGTACCACCACAGCATCACTCAGCACCACCACAGCACCACTCAGCACCACCACAGCATCACTCAGCACTACCACAGCACCACTCAGCACCACCACAGCACCACTCAGTGCCACCACAGCATCACTCAGCGCCACCACAGCACCACTCAGCACCACCACAGCATCACTCAGCACCACCACAGCATCACTCAGCACCACCACAGCACCACTCAGCGCCACCACAGCATCACTCAGCGCCACCATAGCATCACTCACCACCACCACAGCATCACTCAGCACCACCACAGCACCACTCAGCACCACTCAGCACCACTCAGCACCACCACAGCATCACTCAGCGCCACCACAGCATCACTCAGCGCCACCACATTATCACTCAGCACCACCACAGCACCACTCAGCACCACCACAGCATCACTCAGCACCACCACAGCATCACTCAGCACCACCACATTATCACTCAGCACCACCACAGCACCACTCAGCACCTCCACAGCATCACTCAGCACCCCCACAGCATCACTCTGCACCACCACAGCACCACTCAGCACCACCGCAGCATCACTCAGCACCATCCCAGTATCACTCAACACCACCACAGCACCACTCAGCATCACCACAGCACCACTCAGCACCACCACAGCACCACTCAGCGCCACCCCAGCATCAATCTGCGCAACCATTCAACAATAACTGGTTCAAATATGTTCTCTCAATGTTTCAAACTTTATTACAAATGTCATAAAAAGATGTTAATATTTCACTTCTGTTCTTGGATTTTCGTCACAATAAAATACACTGAACATAATCTTCACAAAAGTTATTTACAAAAGTTTAAGCTATTGCCATTATAAATTAAAATCACTTTTACTTAAGTATTAATTATTTTAAAAAATTAAAAGCCATTTTAATTTGTAATATCAATACAGCTAAGTCACGTAAATACAAAACATGTTGCATTACAAATGCTATAGGTGTCACATTTGCGAAAGTTATAACTATTGGCATTGTAAATGACAAAGCTATTAATTTAGCTATTTTCGAAACCAACACATAAATAAAAAAAATTGTCATTTACAAGACCAATAGCTCAAACTTTCCTAATGCGAGACCTATTGCATTGCAAATGCTTGTTTTTATATCTGTCAGTGCTTCCTGTTGAGGTTTAATTTTCGTGACAGGCGCCTCATTGCCTACTTGTAACTATTCTCTGACCCTGCTTCAAGGGTCTGAGCAGGGTCAGAGAATAGTTGCAAGTAGGCAACGAGGCGCCAGGAAGCGCTTACAGGCTTACAGCAGCAGGTGCCCAAGTTGAAGTTAATTTCTTTGTAACCCTTTTGTAAAAGGTTACAAAAAATTAGCTTCAACTTTTTCACCTGCTGCTGTAACCCTGTAAGTGCTTGTCTGAAAATTCGTCCCGCTGATTCTCGGATTTACCGCAATTTCGCGAGATTCCCGGATCGCGAAATCGCGGAAAATCCGCAAATTCTGCAAGCAAAACTAATTTTCAGCCCATGCTTAGTTCACATGCCTCTTGTTTATAAAGGGTCAGAGACCGATCACCAGATGAGGAGAAAGCAGCCTCCTGTTCACAGGAAGTACAGGGGATTGCGCTCGAGAAACTCATGGATGCAGACCTCCCTCAAGGATTACATCTAATTGTAGGCGGTAGGGATATGGGGAGGAAGCACACCTGCCTAGCCTCGACCGTGCTCACTTGTTGTTTGGGCTGATTATAATGTGTGACTGAATTTGAGCTTCAACTCGGGCACCTGCTTTATTTATATCATTCTGTAACTGCTTCCTGTTGAGGTTTAATTTTTCTGACGGGAGCATCATGCCAGAAAGAATCCTGCCTGCATTATCCACGAAGATGCTGCAAAAAAAAATAATAATATGCCCGCGAGAGAATTTGCGAATTTTCAGCAATTTCGCGAGATTCGCGGATCACAAAATTGCCGAAAATTCGCAAATTTCGCGAGCGGAACAGATTTTGCGCCCATACTTAGAACAGACTTAGTGGCACCGGGGCTGAGAGGGGATGCAGTCTGCGATGAATCCAGTACACTGATATGAACTCAGTTCATATCAGAATGTAGTTCAGGTTCAGTGGCACCACGTGTTTGGTAACCTCCGTGACTGACCCAGCTTTTGTCCGGACTGAGCTGCATCTTCCTCTTACTCCTCTCCGTACGACCACTGGTGTGGACTCTGCCTTTCATGATTCACGACTAGGTGCTGGATGTGAGACCTACTGGTCCACAGAGTAGTCCTGGTCCCTCATCCATGTGTCACCGGCTGGCATTGAACAGGGTTTGTGGCACCACGTGTCGCCGGCTGGCGTTGAACAGGGTTTGTGGCACTACGTGTCGCCGGCTGGCATTAAACAGGGTTAATGGCACCACGTGTCGCAAGATGCCCATATGGAACTATGCCTCACTGATCGGGGGTCTAGTGCTGTGGCGGCTGGCCCGGATTTGGGGTCACTGCCATTCAGGACCCAGGACACAGTTTCACATATGGGACCTACTGGGCCGAAGAGGACGCAGGTGTAGTATGTGAATGAGGAAGGAATAATGTGGACCAGCGTCGGGGGGCCAGCAATGGCCTGAGAGGCTGGCAGGGTCACGGGCCTTGGGTTAGGAGCTTACACAGGCACGTGGTGGGCCCTCCTTGACACACCCCGGTGTTGGCAGGCGTTCAGTGTGGCCTGGCAGCGCAGAGGCGGGCCTGACGGTACGGCAGACGCACAGGATCGCAGGCAACTCCACTCATGAGGAGGGCATCGGCCGTGTGGCGGGGTGGAAGGCGCCATCCTGGCAGAGATGTTGGGCTTTGCAGAAGAGGACCACGCCCAGGGCTACGTGCTTTTTTTTCACACCCCTACGCTGGCCTGGTGTACGCCAGGCCATCCCACTCTGCTCACGCTTATGGGGTGGCGTAATATAGGCAACATTTCCGCAAAGACTCCCAGTGGCTGGGGTGACATGATTTCGTCCACTACACTCCATACACCAGAGGTGTATGTCTCCGTGGATATGGTTGTGTTCTGCATACAGCGGTCTGTCCAGCACATCCCTGCACTCTTGGCATTGTTTACTTTCCCAATCATGGTTCTACTGCATCCTTCACACATGCCTGGTTGCCACCTCTTCCCACATTTGGCTATTCTGTGGCTGAGGTGCCATGCCATTGATAGCTCATGTTCAGGGCTTGCCTAAGTTACCATTGTAAGTTGTTCTGTCATGTGTCTGGTGGGTTGGCATGTTGTTGTGCATGTTGGTTGTGATTTTGTGACGAGTGCATTGCAAGAGTTGTGGATTGCATGGTTGTGGAGTTGAGGTGAGTGGGGTGTTAATTTGGAACTTGACGAGGGGCTGTGCATTTCCCTTGGTGCCATCCTGGGAATGCTGGTTGCTGATGGACTGTTGGAGGATGAAGGAATCATCCACACTGGTTGTGTATTTGGAGGCGACATTGGTGGAGGTCCCACGGTGTTCCGATGTTGCCTGCACATTGATGTGTGACATGTGCTTCCTGTTGCGGTGATTGTGTGCTGTGTCCCCAGGGGGCACAGGTAGGACATGTGTGCTGTGGTTTGCCCCCAACACGTGAGTGCAACCGGTTATGGTGTACGGTCCTTGCTTGGTCTCCAGCAGATCCTGAGCATTGTGTTGGATGTATGGGGACTGTGGTGCCAGGGTGATGGTGATGTTAAGGACAGGTGTGGGGGACTTGGATGTGTCCGTGGCTGGCTGTGAGACTCCTCTGACTCTGGCAGGTGTTGGTTGGGGTGTGCCAGGGGCCAACAGGTGCAGCACAGCCAGCTGCTTGGTGTGGGGTGGGATGTTGGTTGTCCGCTGTGCTGGTGCCTAGGCTTGTTAGGCGAAGATGGTCAGGATGCGTAGGATGGTTGTCCCTTTCTGCCTGTAGTGGACAGTGACATTGCCAGAGGTTGGGTCTGTGAGGCAGGTGCGTTTCCTGGGGGGCTGCTGTCTGTGCTGCCTCTATGGTGGTCCGGGGGGTGGGGGTGTTCTGGGTGAGGGTTGGGGACCTGGGATGGTGGCGGTGGGTGTTTTGACCCTCTGGGTGTCCGAGCTGCATGATGAGTGGCTCCTTGGCATCTGTTGCCCTTCCGATGACGCCCTGGGCTGGGCTCCCTTATGTGGTGCTGGCTGCCGTCCGATTTTACACCAGGTCAGATCAGGTGTTAATTTCCCGCTGCTAACACACCTTATCGTGTGTTTTGTGTTCTTATCACCGATCTGGCTGGTCGCTGTGAATGTTTAGGTGTTGTGTTGTTGTAGCTTTTTTTGCACGGGAACGCCTACTCTACATCTCATTAGCGATAGTTGCGAGGGTCCTCTGTGACGATGTTTTTTTCGGCTGTTATCGCGGGTAAACTGGTGCTGTGGGCTGTTAACACCACCCTGTGAATGGGGAGGTACATTTATCACAACTTTGGCTGTGATAAAGTGCAGTACTTGCACTTTAGGAATAACTTGTAATATCATACATATTTTATTAGAATGCCAGAAGTTGTTAGAACTGCGAATACAATTTTTATTTTAAAAGAGTATGATATTAAAAATAGGTTGCAAACAGTAAACCTTTTACTGGAAATGGTCAATCTAGACATAGCTTGTGCCATGGGTAAATATATAAAAAACGTTTAGGAGTTCCTAAAATGTAATGATTATCGAGGCCAAGCGTATTAGGCGACGGAGAAACATACGATTAAAAACCATGTGGTAATATCAATTTTACACTTCAGGATTTTAAATTGAAATTGTGTGTTTTAGAATTTTTTTTAAAATGCTAGTTTTTAATGTTTTGTTCTTCGTGAGGATGGTCGGTTTTTCGATGATGTTTAGAAGGTGTTTTATTTATTTGGTTACTTTGATGGTTGTAATAGATCGAATAAAGTTTTACTGAACTGAACTGATAAAGTGAAGTTAATTCGGCGATAGCTTCTTGTGAATATGCCCCAAACTGCGGTGATCCTACTAGATTTGTTGTACCAGCATTTTATTGACTTAAGAAGGATAGCATGTTGAGCGATGAATCTTTGTGTTTGGAGATGTGATCTGTAGCTTACAAAGTTGATAAACTCACCCAACCCATCCGAAAAAGACTAACAGTATATCAACCATTTAAATAATACTAGACATAATACAAACTGCTTATTCATATTTATTGAAATAGTGGTTATTTTTTTCTTTCACTGATCACTTAAAAATAACAGCGTGAGTGAGCCCTCTCTTTATTAAAAACTGTAACCCCTAGTATACACCAAATACCAAAGTGGACATGAGCAAAGGAAGTCCACCTATGTTAACTCAAAGGAATTGCAATTTGTGACCTCATGTCTGCATACACAAGTGAATTTTACTTCTTAATTTTGATATTTAACAACTGCTAGATCTAGGGGCACATGTACAGTGACAAATTCTAGGATCAAGTTGTTGCACCTTACTGCTAAGGCTCTGTCCACAAAACCAGCATCTATTGCAAGAGCAGGTGATATTGATAATATTTATTAGGTACACAAATGCCAAGAGGTGTCTTGGCGCTGACATATATACCAGATATTAAGCATCCAAAAGTTTAAAAAGAAAGTGAAAAAGCAAGGACTTGAGCAATGTTTTAAAGTGAGTGAGATTCTGCTGGTTATTGAGCTGCCACGGGAGATTATTTCACAACTAACATGTGGAGTAGACAAAACGTTTACCATCCCAAGATACATTATTGAATCTTGGAACGAAACTGTTTTCAATATAGCTGAATGCAGAGTTCTCCTTGGAATATACCAAGTGAACTTTTTCCTCAGTTATTCTGGCCTGCCTTATGAAGGTATTGATGTGCTGTCCAGAGAGCCTAAAAAGCAGCTCTTTTCTTGACAGTGAAGCTCCACTAAGGCCTGAGAAAGTAACTGATATTTAGGTATGTTTTAAGGAGACGAACTGCTGAGTTCTCCAAGAGCTGTGGTTTATTTAAAAAGCAGTGCTGAGTGTCCTGTTAAAGGGCATTGCAATTGTCCAGGTTGGTCAATGCCAATGCAATCACCACTGATTTCTGCAGATGGTAAGGAATGATGGTAATCATTTTTCTGAAAGTTCTTAGGATAAAGAAACAGGCAGAGATTCGTTTTTTAATGTGATCTCTGAAAGAGAGATCAACATCAAAGATCGCCCCAGGTTCTAAACTTTCTAAACTGGAGTGAGAAGAGGATCGAGAGCCTGGGGCCACCAGGACTGGTTCTAGATAGAAGGGTCCTGTCCAAAAAAAAAGAACCTCCGTTTCTCTGAGTTCAGCTTCAAACTGATTTATTTAATCCATTTGATGATCTCACATATGCAACTGTTGAAGGGATAGATTTCTATCACTTTGCTACAGATAGACACAGAGGGCCCGATTCACAGAACTAACTTAAGACAAAATCCTAAACTTACTACTTTTGGTATTCACAGAAGTTAGGATTTGGTCTTAAGTTTGTCTTAAGACAAACTTAAGACAGACTTAAGTTAGGATTTTGTCTTAAGTCTTTCTTAAGTCTGTCTTAAGTTTGTCGTATGACAAACTTAAGACAAAATCCTAACTTCTGTGAATACCAAAAGTAGTAAGTTTAGGATTATGTCTTAAATTAGTTCTGTGAATCGGGCCCAATAATCTCAGTGTCGTCAAGATTAAAAAAGTGTTGACAAACCAAAAGGTTGGATCAATTTGGCTAGAGGGCCTACATAAACATTAAAAAGTGTAGGTTTTGTTGACGACCCATGTGGAACACCACAAGGCAGTGAGAAGGGCTTTGATCTAAATTTTCTGAGGGAGACCGACTGCTCTCTAGCCATATGAAACGATTGAAGGAGATTCAGAGCAGATTTTAGTAACCCTACATTGGCTAAGCAGTCTAAAAGAACCGAATGATTACAGCAGCCTTCCCTCCATTGTCCATAATAGATCTTATTTCCTCTGTGGCTATTTGAGTAAAGTGATTTTTTTTAAAGCTGTGTTGAGCTTCGTCAAGAATTTCACTTTCATTAAAAAAATTCAGAGAGTGTACATTAAGGTGTTTTTCCAAGAATTTATGCCGGCATTGGCAGGCGATCGATTGAGTGATAATTATTTTTCTCCGTGGGATTAAGAGACTATTTTTTGAACAACAGGAGTATTGAAACATCTTTCCATTCCATTTGAAACTGACCTAATGTAATAATATTATTCATTAGGTAAGTGAAGAGAGCTGCTACCGCATGTAGGATTTTTGGAGGGCAGGGGTGAAATATATTAATCCTAATATTTGTAGGAACATAAGTAGTCGAAAACATAGAAAACATTAGTTAACTTTGCTTTCGGGAATATGTTAAACTGCCATTTATTGTTCAATAACATGGTATAATATGCCATTTTGCAAATATACACAATCCTGAAAAAGACACCTATTTGGAAAATGCAGTGTTATGAAAAGGTTGATGATGAGCATTCGATGGCATGCAAACCTGGGAGGAAACCCTATCCTCCTCCAAGCTGCTTTGTCTCTCTCTGAGGAAAAGAGCTCAAAGATGGACCACAGGTCCATCTAGTAGTCTCCTTCCCAGACAGCTCTAAAGGATGATCACATTTGGTACTCTGGGGAACAATTATTCCAGCAACAATCCTCTGTGAGGGGAAATATTGGACATATAGGGGATACACCACATTCTCAGAAGCTCATCTAGAAGCTGTTCTGAGGATGTGGACAGAGTGCCCTGTGTCTTTGATGAGGTTAAAACAGCCATTCAGGGCATTGGAATTTTTCCCAGGCAACATCTTTATTAAGGGAGGAGGATCCAAGGAAACATGCCTTGGCCATGATGATGATACAGACCATATAAGTCAGGTGTCAAAGCATATGTCTTAGTCAACTAGGGCACAGCAGAAGCCGATAGGGTACGCCCAGCCTGTTAACCCTACTAAAAACCCATGCCAACTACTAACCATAAAACCTCAACTTTCAAATCTACATCCATAACCTTTAGTGGACTCAGTATTACAAATCCAGAAACATGAATAAAACTCCTTTCGCACCACTTAGGTATAGATAATAATCTATAGACACATAGGATACCGCACACACATACAATACACAAAATGGCAACTGCCACAGGGCCAGTAAGGAAGGAGGTAGGGAGAACAAAATAAAAATAGCAGCCTATGACAACAAAAAACTAGCTACACAAAATAGCCACCACTATGTGGCAGCATAGAAGGATACACAGAGAACAAAGAACATGGTTGCTGTATCCTGCCTGGAGCAACACCTCCCCCCTACCCAAAACAAAATCTTGGAACATTGCAGGGAAAGGATTGCTCACATATATACTGTTTACCCAAATGTGTCTAGGACCACACATTGGGACTGTCATTTATCCACCATCAGTAAATCATCAATGTTAGAAAATAAACAAACAGTCCAAGCGGACATTAATTTTCTCTCCAAAATACTTTTAATACTTGCATAAAAATGTAAAATTATATCACACATACACAAAATCACCAAAAAATGGTAGGCAAGCACATGGGGAGGAAGTTAGCGAAGAACAAAATAACGTGTCTGGCTATATGGACCTGAACATCACATGTCACCCTGACCATTACCACCAACTAGAACATGCAGATAAAGAAAACATTTAATAGAAGCCCATCCACAAGCCCCTAAAATTATTTGAAAAACAAATAACACAAAAGCAGCGAGAACGTGTAAAATATATTACACATACACCTGAGGCCTAAGCCCCAAAGAGTAAAACAACAACATAGTAACATTAAATAATGGTGCCAAATTATTTGTAAAAAACACAAGGAAATTGAGAAAATGTATTTATAACCTCAGGCCTCCACCATCCTCAAAATGTGCAACATTATCCCTTAAAGAAATGAATCCCTCAAGGGATCATATTTCTAAATCCAGACCTTCATCAAACAAAAAGGAAAAGGAATAACAGAATGAAAAACAAGAGCAAAAATAGTGGTGCCTTCCCTCCCTCAAACAACATACTTTCTGTAAAGCAATGGATTGAACCTACTTCATTGTTCCCAAAAAGTGAAACTTCCAAGGGTATAGATGCAGCAGAGACTGTATACAAAAAGTGACTGATGCTCTCCCTTTAAAAAAAATCCACATCCAAAGGGACCAAAGGCTAAACAAAGAAGATGGACAAATATTCAGGTCAGGAAGAGGAAGTTGCTAATGTATGTGGTGTTACCTCTCAGTCTCAGGCACTTTCATTCTGTAAAAAAATGTGCTTCACGCTCACAAAACTATCCAAATGGATTATCTGAGGGATTAATTTGGGTACAAATTCAGTTGATATTCTGGATACATGCTTTAAAAGAACTGCCGCTCGCATTTTGAAATATAGTTTTGAGCTCATAAGAGTTCTACAACAGTTAACTCAGGTAAAAAATGGGCCTGGGTAAAAATTTTATTTCGGCCGCATAATTGGTGTCATTCGAGTAATTTTGTGTAACTAAATTTATGTGAAATGTGAAATGACGAAGATTACGTTGTTATGCCAGATTTCATGGATTCAGGGAGAAACACAAAATGTACCATTCAGGTAATTTGTGAAGGCAAGCAGCACTTCAGCTAAATTTTTTACCTGAGTAGATCATTCTGGACCATTGGGATAGTTTTTGATCGTGAACATCCAAATTACATTTTCAGTTACATTTTACCCGAACGGATTGTTTGGGTAATTTTTTTAGTGTGAGATTTATCTTGCAAAATTAATTATAATGTTGTGTTATTTTGCAGTAATTGTGCATAATGAAGCTACAGCAAATTACTTGAGTTTCGTACATCGCCAGTAAAAAATGAACCTGAAATGTATACTAACCGATTGGGTTAAAGACGGAAACTGGCGTTGGGGAGATGGAGTTCGTGGTCTTGCCAATAATGTTGTTTCTGTATATCTTGCTTTACAATTTTCCCCTAAACCTGCTACTTGATGTGGTATAATGGCACAATCTCTGTACTTATATGTACATTTCATCAAGCAAAATTTGGCCCATGCCTTACTCTGAGATTGTTCCTGTGCTATCTATCCTCCAAACCTGTGCACTTGTCCCAAATCTCTTTCAATTCCTTCTCTAGATTGGATTTCGTTGATAGGAACTTTTCCTTCTCCATCACAATGTCATCTCCATTTCATGATCCCTAACTAGGGCTAAACTGGTCCTGACTTGCTGGTGTTCCAGTCCAGAGAGGACCATGCCAGGCAGTCAAGGCTGGACTGTTTATATTGAAGCAGGGTCAAGACTGGTGTGCAAATGGTTGGCTCTAAACTGATGACATGGTGTGCAAAATAGTGGTGGAAGGGAATGTAGCTTGAGCAATTACCAGTGGCTGAGATTAATACAAGAATTCCATCCATCACTTTTTAGTATACGTTACTGTGTGGCTCTAAGTGGCTCTAAGTGGCATGGATTTGCCCAGACGAGGGTCCCAACCACACTGTCTCACTGAAGTCAAGCCGCCTGATGCCTCCTAACTAGATCAAAACTGGTCCTGGGTTGATTGAGCTCTGGTTTGGGGAGGACCTGGTCATGCAGTACAGACTGGTATATTCCCACTGTCAAAGGGTCAAGAATGATTTGCATGGATCCAAACTGAGGCAGACTGGTGTGCAAAATATTGATGGTCTGGGATGCGTCCAAGGGCGTTGGGGCTGAGATTTATTCAAGACTGCATCCATCACTTTCTTTAATACTTTAGTGTAAGCAAATTACTGTGTCATCATCAAGAGCCTGCTGGCTAACAAGATTCTCTCAAAATGTTCACAGAAGCAATTATTGTTCCCTAAGGAAACTGGCAATATGTGGACAGAAGTAATACTGATGTCAAAATGATTTGTATTTACTTATTTTAATATCTTGAAGGCTACACTGTAGTACACAAGACTATATTAACCAGGTACTGGACACAATTATTGAGGGCCTATGAGCAATGCTTAATTAGACTGGGGCTGCAAGCGTTGGGCACTGGCGATTAATTTGGGGAGCTGGGACTTATTTTTCTTCATCAGATAGTAAAAGAAAAAAAAACAGTCAGGAAAGAGATAAAGAAGGACTAAGAGAAGGATAGGAAAACTGTGACAAGAGGAGAAATCTGAAGTGAAAAAGAACCTGCAGAAGTGAGATAGAGAGAAAGAGGTGAGGGGTGTGGAAAATCTAGGCTTGCAGTAAAATCGAAGCTCACCACCTTTAGCCTTAGTATTTGTATTTTGTTAAACAAACTAAGCGCTGGTACAGGCGAGTTGGTTGTTTTTGTCTTTGGCATAATGTTGAAACACATGACGGGGAGACGAATGCGTATTGGTAAGGGCACTAAGTGAAAGAAAACACAATCGCCCACATGCATCAACCTATTTAGGAAGTGCAAACGGTGCGAATCGGTAAATTCGGCCGTTTGCGATTCCTAAATAAGTTTTTGGGATGCATCATACATTTTTGTGAAATTCGCTATTTTTAGTGATTTCCAAAAATGCGATTGCTTTTAAGGAATCGCAAATTTGCGATTCCTTAAAAGCAATGCATGATTGTTTTTCAAATTGCGAATTAGCAATTAGGGGGTGCAAATTACCACGAGGTTGAACCTCTTGTTAATTTGCAAATAGTTATGAAAATGCTCAAAAATGAATTTTTTAAACTTTCATGTTACAGACACACATGTCCTTAGGACATGTGTGTGTGAAACATGCACTTTAAAATACATTTCAGGGGTGCAGGGGGGGGTCCTTTGGACCCCCTTCTGCACCCTTGGAAGGCATTAACAAATTGCGAATCGCAAAAAAAAAAAAAAAAAAAAGGCATTGATTCCTATGAGCCTCTAGGCCCATAGGAATCAATGTAATGCCATTCCTTAATTGCGATTCGCAATTAAGGAATCGCAAATACCGAAAATTAAGAAATCCCAAAAACTTTTAGGATTTCTTGATGCATAGGATTTTGCAATTCCTAAATTGCGATTCCTTAATTTTCGCAATTTAGGAATCGCAAAATCCTACAATGATACATGTGGCCGAATGTTCTGTAAAATGACCAACATTTTTTGTCTATCAAAACAGAGATTTTGAGAGCTTTTTGTCTGTTAATGTGTAAGAATTGCTCGAGAAATCCGACATACTTCTCGCCATACCCGACTCAAAGCACCAGTGTCCAATTATTAAGCAGAAACTATATTTAATAGGGGGGTGTAATACCTCTAAAAAAAACAGCCACGCCCCTGGGTATTTTCCTGTGGCGCGAGAACCATTGGAGTCTCGTTTGTGAAGTTCCACAGCCGCCACTGGTCCTTTCATCACTTTCCTCAGGTACCCGGGGTTCTTGCATTAGAGAGAGAGAGAGGGAGAGAAGGGAAAGAGGCACAGAGGAAAAGGAACGAGAGCGAAAGGAAACAGACAGAAAGTGGAGAGAAATGAGAGTGAGAGGGAGTAGACAGGGAATAGAAAGAGAAAATCAGAATGGATGGAAGGAAGGGAGCAGGGCTGCTTTTGGTTTCCCGTTCAGCCCTGTTTTCACAATGGAACATGAGGAGGATGCAGCCTGTAATGGGAAACAGGAAATGTTTAAGGGGTGAACGTCTTTGAGGGCAGTGTCCTGTGCGTCCCCCTCATTTTCTAGCCAAGGAAGCTATAGCTAAGTTCAGAAGTACCTTTGGAAATTTTTACAAAGATGAACAAAGAGTCTCAACAACTGCAGTACAACATCTGGCTTATGTTACTGAGCGCCAGACGTTTATTTAACCAAAACACTGAAGCTCAAAGAAATTAATTACCAGACATCACTTTGTAAACCATGTCTGTCAAGCATCTAAGGACAAAATAGTGATAAGCACAGAAAGGAGTCTGCTCGCCCTCCACGTTTATCCTAACGATGGTCCGAGACTTACCCAATTAGCTTTAAGTCTTAATTACACATCTTTCCATGCGGGCAGCACCATGTCTGGCAGACACACACCGCAAGACAACTTTTATGTAAGAGGCATATGCTTTTCTCAAGCCTGTTCGAGGCATACTTAACACTTTTCTTAACTTATCCTGTTCTTAGCACCTTGTATGCTTGTGCCGAGTAAGAGAAGAAAGTTGAGCATCTAATAGCTTCATGTGAGACCCTGGACAAAACTCCAGTATGAAAAAGTCACAGCTCCCTTCACATCTTAACTCATGGGGATGGTGTACTCCCTTTACATCACAGGCAGTACATTAGGAGTTATGTAAATGTAAATGTCCAGTATTTTTAAAGCGCGAACAATTACCCGAAGGTGTCAAGGCGCTGGGGGCCGTCGGGAAGATTAAGCAAGCTATTGCCCAGAGTCACATGGTGCTGGGCAGACCCCTGACGCCGGAGCCGGGGATCGAACCGTGATCCCCCAGCGTCAGTCACCCTGGCCGCTGCGCCACACCTCTTCCACTGCTAGTTATGGCATCACTAGCAGGTTTTGCTACATTTACATCGGGACAGAGTCACTATTTGCAGGCAAGTAGTTTTACCTGTACAGCCCACGTCACGTCCCCCTTCCCTTTACATTTTCCATGACCCTGGGGATAGGGTCCCCCGGGGCCTTTTAAAGCTTAGTGAGAGAAGCAACACCCCCCAACCCTTTACTATCTCTACAGCCAAGGGGGGTGGGTCCCATTGCCTTTTCAGGCTCGAGGAGGGAGACCTTCTACACCCTCCATTCATGTTAGTTAGCCGCGGGGCATGGGGTCCCCAGGGCCTCTAAGAGGCTTGGTTAAAGGGGTCATGTGCCCCATCTACTAAATATGCTATTTGCCGCCCTTCCTGGTTCCTGGTCCACCCCTGGAGGTATTTTTTTTAGTATTGGTTGAGGTCATGCTTTAAAAAACCATTTGCAATGATTTGCTTAAAAAAACTATTTTGGTCCAAGGTGGGTTCCCTCTGGGACCACACGACCAGGCCTAGGGTTAGTGTATCCCCACCTTGTCCCCTTAAATTGTTTCTTGGAATTGCTCAGGACTTTTGGGAAACTCGTGCATGTACTGCACTGTCCCCAATGAGCCCTTGTGCATGTGTAGCGTTTACCTTGCGGGAGTGAGCAGCGGTGCCATCTGTTTGCAATTAACGCGCCCACCGCTGCTCCCTCCCGCAAGGTAAACGCTGTACATGCACGAGGGCTTGTCTTTCAGTGCTTGTTGTTTTTGTGTAGTAGCGCATTGGCACAACTAGAGGGAAACTATAGTATTTGGTATTACAAGAAGCGGGGTCGGGGCAGGAAACTAGATAATGTGTCATTTTTAGCCTCCGTGGCCTTTTCCCCAATTTCCCAGGTGGATTTTTCCCTGCATTTTGCCTTTAGAGAGACCCTTCCCTTCTTTTTCTAACCTTTGTCTCTAAAGAGGTGTACTAGAGTTGATGTGCCGGCCAGCGGTTCGCAGATTCACTGCGTCCTCCTCACCACAGGACGAGCTCCCGGAACGCTTCCCTGCTGAACCATACTGGGCAGCACTACTCCACCCTTTCCCCACAGCAGTCTGCCCCCTGATGGCTCCTGGTGTCAGAAATGGATTGGACGGCCAGTGTTGTGCCCACACCTTTGCCCGGATGCATTCAGGGTAAGTATTTCTCTGGTCTACACATACATACGTATGTGGTGGGGTTTGGGAAGAGCCACCAGGTTCATGGCTGTGGGGGCGGTGGTGGGTGCACGGGTGTGGGGTGTCGGGTAGGGAGAGCAGCATTGTTTGGTCTTTCGCTGAAGCCCTTAGGTGGTGCTCCTGAGAAGCACAGCTGCCTGTGCAGATAGATGTGCAACTTGCAATCTTGATAGTGCGCATGTTACCCGATTGCTGCCTGTCTTTCAGCACTTGTTACTTTTATATGGGGAGTGGTTTAAACATTTTTTCACCCGTCCATACTCCGTTGGCTCTTTGCCTACATTCTTCCACCCAGTGCCAACCTCGTCCCCTGGGGACCTGCTCATCAACCTCAGTTTATATTACCCCTCTTCAAGATCTCAGAAAGTCAAATGCTCTTTTCCGTCCTCACCTTTAAAAAAAAAAAAAAAGGAACGTGTTGATGCTTAAACCCCGGAATGTCAGCAACTTGTAGTAAACCCTATCTCCTGCTACACACCCGTTTGCTTACAGTTTTAGCATCTCTGGTCAGTGTCTGCCTTTAAACACCCACTATAAAATATTACCTGTGAAAATACTGGTGCACTGGGGTATCGTCTCCTTGTTAAAAGTATATGGGGCTGCGAGTTGTTTCAATGTCCAAGGTAAGCATGCATGCAAAACCTTTGAAAGCTCCCTGCCTTACAACCAGCTACAAGGACACACTGCCCCCTCTTGCGTCATATTATTGTTTTTAGTTCTTATTTCCTAACATTGCACTGCGTTTGGCATGCATATTTGCAACGCTTTCAGCGGGGCGGGGGGGGCTGGGACCTTGAAGCACCAGAAATACAAGCACCACTATTTCATATTGCACTAACCAGCATTCACATATTTTTTTGCAGTTTTATATTGCGCTTATTTATTGCGAACTCAACCCAAAGATGTACATGAGCACCACTTAGCATTATATTTGCTCCTTCCTTACACCTACCACTTACCAAGAAGTGTCAGACCTTCACGGAACTATACATCGATATTCTTTTGGCTGTCTAGCCTCCTAGCCACCCATGACCATCAGGTGCCAACATTTGCCCTGTATTATTCATGTTCCGGCCGACATTAGGGAGCTGGGTGCAAGATCACTCATCACAGTTCACTGCTTCCCATGTAAACATATAGGTTGGATATAACATTATTTAATGTTGTCTGAGGCAACCTGATTAAATGGGTAAATGTATTTACGGACACATGTTTGTCTAAATGTATTGTGACGCTAAGGAAAGTTGTAGAGAAGAGTTTAAAAAATAGCATGTCTCTTATTTTATCTAGAGCCTTTTTTAAATAATTGAACATGACCCCTGCAAACGTGGAAGACTTGTTTAATATGCCCTTAGATTACGATTAATTTTGTAGCAGGTTGCTTGTGGCCGTCAGCAATCACAGTGGAAGCAGGCTTACTTACAAAAGGATGGGCTGACAAATACTTGCACCTTCAGCTGTGCCACTGATGACAACTTTTACCCCCTTTAAGCCGTAGTGAAGCACAGAGACATCCAATAAAATTAGAGCACACATTTATTGGCGCACTCCGCAAACTTAAATTGAATACTTTTACCACCAAGGTCTCGAAGGTGAAATGTGAAAAGGGCAGTATAAAGATCGTGAAATATTTATCCACTTTTGACAAAAGTGCAAATCCTCAATGCTTGTTCTTTGCATAAACATCTTTAAAAGGGCATGTTTATTGTACTTAGCGTACTTGAAACTTTTAAGGTTGCACTCGCTGGTTTTCTAAAGTAATCCTACAGAAAGGGTTAATAATGATACAGCTGTTGCGAAGTAATGGTACTCAACTCATGACCACTGAAGGATAGAAGACTGGGTCGTCCTTACATTTCGAACTTATGACCTGAAAGTTTCAGAGGCAGCGTTCAACTCGCTGAACCATTTGGTTGCCTAACTATGCAAGTTATGACTAAGGGCCAGATGTAGGAAGCCTAATACCGGTCGGTAACGGCCGAAATTACCGAATTTCGTCCGTTACTGACCGGTATTAGGCTTTTCAGATGTAGGGGCCTAATTTAAATGTACCTTTTTGTGTATACATAGGGAGGTCTCGCCTTAGTAAAATTGAGCAGTTTCTTGAGTTGTACACCGTGCTGTATTACTGGGATTTCTGCTACTAGCTGCAGCTAATACATTTGATCTCTGACGCCACCTAGAAGTATTCCGTGTCTCTGTATACCAAGGCAAGGGAACCCAGAGGACTTTGGGCGTGTCCCTGGGGCCGCTGGGTACTTGAAATCCCAGTTCTTCAGTTGGCGCGGCCAACGTGGGACGACTTCAGTGGTACCGGTCCAAGCCCGAAGATTGCGAGGAGCCACGTGAGGAAACTCTGGAGGAGGGCCCCCACTTCATCGACCCCTGCATGTCGACGTGGACCGAAGGTCTTTTCTGCGAGGCTTCCCACTTTCCAACGGCTACGAAGGACTGCTGCCCTGACTGTCGCCTTGTCTTGGACCCTCCGATTGATGTTTGTAAAGCGAGACGATAGGCAGTCTTCTGGTGGCGTGACAGATATTTGGTTAAGTATAAGTGGGTCGCTCCCACGACTTTGTTTGGTTCCTTGGTTTTGATTTGGTTGCTGCAGTACCCAAAGCCGAAGGGCTTGTATATTTACGAGTGTATCATTTTTTGATTCCCTTTGAAGTTTGAAACCAGACTAGTGAGCAAGATGCCTGGTCTTGGTAAATTTGGTAATTGGTTTGTTTGTGGTAGTAACAGGGATTCCCGATTGGAGGATTCATGTCCGATACGTCCGGTTGGAACTCCGACTTATGAGCTCTATTCTAAACACGGAGTGGGTCCCATTACTTATAATGAAGTATGGGTCCGCTACACTAAAAAGGATGGTGTTTTGCAATGGCCCCCACATGGTAGTTTTGAAACAGAGATTTTAGACAATCTAGAAGTTAAGCTATTTAAGAAGAAAGCCCGGCCGGCAATGTTTGACTCTTTCTGCCTTTGGCGTAAGGAAGCCAAACAGAGAGAAATTAAACAAGCAAAGAGAGATAGGAAAGATAAGAATATGTCAGTACTACAAGCTGCTAGACAGTTTAAGGAAGATGGAGTAGAGCATGCGAGTGAAGTTTTAGATAGACAACGTTGTATGGCCATAGATAAATGTTATCCGGCCTTGCCGTCTTCTCCTCCAAAAGTGAATGAAGACCTTGAAAAAGATCCTTTGATCTCTCATTTACTGAGATTGCCACCTCCCTATGTGCAGGGTGCTACTGCGCCTCTATTACCCCCGGTTGTTCCACCCTTTGCTGTTCAACCTCCTGCTGTTGTTCAGCCACCCGGTGCTCCACAGATGGTTTTGCCTCCTCCTGGGCAACCCATTCTAGGGTCGCCAGCCTTGCTACCAGCTTTGCCTCAAACTCCTTTGCCTTCTGCTTCTGCATCTTCGATTTCTACTGTTCTTGTCCCTACACCTTCTTTGCCTCAAAATACTTATTCTCCTGTTCTTATGTCTGCTTCTTCTCCTTCTGTTTGAAAACGAATGACAGAAACGGTTTCTAATTTGTTGTCACCATTGTTTGGGTCACTGAATATGACCCCTGTTTCGGAGCGTAAGCAGAGTCGTAGTCAGCTTCCTGGTTCTGAGGAACGGGCTGTGTTGGTTTTGTTGGCTCGTAAATGGATTATAAATGCCTCAAGGTATAGTTTGCCAGCGGTTATGGATGTTTTCTTTCAGTGGGAGCCGCCTAAGCAAAGGTATGTTTTTAATGTGATGTGTATGTTTTTGCGTCAGGAATGGGAAGATAATGATTTGGGTTTGATCCCGCAGGAATTACTTGATGTCGGATTTTGCTAAAGGGATGATAGTAGAATCTGATATTACAGATGCCGTAGAGACAATACTGGCTTTTAGATCTAGCCTTCCGCATCAGACATTGTACGAACCTGATTCTTCTGTTAGAAGAAAAGCGAGACAGTATCCAATGAGAGAAGTTCCCCCAATTTGGAAGGAAGGGGACCCAAACGCTAATCCAGTTATTCTGCCGCATTTTCAACGAATATGGGTACATGTCCCTTGGAAGAGAGCAGAGGTCTTGGCTTTTAAGCAGACCTTACCTGACCCTCGTAAGAATCCTGCTGGTTATTACAAGGAGTTGTCCCAGACAGTTGAAGCGTGTATTATGAATTTAGCTGACATCGATATGTTGATGGGTAATGTAGTCCCCCAACCTTTGTGGGCGAAGATTCGTCATGAGAATCATGCTGCTGAATTAGGTGATACCTGGGCGAATATTGTTGCCGCAGATGGTAGACAGGAGGGAGGTGCTAAACCTGAACCTCTAGTTTCAGAATTACCAGGTAGAATTATTAATTTGATGAAAACGATGATGCCTGCTTTACGAGTGAATTGGGATAAGTTAGCAGCATGTAAGCAGAAGAAAGACGAGAGTGTATCTGATTTCTTCACTAGGTTTGAAGAGACGTTTATTGATCATAGTGGTCAGGATATGAGTACGGAGGGTGGTCAAAGGTTGTTCGTGGATAAATTTGTCTTTAATTTGCTTCCCGAACTTTCTAATAGGTTAAAGGACTCTGAGAGTTCATGGGCTGTCTCTTCGTCGGCCCAGATATTGGCTACTGCACAATATTACGAGAATAGGGATAAAGATGAGAAGGATAAAGTGGAGAAGAAAACTAAAGAGTTAAAGACGAAAGTTCTTTTGCAGCAAGCTTATTCGCCTCGTCAGAATCAGCCTCAGTTTCAGCAACCTCCACAATTTCAGAGATTGTTACAGAAGCCTGAGCCTTATGTTCAGTGATTTTTTCCTGGCCCTAATCAGTGTGCTTATTGCAGAGAGGAAGGTCATTACAAGAATAATTGCCCGGCTTTGTTACAGCTTGCGAATGGTGTATCTGGTCAGAGAGGTCGTGGTAGTTTTCAGCAAGCTCCTAGGGGTAGGGGACGTGGTGTGATCCCTCAGAATGAGCGTTTCCCTTCCCTACAGAATTCTGCGAATTATTTTGACAGACAGAATGTTCAGAGTGGTCAGTCTGCCCAGTATTATGTTGAGGATTACTATGTCGAAGGTGAGAGTTCTGGTTATATTGATAACTAGGACAGCCAAGGACAAAGAGAGGGAGTAGTGTCAGTTCCAGTAGACCAGAGTGGACCTTATGTTGAAGTGATTACATCAGGTGTGGTACAACCGTTTCTTTTGGATACTGGTGCGATGAAGTGTTCTATTATGGACTCTAAACTTCCTGGCGCACCTTTGTCTGGCTTGACCAATGTTTCAGTAGGATTTTCAGGCGCCCCAGTTCGTAATCCGGTTTCTAGTCCTTTGTCCCTTACCATTGGCCCTTGTGAATTGGAAGTTCCTCTTATTTTAACAACTGGTTGTGGTGAGAATCTGTTGGGTTTGGACTTGCTGAAAAGATTGTATGCGACATTGCATTGTTCTCCTTCGGGAGTACAACTTACCCTTGGTAAGATAGTGATTTCTCCAATGTATTTGTCTAAGGATTGTTTGCCACTGGAATTGCGTTCGCTTCCTGATACGCTTTGGGCTACAGGTCCAAATGATGTTGGTCTTTTGCAGATTCCACCTTATGTTGTCACCCTTAAGTCAAATGCTAGGCTACCTCGTATTCCCCAATACAAGATTCCGAGCGATGGTGAGAGAGCTCTTTTAGCGATTGTCTATGATCTGGTTGAGAAGGGTGTAGTTGAGGAAACGAGAGGTAATGTGTGTAACAGTCCTGTTTTGCCTGTTCTTAAATGTACTGATGCTTCTCAGCCACCTGTTTACAGGTTTGTGATCGACCTTCGAGAGGTCAATAAGATAGTAGTGCCACAGTTTCCTGTGGTACCTGATATCACTGCTTTGTTGACTTTGATTCCTGCTTCGGCAGCTTGGTTTTCTGTCATCGATTTGAAGAATGCTTTCTTCAGTATTCCTATTGCTGAGGAGAGTAGGGATATTTTTGGCTTCTCATTAGGAGGCTGAAGCTTCCGGTTTAAGAGAGCTCCCCAAGGTTATTGTGAAAGTCCCTCCATCTAAGGTCAAGCGTTGAAAACTCAGCTTGACGGTTTTGTGTTACCTGTTGGTGCTACTCTTATTCAGTACGTCGATGATTTGTTGGTTACTGCTGATGATGAAAAGATTTGTAAAGAGGCTACTCTTTCTTTGTTGCGGTATTTGTCTGACCTTCATCATAAAGTGTCACCTTCAAAGTTGCAATATTGTCGCCAAGAAGAGACCTACTTAGGTCATCTCTTATCGAAGGAGGGAAGGAGATTGACCCCAGAACGAATTCAAGTGATTGTGCAAATGAATGTACCATCCACACATAGAGAAGTGCGTGCCTTTTTAGGTATTACATCATATTGTAGACAGTGGATCCCCAATTTTTCCTTGCTAGCGAAACCTCTGTTGGCATTGACTCTGAAAGATACTCCGCATCCTCTTCCTCGGTCTAACGAATGTCAGAAAAGTTTTTCTGAACTACGCGATGCAGTGTGTTCGGATCCTGTGTTGGGTACTCCAGACTATAGTAAGCCTTACACAATGTACGTGCACGAGAGAGAAGGTTGTGCTTTGTCAGTGTTGACACAACCATTTGGGGACAAGCAGCGTCCATGCGCGTATTTTTCAGAAACATTAGACCCAGTTGCTAAGGCGTTGCCGAGTTGTCTGAGAGCTACAGCTGCAGCGGCTGTTTCTATTCGACAGTCTGCTGGTTTGGTATTGGACAATACATTGATTGTGATGGTCCCACATGCAGTGGATACCTTATTGAACAGGACTAAGACACAGCACCTTACTAGTGCAAGTCTATCAGGTTACGAGTTGACATTGTTGGCTAGTCATGTTCACATTAAACGATGTAATGTGCTGAATCCAGCTACGTTGTTACCGATCTCTACAGAGACAGATCCTCAGGAACAGCATGATTGTTTTCTTCGTACAGAGGAAGAAACGAAAGCTAGAGTCGATCTAAGGGATACTCCCCTTACGGATGTTGATGGTACCCTATGGGTAGATGGTTCGTGTTTTAAGCTTTCGAATGGTGAAACGACTGCAGCGTATGCTATTACAACTTTACATACAGTTGTTAAGACAGCACGCATACCACAGAATTCTGCGCAAGCAGCAGAATTGATTGCACTGACTAGAGCGTGCGTGTTGTCAGAAGGAAAGCGAGTGAATGTTTACACTGATAGCCAGTATGCGTTTGGTGTTGCCCATAGTTTTGGGCGTTTGTGGAGAGAGCCTGGGTTCCTTACTTCGCATGGGACAAAAATACAGCATGGGCAGTTGGTGAATGAACTTTTGGAATCTCTCACTCTCCCAAAGCAGATTGCAATTGTGAAGTGTAGTGCACATAAGAAAGTTGTGGACGATGTTGGTCGAGGGAATGCGTTTGCAGATGAAGTTGCGAAGGAAACGGCGAAAGACATGATGAGCCGTATGTATGTTGCAGGCCCAGTTAATAGGGTTATGGCTGGTGGAATGTGTGAAGACACAATAGAAAGTGTGAAAACGATTCAGGCTGAAGTGACTGAGAAAGAAGTGAGTGTTTGGAGAGAAACTACGGGTATGTTGGATTCGACAGGTTGTTGGGTTGAGTTGTCAGAACACCAGCGATGGTTGTTTCCTGATGCGTATGTGCTCCCAGTGGTTACAATGGCTCATGGAATGGCTCACATAAGTTCGAAGGGAAAATGCAAGTTGTTGGCTCCAGTTTGGCAGAATCCTGGAATTCCGAAATGTGCAGAGAACGTGGTGAAACATTGTATGATTTGTCTGAAGTATAATCCTGGTAAGGGAACTCCAACTCCAGCTGGTCATTTTGCTCCTCCAACGTATCCGTTTGAAGTGATACAGTTAGACTACATTCATATGAAGAGATGCAATAATTTGAAGTATGTCCTTGTGGTTGTTTGTGCCTTTTCCAGGTGGATAGAGGCCTACCCTCTAAAAGATAATACTGCCTTGTCTACAGCCAAGGTTTTGCTGAGAGAGTACTTCCCTAGGTATGCTTTGCCGAGAATTGTATGGTCGGACAATGGGAGTGAATTTGTGGGTCAAATCATGAAGAAAGTGTGTGTTGGATTGGGAATAAATCAAAGGTTCCATGCAGCGAATCACCCCCAGTCTCTGAGTCTATTCATGTGGACGAAGGAGACTGGTCATTGATTGGATGGTTATGGGAATTGTTGTCCAAATGGGGATGGAAGATTCTGATGTTCCTTGGTATGGCGTTAGCTATCCTTTTCTCGTGTTGTTTATGCATCCAGTGTGGTCCCGCCATTTGTAGTCTTTGTGCTACGATCTGTGTGAGAAGACCAGTCCCGAGAGAAGTGAAGGATAATAGGATGATGTTACAGCAACACCTTGATGACCTGATGAGAATAGATATAGACCTAGATTCAGATTGACATGAGTTTAGGCTATTGCCTACGTAATGGCAAAAGGAGGGTCTGAGGTTCTGTGATTTTGCGTGCTTTTAAATTGCACGACTTTCTTTTCTAAACATGGGTTTTAGCCATGCGTTGTGACTGCCATCTGGTGTTGCCTTTTACGTAGGCCTCAGAAGTTAGTCTGCGAGCAAAGCAGTCTGACCTTTTGTGGGTCATGTGTACATTAACTAAGGTTTCCTTCATGCGCTGGAGTTAATTTCAGAAGCTGACCTTTCACCTGGAATTGACCCTGCCAAGCCAATTTCCCTGCAAGATCGTTATCCACTTTCCCAATCACCATTCAAGACATTTGTTAACTTTTAAGTTTCTTTACGTTTCTGTTATCTTGCACATTATCTGAAACTACTTTTCTTTACTGTTTCTTCATTTCATGGGTTACGCTTTCAATTAAGGGTTTGTCCGGGCCTTCCAGATTATTATTTAGATATGCCTAAATATTAACTTGTGGGTTGGGACACTGTAAAATGAGCTTTACTATATGATGCTGTGTGATGTCATGTATTTTCTATTGGTTGAATTTTGGTGCAGGGGCGTGCATTTTAAATGTACCTTTTTGTGTATAAATAGGGATGTCTTGCCTTAGTAAAATTGAGCAGTTTCTTGAGTTGTACACCGTGCTGTATTACTGGGATTTCTGCTACAGCTGCAGCTAATAAATTTGATCTCTGACGCCACCTAGAAGTATTCCGTGTCTCTGTATACCAAGGCAAGGGAACCCAGAGGACTTTGGGCGTGTCCCTGGTGCCGCTGGGTACTTGAAATCCCAGTTCTTCAGTCATCCCATTTACCGATTCTAAAATCCCGAATCGGTAAAATATGAAATTCGGTATTTTAGAATCGGTAAATCTGGATTACCTACATCTGGCCCTAAGTAATGAAACCATTTTCTATTACCGTTTCAGAAAACTGCTCGACTGCCCATCGAGGTGATAAACAATCCAGACCAGGAAAACAAAGAACAACACCTTCCCTGCTGAACATTTGCGTGAAGGACTTCTGAACCAAATTAAATGCCCTGTGGCCACAAGACTTTTCAATCCTCGCTAACAGTAATTGAACAGATGGACATCTGAATATTCAGAAGGTTTAGGACACAAAGGAGACATTCAAGGGCGGTAGTTGTGGTGAGACCCTATTGATCCACGACTTGCTCAGCACAGACGTACTTTGTGGTAGCTGTTATAGCCCCAGTTTCCACCCCTATTACCACCTGAGCCCGGCATAGAGGGCCTTTTCCTCTGAGGTTCCTAAAGAAATGCAATGTAACGGAGAAATTGGACCCTTACTATCAATTCCAGTTTCTAATGGAAATTGGTAAGTTTAGATTGTACCTTAGAGCCCATGTGTGATCTGATCATCCAAGCAATTTACATAGAAATAAGCATTTAACTAGATATGAGCTTCTAAAATTTGGTACACCTTTCCAATCTACTATGTAAATGTAAATGTAAATGTAAATGTAGTTGAGCTTATATAGCGCACAGCTACCCGCAGTGGGTTTCCCGGCGCTTGCTTAGGGAACCCTTCCTGATATTCCCCTGTGAGATAGCAGGGTATCCACAAGGTGAAAGTCAGGCATCCCGCCGCGAGGGGCCGTTGTGGAGATTAAGCAAGCTGTTGCCCAGAGTCACAGAGTGTGAACCCATGAGTCGAGGAGGCACCGGGGCGAGAATTATCGAGTCCGTGGAATTTTTAGCCCAAGACCCGCCGGGGCGGGGAATTGAACCCTGGTCCAGGACCGATCTCAGATTCCGGGTCTGCCGCCTCTAACCCCTGAGCCACACTTCTCCACTATGGATGCCAGGTCCATCCCAGCATCAGTATATACCCTGCTAGAGCCCATTTGAAGCTATAACTGGTCTCCCCTGGAACTGTTCTGCTGGCTTCTACAAACAGTCTTGGGACACCCAGTGATTCTAGTGACTGGACACTAGAACTTCAGCTTTGAACCCAGTGCTTTTGACCATCACTTCTTAGTTTATTGGCAATGCCAACTTAGTAATAGGTTGGTGAGTTTTTGGATGCGGTGAATTATTTTGGCCACTTTTAAACTGCCTCTTCTAAAACCCACTGAGTTGTTCTCCCTTGCAACCATATACATTGTAAAAATAATTGCCCTCAAAGCACACTTTTTATTGTATTCTATCTGGTACAGCAAATACCGTTCGTAATAAAAGAGTACAATTTAAAGACTGCCATGACCAGGCAATAGATTTGTATTATCTCGTAAAACTAATGTAAACTGAATTCTAGCCACTTTCCCTGTAAGTGGTACAAATATATCTGGGTTCGTACCTCAGCCCCAAAAGTTGTAGGACTCTGTTTTGTGTTTGACCTCAAGTTTTACAGTTGTACGTTTTGTTGTTGAAAATAAAGACATGTAACTTTAAAATATAAAGCTCTAACTGGAGAATATCCCTTATTGAGCCTCATTTGGTTGTGGCAAACAGTATCTGACATCCAGGCCCTTATCATCTCAAAAGGAAACCCTAACTCCTTGACCACTCTACTCTGTGAGGAGAGGAGTTGGCCAACGGCTAAGGCGCGCGACCTCGGACCTGGGGATCTGGATTCGAGTCTCGGTAACAACGCCAAAACAACCTCCTGTGATTCTGGGCAAATCACTTAACCTCCCCGTGCCTAAAATGAATGTGTGTCCGTCCTCATGTAACGTAACTGGTGCTATGTAAAGCGCTCTGTTACCTGATTCGGTTCGGGTCTAGTTCGCGCTATATAAAACTCTGCAAAGCAAAAAAAAAAAAAAAAAAAATCAAAGTTCCAAATAGGAATACTTGTCCGTGAAGGAGCTAGTGCAGTAGACTTAATTGATTCTGAGCACTGGGGTAAAGGTTGTGGGAGTGAGGCAACGTAGCGTTTTAAGATAAAACCCCTTCAAAAATCGAGATAAGGCAAGGTAATTTTATGTTGGGATCGATTTTTTCCCCGAAATAAGGATCTCTCAGAGAAACTTGGTTTTCAGTGGCTTCCAGTGCAGAAATAATTTATCTAAGTACCACCTGACAAGAGCCAGAATGCCTTGCCTGACTATTGAATGCATTGCCCGATACAGAAACAGAGACAGACACAGACACAGGGTAGAGAGTGAGTGAGAGAGAGAGATAATATCCGACATAGAGCCTACTCTCGGAGGTTTCGACTGTTTCAAGGAGGGATAGCACAACTCTTTCTGGATCATACGAATGGCCTTGTTTGTTTCAATGTCGAATTCTGCATTGTGGCAACAGAGAGTGAATCTAGGTCAGAGAGAGGGTACTTGAAGATGTGGCACTTGGGTCTGGAAAGGTGATGGAGGGGAGCTTTGGGCTGCACTTGTTTTAAACACGTTCTAAGATGGCGGCCTCCTTTTTCTAAAGCACAGTCATGCCAATCCGCTGTAAACCCACTAATGGGTCTGACCACCTACTTCCTTGTAGAATTGTGTGAGGTAGTCTAGTGGTTGGGGGGCGGAGTTATGGGAGGAGCAGGAACAGGAGGAGCCGGGGACGGGAACCGGGCAGATAGAGTAGGGACAGGAGAGAGGCTGGTTGTAAGAGAATAAAGCTCCAGTACCAGAAAGAATTGTGTCTGTGGTTATTTGTAGCAGGATGCTACAACTGGCGACGAGGGTGGGATCAGCAAAACCCACAACCCACAGCACCTCGTGAAAACACCCTGTCCCGAGCAGCAGTCGAGATCGAGCTGTCGAATGCGACTGAGCTGCCGCCCAAACTGAAGAGGCCATCAGCAGGCGACCCGGCCCCTCTGCAGACCGTGAGGGAGCTGAGAAGAGTGGCTGAGAAGAGCGCTGAAACGCTCGGTGCCACAGAAGAGTCCTTCGCGCTCAAAACGCGAATCATGCCGGAAGCGTGTAAAGTGAGTGGCCCTCATGAAGACAGGAGTCGGGAGCCCAATCCGACCCTGCAATGCCCCCAGAGACCTGGAATAAGTGCCCAGTGGTGGGAGAATCTGTCCCTGAAGGACCGGCTGAGGAGCGCGACTGAGCGCCGGAGAACCGGGGCTCGAATGCCCGTGATTGAAAAAAAACCCTCACACCCGATGCGTGAGATTTGGCATGGTGTCGGTGCCGAGGCGCGCGAAGAGTGCAGTGTAAGGCGGGAGCCTACCCCAACCTCACCTGATGACTGCTGTGGCCGAAGAAGAGTGAATCCTGGTGTAGACTGCCCCCACGAAGGTCTGCTGCCAAGCGCTACTGAGCGCGGTGAAATTGGAGCCCGAGTGAGTTCCGACGTCGGAAAACCTCACGCCGGATGCGTGAGTTTTGGCACGCTGCCGCCGAAGGACCCTGCAAAGTAAGGCGGGAGCCCACCCCAACCTCACCTGACTGTAGCAGTGACCGGAGGGAGCCGAATCTGGAGGGTGCTGCTCCTGAAAACGACTGCCGGTGAGTCCTGTGTGAAGAAACGGGGTCGAATGAAGAGAGAGAAAGTAGTGCCTGCAGATAAACACGGCGGCCATCTTTGAGTCAGGCAACTTTTGGGACACCTTCCCTGTGCAAACTGTAGGCGGCCATCTTGAAGTCAGGCATAAAGAAATAAATAAGCATTGCTAAGAGTAACTAAACAAGCGTTGGCGAGAAGAGACAAACAAGCATTGACGAGAGCAAATACACAAGCAGTGGCGAGAAGAGACAAACAAGCATTGACGAGAGCAAATAAACAAGCATTGACGAATAGAAGGAATAAACAAGCATTGGCAAGAGTAAATAAACAAGCACTGGTAAGGACAAAATGAAGCAAACACAAGAGTCGACACAAAACAAACACGAGCGAGTGCAAGAGGTGCAACAAGGAAACAAGCACGAGTGAACGCGAGAGACTGACACCGAGCAAGCACGAACACCTGCATGAGGTACAGTAAGCAAACAAGCGTAGTCAAATACGAGCAATAGGTAAAGGTGATCGTGAACACATACTGAAGAGCGCAGAAAGGGAGAAGAGCTGCAGGACAAAATCGCACGAGATTCAGAAGAAGGCAAGACTGCGAAGGACGATCCCAGAAACAAGCACAACATACACGGAGGTGACTGAAGGACTTGCACTAGGGTAAAGGGAACGCCCGAACGAACAAAGATGTCAAACACGCCCCGCCCAGCCTCACCGCGGAAGAGTCAGTAACCACCTGCCACTAGCATGCGATTCGAAAGAGAAGGAGCCCTGTGACTAGCACAGTGCGGCTGGATAGTGGACATTTCGGAATTCAGGAAACCCAAGTTCTAGTCACTGGCGCATACGGTGGTGGTTGCAAGGATTAGTAACGCCCCAGCAGATGACCAGACCCAAGGCCTCGACTAAAGAGGATCAACTAAAACAACGAGAAGCCAAGTGAACAACCCGCCCAAATACAATCAATCAGAATCCTCCTCTCCTGGCGAGGGAAGAAGTAGCACAACGACGCAACCCTTGCATCACAGCACCACCCCTAGGAATGCAGTATGATACTTGGAGTCTGTGTCTCGAACGGAACCAATGGCTGGCGACATTGGGTGACTTCCTGGACGCCAATGGTGAACAAAGAGAGAGAAAATGTCTGATGCTACTCCTCCATCTGGTAGGTCCTGAAGGCCCATGCCCAATCAGAACATTCTCCAAAGAAGACACAGAAATCTATGAAAGACTTCAAGAGAAGCTATGTGCCCGTCTCTCCGCACAAGCAGAGGTGGATCATGATCGCATCGTTTTCAACACAGCTCGGCAGGAACCAGGCGAACCATTGCCAACTTTCATCATTCGGTTGCAAAACCTGGTACAAGGCTGCCATTTCAACACCTTTACGAATGAGGACGCAGTTCGACTCCGGATAATTGAAGGCTGCGCAAACCCCGACACAAAGCTCAAGATCTTGCGAGGAAAGTGGTCGTTAGAAGAAATCATTAGGAAGGCTGAAATTGGAATGCACATCAAGGCAAGAGACAGATCAAAGGACCCGGATCTGAAGGCAAATTGTCAAGATGCCTGGACAGATGAAACTCGGAAAACAGACAAAACAAAAAAGAGAGAGAGGGAAGGCAGACCAGTGAAAAGACAACGGGAGAGACACAGTGACAAGGAGTACTCCGAGTCAATCAGTCAAAGGACAACCTCAAGGAGTTCTTCACCCTCAAGGTGTCATTCAAAGTCTGACCAATGGGAGAGACACAGTGACAAGGAATACTCCGAGTCAATCAGTCAAAGGACAACCTCAAGGAGTTCTTCACCCTCAAGGTGTCATTCAAAGTCTGACAACGAGGGAGCGTCAAGTGGGACAGATCGCACCCCTGGACAAGATGGCAACCTACACAACAAGAGAGTAAGGAAGACAAACTATAGAAGGAGAGATCAAAATGGTCAAAACTGGAAGTCGGTGCAGGAACACTCTTCGTCAAGTCGCGAAGATGAGTCTGAGGGAACATCCAGCAGGAGAACACATCACACCCGTATCATGGGTGTCCGAGCACCAAACAAGTGGGAAGAAGGAATAGGTTGCATAAGACGAACTGGTCCTCCCCAACAACGAACAGGAAAAGACCAACGCATCAATGGCACTCAGGACAATGAAGAAACTGAGAAGAAGTCGTTGATATGTGAGAAAGGCAAAGATGGAAAACCTCAAGACCAAACACAAAGAACGAGCACGTGATTATTGAACAACTTCTCAAATGAAACAACGTCAAAGACAAGTCGACGAAGGCGCCCGGAGAAGCGTCTTAAAGACAACCCTGAGTCAAAGAACAACGTGTCACGGCCTACTCATTGCAGAAATCCGTTACCTGATACCCTCTCTAAGGAACGCTTTAAAAAGGACATGGCCAGGAACTCCTCTGGGTCAGAGAGCGCGTCTGTCCACTCCTTTAAAAGGGGTATGGCCAGAAACTCCTCTGATTCAGAGAGCGCCTCTGTCCGATCCTGGAAGTCGACAAGGGACTTCTCTGAACCAGAAAGCACGCATGTTCAATCCCATGAGTCGACCAAGTCATGGTCCCGACAACAGACATGGCGTCAACCACCCGAACGCACCACGGAACCAAAGGACATCCTTCCCGTCAAGAGCAACATGTCACACACTAAGGTCTCTGAATACTCAGTCACTCCACAGGACAACCTGTCATGTCAGTCACAAGTATATCCAGACACAGATCAGACACCGTCACACCTGAAGGGGTCCGCAAGGCTGACTCAAAGGACCTACAAAAGGAAAACAGAGACAGTGGACCTTAGTCACCGGATGGGAAGGGACCAGCCAGTCACTCCGCAAGGAAAGCCGGACGTGTCAGTAGAGAGAGATTATCAGATGAGAGAGAAACATGCCTATGCACAGATAGCTCACGAGTTCGCCAAACAACCCGAGGCCGTGAATGAGTTATCGAACCAAACCAAGACAGTCTCATCAGATAGCACCGTACTGTCTGGCATACATGACCCTGAATTGGAGGGCAGTGTTGCTCTCGACCGGACTAGACAAAAGGAAGTAAAAGTAGATGCGGCGAATGAGTTACCGAATCAAGCCAAGACAGTCTCATCAGATAGCACCGTACTGTCTGGTATACATGACCCTGAATTGGAGGGCAGTGTTGCCCTCGGCCGGACAGGACAAAAGGAAGTAAAAGTAGATGCGGGCGCTCGGAAGAGGAGAACATTATCCACTCATGAAAGAGATCGAGTATCTGAACTAACCATAGTTACACCACCGGAAGGAAACATGAGGACTGCAGACTGTGAGAGTATACAGTTTACATGCAACGTGGTCAAGAATGCCCTGATCAAGACAACGGAAAGATTGACCAAAGCCAAGCCCACCACTGGTTCGACACTACTGAGGCTTGAAGAACAGGCTGTCCGCCAACCCGTGTGGTGGATTGAAGAACTGCGAACACTGAGGACATTAAGCTCACTTTGTTAAGAAAGGGGGAGATGTAGAATTGTGTGAGGTAGTCTAGTGGTTGGGGGCGGAGTTATGGGAGGAGCAGGAACAGGAGGAGCCGGGGACAGGAACCGGGCAGATAGAGTAGGGACAGGAGAGAGGCTGGTTGTAAGAGAATAAAGCTCCAGTACCAGAAAGAATTGTGTCTGTGGTTATTTGTAGCAGGATGCTACATTCCTGTTTTGGGTCATGAAGGGCAGTGACCGTATGAAAGGTCAGGGACAGAGAAGCACACTGCTTGGCAACATTTTACATGTTAGTCCCAGCCAGGATCAGTCCTTGTTTTTTTAGTGTTTGTGCTTTTTTCATTCCACAGCTAGTTCCAGTAGAACTAGTCTCATTCACTTACTCTAGTCCAGCAATCCTAAACCATATAGAATGTTAGTAATAACAAATGCCTTTTTCTTTTTTAAAGTATTGTTATTCATGTGCTGCATTGACTTTTGTTACTATCTCATGAACCTGTGTCCACGTTCTGGCGCATACCATATGGTCTTGTTGTTTTTCCCCATTTTTCCTTCCTGTGTTCCCCCTTGACTCTGTGGTCACCCCTTTCCTACTACATTATATACATATGTAAACTGTACCCTGGTGGATCTGTGGATGCTGGGAAACTGGGGGTTTTCTGCAGTGTTCTCTTCCCATATCCCCGATTCCTAACACATACATAGTGCCTTTAGAGACGGCGCCACCTTTTTTGTAACTCACTTCAAGCCATCTGAACCTCCTCTGCCATCTCAAACTACACTTTCAGTGTGACTATTTTAAGTAAACTAGAACAGCTTTATTATCACATTTTTCTTGTTGACATTTTTGTAGAAGCAGACTTCATGAAAAGTAATGTAAAGGCAGCGCTGACTGTGACCACCAGTGCACCTCATGGCGCACCCCCTCACAAATCCACCCCCTTTCTGCGGCATCTATTTTATTGAATTCCGCATCGGAATTTCCATTTCCAGAGCTGGTCTCCACTGGATTGCTATATTGTGTCCCTTTCTTTACATGCTTGCGGTAGGAGTTCTGTTAAAACATTCATCTTTGAAAATTCTTGAATGCATATGGCCTTATCTTTATGCTGAGTAAAGTTCTTCCCAAAGACGGTTTGAGTAAAGCAATGAGTGTTGGCGGTCTGACAATTTTACCGTACTTCCTCCTGAGTGACTCTGTTTCTCTTAACTCAGAGTAGGAATCGAGCATTTCTGAGCGGAGTTTTAGTAAGACCTGTTGATTCGACGTCTCTTCCTAAGAGACAGTGTGACTGGTACCCAGCTAGGACTGCGGCAGGATTAGTTGTCAGGCTTGCCTCACATCTGACAATCTTTGGCACATACTAAGCACTTTTTCAGAGGAACTGACCAGCTGTCACATCTACATTTCCAAGGGTAAGCCTTTTCGCCATATTTACATTTTGGGAAACATTTTTAACAGTCTACAATTAGTATAATTTCCAGAAAAGACGACACTGTCCACTGCCAGTGATGTTGCGTTATTAATATTGCTGCAAAGAAACAGCTTGAGTGCAAAATTGGCTTTTAATTTAATGCCTCTTCATTTCAATTTTGGCATTTTTCACTGTTGGTTAACAGCAAAAAGAAAAAGAAATATCAACTACTAAAATTGTGCATTCGATTGCAACATAACCAACCATTTTATCATGTACAAGCAGCTCAGATAAACAGACCACAAACTCGCTCTAATACTAACAACCAACCCCTTTCCATTAAGGATGTAACCGCCCCTGTCATAAATAAACACCCAATCACCTAACCCCACCCCTAATGCAATAAAACGGATCTTGCAACAGCATATCCGTGATTTTAAAAAAAACATAGTTGTCATAGCTCACCCACTGAAAAGATAATGCCCTTTAGAGGCAAGATATGCATGGCTAAAGGAAATGCACATTAACAATCTTTTATAACAAAAAACACCCTAGTCTTATTTTGAAAAGATGACAGGTCTGGACTTTTTACAGTGCGACCAGCTTTCTTTTGACATGGAAGAATTAAATGATTTGCAAGATCCTTTCTAAAAAGGGAGAGTTCGACTACTTGTCAAGAACCAGAACTGGAATATGATTGACTTTGCACCAGTTACCAGCTATGGGGAGCTAGGGATGTGCCCAGGGGTGTGCTTGAATAAAATGATAAACATCCAGCTCATGCATTAATTACCCTGCAACCGTGAAAATCTCACTTTTTACTTAATTATTGTCAACAAACAACACAGTGCTATAATGTAACAGGTTAATCAACTACTTTACTGCTGTGTATATTTTTTAACGCTATCAATAACTTCGAGAACGTTTAGACAAACGTGCTAAATTTTATCAAGTTGTAAAACTGAATTTCTCTCATCAGACCTACGTGACTAAACATCATGGTTTTCGGGTGAGGGCAGAGATACCCACAAATTCTGTGGCAATAGTATGTTAGGAAACAGTCTGTCAGGTAGTCCAGTAAGCCTTTGGACAAAGTCCCTTTGCTATTTTGTCAATGCGATTACAAATTTTACCTGGAAGCGTTACAAGTCCTCAACACAAATTAATCTCATATTTTTATCTGGGCCAAAAAGTATAATACAAGCATTGATGTTTTAAAGCAACATTTGTTGGTTAATTTGTTGGTTAATCTTATGCTTGCCTTCTAAAAGATAGCACCCAGGTACAGGCACAGAAGCCAACATTCCAAAAATCCCCAAAAATGTGACCACTAGTAAATGTTGAGCAGAGGTCAATACTCAGGGACAGAAATGTTTTTTTCCGTTTTAAAAAGCCTGTTGATCCTTCCCCTGGTCCAAACGTGGGCTAGCTTTACACCAGGCTTCTTGGGTCATACAAGGTAGGAAAGCCACTGCGTTTTGGCCTGGGTATAGTGGATTCTCGTAGCATAATATTTGTATTAATTGGAACCATGCATTATTACTTTTTTCTAATAACAGAACCAGAAACTTATGGTAAACCTTGTTTTTAGTGCCAGGCTGTAAGTGGAACATGAGGTATCTCACTTTATCTGAAGCAGGTCGATTTAGTTCCCTCCATATAATTTTTATGTGATTGACCAATAAAAGTGATAAATCAAATAGCTTATCCTTCCATGTAATAGACATCTTTGAGTTATTTTGTTAAATGGTGCTGTGCGTGGACATCAGGGAATCTTATTCTATGTGTCCAAGGGATGTGACATCGTCTACACTGAATGCTCTACAACGCATTCCATCACAACGCCGGTAGTTACAACGACCGCATTGTTACTTCACAAAACATTTCAACGCAAGTCATAACAACGACTTGCTGTACGGGGCAGATGGTGTTGGATTTAAAATCCAATACCTTCCCTACTGTTGCACAGACTGGAGTTGGAATAATAAATTCTACTGACCCAACATCCAGCGCCCCCTACAGTAAGTCATTGTAATGACTTGCGTTGTAATGGAATGCGTTGTAGCACATTCGTTGTAACATCACATATTCATACATGGGTAATGTTTTACCCTTCATACCTCAGATCGTCCAATAAGAGGTAGGAGATCTTTACTTATCTTCCCATGTAACAGACATGTTTGAGAGCCTTTTGTTAATTCTTGCCCTTGTTTAAGTCTGGCATAATGAGCATATTTTTACATTCATTACTTTTTAAATATTGCTGATTTCTTAGTTATGATAGTTTAATTGATGTGTAGTTATTGAGTGAGACACCGTATCTACCTTCTGAGAGAGTGATGTATGGCTTTCCTCCTGTTTAGTGCCAGGCTTCAAATTCCAATTGGGGTCACAATGGCATGCGCCTATAATTTGCGCTGGGAGGTCGACGACGTTTCGGTCCTTAACCAATGCGGACCATCTTCAGGACAGGGTTATCTCGTTAAAGGTACTGAGCACGACAGGGTCACGGCCGAGATCAGGAAGATCCGGCAAGTGGCGTATGGACGCCCAGGGACTGAATTAATTGTCCGGTAAATAAGGGCATCACAGAGAATTCGATCAGTGATTAGATATCTTCGCTCACTTTGCGCCGTCCGTCGCTGCTCACGCCTTCTCTTGAGTTGCCACACCTCACTTGTATATATAGTGCACCAAGTTTTCTTTGCGTTGTCACCCCAAGTTCTGGTTTATATGCTGTAAATAACTATGTGTACCTAAAAAATCTTTTGCTTAAATATCAAAACTAAAAATTTATTTTTCTAAAACTACTTGAATAGGTGTCTCCTTTCTCCACTCCATGTAATGCTGATTGCATACCATGTAAATTGTCCTTACATTTATACCTTTTGGGATATTGTCTTACTTTTATGCATTGTAAATGCGGCACATCCATGATGGCGTAGCTGTGGCACACAATAACTGGCGCATCCCCGCTGATATGCAGGGATGCACCAGTTATTGTAAATATGCCCCATAGTGGTTTTGTATAAGGCGGCAACACCACCTGGCATTGGCTAGGCATGTATTGAAGTAGGACTAAGGTTTAAGAGCAAGAGTAGCTACACTGATAGTTTATGTTGTAATTAATCTCCTGTTCCTCTGCTTATCTGTTTCTCAAACGTGATCACCAATGATGAAAGATCCAGGTTGCTTGTTAATGGATGTAACAGCCCAACCTGTTGAATACTCTCATGAGGTCTTCTCACTTTCCCTCTCCTTGTTTTATCTGTTCTTTCTTTTGGTGTAGTTTATCTATCCTTTCAGGACTATTTAATCACCCTGCATTAGGCCTATTAATGGTTTTTCCACAAACCCTGTTTCGGTTTTAATACACTTGCAGTACAGCAAAAGCGCTTCTGTAATAAGGTACATGAGTTCACCATATTATTGCACAGGTAACAATTATGAGGCTATATTTAGAATAATTGTAACTCTGGTATACATCTGGAACCTATGTGCTGGATGGTGTCCGTATACCAAGCTTATTTTATTGTAAAAATAATATCCATATCTCCTAGACTAACCTCCGACTCTTCACCTTGCAACTCGGCTAGTACTAGTAGGTTTTCAGTATCCTCAATCTGTAAATTAGTGATGACGATTTTTGCTGCATAATCGTCTGATCCTGCACTTCCTTTGTGTTCTTGGATTTTGAAGGATTTTTGAAGTTTAAATTTCCTTAAGAATGTTTACACATCTACTCTAGCCTAGGTGTAATTTGAAAGTGGATTTGGGGCATAATGATAATTCTAACTGGAGCAGATGCATTTACGCCTTCTTTGAATCCCTATGTGATAAGTTTATAACCATATTATTTTGATCAAACAATTATTCACTCTTCGACTGAAAGGTGTACTTGTTCCAGTGGGGAGTATGACTTGTCCCATTGCTTGGATCTCTGGTAGCACCTTCTTTGCCTGCACTCTTTTTGCTTTCATTGCCACCTCTTGGCCTCCACTAAACTTTGGCCCTTGTGGTTCAGCGAAACCTAATCTGCCTTCCTGTATATCAGTCAAAGGTGTAGTTTATGGTTGGTCATATGCCTTTCAACACAATCTCTATTCTGACCATAATGCAGGAACCTTTTGCATCATGTGGCAAGGGTGCTCATTGGCATAAGGCAGCGAGAAGTGTGTTAGGGCTAAGAGAGAGCACAGCAGGAGCATATCTTTTGTGATATGGAGCTTTTCAGCTTTCTATCCTTGATGCAACACAGCACAGCAACTTCCCTTGCTGTGTTGTGTCAATGTTCAGTAAATATGGACCACATTATTTAGCAAGGACTGGTTTCTTCTTAGGATTGATTTTTGTAGACTTAGGTGTTATATCCTCGGTTCTTTCACATCACTTCCCAATATACTTGACAATTCAGACTCTCCCTGTGCTTAAAGAGAGGTCAAACAGTTTTGCATGGAGAGGAACTCTAATTTTTTACTAAAGTTGAGTACCTGGATGTCTTCAGATCCTCAATTACATATTTTTGCAATACTAATGGAGGCTTCTACCCTCTGGGGATAGTTTGAGAAACAGTCAAGGCTTTCATTAGAGAACTGTTTATATTCCACCCTGCTAGCAAAAGGAATCCAGAAGAGGCACTCCACAGTAGCTGGAATGGCTATTGCTTAGGGTGCACCAG
Organism: Lissotriton helveticus; assembly: GCF_964261635.1. NCBI lineage: Eukaryota > Metazoa > Chordata > Amphibia > Caudata > Salamandridae > Lissotriton > Lissotriton helveticus. Next base: position 1,131,908,563 of record NC_136070.1, on the reverse strand, counting down.
TTGTAGTAATCGATTCCTTTAGGGATAGAATTGGGGAGTCAAACTCCCTATGGGGAGAACTAGATGTGGGAAAAGGTGGTAGTAAACAAAAATATTTCTATTCATAATGTCTCTGAATAGGACAATAAAAGGGGTAGGACCTTGGCCTAAAAACTGAAAATCCAAATACCTGAAACATGGTTATGAAATGTTTTGATGAAAAATGGGATCTAGTAGTGGAATACACAGGCATAAGTAAAACATTACTCGACTTATGCCAAAACCTTTACTTAAAAAATCTCAAGCTTGACATAAATAAGACAACAGCTTCCAGGAAACAGCCAGTGTTAAAGTATAAATTGTGAGCAACAATCATTCTTTGTGAATTTAGAACCAGCTTTATTATAGTATTATGAAGTTGCAAACTCTACTATTCGCAAAATCACCGGGCTGGTCACCCCCAAACTATTTTTGACTATGCACTAAGTAACCTATTTTTGTGATTAACAAAGGGGTAACTCATTCCAAATCACAATTAAAGGGAAAATGTTTCTCCATTGGGAATGTGAATGTAGGGATGGAGGTCTGCTTTTCCAAGCAGGCCACCGTCCCTGTGTTTGTAGCCAATTGCACATTTTTGAAATAGCAACCTGCTAGTTAATATTAGGCAGGGTGTTGTGTGACCTCCTACAAATGGAGATTTTGTAATGCCACCTATATGTATATCATTCACAACCATTAATCAAAGCTAGATGATATTTTTGCCCATTTTCTACCCACTATCTGCAACCTGCTTATTAGTAAATTGGCTCACAGTTAGAGGATTCAGGAGGTCATGGTAAATCTGCTATCATGTCATTATCCTCCTCAAAAGCACTGAGGAATAACAGTCTACTCAATAAAATAAAATAACATTTTTCAAGATGAACTTGTATCCAAACTAACTTTTCTATGCAATGCTATTCTGAGTATGAAAGTGTGTCAAGTACATTTCATCAGAGTAGACTGATTTCATTTTAAAACAGGAAAAAACAAGTTCTGCAGACAGCACGCCAATCTGAAAACGACATTTAAATTATAAAACTCTTCTTTTATCTGTATGATTAGCCAGCTTATCATTAATAATATTTCCAGACCAGGCTGGATTGATCTCTTAGCCTCTAACTTGCACTATCTGACAGAGACAATTAATTTAATTTTCAGTTCAATGACAACTGCCCTTATAGTTCTCTTCCTCAACGCTTGCAACCTGGTATACTGAGTACCCCTTGATGCTGCTCTTGAGTTTATGAACTTGCCTCAACAGATTACTAGGTTGGTTATTTCTGTCTTTATATTAAGGGGAGTCTACTGGGTTATTGGTTAATGGGAACACATAAAATCCATAAATATTGAATGGCCCCCCTGTCAATGCTGTTTCCTCACTTGACTCAGGTTTGTGCTTTTGTTGGAACACCTTACCGCTCACATCTGTAATCAAGGTGAGATTGCAATCAGCCTCAGAATGCCTGGGACTATAAAGAAGGCTATATGCTGTCAGCATAGCTGTATTTAGGAGACTCATTTAGAATATTGAAAAGATGTTCAGGTTGATTCAACAATTTGGACTCCCTCTGAAGGATTCCCACTATTCCACTTGGTTACCAGAACAACTCCTGGGTTTTTTATGACTAAGATGCAGCTATCAGCCCCTACAGACTCCTTATTCATTCACTGGATCACTTGCCTGCTCAAGGCGACATTACAAGTTCTTTGTAAGTTACTGAAGATAATCCAGCGATATCTAGTGAGAGAGTCAACTGCAAGTCCACCTACGTGAACTAAAGTGGCCTGTGTGACTCAACGGATGATGACTGGATGACTAGGAAGTGGCCAAATTCCTATAAAACCCCTGCATAAGCTCACTAGTTCCACAACTCTTGGGCGTCTCATTTTGAGCTCTATGTAGCCCACTGACAATAATCCTCGGACAAAAGTCAACCCAACTCTATTTTAGGTGTTTCTGTGGCTCCACTGGGCTCCAAGGATTATGATTCATTGATCTTTTGTGACAAGGAGATGGCCATTTTCCAATCAGAGCTTGCAGCCTGCTAAGTCTTTTACTGGATTATATACCTACCACTGTGTTCTTCAGCCTTCCTCCTAGGGCACTAAAATTTGGGCATTGCACTTAAGCAAAGGGCAAACATGTAAAGGGAAACTTGTATAGCACCTCACGTTGTTGGCCTTGTTTAGGACCAGTTGGGCTGTGACACATATTTGTCTTACCAATACTTTACAGTGTAAGTAAGTTATTATGTGTCCTCATTCTGTTTTTACCTTTGCTATTCACATCCTCTATCCATCATCAAAACCTTACCCTATTAAACACTTTGATACCTTTGTAGCTTCTCATGCATTTCATTTTCATCAAAACACATTTAATTCTCATCAAAACACACTGCACGCCCGCACACTACAACTAACCCCTTTGCTTCCTTTCTCACATGCCTGATCATAACTCTTGTTCAGCACAGAGACAAGCATTATACATTGCAAGCATGATCACACCTACACATCTACGTATACACTTCATTACTGAGATCTGGGTTACTCCCACTTCAGGCCTCAGAACTGATGAACTCATTCTTGACAGGTAAACACTCACATGTCAAAGAAGCACACACAGCATTGAGGCTAGTCCTGCCATCTTCCAAATGATCTTCATCCAGGTTCTGAGACTTTAAATGCATATTTTTTTTCTTTTGATCACCTATATAACTGTAACATTCTCCATCACATTGCAACTCATCTGTCATCCTCCCAGATACAACAAAAACGTAATTGCCTTCAACTCTGATTTCATCTCTTCAGCCTCAGTCTCTCATTCTAATAGCTTGTAATGAGTCCATAGGTTGGTGGAGAATCGCTCTTTACGGCTAATGTCATTGAGCAGCATGTTTCTCCATTGTGAACTGTTAACAGTATTTCGATGAAGTATGGTGGTAAGTAAAGGATTTTTGCACCTAAATAGTCTTCGCCTCAGAAAATCAAAAGAATTTGCATTCATGAAATAACGGTGTTAGGTATTGGGCTAAGGTATTTCTTTCAAATCTTTAAGACTACTGTCAATAGAAATATCAAACGTTAAACAGCTCTGCTGAAATGATCATTGCTATTTCCCAAAGTGAATCCTCTGAAATTAGAAGATGAAGAGGTATTTTAATGAAAAACCACTGAAACTCCAAATGACAGAATATAACACTTCTTGCACTGCAGACATATTTATGTGTTTCTGGAGGGATGGAACTGTAGAATTATGAAACATCAAGCATATGTGTTGACATGTCCTCCAGGCCAGAACTGTACCACACACGCATAGAAAATGCCACCCAAAATACTCCTAAATTTAATGGCATGACATGTTAGCCATGCCAACCAATGCAGGTTGATGGTTAGAATGCCATCCTGATTTTATGGTGGCCCGGGTTGACATGTGGCAGATGCAGGGGAAATCCATATATACCAAACATTAGTGCAATGTGTCCTTGACAAATATTTTCTCCAATCTCCTTGGTAGAGTACAATTTTGGTTGAGCTCTGTAGCTCTGGCATCAGAAATGGAATTCTATTATATTATGTTTTTTCCATATGATAATTTGCCAAGTACTTGATCCCTAGAGCCTATGCTAGACCAAAAAATAATCAATCATCCATCTCCAAGTAAAATCCTAAGACATTGTTACCATCTAACTTCAAGTGCATTATGACAGGACTCAAATCCGTTATAATTTGAAATTAGGCTTCATTAACGAACATTCCCCATCAAGATTTTAGATGATAAGTTCTTCCCAGCAGACAAAGCCAAACATTCCCTTATTGTTCCATTTGTGGAGTCAACAGTTTGTGACACAGTTAGCCTTTGAACCCCCATTAGTACCATTTTGAAGCAAATGAGGTCCACTGACACCACTTGTTGATTTGTGTGCTACCTGCCTGTTCATCATCAGCTTATCAAAATGGACTTCTCAAGATATCAGCAGCTACCAAAACCACAGGTTTGCCATTCTCTACCCAGTGATCTTCATCATCTCGAGAGCACCACTCAGATAATCGAATCAAGATGCACCTACATGCATATGACCCACAACTGTACAATAAACTTCTCAAACCAAATACTTCAACTACCTAAAAAGACATTACCATCACCCAAGCATGGATAGCAAGTGCCTAGCTGAAATTAACTCCCACTCACCTAGAAGTCACACTCATGAACCATTAAGCAAGTGCAGAACCAGGAAACCGCCTACACTATGAAGGAATTACATTTATTTTCTACCTTGATATATAAACATTGGTTGACAGCGAGACTGTCATCTTACACACACACTGAATCATTCAATACACATAAACACACAAAACTTTGACCTTGGACTAGTAGAAAAACTGGATATATCTAGTGGTCATCATAAGGGACTTGAAAATAACCAGGTTAAAGTGAAGAAATGAAAAAACATTCTCCATCAATGTGGCTTGTCGCTTCACTCCTGCAATTCACAAGAGTATTGAAAATAGATGTGAAACAAATGTGTCAACCGTCATCCAAAGGTTGTACCAACCTTCTTCCACCCACTCAAAAAACACTCAGATGATTCAGAATCTCCCTATCAAGCTTTTTGTACAGAATATTGTATTGCATTCTCATTGTGTTGTACTAGGCTCAGTTGCTCACTCAAGGCTTTGTGTCAATACGAAGAAATATGCATATTTAGTTGTGCATATATGCAAGCAATAAAAAAGTTGGGGGTGGTATATTTAGAAAGACACAGGACTTAGGTTTTCCCCAAAAAATAGGGCCTACCAGATCAAGAAAATTCCTTGTACCATAAACACACGTAGATTGGACTACTGATTGCTTGTGTGCACTATTCTACAATTTTACAGTATTCTATTTTAATCATATTGATCATGTACTTAATGTATCTGTTACTATTTTTTAAACGTGAATAATAGAATACAATGTTCCCATAGAATGAAGCTTTTTTTAACTGTTCAGGAAAGTAGTCCTTAGATGAATTAAATGAGTGCTCTGTATGAGAACCACTCTTCTGACATTTATTATTCTGTACCTTTTCAGCATCCGAAGCAGAATGAGGTTGAGGTCTTCTCGATGTGAAGAGAATACATTTGAATTTTCAATACTGCCAAAGAAGATAGATGTTTGGCATTATCCAGTGTTCAATCATAGCGGTTAAAAGGTCTTATATTAAGACGCAAATGGAGAATAAATCAACAAAAGAAATATTGAAAGAAAGAACAGTCTCAGAAAGATAAAAGTAGTTCTAGAAAGGAACTGTATAATGCATCAATAGTAGGGGTGGGTGTAACTGTCGTAATTCTCTTTAGCGTAATTACTCGCAATTACTGTAAAATTACTTGTAATTATGTGTAATTACGTAAGAAGCATAATCCAGCATTTAACACTTTTTGTTTAGTACTAAATGTACCCTGAAGTCCAAACTGGGCCAGAGGATGCATTTTGCCATAAGAAAGTAACACTAAATGCTACAGGACACGAATAGCAGCAGCAAGCAACCGTTCGCTTTCTCTTAGGCCGTTCTGTGCTCCTGCGGCAGGATTCTTGCCTCAAATTACTCCCAATTACTCAAACTGGCATAATCATGTACTTTCACATTACAATAGTAATGCAGAATTACTGTGATTATTCGGATTACTCTGGCATAATTAAACTTTCGCCCAGACCTATTCAATGCCTGTGTTTGGGACATGTGAAACGAAACAGATTAAGGGCCAGATATACAACACCTTCATCTTGCGGCTCGCAAATGCAATTTTTAGTGACTTGCAATTAGCAACTCATAAAATGAAATGTACTAATGTGTCTCAGACACATTTAGCAATTCTCAATGGGTTTGCAAAGGACCTACCTCGTTAATATTCATAAGATAGGTCGCAATTTGTGACCCATTGGAAATGGCCTGTTATCAAAGGGATGGTGGCCCGCTGTGGTCAGCAGACCGCCATGTCTGTGATTGCTTTCTAAATAAAGCTTTTTTTTTCTGAAACGCAGCCCATTTTCCTTAAAGGAAAATGGGATGCATTTTAAAAAAGGAAAAATGAAAAGCTTCCTTTTCATTCTTTAAGAGTAGGCAGTGGTCCGTGGGATCCACATTCACAAAGGGGAAGGGTACATTGGGGGCCCGTTTCTGTTTGCAAATGGGTGACCACCTCCTTTTTGGAGTCAGTAAAATAGGAATGTTTTGTAATCACATTCCAATTGCAAAACATTCATAGAAGCCACTGTGACTCGCTACTATAAAGATACGTCCTTGAAACGGCCCTTCCTAATAGCGACTTGCAAACCCTATTTTGAGAGTCCCTAATAGGTTATCGACTCACAAAATAGGATTAGTACCAGGGGCGGCTGGTGTTAATGGGCATAGAGGGCGTTGCCCTACCACCAGAGAGAAAAGCAAGAAAGATTAGCAAAAACGCCAAGCAGCTTGAAGCAAATGATGACTTGTTGATCGGCAAAAACATGTTGAATTGTGGACATGTCCTGCTGCGCATGTGCCAAGCAAGGGCAAGGTATTGCTCGACCTGCAGGCACAAACTGCAACAGTGACATCATTTTAGAGGGAGTGGTGAATTACAATTGTCATCTACAAAGATGCCTTCGGGGCGCACATACAATGGCCCGGGAAGGAGTTAACAAAATGGAGTTTATTTCAATGGGAGGGGGTGGGCCGGGCTGAGACCGAAGGAAACAAGAGGCAGTTGATAGGTCATCCCGAGAGGGGGCGGGGTGCCTCTCCTGAATAACTTGCTGTATCACGTGTTTAGAACTGGTTTCGCTTTTGAAAACGTTAAGAAGCTGCATGAGCCCGAACCTGTCGCTTTGGAGGGGCCCCAGCCTCATCTCGTTTGAGTTTCATGTACAACAGAGCAGAAGCCCGAAAGAAGGAACCGAGTCGACTGTGAACACCAGTATAACAAATGTTGGAGGGAGCGTGGAGAGAAATAGTGCCCACACCGCCATGCGCTCCCCCCGCTAGCAAAACACACTTACATTTCCCAACAGAAACTCATGAGACATGTTTATGGGAAAGAACTGCTGCAGGTTTATTTCATACAACACAGTTATGGTATGACGTTTGTTATGGTGGGTCATCTTACAGGCGATCCAAAGCAGGCTGCCCCTTGCTGTCCCGCTTGCCTAAGGAGCCATCTTTGCACGGGGAGACGATGCTCTGACGGTGCCTTTATTCCACTTTTGTAATACTCACGCCCCGCCCCCCCCCTGTCAGGGCGGGGCGATGTGGCACACCCCCGGTCGGTTCAGGCCCCCCGACCGCCCGAAGGACTAACGGGGCGCCGTCGCGGTTTCCTGGAACCTCCTTCGGCTCCAGGTCCTTGGCTCAGGCACCCTTACTGTGCCAGGCAGAGGTACCCTTACTGTACCCTTCTGCCGCAGAGGTACCCTTACTGTCCGTCTGCTTCCAGATCGCCCTGTGACTCCGCCTGCAACACAAAAACCAGACCATTAAATTATTCAATTCGCACCGCCGCTCTGCTGCTGGGTCAGGGTTCAGGGCGGGAACAGCGCAGAGCCGGGGGAGCCAAATGGACGTGAAAGAGGCCGAGCACTGGCGCCAGAGACCTAAATACCCGAGGGGCGCCCCTCCTCCCAAGTGGGCCCTCCCCTTGTTATGATCTGGAGGTGGGCGCCAGGAGGGGCGTGACAGAGCTGGGCTCGCGCGTCGTGTGGGACTAGGGCGCTGCCCCACCCATGCTCCCCTGCGGGTCGCGCGGACAGCGGCATAGTGCCCACACCGCCATGCGCTCCCCCCGCTAGCAAAACACACTTACATTTCCCAACAGAAACTCATGAGACATGTTTACGGGAAAGAACTGCTGCAGGTTTATTTCATACAACACAGTTATGGTATGACGTTCGTTATGGTGGGTCATCTTACAGGCGATCCAAAGCAGGCAGCCCCTCGCTGTCCCGCTTGCCTAAGGAGCCATCTTTGCACGGCGAGACGATGCTCTGACGGTGCCTTTATTCCACTTTTGTAATACTCACGCCCCGCCCCCCCTGTCAGGGCGGGGCGATGTGGCACACCCCCGGTCGGTTCAGGCCCCCCGACCGCCCGAAGGACTAACGGGGCGCCGTCGCGGTTTCCTGGAACCTCCTTCGGCTCCAGGTCCTTGGCTCAGGCACCCTTACTGTGCCAGGCAGAGGTACCCTTACTGTACCCTTCTGCCGCAGAGGTACCCTTACTGTCCGTCTGCTTCCAGATCACCCTGTACTCCGCCACAGCTCTGGAGGAGGCCCCCGTCGATGACAGAGCCCCCCACCAAACATGCTACTTACAGCCTGCCGCTGACAAAGCCTCATGTACGTCTAGGAGGAAAATATCCATACCCAACCCAGACAAGTGCACCCCGATGCTCTCGTAATAACCATCAGTTCTTTTTTTGTATGAGAGCGTGCCTAATCAACCTCAATTCCTGTTTTTTCATGAACTTCAGCGTGGCCTGTTGACCCTCCTGCGGGACTGTTCTATTGCCATCTGTGATCGTGCGCCCCTCCATGCTTTGCGGGGGACAATTTCTTGACCAGAATGGCTCAGTAGCTCCTAGCCTTTTCGTTAAGCGGCCACGCCCTTCTGTATGGCCTGAATCAGGGACCTCCTCCCTACTGCGGCCAGATCGATCCCTCCTAAGTGTATAATGAGAATATTGGGAGGACCGGCATGTACTATCAGGCATAGTTCAAGCTCATTTCCCAGCTGGCCCCATCCCATACCAGGAAAACCCAACCACCGAATTTGTGTCCTTGCGAAAACCAAATTCCCTCTATTGGAAGTCACCCATCGTTCCAGCCTGGGAACGTAAGAATGGCCCATCACCCACACGCAACAGTCCGCTGCAAAGAGACAAGACAATTTTCCAGAAGTCATTCCTTTGCTCGCCTAAAGTCTAGTTACTTGACTCTTTCTCACTCTGTAAACATGAAAGGGGGTTACTTCAAAATAACCTATTTGTCCCATTTCCTAGTTTCGCTTACTATGCAATAAGGTAGATGTTTTCCTTCGGAAATGGGATACAAGGGCTCGGTGAGTGATAATTTGCATGATTTTAGTTGGTGCCAGTGGAAACCAGTGATATTGGTACCAGGAAACAAAAGTGCTGGGAATGTGAAAATTCCCTGCCGCAGAATAGTTTTCTTGCTGTGTGAGCACAGCATCAGAAGTAATTATGACAATGGAGTTACAGTCTATTGTCCTTCCAGTTTTATGTTGTACAATGGTCTAATTGCTAAAGGCCTTTCCAAGTTTGGTGTACAGAAAATCTCTTTCTGGCTCTTCCAGAAGTCGTCTCCTTGTTTGCCTGGGGTCTAAATACTTAACTTTTCCTCCCTCTGTGACTTAGGCTGTTATTTGAACATGTCATATTTGTTCACCTTCCTTACTGTTTGCTTAATGAGCAATTCGTTCGCTGTTTTCATCTGGAATTAGTCTACGGGGGATCGTATTCCTGTACCTGTGTTTAGTACTCTTACGTAACTTGCACATGTCACTTTTCTCTTGTAACACACTGTTCGCTACCTCGCAACTGTTGTTTGCCTTTGCTACTTGCACAAGTGCCACCATTGCCTCCATAACGTTTGTTCATGTGCCGGAGTGTCTATCATATATTGCAGTATTTCACCTCTAATTGTATGCTGTTTCTCTTGTAACCTGCACACTTGTCATTTTTTCTTCTCCCCCTGTAATGCACTGTTTGCTACCTCATGTATTTTGTTAGCTCACAATTGTCACTTTTACCACATGTAACTTACGTCTGCTTTTGCAAGTTTTTTCCTGTCATTTACTGTTCCTAATGTGTAGCGCTCACACGGCCCTGGGCGAGGTTCGCGCTATATAAAACGCACAACTAAGATAATTTAATAACGTTGACCTCAAGCAAATGAAGGAATGCCCCAGCTCAGGATGGCGTGTTCACCGCCAAGCATTGCGTAATTCTTTTTACAGTGAGGGCCAGAAAAGTGGCTGTGACTCCTGCTAGAGCACTTGGTGTTCAGGCTCCTAACAGCGCAGAGCCGGGGGAGCCAAATGGACGTGAAAGAGGCCGAGCACTGGCGCCAGAGACATAAATACCCGAGGGGCGCCCCTCCTCCCAAGTGGGCCCTCCCCTTGTTATGATCTGGAGGTGGGCGCCAGGAGGGGCGTGACAGAGCTGGGCTCGCGCGTCGTGTGGGACTAGGGCACTGCCCCGCCGATGCTCCCCTGCGGGTCACGCGGACAGCGGCAGAGACTAGGCAGCCATACCTGACTGACTGCCCTCGTGGCCCAAGCCTCCAAGCCTGATGCGAGGCATTGCACTGGCTTTGCAGACATAATGTGATGTGTCACAGAAACACAGTTTGTATTTGAAGGGCCATTTATCTCTCTGAGATGGGGTGGATAGCACGTGGCATTACAAATGTTCATTGTTGCCAGCTTTCTGTGCACTGACTTTGGTAGATTGTTATCATGAAAGTTAGTGTTGGCCCTCCCACCCCTGGTTCAGTCGCAGTTAATGGGAAATTGTCCAGGGCTTGTTTTGTAAAGCAAGGGTGAAATCCTGCTCCATCATGAAAGGACTCAGCAAAAGATGGGGTGATGGGGCACGGGAGAGGGTGGAGGACGGGGTGTGTTCACTAAGGAGGAACACAACCCAGGCACATTCTATTGGACTGCAGCATTTGTATAGCGCTTACTATGCACGTGCGAGGTGCTGACATGCTTTCGTTTTTCAATCATGCACTCTTCGAGTTCAATGGGCTTTCATTTTTCGATGTTCTCCTAAACTGCACTATGATTACTTTGTTGATGTTAGTGCTCTGAGCCCCTGCTGCTCACACATTTATTAAACCAGTAAATGCAAATTTCCCAATGGACTCAGGCTGTGACTGACAGTCATGCCTGCGCATCAAGGAATTCCTCCTCCAGCAGTTTACAGCCTGCCCCGAGACACGTGTGTTGTGTGTGTTAGCATATGAAGTATTTTTTATTGATGACATAACTACAGTATCACAATTGCCTTATTTACCTTCTTGTGCTCTAAAATTTGCTTGAAAATGCACCATTTGCCTATTTGTTTTTCCAACTATTCCCAGGGGGATAACTCCTCCCCTCCCCCGACACTCCTTTTTACAGTCAGGCTCACTCGCTACCCTTGCTCGCCACAGGGCACTCATTACAAATTTTTACGCCCGCCTCTTTCAAATGTCTCCAGCCGCCCCTGATTAGTACATTACAAAAGCTGTGTTAGTGGCCCGATTCACTGGTTGTGACCACTAAAAACAGTCGTACATCTAGCCCCTGGTCACTGAGACCCATCTTTAGGCATGTAGCTTTTTATTTTGTATCTTTGCTAACAAGAGTTAATCTGCATATACCTTGGCTGTTTATGTACAGAAGGGCATTCTTATTGCAAATAACGCACCACTTACACATATGTTTTAATGTGTATTGACATAAGCGCAACCTCTGCTGGACCGGAATGGAGATACTTTCAGACTGATGCAACCATAAACTAGAATACATTCCTGAGATTCCCTGGGTCTGCCCAGAAATAAAACAATCATAAACTTGTTGTCTGCAATTTCCTTTTCCCAATTTTTTACATTTTATTGTATGCCTTTGGGTAAATCTACGTTTTAAAAAGCTTTAAAACTTTCGTTTTGGACCTTTAGCAAAGAAGATTGTTATAAAAATAACAATATGCCTTTCACTATCAATATCATGCACTTGATTTATAGTCGTTTTTCTGAAACAATCCATCCCAACGCATAACATTGTTGCAATTTTAAGCAAAACATTTCTTCTGGGCTTTAGTGTTTAATTAAATTAAAAATGTTAATCCTGTAGCTGTGATGCTAAGCTAATTGTTATTGAAAACTCTTGGCACAACATTGTTTTCATACTTAGATCTGCATAAAATATGGCGTGTCTGTATGATACCTGAAGCCTAAACTATTTGTGTATTCAATGCTTAGGTTGCACGTTTGTATGAATATATTATTAGATTATTATAGAACAAGCAGGGCCCTGTTCAAATTTAAGTTGTCTACAAAGGAAGAACAGATAATTGCTCCAGTTTCAGAGCTAAATCACCAAGCTGAGGCCACTTTAATGTTCGCGATGCTCACCCTAAAAGTTGTATGTCTGCATAACTTACCACTACATCTAATGTTATCCCTTCCAAACTTTACATACACTTTTCTATGTCTTCCTTACTGTTAATATATGTTTTCTTTTGTTTCAAGGCATGCTGATTATGTAATGTAATGCTAGTATTCTTAAAAGTGTGCATATGTTTACCCCTACTTTGGGCTCGACCGCACAGTTCAGTGATAAAGCACCCTGGACCATAACATTCCATAGTTATCAAGCTAATAGGGCGACCTAATAGGAAACCTAATCCTTGCCTCCTATAAACAATAATACAAACAACTTAGCCTACTGACTGCCAGATCCTAAACGCTCTTCACTAAGACATGTCCTACCGCACTTCTCAGAATCTTCTTGCTGTTTCTTGTTCTATTCTCTTTCTCCTCTTACCTAAAAGTGCTAGCCTTTAAAATTAAATCAGTATTCACATCAGCCTTCTTGACGGGGGCATGACTACTAAATCCAACTAGATGTATACATATCTCTCCAAACCATCGCTCTCCATTCAAAGCCTAAACTCTGCTGCCAAATGTAGTGCCATGTCTGACAAATAACTGTACTATCAAATAAAATAAACCAACATTCTAGAACTGCAATAACATGCTCTATCCCTAAAAGATCAAAAGTGGTATTTCATAACGAAACTCTGAAGTAGAGAGGAAAGGAGAGAAGGTTGCTCACACATGTCGGAAGGTGGTGTATTTTAAACATGGTCTTGAATGTGCTTTCTGTTCTTCCATACTAACCACTCCTAAAGCTGCCTGTCTGGTAACGTAGACTGGTTCTGCGACAAAGTAGAGCATTCTGACTTGGGTTTTGCTAGACTGGGTGGTGTCATGCTACCACAGACAGATCAAAACATTCAAAGGCTTGACATCCTGATTCCAATGCTTTGCCAATCCAAATAATCCTACAAGAAACCACCACAGACCTGACTGTTAAGTAGCAAGCTTCTGTCCTGTCTTGGTGAGAATTTTATTTCCTCCTTAAGAGGTTGCCCGGAAGAAATGTTTACAACGACTGCAAGCTCTAGAACAACACTTACCAAAGTGGGATAATGGGTGAAGATGGCTGGGTCATGAACTATGTTCCAAAAAGGATCCCTTTTCAAAGAAAAGGGATTCCAGGGGGGACTGGGGGCCTTATTAGGAGGTCCAAAAGCCCTTGTCCTTTAAAGAATCAAAGTTTCAACAAAGGGCTAATGTTCCTATGAAGGATAGAACGAAAAGCAGAAAGTCTCAAGGGGGGAGAGTACCTTGGGTCAGAGTACCGGATAGAGACAGTCAGCTGGACTGTTCATAGTGTCCTCCCACATCACCTAGAGGATGTCATGCTTCATCATAGGGTGGTGCTCCTCGTCGGGCCGACACTGCAATGCCCTACGGGTCCCCCGAAGGGTCACTTTAGCAGAGATTTTGTAAGAGGATGCCTGCCTTATGAGGAATGCAGGTGAGGTGGTGGGGTGTGAGATAGGTGGGGGCGGGAACAGAGATGCAGAGACAGGTAGGTGCAGACCCAAGGTACCTTCCACCCTTGTATGTGTGCGACATGTGTGCACATGCAAATTTCAGGGGTGCAACAGGGTGTCCCTTAGACACCCTGGCACCCTTGATATTACATTCTAAATTTACGATTCTCTAATTGCCAATTGCAAATTGAGAATTCCTTCCCATTCATTCCTATGGGCCTCCAAGCCCTGTCCTTTCCTGCACATGCAGCACACACAGAAGTTGCAACTTGTCATTTTTAAATGATTCTTTATGTGCAGGAAGGGAAACCTTTCTGCACATGAACAATCACTAATGGCTATTTGCTGTTTCTAGTGGGCTGCATAATGCAGCCCACTAGAAACAGCAAAACAAGGAGAAATTAATAATTTCTCCTTGTTTCACCAGTTTAAGACCAGGTTTTCCCTGGCCTTATTTTTGGCACTGTCCCATATTTACACCACTCTTGTAAATAGGGGGCAGCGTCAAAGGCAAAGGGTGTTGCAGCACACCGCAACACCTATTGCCTGCGCCTTTCACGCTAAGTGCTGCATGAAAAGGGGCCTTATTTACAAAGCGTTGTTAAGCCTCATTAAGAGGCTTAACACCTCCTTGTAAATAAGGCGAAGAGCTTATCACCACCATAACACCATAAAAAGTGACGTCTGATGGCGTTAAGCCTTTGTAAACATGCCCCATTGGATTGGTTTTCCGTTTCTAACGACTCAAATTTAACTCTTTTCGAAGCTTCCAGATAATGGCTAGTGATTGCGCAGTCATTTACCTCTGCATAAATGTATATTTATTTCCTTCCTGTTGCCTTGCAATTTTGATAGAGTGGCTGAGAGATACGTTAACGCTGAGTGTCAGCAGTGTGTTTCTGGACTAAGACTGAGGCAAACAGCTGAAACTGTGAAAACCGTACAAAACAAATCACTCCATAACATTTAGCAACATTGCAACGATACCTTGAACATAGCTTTGCTTTGGTATTTGTAGAGTATACACGGATACCTCAAGATGAAGTGAGGGTTAATGTTATCATTTCCTACAGTAATCACTATTTTCAAATATTTGTTTTCAGGTCAGGCGTAAGCCAAGACCTTTTTATCTATCTATCTATCTATCTATCTATCTATCTATCTATCTATCTATCTATCTATCTATCTATCTATCTATCTATCTATCTATCTATCTATCTATCTATCTACTTACCTACATCCTGCCTTCTTGATTTATTGGTCTGTTGTTGTGTCTTTCACATTTGTTTCTGCCCCCTTCAGCATACGTATAGGATAAACAGGAGGGAACCCATAGACCAAGTTGGGATGGGTGTAGACTGTAAGTGTAAACAATTCCCAACAGGTATCAATAGGAAGACAATTCAATGGGTGTATGCAATATGCATTACAAAAGAAAGAAAAAGGAGTCACTGTAAATTTGAGAACAAACGGGTATTATTCACCATTTAGAAAGCTAGGCAGGACTTTAGCAAATTCATACAGTTAAACAGCACTGTATACAATAAATGGGGTGACAACCCGGTGGCACTTGGTGCAAGTGATATATACATGAATATATACAGTGAATAGTGACGGTGGTGCAAGTGCTGGGGTGAAAACAGCGTGGTCGGCGCGAAGTGACAGTGAAAAATACAGAGTAATGGCTCCAGGGATTTAAGTAATAATCACTTAAAACAAGATTCAATTCCAGGAGTACAAAACAGGTAGGGCGCCATAAAATTAGGCTGTGTTGTCGACGGCGTTTCGATCCTCGTCAATCGGGATCATCATCAGGACGGGGTTGTCGGGGAAAAACCAGTGAGATCCGCTGCTGTCAAAGTCGTGCGGTTGGGGGGGCTGGATACAAGGGTCCAGAGCTGAATGACGGGGAGGCTTGAGTTGGCGGGGGAGATCTGCGTCTGATTGAATCAGAGGTATTCCGGGTGGGTTAATCCAAGGTGTAGCTTCAAGCTTGAAGCTACACCTTGCTTGAAGCTACACCTTGGATTAACCCACCCGGAATACCTCTGATTCAATCAGACGCAGATCTTCCCTGCCAACTCAAGCCTCCCCGTCATTCAGCTCTGGACCCTTGTATCCGGCCCCCTCAACCGCACGACTTTGACAGCAGCGGATCTCACTGGTTTTTCCCCGACAACCCCGTCCTGATGATGATCCCGATTGACGAGGATCGAAACGCCGTCGACAACACAGCCTAATTTTATGGCGCCCTACCTGTTTTGTACTCCTGGAATTGAATCTTGTTTTAAGTGATTATTACTTAAATCCCTGGAGCCATTACTCTGTATTTTTCACTGTCACTTCGCGCCGACCACGCTGTTTTCACCCCAGCACTTGCACCACCGTCACTATTCACTGTATATATTCATGTATATATCACTTGCACCAAGTGCCACCGGGTTGTCACCCCATTTATTGTATACAGTGCTGTTTAACTGTATGAATTTGCTAAAGTCCTGCCTAGCTTTCTAAATGGTGAATAATACCCGTTTGTTCTCAAATTTACAGTGACTCCTTTTTCTTTCTTTTGTAATGCATATTGCATACACCCATTGAATTGTCTTCCTATTGATACCTGTTGGGAATTGTTTACCCTTCAGCATACAGCATCAGTCACTCCACTTCAGCCTTTGGCTAGCTTCTCTATGAGTGCCTACTTTTTCACAATATGCATATCAATTATCAAAGTAGTTCCCTTCAGTGCTATGTATTGATACACTAATGTGTATTTTTGAGAACAAAAATTTGTTTTACTTTTTGCCATATTTTTATATATTGCAGAGGACACAAAGAGCCACAAAGGTCAATAAAATGTTACAAACAAGCATTATTAAAGTAAAAGGCTGGCAGCCACCACCACAACCTTTGGCTTTCCCAATGCTTGTTTTTGCTTAGCCTCCTAGTTATTGGCTTAAAGGTAACACAATTCGGAGTGATCAGAACACTATCACTTTTCCTGATTGGGATTACATATAGCAGGGTTACTTTCAGCAGAATCATCACCGTCGTGGTCTAGTATGGCTATTGTCAGTCTACAGGCAGTAAATTTGCTGGTCTTACTATTGTAGAAGAGATGTTTACCTCATGCAATGGAAATTTGCTGATTTTGTAAATTACTGCAAATCCTAAATCAGGACCTGATCTATAGGGCGTGAATAGGGGTGGGGGAATAATTCTGCACTGCCAGCTGAGTTCGTGGAGTTTTGCCCACTTCACCCTCCATGCGGAGTTCCGCGAAACACCACAAAGTGTTGCGTAGAGACGTTTTCTCTGTCACGGCTCGTAAATGTTAAGTTGGTGAGTGCAAGCGAGAAAACCCACACGCTAGATCTACTTGGGCCAGATTTCTCAACACGAGTTGTCGCAATAGGATCGACCGCTCATGTTGAGAAATCTGCCACTCCTGTTGAGGAAGCTGCCACTCGTGGACAATATCTACTCGAGCTGCAGAAAGAAGCAGCACCCTCTGGTGTGATGTGTAGTACTGTTTGCAGTGATTTTACAGCACGGATCAAAGTCCCAGTGCTAAAAATCAGTGAAAAGCAGTGCGACTTAACACACTGCCAATCGCAGAACTACTTGGAGTACGGCAGTGTTTTTTCAGCACTTTGCATACTTCCACAGAGCAGACCTCCGTGAACTGCGCCTAGTCGTAGATGTGAGAGCATTTCTTTCATCCGCATCTGACCCACTATCAAGAAAATAGCAAGGAAATATCTTTGTATTTGTTCCATAAACTGGTTAGAGGCAATTCTTTAAAAAATGACACAACTTCTTGACGATGCAATCACAATCTTAGAATTTATATTTGAGATGTAGTCTTCACTCATAGAACTGACTTGTCTCTCTGCTTCTTTTTCAGGTGGAGGCAATTGTTCTAGAGAAGTGAGTCTCCATTCTCAGAGTCTTAGAAGTCGAATTTCCTTTTGACTCTAGTCACGTTCCGTTGGATAAATGTATGAGACCTGCCTGAAAGACCTAGCATCAGGGCAGGAAACACCAGAACCAATCTTCCTCTTTTAAGAGCGGCCCACTTCTTCTTCATCTTTCCTTTTAAGACATATTCTTTGTCTCTCTTAAGAGCCACCCCCTTCTTCTTTCTTTTTAATAGATTCTTCGTATCTCTGATCAGAATATCCTACTGCTGCGATTGTTCCTGGGCCATCCTTTTAAGCCGTCTTGTCCATGCATCTCTTTCATCATTAGTATTTTTTAATACCAAAAGAGTCTTCTTCCATGCAAGTGAATGATAGTAATAATGTTGGGGGCTGCTCCCAGTGGCCTGCTTTGACTCATTTTCAGTTTTTTGGCTTGCATTCCTGCCATGTAAATAACTTCCTCAGTTTGCCTTCAATAATTCTTCGACCTTCTTTCCTTCTCTTGGCACTCACGGCTTCAACTTTTACAAACATTTCAAAAGTCTGCAAAAATCCCCCTTCAACAGGTAAAATGGTTTCATTTTATAACTGGAAAAATTTAAATATATGTTCCAGCAGGAAAGAGTGCTCATTAGACGTTTCAAAAGCCATCAAAGGCAGCTCTTAATATCTCCTGGAAACTTTCACAGTTGGTCTGGTCCTGTAATTGGGTTTCAAGCCTCTGTTGTGGGCATTTATCAAGAGGGATAGCAGCATGCTCTTGCAAGCGCAACGATCTATTAAAAAATGAAACCAAATTCTACCTTCAATAGTTTGCAGTCGATTTCTTTTGTGTGATAGCAAAAACAATGTAACTTTTTGTTGGAAACTAAACATTTCCATATGATGTACCGTTAAAATCAAGAACACTGGGCAAGACCTGATTTGCAGCTGGGGCTTTTGATGTTACTGTGGAAGTCAAAATAAGAGGCATCAGACCTAGACATGGGATGTTTTTAAAGCAATGAGTATATGATGAGCTTGAGAAGCAAAATGGAATGAGTAAGGAAGCTCCGAAATTGCATATAAATATCGAAATAGTGTCACACATTAACATGATAGCACAATGCTCTCAAAATTCCGAGGCCCAACCATGAACAGCTAACTTACTCCAGTTTTTTTCTTTGTTTGCTGTGTGATTCTGATTTTATAAGAGGATTAACTGCACTACAGTGCCCATAATGCAAACAACAAATTGTGACTGGATGAGCTACTCACATAAGAAACATGGAAACCTGGGAGGATATCAATTATGGAGAGTATATGTAATGTTAACAAAGTTAATGCAGCACATCTTCAACGAGGATACTCACAGCGCTCCCCAAACTGGAATTTGAGGTACTTTGTTCAGTGGGCCTAAGTAAGTCTATGTAGCCGACCTGCGCTCTATCACGTTTGGCCAGGACAAAGCAACATGTTGCTTTGTCCTGGCCTGGTACGAACAGATGTTCACAGTTGCCTCTTTGTGCTTTTTGGTGCTATTTTCACGAAAATATTTAAAATCTCCATTTCTACTAATAGGATTTGTGTCACATTGGTCTTGTTTTATTTATAAAACAATTCTCTATTACTCCATTCTGGATTCGATTCCTTTTTGTGTGGGGCCTTCATGTTATGCTGTTTGGAGTTTTGCAGTCATACTTTACACATTGCCTCTAAGTTAAGCCTGACAGCTCTGTGCCATGCTACCAGAGGGTCGAACACAGGTTAATTTAGGGTTGGCTTGTGCCTCACACTGACAGGAATTGTGGTTGCTTCTTGACCTGGGTTCACAACCCAGTAAACCAACAACCCAGTTTCATACACTAAGGAAGGTAGTGACCTACAGAGTACTGGAAGAGATACTGTGATCTACGACTACTGTCTTCCTGACAGCCAATCTCTCAGAGGTAATGGGTCAATTTATGCTTGAAATCTGTACAACTTGCTGAAGAGCTAACGGTTTCGCACATAGGCTCGGGACTAGTGTACCAAGGGATCTCCTTAAAGTCTATCAGGCCAAGTGTATTGCACAGCTGCGGTATGGAAGTGAGGTCAAATTGGATCAGATTCAAACAATGGAGAATATTTTTTTGTGTAAGTTGATTCAGGTCCCCTATTCAACCCCAGCATTTTCTGTACATGAGGAACTGGGGCATGATTATGTATCAGATCTGATAGCTCTGAGCCTGCTCATGAGCTGGATCAAGATCTGGAGCAGGGCGGAGCTGAAGATAAGCAATTCGATTCTCAAGGACTGTTTGGCAATGGAAAGGGTATTTAGTGTACCTTGGATTGCTCATGTTAAGGCAGCCTTGTTTTCTATAGGTAGGCCAGATATGTTTACCTACCCTACCTCACTCTCTGTCCAGGAGCTGGAGAGTGCCAAGAGGTTGTTCTTGGAACGCTCTCGTTTGGATAGAGGTTTAGAACTTCAAAAGCCTTCTGTTAGGGGTCACATGCTTTTAAAAACTGTGCAGGTGATGGAACCGTATTTAGGTTTTGTTCGATCACAGCATGACAGCTTCTTATTCACCATGTTCAGGTTTAATAAATTGTATCACATGCTGGTGTCCCCTTGTGGGTGGGTTCGGGCTGAGGAAAGGGCACCCTGAGGCTGCGTCAATCTGTCTCCGCAGGATATGCTCCATTTTATAATGTTTTGTCCTTTCTTTAGCTGACCTAGGAAGCATTTTTTAATCACCTTGCTGAAAAGTTAGGCCTACCATGTTGTAGCTTCAGATGCTTCCCACTGACAGGGTGATTTTTACAGTTTTATCTTTTTTAAAAGCTGTCTGGGTGTCCAAGACGTTGAGACGAGATTTATTGTTGTAATGCTCTTGTTCTTATGAGTATTTTTACTGTCTGTTTTTATTATGTATGATTTTGATATTATTGATTTTCGACTTCCATTATTTTATGGTGACTTCGTTTACTAAATAAAGATTCATTGAATTGAATTGGCTTCATTTTCAAGAGACATTCTTTCTGCACAATACCAAGGTGAACACACCACTGAGCCCCCAGACAGCAAATAGAGAGACACCAAAGCACAGACAACAGCCATCAATACCGGACCACAGACAACGAACAACAACAAAAAAGACCCAGACGACAGACTTCTCTCTAGAAGACAATTCTTTATTCTACATATGCTCAAGTTATGTACCCTTATATTTTCGCAAATGCTTTCAAGTCCCTCCAGTACCAAAAATTGACATGATTTCGTAAGCTGTGCTTCTACATTCTTGCAATGCATGCACACAGACCTCTCTCTCACCTCCCCCATGCCTACACTGAACCAAATGCTAGTATTTCTCATGTACTACACAGTGCACTCCTACCCAACACCTGTTATCAGCATATGAGCAGTATAGGTACCTAAACCTACGAATAGATCATGTTACATATGCTCACTGATACGTCATGCCGTAGGAGCAGACAATTAATTTATCACAAGAGATAGTCCCCGAACAAAGCAAAATGCCTCGTCCATCTGTGTCTATGTAGGATCAAGGTAAAAATCCAACCTAACCGAGTAGAACCCCATAGGACTGTAGCTAATATTACCCGGTATGAGACGAACCCCATTGCACTATATCTTTTTACCGAGCCAAATGTTATCCAATCCGAGGTAGACACTATGCGGAGGAAGGGCATCATAGGGAGAACACAGTTTGGCCCTGGGACTTTGAAGAAAAGAGGTTCCTTGTGATACCAAGACCACCACACCAGTGCACATACACGTCTGCTCCCGCTTCAGTCTGTGGTCCCAGGGAGGCTCTTAACATCATTGGGGCCATCTTCGTTAACAATAAATTGACCCTGGACATGGAAGTCCAATGCAGGGCTGCTCATCTCAATCACACGGTTGGAATGAGTCCCTAGGGAGGGTGTCCAATGCCAGCATAGACACCTCATGCCAAGAAATCTGCGATAGCGAGTTCGATAGGCACACGTTGTTGGAGTGGAAGGGGCAAACTTTTGTTGTACTCAATGTTTCAGAGGCAAAGGAATGATGCAGTTGGGTAGCAATGAGAATTGCGGTACAATAATGCATATACCGAACCTGCAATCGGGTACCTCTACATTGAAGGATCTGTATTGGCAATGTGGAAACCTTGCCTACAACTAGCTCATCCCTGGATAGCGTGGCCTCTGCATCCTCGTTACCCTACACACCACAACCCTGGTTATCCCTGGAGAAGATCAGAATAAAACAACTCTGTTGCATCAAGCTCAAAGGAGTAGAACTGTCGAGTATTTTGGCGGGGCTCAGTACAAGGACGTTCACAGAAGCTCAAGTAATCGCTGGAGGATCAATACTGTTTTTCACCATGCACACACAAGCCAAAGCCCGCTTTTACAAATAACCAGATGAGAAATTATGAAACTCAAAACAGTACTGAGCTCGGCCTTAACGCTATCAAAGAGGAGTTGAGAACCATCATCCTTATGGTGATGCAACATCAGTATGTGTTGGATTTGATGACCGCTATGGACGGTGGAGTGTGTGCCCAGATTGGTTCTTCCTGTTGTACTTTTATCCCAGGAAATGACCTGGATAACGGGTCATTAGCACATGCTATCCAAGATCTGCATTGTCTACAAACCGATATGTAGAAGGAGGGAGGTGCCCCGAAGCAGGACTGGTTGCTTTGTAGTTTTAGTTTTTCATGTCAACGAAGGTCACGAAAGGTGCAGGCCCAACAATAGCAATCTCAGTACATGCAATGTGGACATCTGCCACCACTTGTACCTACATAATGGCCATCAATGCTATGTCAATGTATACCGTAACTTGTGCCCACACAACAGCACTAACATCAGCAATGATGATTCCAATGCAATCCGTGATTCATGCTAATACAATATTATTGTTGCAAATAAGAACAATGTCAACGTGCGTTCAGACCAGAACAAACATAATCTTGTTAATACCATCACAAACAATATCAATGTACAAAATGACAACTGTATGCGTAATAATGTTATTGTAAATAAAAATGATACCAGTGGCTGTCATATCATTTTTAGCAGTTTAGATGAACTCACATCATTGCTGTCAGATTCACCTAAGATGAGCTTTCCGTCAACCCACAGTCAGAGGTACGTGGTCAGGCTGGTCTTGAGACCCCTACCCATGCCTATCGAGTAACAGGTCAGAGGTGGGGTCCTTCATAGACCAAAGACAAAGATGCACCCAGGGGAAACCCTGATCGATTCTGCACATTGATAGTTGCAGCACAAACAAGCCCTGGCATTTTACAAGCAGTGTAGCTGACTGCTTTGTATTCACCACCAAGGGTTGTATACTTATGGAAAAACAGACTTACCCAGGTACCATTTAGTGATTTAGTGATTACAGCAGAGTCCAGATTAAAGTTTTCCTGTAGTGCCAATAATAAAATACTTTTTTCCCTTTTTTTTTATAGCACACCGCTCTCCGCCTTAATTTAGGTTACCTGAGTCCTACCACGCCGCGCTTTCATAGGCCGACCCAGCACAGACCCCGGCCGTTCGCCCTCTCTATATGTGCGTGCTGTAGCATGCTTGCCCAGGTGCTTCTCTTCACTATCAGCAACAGCATGATATTCCTCCAGCACTGACTTAATTTCCCCATCTAAAGTCTCATCGCCCTCAGCGAGCCACCGCAGCTCTAGATTTTTTAATTTACCTTCCAGTTCAGTCAGTGTTTTTCGGATAGCCTTATGCACTCCAGAGTGCTTAGCCATTGCGACACCCCTAATGTACACCTTAAACGACTCCCAGACAGTCTGGAAACTATCTACTGAACCAATATTAGTGTCAAAAAAGGTTTCAATGGAGTCAGCCATCTCCTCCCTAAATACTGGATCCAATAAGGAATAAGGAGGGAACCTCCACGTAAATGGCGGCAGACGCCTACTAGGGGGCTCCAATACCAGCAGCAGCAGTGAGTGATCCGAGAGCGTGCGTGGCAATACCGCACACTGTCGTACCAGATTTATTAGGGTAGTAGAGACCATCCAATAATCAATACGTGTGTGTATGTTGTGGTACGCTGAATAATGTATAT
Source organism: Lissotriton helveticus (assembly GCF_964261635.1). Lineage (NCBI taxonomy): Eukaryota > Metazoa > Chordata > Amphibia > Caudata > Salamandridae > Lissotriton > Lissotriton helveticus. The sequence goes on along the minus strand of NC_136070.1, from coordinate 1,131,884,896 downwards.
AACCCCCTCTCACTCCACTCCTCGTTCGCCACACGTCACACACGCCCAAACACACCAGAACTTCCTCCAACTTCCTCGCAGCCGCCGCTGGACTTCTAGGAGGGCCCGCTGATCTATCCATGTCCGGGTCCCTAACCAAATTAAAGTCCCCCCCCCACAGGATCTTGGAGTCCCCATATTGGGCGATAATCCTAGCAATATCTCCAAAGAATTCAGGGCAGTCATAGTTTGGTCCGTATATATTGTCCTCGACCCCGGCACTTAGACATGACATACCTGCCATCCGGGTCTTCTTGAAGCAATGTAAGTTTGAGTGATGACCTGGGATTAATCCAGTTCAGTTCCTCCCAGGCATGCGTAGTGAATCCAGCCGAGTTGATGTTACCCTCCAACCCTCTGGACCTCAGCATGAGGCTTGCTTGTGGCAGATGCATCTCCTGAAGGAGAGCCAAATCAACATTCTGCCTATTGAGGTCATTCAGGATCTTCCTAAGCTTACGGTAATCATTGAGACCCCTAACGTTCCATGACAGTACACGCATTTCCCCCACCCGCTCCCGGGTCTCCTGTGATTCATGTGACATTAACTACGTAGGCAAAACGTATTGTGTAGCAGGCAAATTTGTGTACTAGCGTGCTGTGTGTCATCCGCTTAATAAACAATCAACATCCTAAACATCCCCCCTATAAAACCTCCCTCTCCCCCCCACCCCTCTCCCACAGCAGACCTCCCCCATCTTGGCTGCATGTAATCCAATCCCATGTCCCCTCCTCTCCATGTCCCCCAACCTTTAACCCCCTCAAAGGAGAGAGCAACAACAGTGTGAGGCACACGTGAGCGGAGGTAGCCCCTCGTGTCTAAACTTCAGCAACTACCAGCAGCTATTAGAACTTGCCCTAGTCCTCACATGTCACCACAATCACATTTTCAGCATAAGCAATTAAGCGCCAAACCCCCCATAAGCGTATCGAAAGGCCTCCGTGGAGTTATTCATGTTATTAATCACAACTTTTACTCATAGGGGTGCCCTAGTGCTCCTGGACTCAGTTTCGCTTTATAAATTCTGTTGTTATGAGGCAATCCCAGTTAATACCCAGTGACAAATTCTCTTATTCACAGCCACCCTGTCCATACCAGGTGGGGATCAGTGATGTAACGACTATAACCAGGCATTACATTGATTTTCACCATAATATCACATACCTGAAAACGATAACCATCCCACCACTTAGTCCCCGCCACCTCACACCGCCACCACTACTTCCAGTTTAATTTATCAGTCCTGTTCTTCCAGCGCAGCCCCGTCCGACTCCTTCCGTTCTTTTGTCCAGCTCTTGATGGCTTGCTGCAAAACCTTAGGGTCCGTGAAGATATGTGATCTCCCTTATCTGTTTACCCGCAGCTTTGCAGGATACAGCATGGCGTAGTCCACACCAAAATCTTGAAGCTGCCTCTTGAGTGGTACAAAGTGTCTGCGAGCCTCCTGTACTCTAGCAGTGAAGTCAGGATACAGTGAGAGTTCCGACCCTTCATATCACAAAGTTTTCTTCTCCTTAGCAACACGGAGGGCCGCATCTCGATCCCGGTAGTTAAGTAGCTTCGCTATCATAGGACGCGGTGCCGCACCCGGCGGAGAGCCCTGTGTGCTCTCTCCACCACAAACATTGCCAAAAAGACATCGTCCCCCAGCAGTGTCACAAGCAATTTCTCGACGAACTGTTCCATGTTTCCCGTGGCCGTCGATTCCGGAAGGCCAACGAGTCGCAGATTACAGCACCGGGAACGTGCTTCTATGTCCTCTGTCTTGTCCTGCAGGATGCGCATAACCTTTACCAATTGTTTATGATCAGCGTCCAGGGTGGTGTGGGCCTCTTCAACCTCCGTTATGCACCTTTCAATCATATCCAGCCGTTCAGCGTGCTTATTAAGGCGTTCCACCATTCTATCCATCCTATACGTTGGGGCGTCCATTTTGGTGCCCAAGGATGTGATGCCACTCTGAAGGGATTTCTCCATTGACATTAGGATAGTTCGTATATCCGCTTCGGAATCCTCTTGCGCTGGCGACGGCCCCCTAGCGCCTCCATCAGGAGGGGGGTCCTGTGCTTTGGATCGCTTCTGGTCAAAGACCAGCTTCGTCTGGGTCTTTTCTCCCTTGCCCATGGTTACTGGTAAAACCTACTCCAACTGGTAACCTACAGTCACACTCGTTCCCCGGCCTGGTGGTAGGTTAGAGACCTATTCTGGATTGCTATGTCACATCCGCGGTTATGGCCACTCACGGCCCACAGCCACGATCAACGATGAGCACTCTTCGCAGCCCCTGCAAAGTACTGCTTTGTTACCAGCACACGATGGTCAATGGGACAGCCCATCCTCAGACATCCAACAGGGTGGGCATCAATAATTTAAGTCAAAAGTCTCTGCCCAAACTCAGTAGGCCTGTTACCTGCCACACCCGATTAGCGTTTTAACTGCGCAGGTTGTAGATCATAGGCGCAGTCATCAGCTCCCCACCTGCCACACAGCCAAGCCCCAGGGGGTGCAAGGGTGCCCCTAACATGCGTATCCACTCACAGTTTTCCTCCAACACTGGCCGATCACCAAGCTGTCCTCCACAATTCCAAGACGATATGGGGCTCGCAAAACAGGCCTCAGCCTCCGGCGATTCCACGTGCAACCAGTCGCTCCACCAGGTCGGTCCTCACACCTTGCCACCTGTCCTGAGCGATGTCAAGCCCCGGGGAGTACAGGAGTGCCCCTGTATTGCGTGCCACCACTGATTTGTCTATAGGCCTTATTAGACCTCCAGGCTGCCTGCACAGTTCCAGTTCAATATGGGGCATATGTAATGGGCCCCAGCCCCCGGCGCCCTCACGAGCAGCCCCCCCGGGGGAGGCTGCGAGCAGTCGACTCGCCCGCCCGTTCCCCACACCGCAAGGACGCGCCCAGACAACTCCGCCGGGGATCCGGCTCCGCTCCACGTGGCAGGGCCTCATGGCACCCCACCATCTCAGCAGCTCCTTCGGTCTGCCGCCAGCAGATCACCCGCAGGCTCCGCAGTTCTCCGGCGCTCCCCCTCCTGCCGCCAGTGCAATCGGGGCTCACGCAGGCAACAACTCAGAAGAGCCCCGCCCCCGCAGCACCGCGGACAAGGTCCGGCCACATGCAGTGACGAAGCCTGGCAGCAACAGCCACTGTGCGTCGGGGATCGGCAGCCCAGTCACTGGGCGATGTTCAAACTCAATGCCTCACTCTGTAGGTTGCAGTCCGGACCGATCTTTCACCCCCAGACTACTTCTGATGCTAGAGGGACAGTTTTGAAGTTCGAAAAACTGTCTTAGCTGAAGGATAATTAGCGGATAATTCGGTGACTCGGCAGAGCTCCGGGCTCAGGCGGCCATCACGCTCCCGAGCTAGCCCAATAAAATACTTAGGTAACATTATTCCTCATTTTACCACTGAAAAGTATTTGTTTATTCATTCACTTGTTTATTTCAGAGATTTATAATTTGTTGGTCTAGACCCCAGTATCTTAAATAGAATCCCTATGGTTCCTAAACAAAAACTGACTTGACAAGTGGTCATTTCTAGCAATTTTGGCTGTTATTTGTTACTTACACCTTAAGCTCACTCGCAGTCTATAGCAATTAGGATTTAAAAAGTAATCTGTTTAATACATTTTGTCCAGTTGTGTGAGTTTCATCTGTCACATCCTGTAAGCATTGGGTTTTAAATGGACTTATTGCATTTTTTTTGCATGCGCGTAACTTCATGTAAACCCAATTATTGGGATTCCTTACACTTATCCTGTGCAACTGTGTAATATTTGTTTGATCACAGTTCATTTTGCGGAAACTGTGAAAATGGATGTGTGCTGTGGCTGCATGCGCTGTCTACTAATGCTCATTGGACAATCTTAGAAACAGGTCTAGCTTAGCAGTTTGAACTGGACTGTTTCTGTTGGAGCAGCATCAAGACTAATTTGCCTATGGCTGGGCCCAAACTGAGGTGGATTAGTGGGATAAAGAACAATGCTACACCAAGCGATTGCCAGTGGTTAGACAATACAAGAATCCTCCCATCACCTTTTGGGTGCTTGAAACAGTTGGGGCAGTACATTGAGCTTTTATCTCAAGCGCCTCATGTAAGTGAGGGCACACTATACATAAAATTTTCATGCAGACAACTGCCAAGTGTAATTCATCTACATGTTATGCAGTGTGGCACAATACACGAACAAGAGTAGCATACCAGTTCCACTCTTACAACCCACCTACCCGTCCAATCAATCATTGTTGCCGTGATCTGTAGAGTCTTAGCAGTAGGTGCCTTCTGGAAGGAGCCCTAAGGAGGAAAAAAGTCAAATGGCAAAAAATGTTGAAGAGGATTATGAGGTTCCTGGGCAGACCAGAGGTCACTTGGTTCAGAGATCAAAGAGGCAGCCAGAAAAAGAAGTATGAGGTTCCAGAAGGGATCTAATGCAGCCATCAGATATGGCTGATTGAAGCTGAACTGTAAAGCTGGCACCAGAAGGGAAACATACAGCAGGAACGGGAAAAGGAACTGCCAAGGAGTCCAGGGAAATCCCAGGAAATGGGCAGAAGAAAGAAAACATTATGATGAACCACTTGAAGTATTGCAACACAAAGAGTAGAAGAACTTTTAATCTTTTATAGACAAATTACACTGGAAGAAGCTGGGTCAGCTGGAAACCTAGCTTGCCACTTGCCTGTGGCCTCCAGTTCCTGCTTGTTCCAGACTGATCCAGTGATACTGCAGCTGCCCGGGGTTTCCTGCTGGGATTTTCCCGATTGGGTTTTCCCACTCACTGTTCTTCCCACCAACAGTAGCCCTGCCTTCCCCATGACCTACGTAATGCAAGCTGCAGCGCGACTGTGCGCAGCGGGCAAGCTGCTGGTGTGCCAAAGGCAAGCCTAGCGCCACCCACCATGACCCCTGGCCCTTGCACCCCAGAAGATACACCATCTCCGAGCACTACACCTTCAACCCAGGACACTGCAACAAACCCTGCTACCGTGCTGACCCATGTCCCACCTTTCACCTGCGCTCACTGTCACTTCACCTGCCACTGCATACACACCTGCCCCCGAATAGCCCCACCCCAAATGCACCACAGATACCACCTGAACACAAACACAAATTTGCATGCACCCTTCTCAAGACATGCTCACTACGCAGGCATTCCACTGAATTGTGGGACCTCATCGCCACCCTTGCACCTGACATTGTCTCCCTCTCTGAGACCTGGCTCAACCTCACATTTACCACAGACATTGCCATAGCGATCCTCAGTGGATATAAAATCTCTTACCAGGACCACACCTACAAGCCTCATTTTCCAGATAAAGAGTAACATCCAGAGAAAATCCTCCAAAAAGGCCAGGTGGTACACCCAAGAACTCTGAACTGTGAAACATGACAGCAAACACTTGGAGAGGAGATGGAGTGCTAGCAAGAACACCTCTGACGGGGCAGCCTTCAAGACCTCCCTCAACCTCTACCCCGCCTGCTGAGGGCCACAAAAAGACAGCCCTTGCCTCATGCATAGAAACCAGTGCCAACAACACCAAGCAGTTTTTCAACATCATTAAGGAATTCTCATACTCGGCTGGCAGTGAAAAGAGCATCAAATCTTCACAGGAGCTGTGTGACAACCTTGCCTACTTCTTCCACAAAAAGATCACAACCATATGCAGAAACTTATAACCCCAACCCTCACTTACGTTCTTCTTCAACAGATATGTCACCACCGTAGCCAACATGAACCACACAGTGACCACCTATCCTCTCCACCCAGGACATCACCTCCACCATGAAATCCATCTACTCAGGAGCTCCCATAGACTCATGGCCCACCACATTTTCAACTTCAGAAACTAAAGGATCAGCCAGGAACTCACCACCACAACATTTCCCGATGCCTGGAAACGGGCCGAAGTCAGACCACTACTCAAAAACCCTCCACCTTCCCCAGCGAACTCAAAAACTACCTTCCAATCTCCTTGCTCCCATTCCCAGTGAAGGTACTGGAAAAGAACATCAAAAATCAACTCATTACACTCCTGGAACAAAACCATCTACTCAATGACTCTAAATCCGGCTCCGCAGCGATCGCAGCACCAAAACTGCCCTGATCACAGCCACCGACAACATCCGAACCCTCCTCGACTGAGGAGGAACATCAGCTTTCATCCTCCTTGACCTCTCGGCAGCCTTCGATACCGTAACCTACCACATGCCAATCGAACGACTCCACTACATCAGCATCTAAGGGGAAGAACATAGAGGATCCACCTTTCACCTCTGAACCCAAAGAGATCACCTGCAGTGTCCTCAGGGCTCATCCCTTAGCCCCAAGCTCTTTAACACATATATGACCCCGTCGGCCAACATCGTCAGATCCCACGGTCTCAAAATAATTCCCTACATATAAAACACCCAATTCATCCTTTCACTCACTAACTACCCCACCATCACCAGAACCACCATCCACAGATGCATGACGAATGACACTGACCGGATGAAGAACAATTACCCGCAGCTGAACACAGATAGGATAGAAATACTGATTCTTGGCAACAGCAGCAACACATATAATGACTCCTTTGAGCCGCCAGACCTAGACCCCACCCACTCTCTCCAATTATGCCAGAAATTTCAGAATCATCATTGCCAACAAGCTTATCATGAAATCCCAGATCAACGCCATCTCCGACCTGCTTCCTCACTGTCCATGCCACATAAGATTTTCAAGTAGCTGACCCTGCATACAAGCCGCGTTGTGACACAGGCCCTCATAACCAACCGGCTGGACTACGGCAATGCCCTTTACATAGGAATCCCCACACACCTCTTACAGACACTTCTGACCATACAGAACGTTGTAGCCAGACTTATCCTTGGTCTTCCCCGATGAACCCATATCACACCCCACCTCAATCACTGGCTCCCTGTACAGAAGAGATGCCAATTCAAGCTGCTGACCCATGCATACAAGGCTCTACACAACATGGACCAACATACATTACCCAATGCCGGCACTTCCAACAACTGTTGAGAAGACTGTGCTCTGCCTTCCTTTTACTTGCACATATTTCCTGCATCTACCGGAGCAGCAGTGGAGGAGGCTCCTTATCCCACATCGCAAAGACATGGAAAAGCCTCCCCATATACCTCCGAACCATCACCTCACTTCCAGAATTCCTGATGGTCCTCAATTCTTGGCATTTCGGATAAGCCTCCGGGACCTGCAAGCAACTGGATACCCTATTGGATGATTAGCTGGGCTTTATAAATCGTGATTGATTGATTGAGTCTCCATATTGGATTGTGAAAGCTTCCCTAGGATTCTGTAATGTGGTGGCCATCTTGTAACAGGTGTCACAATACCATCTCAGAGATCCACACTGAAGGACTCTGGGAAGAAGAAATGTCACAGGCAGATGGTGGCACTGAAGGTGTCGCCCAGTGAGAGTTTCCCATGCAGAGGCGCAATGGTGGAAGAGGCCGTACCATTAGGCTGGCTGCTGTGAGGTACTTCTATTTAAAGAGCGTGGTGGCCCACCTGGTGTTGTTAGGACTCTACTTGCACTCATGGTGCAGAGGGAGCAGTGCATCCTGCTTGCCCAAGATAGAATCAGGAGGAGAAGGAGGGCTGGGCAGTGGCCACTACAGCTGCAAAAACGAGGATTTGCCTGGAGGAAGAGTTGGATGGAAAAGAAAATGGAAAATGCATTGGTATATGCTGATATACATAAATAGTCTATAGTACAATGAATGATGGAATAAGCTGTTTTCATGCAATTACCACTATTTTTCCAACTTTAACTTACACAGCAGTTTTAACAATTTTGGGAAAGCCAAAAGGTCTGGCATTAGCAAGCAAGTACAAGGCTTAATATGTTTCTAGTTGTTAACAGAAGGATGTTAAGATATAAAAAATACAAAAACAAACCAAAAGCCTAAAATATTAAATAAAAAATCAAGTGTCTATAATTTCAATAATGCAGTACAGGTGCTTCCTAGGAGGCAGGTGTACTTTTTAGTTTTAATTAGCATTTCAGGTTACTAATTCGTCTCTATACAAAGAAATAGTACAATTGCTTAGAATTACTGTAACTAAGGATATATAGTAAACAAACAAGGATTGTTAAAAAAGAAATTAAAAAGAAATAAGGATAAAAATGTAATTTAAAACAAAAACTGGTAGGGGCGTGGCTTGGCGCCCGACGGGAATGGCAGCACCCGAGTGAAGCTCCTCGGTGTTATCGGGCGGCTGCAATCTTCTCGTGCTGCTCCAGCGCTGACACCGGAATGTGAGGAAGTCGGAACTTCTACTCCTCCTCTTCTGACCTTCGTGGTTTTGCTCAGCAGCGGTATATCGATTTTATGAACAATGTGATTCTCCCATTATCGTCGCTGCTTCGCGACTGCCATTTTGTTTTTTCAATCGCGCTGTGATGCCGATTTTCAATGTTTCTTATGAAAGACTGTGACTTTTTCTCACCTACCGCTATCATTTCTCCTGGCTGCCTATTTCTCCTTGGATACCAGCATACCTTCTCCGCATGTTTCCAGGGTTATTAATGTGCCTATTCTGACTGACTTCATTACAACAGCCATTTTGTACTTCTTTCCTCCTCAATAACTTTCTGATATTTTTGGCCCTGCTTTCGTTGCTCTTCTTTATGGGCAGGTCCAAAGGCACGTTTTCTATGAAAGCACCAGAAAAGCATATCTTATTTAAGAACTCGAAGCTTTTTACCGAGTTCTCACATTTGCAAGACTATTTATCTCCTCCTCCAGCGGAAAACATGGCGGTTTCTGACCCTGCGCTGGTGAGTTCTGGAAAATCTATCTCCAAACGCCTCAAGCATAACCCTCCATCACCGCCTAAATCCACCTCGCCCCTCTCAATGGAGATACTATTAGAGGAAATTAGGGCATTACGCCCATTTATGGAAGACACTAACACAAAGCTTCAAGTCCTCACTGACACCTGGTCACAACTCGGCAACAGAGTTACTGCAGTGGAACGATCTATCTCTTCCATTACAGATACCTGCGCGAAATTCTCTCCTCTTCAATCTCAAGTCTCTGTACTTCAGCGTCAAGTTGAGGAGCTTGAAAATCGTAACAGACGCAATAACCTCCGTATTTATGGACTTGCAGAGGGACAGGAGGGGTCCGACCCCCTCACTTTCTTTAAATCTTTTATCCCCAATGTCCTTCATATGCCAGAGGACATCGTGCTTAATATTCAAAGAGCGCACAGATTAGGCTGTCCTTCCTCATCCGCTTCCCCCTCAGAGAAGCCGAGAGGGGTGATCCTGTATTTTTTGGCGTACACTGACTTATTGAAAGTTCTTTCTGCAGCCAAATCATCTGAACGTGTTATTGGGTCCGGATCCACTTTATTTTTTAACCAGGATTACGCCAAGGCTACCGCGAACAGAAGGAAGGCTTTCCTAAACATGAGACCTGCTCTTCGTGCAATGGGAGCTCGATATGGACTATTCCACCCATGCCTCTTTTAGGTCACCTACAACAACAGGACAACGACTTATGAGGATCCGCTCCGTCTTCAAAGTTTCATAAACGCTCATCATACTGACGCCATGGACTCTTCTTCCTCAAATGCTGGCTGATTATATGTCTTCCTTTTGGTTGTTGACTTGCCTCCTTTGTTAGTCTGTTGGTTTAATGATTGACTTACATTTTTCTCTTACCTTGTCGGTTTATTTATCGTCTTCTCTTTGTTCTTGTTTACTCCCACAGTTCTTTCCTTCTCCTGACGTGATACCTCCCGGTCCTCCGTTTTGCTTGGTCCCGGTCGTGCCATCCACCCCGTATGGTTCCTCCCTTCCCCTTGTATCCTTGAATCCTCCCTTGTAGGTATGTTTTTGGTTCATGTATTCCTTTGGTTGTTCATATGTAGTCTTTTCTTACTGCTTTCTTCGCTTACTCCTGATTTTCTCCAGTCCTTTTTCCTCCTCCTATGCTTTCTCTCTCACCTCTTCTCTTCCTTTTATTATTCGTTGTTCTTTTCCTTCTTCTTTTATTGCTTCCTATCTTTTCCTATTCATCCTTCACCCTCTTAGTTATTTTATTTTCCGTCTCTCTTTTTCTAGCTCCATCTTCTCTCATTTGCAACATAATTCATTTTTAAGCTTGTTTATTGCTTTGTATGCTTTTTTATATAGGAATGCTTACTTCTTCTGATTACATTCAGAGTTACCTCATGGAATGTTAAAGGGTTAAATAATCCCATTAAAATACAACGAGTACTATCCCATTTGGCTAGACTGAAAACTGACATTGCCATGCTACAAGAGACCCATCTTTCTGACATTGAAGCTTCTAAATTGAAACGGCTATGAGTCGTTCATGGGAAAAAGAATGGTGTTGTTATCTTAGTTCACAAAAAATGTAATGTTTCTGTTACTCATCAGGAAACTGATTCTGATGGTCGCTGGGTGATCACAAAATTAACAGTTGACAATGTACCTGTTGGTATTTTTAATGTATATACTCCGGTCTATGTTGACAATAATTTTTGGCCACTTATTTTGGATAAACTAATTTCTCTTGATGACAACTATATCATTTTTGGCGGTGATTGCAATCAAGTTCATGACCCTATTCTCGATAGACACTCCCCAGTTAAATTTATCAAGTCCAAAATGCATACTCAATTTACCTCCACCATTCGTCGTAAATATCTGACGGCCATTTGGAGGCTCCGCCTTCCTGACCTCCAGGAATTTAGTTCCTTCTCCCCTCCTCATAAAACACAATCCCGTATCGACTACCTGTTTCTTAGCAAGTCCCTTACTCAATGTGCCCTCGCCTCAGAAATAGGTTCTATCCTAGTATCGGATCATTCCCCAGTTTTTGTTGATTTTGACCCAATCCCTTTTTCTCCCTCCCCGGGCAGATGGCGTTTCAATATTTCCCTTCTTGCAGACCCTAAGTTCTCTGGTCAATTCAGTTCTTTAGTTGAAGACTTTTTCACTACTAATATCACCTCTGAATCTTCTCCGACCATGATATGGGATTCCTTTAAACAACCGCTAGAGGTTTTATAATTAATTACGTCTCTCAGAAAAAAAAGGGTTTCGAGCAGAGATCTTCCCTTCTGCTTGCCAAAATTAAACAGCTAGAATATTCCTACTATCGTTCACCCACATACTCTTCCTTGAAAGATCTCATCACTGCCAAGGTCGCTTACAATAAATTATCTACTGACGCTGCTGCTTCCTATCTTTTGAAGAGTAGTTCTCGTTACTATGGGGGCCAAAACAAAATGGGGAAACTCCTGGCTAACTATTTGAAAACTCGGCAGGACAGAACTCGGATTGCTTCTATAACAGACTCTACCGGTAAATCCCATTTCAAAGATACTGATATCTTGCAGGAATTTGTCAGCTTTTATAAACAACTTTACACTCCTGAATTCATTCCCCCTCCGTCTGATTTATCCTTTTACTTTCAATCACTCACTCCTCCTTCTTCTTCCCATATTGATTTTGATTAGCTTGAGACGGATATAACCTTGGCGGAAATCTCTCATGCAGTTTCGTTCCTAAGGCGTGGTAAAGCTCCTGGCCCGGATGGCTTCACTATTGAATTTTATGATCATTTTTCAAAACTTCTTCTTCCACATCTGGGCCTTCTTTTTAATTCTTTTATCGGTAATGGTTCTTCCCAAGGTACATTTCAAGATGATATGATTTGTCTGATCCCTAAAGATAATTAAGATCCCTCGTTTTGTAAGAATTACCGTCCCATTTCCCTTGTAAACACGGATTATAAGATCTTTGCCAAGTTGCTTGCTTTGCGTATTGATCCCATTCTACCTGAACTCGCTGGCCCTGAACAATCTGGTTTCATCAAGGGGCGTTTGTCCTCTGACAATTCTAGAGTCTTCTTCAACGTCCCTAGTAAAGCTTCTTCTGTCAACTACCCACTTGCAGCCATAACTTTAGATGCCGAAAAGGCGTTTGACAGGATTAGTTGGGATTTTATGTTTCACGCTCTTAATTGGATTGGCTCTCCCCCTAAATTGATTTCTCTTATCTCCCTCTTATACTCCGGTCCTAGAGCTTCTATCTTTGCTAATGGGGAGATTTCTGAGTACTTTTCCCTTTCCAGAGGAGTTTGACAGGGTTGTCCCTTATCCCCCTTACTGTTTATCGTGGCACTAGACCCATTTCTAACAAAAATACAACAGGACACTCAAATCACTGGCTATAATCCGGGCCCTAATCAAGTCAAATTAGCCGTCTATGCTGACGACATCCTTTTGTATTGTTCCAACCCTGAATCCTCTTTACCTTCTTTTCTCCATCAGGTTGATGCTTTTTCGTTGGTCTCGGGGTATCGCCTTAATCGTGATAAGTGCGAAGTTTGCCCCTTAATGTTTTGTGTCTCCGTCATTATTTCGACCAAACTGGTTTCTCCTGGCAACCGAACAAAGTAAAATATTTAGGACTATGGTTCTCCTCTTCTATTTCGACCACTTTGAAAGCCAATTTTGATTATATCACTAAAAAACTGTCTGACTCTATCACCAGATGGCACCCTCTTTACCTCTCTTGGTGGGGTAGATTAGATTCAATTAAAATGATGCTAGCTCCTATCATCTTATATTCTCTTCCTATGATACCTGTTCGAATACCTGGATATTACTTCAGAAGATTGGATTCAATCCTGCTGAAGTTTCTCTGTAAGAACAAACCGTCTCGGATTGCTTTATCCTCTCTTAAAAAGGATAAGATCAATGGAGGTGTTAAGTTTCCGGATTTTAAATCCTACCATTATTCATTTATCCTTAAACAAATCTCTCATCTCGCCGTTTGACTTTCCTGAGATTCTTGCTTTTTCTGATAATGCTTCTTTTTTGCACTCTCCTTTTAGTGCTTACTCACGTCATCTTTTAACTCCCCTATTACCCTTGTCTTATCCCTCTCTTACATCTTTATCTCAGTAACCCATTTGGCACAATAAACTACTCCGAATCAAAAACCGCTCTTTTTTCTGGAAATCTTGGAAATCAAAGGGTTTACTGTGGATTTCCCAACTCCTGCTCGATAATGTTCCTTTAACTATTGCTGATCTCCAATCTCAATGTCTTCTTCCTAACACTTTTAGGAAACAATATGATCTTCTACTCCCTGCTCTTCTCCAATATCTTCATTCTCTCCCTTCTTCCTCTGTTCTTCCTTCCCTCTGTTCCACTCTCTTCCCGCTTTTAGGCTCTTCTCCTCCAGCTTCTCGTATTTACAAATGTCTGCTAACCCCCTCTGAACGACTCAAAACGAAGACTGAATTGGCCGGGGAACAGGACTTGTCAGTATCTCGGCCCATCTCTTAATGGGATAAGCTGTGGTTAAAGATTCATAAAACATCTAGGGCTGCCAATACTATTCAAATCCTATATTTAATTTACCAGCGATTGTTACTCTCTCCGGCTAAATTGGCATCATTCTCTCCCGATATCTCATCTAAGTATTGGTCCTGTCCTTGTCAGCCTGCAGACTTACTCCATATGCTATTTTATTGTCCCAATATTGATACCTTTTGGCGTTCAATTTGGTCCCATACGAACACTATTTTTAACATTAAGCTCCCCTTCTCCCCCTCTACTGTCCTATTGGACTCCTTATCTCCAGATCTGCCCCATTCCCCTTCTCACTTTAAGTTACTGGATTTACTTTTGGCTGTAGCCTTCCACTTGATCACCTCCAATTGGAAAGATTCGACAAAAGTCAATTACTCTGCATGGTGGAATGCTATTTGTTTCAATCACAGACTTGATACTAACTACGTTACCCCTGTTTCCCTTGCAATTAAGAGGGATTTATTATGGATTCCTCTTACTACTTATTTATCCACTCTCTTTACACCAATTTAACCACCATTGGTACCCCTACCAACTCATCTGATGAAGTCCGTAAACCTCCATGATTATCCTTTGGTTGTCTTTTTGCATAACTTTTCTTTTATTTCTTCCTAATTATTATTCATTGTTCATGTTTTGCCTTTATTATTGTTTCACTTACTGCATACATTGTTGTATTTGCTTATGCTGCATTACTTAATTATTTTTTATACGATTTTATTTTCTTTTTCCTTCCTTTTTCTTAGTTCAGAGATACGTGTTTATTGATTCCGTTTCATTATTTCTCTGCATAATATTTTTATCGCTTTCATATAATTTTATATTGCCTTGATGCACTGTTATTATCTGTTTATTATGCTTGGTTTCAATAAACTTGAACTTAAAAAAATAAAAAAAAACTGTCTAAAACATTTGACCACCAGCTCTATCACTGAAGCGCACCTCTTTTTAGGCGAATGTTCACATGTGCTCAGGCAGAATGCATCCTTTCATAGTGCAAAGGAGCGAATGTCTGAAATTGGCGGACCCATTGATCCATGTTGTATGCAGTGTTGAGAGGAAGCAAAATGTAAATGACTGCTTACCCGCCCAATGAATGAAGTGGCCTGAGCAAAAGCATCTCTATGTATGTATCCATCTATTTTTATTTATATTATTTATTTGATTGCATGAGGCTGGCAAGATAGCTAAAGCTGTCTCTATGCCATACCTAAAAGGGAATGATGTAGACATAATTGTACAGGTGATTCACAACAAAATGTATTAACATATTACAAAGTAAATATATATCACTTTATATAATAAATTCATCAAGACTGGAGCATTCTCATATTGTACCATGAATTCATCAAGACTAGGCCTTTTTCTAAAAGGTACAGTATCACTGCATTTTAATATGGCTCAGAGGTGAGGAAAAATTATTTAAAAAATGAAGATAGTTGGTATTGCCTACAGTTTTCTGGATGGACTATATTTGAGCAGATTTGTGGATTGCTTATCGCCAAACGTATCCCCTAGGTCCATTTTATGTCATAATAAGGATGTCCTAAGAACTATTGATTCAATCTTCAATATTAAAAGCAAAGCAATCTATAATGGAGAATATGTTAGTATTGCATGGAATATTTATTGTCATTTTAAAAAACGATGAAGACACATCAATGCACATTTTACTGGTTTTGTTTAGTCTAACATAGGGAAGGGGTAAAGCAGTCACTCTCAACAATAGTAGTCCAGGAAAAGGAGTTTCTTCTTGTTCACAGTAAGATTAGAGAATCTGAGGGGAAAATACAGCATCTAAGTCTAAAAGGAAGAGTGAAATAGAAACACCTTCCCCTGATATAAAGAACCCTTATTTGAATGAGTTATGGGCGCTCCTGATAATAAATACAACTTCTTGGGAATATAATGTAGAACAATCATCAACAGATACCAAAGAGAAAAAAAGGATCAAAATAATACAATTGATCCTAATTTTAATACTTGAATATATGTATTTATTTAGGATCTTTACAAAGCACTGCCATCAGCTATTTCCCCTGAGTGCTGGAAATAAATGAAAATATGGGCTCAAATGTAAAGATGAAACGAAGCGGATAACAAAAACTGCCTGCATTTATCACTGTCTGGTGGTGCAGGTGATTTTGAAATAAATATGTTGCTAAACAAATAGACAGCATCATTCAATTATTGAGATAAAAAATATTTAATAATAATTACCTGCGAGAGGTATTCCAAGTAGCCAAAGTAGACAAAACTTACTCTCAGGTGTGGTAATTTCATCTATATCAAATACCCATTTCGACACTACTATAAGCAACATATCAAATTATAAAGTACGTTTATGGAAAGGAGTTGATGGTCGACATGCAGGGTTGGTTGTGAATCATGCAGAGGTTAAAGTCTACTAAATAAACTGAAATCAATAAGAGATCAGCATACACAAAAATGTGTGATCGAGTATGCATAAACAGTACACATTATAGCAGCTAATAAGAATCCAGGTAATGCTGTACTTCAAAAAAAGGGTACAAGTAGTTTTTAAGCAAGGGAAGGCAATTTTTAGATACACTTTTCACTGTGTAAAATAACTCCAATTAACATCTTCATTTGAATTGCTCTTTGTGCATTCCTCTGGTTCTTTGGGAGAGCATGAGCCATGCATGGGTCAAAAAGATTTGTTGATATTAAACATACATTGTTGAAACTGAGGGTGATTACTTCAAAGACATTCATGTGGGTTTTTTCATTTGAATGAATGTGGAGGTGAGATCTTGAATAAGGAAACTAGGAAATAAAAATATAAGTGGAGTGCTTATCAATATTGTGAATAATGTATGAAAATGTGAACTAGATATTTTTAAACAAATTAATCATTGTGAAACTTACAACTGTACTGACCTCAGATAAAAAATACTAAGCTTGTCAACGTGTAATTCAAACAATACTAAAATATTAACTATAACATAGAAAGTGACTGAGATTGAGTAGCAGCTGAAATCGTCCTCTCAATACAATGAAGAATTGTGATTGCTCCTAATATAAGTATAATCAAATTCACAAGTTGTATGTGGCAGGTTTAGAGAATTATTACATTGACTAGAACAAGAAATATCTACTGATTAAATAACTCTTTCATTCTTTCAGACAACATCGCAATTGTTTTCTATTTAAATACTACACTGTTCTTAAGATGGCAACAAGTAAAAGAGTGAGTGTGTGATATTAGGAAAATGTGTTCACTTTTATCCAAGCAATCGAGGCAATACACATATGTGCCAACCATATGAAGTTCCTTGCACCAGCTGTATGTTGAAAAGAGAAATAAAAGAAAATAGGTCATTGTACCACCCCTCCCAAGAACTCTGTGAATCCTTATCAGACTATTTCCACAGCAAGATTACCAACATCTGCAACAATTTCAATATCCAACCTGCGACCCTCAACCACAATGAGCTCAACCATCAAGGGGACATCAGACAAACCATCACCGCCTGGTATCCACACACTGCCCCGCCCTGCTTTATTCTTCTCCCTTGCAGACAAGAATAAAGGTTGCAGCCTAATTAATAAGGCATCAGTTTTAATCTCACTTTGTTCATGCTAACACTCTTCTTATCCCACCCACAAATTCCATTCACATAAGGTACAATATAAAACATCGAGGAGCTCCTTCCATTTTAGGAGTTATATCCCACTCTATACCATCGCTGTGGTGTGAGGAGGAACTCTTTAGAGAAGCATGCCACCTTATGGTGGGTGAGGATTTTCGCCTTAAAAAGAAAACTTTTTTTGCTTGTCAGATACATTGATTATCAGCTGAACCCTTGAAGTTGACTCCGCGGTCTTAGACCCAAGAACATTGTTGTGTGTGTACTAAGTCTTTAGACTGAGTCACCATCCTTGTATTGGCCTCCAGTCATAGCGAGACACAACTTGTGACATACTCTATTAACATTCATAAGGTAAGTCAAATTACGGCACACTGAAATAGGGAATTTTAAGAACCAACCTATTAGTAACTAGTCGCAAAATACCAATCACAATTTACGACCAGTATTTTGTAGCCTGCTATTCATAAATATGGCCTAAAACTCTGAACAGATTAAATTTCAAGTTGGCTGCTCTTCTTAATGCCTGGGTCAATTCCGAAAAAGAACCATCTTTTCACAAAATATATATATTTTTTAAAAACATTTGCATATGCATTAAGCTGGTTTCAAAACGTATTGACAACAGATTTTGTTTTTAAAATCCATACGCCAAACTGGTTTGCACTTAGCCTTATTCCAGGAAAGGCTGCTTTTGGAACTTCTTCACAAATTGCATGCCTTTCCTTCCCCCACAGATATGCAAAAAGTATAATTAGTTGATGACACAGTCGAGTAAGTGGGTAGAACCAGTCACTGGTCGTGGCTTTCTTACATTATGTATAAAAAGCGAACTGTAGGGGGTGGGTGAGATTTCCGCTAACTAAACACTTTGTGACAATCCTCTGGGGACAATAAAGGGCTCATTCACAGCCACTTCAATGCTGTAGGAGATCTAGACACATTTATTTCATTTTGTCTGAGGCACTTAAAAGATTAATTTCAAGTAATTATTATTTCTCTTGGAAAGAAGACAAAACCACCCATGGTTATGGTTTTGGCTTGCATTACATTTCCTGCAACGCTTCCTGACAATTAATTGCTTTTGTTATAAGTCATAAGTTCTAATTTGCCCCCTATTGTAGAAGCACGCTTCCAGTTATTTTTTTCCTTCATTTCCCCTCAGTAAGTGCTGTTTTGATACATATAATTGTTGTCGTTTAAAATGTGTGGGAAATAGTCTGTCTTTGTATTGGTAAATGCTCCAAGTTAGTGTTTCGGACATGTATACTATTGAATAGTCCATGACAGTTTAAGATGTAATGCTTTACATTAATGTTTTTTTTTTTATTGGATGTGCTTCATGACTGCCTAGATGTGTTTAATTAAGCGAAAAAAATATTTGCAAATCTTTGATAAATGTGATGTTGTTCCATAAGTTATACTCAACTTTAGAGCGGTGTAATATTTAAACAGTAAGCAATTATGATGTTCTGTTGTTGCAAATAAGATATTAACATGCCAGGTAATGCAAACAGTATTTGAAATTGTGATATCAGATAGCTCGATGAAGTAGATCAAGCACTAACCTTGAAAGAAGCTAGCCTCACATCATAGTAAAAATCTACTTGAATATGAACCCAGAAAACACATTCTTATGAAGAAAAAGCAAATGTATCACTTTCTGTTGGCACTGTGGCCTGTCACTTTCATTCAGAAAGCAATTTTGTAAGGCATAATTTGTGTTATAATTTCCAACCATTAGACTGTAATGATATATAATGCAAGTACTAATAAAGAGATTAAGTGTGACTTTTGTACAGTGTTTGCTTGTATATATACACACACTTACACCTAAATTGGTAGCACACACAGACACCAATGCATATACACATTCAGAGCACCCATACAGGCACCCTTCCCTATGAATACAACACGTATACCAATAGCACAGATAGAATAATGGTTGTGTCTCGTGACTATGAGGATAGCTATGCACACAAAAAGGGGAACGGGGTGAAGAAATGAGGATATCAAGACTAGTTTACTGATACTTCCTCCCAGACTCAAAAATCGTCACACAACAGTATAGTAAACTAATCAAACCTTACACCAAGGTTTTCTTGGGGTACATATCTGATTCAGATGTACACCTACAACAAACCTTGTGGTAAAAAGTTTAGTTTACTAAACTTGTGTATAATGATAGGTGTCCAGGGATCAAAGGACAGTAGCATGACTTGGCTCACAGGATCACTCAACAATACAAATCATGCACAGTGAATGTTGATCTAATTACCTTAACTTAATTATTGTTTAATGTGACCTCAATATGTATAAAGCCTAAGGAAAGACTATGTGTCACATTTCCTGTCTTGAGAAAGACTGGACATATTGAATGCTTTAAATTTAAAAAAATATTGCACCTCATGGGGCGCTGGTGCTTTGTGGCTGTTGGCTGAGTGCTGCTTTGGGCATGCAGGATCAGCACTGGACATAGTTAGGATGCAGTTATATTTAACACAGACTTTCGATGGGAAGTACCCTTTTCTGTTTTACTAGCAAATAGGTTTGGGGCCCTTGAAGAGGTGGATTGACTTTCGACTCCACCTGATCCCACTCCTAGACAGGGGTTGGGGGGACCAATTGAGAGCCTAAACCCAAAATCACTGGATTGCAGTCCCTAAATATTGCTGGTGTGACTGAAGATGCATCAGGGGAGTCCCATCAAAAATCTCACCAGGGACCCCAAGGCTCCGTTGGTGCTACCTTAGCTGTATTTAATAATCAAGCCCCTCTCACCTCTGAACTTATAATCACATCTATGGCCAGGAATAGGTTCCTAGCGGAAGTGGGAGTACCAGACTCCGAGATCGAGCCAGAGATCACACAAACCCCGGACACCTCTGGTCCTAGTGTACATGATGCCAACTCGAACTTGGGCCTAAAATGGAGCTTGCTGATGTGGAACATTGCCGGTATCAAAAACAAACTGCAAAATCCTGATTGGATACAATTTGTACAAAACTATGATGTGTGTATGTTCCAAGAGACCTGGGCTAGTGAGGATATTGCCATGAGGGTATTTGCAACTTTTAATGTGGTAGCAACTATGGGAGGTAGAGGTAGACCATCGGGAGGGTTAGGCACTTGGGTTGCTAGACATCCGGACTGTACTGTTGAACAGCTGAACACCTCATTCGATGATATCCATTGTACCCTCCTCACTTTCAATGCTAGGATTAAAATTTCACTTATTAACATCTATTCCCGCCCGGTAACCCTTGCACAGGAATCCAAGACCATAGACTTGCTTACCACATTCATTGAGCTAGTTCCCCCGAATACTAGGATGGTGTTCGGAGGTGATTTTAACTGTTAATTTGAGCCTCTAGCCCTTCCTACTGACCCTTCGCTCATAGTCGAGGATTCTCTTTGGTTAATCCCTGACCCGCAAATTCCTCCGTTAAGAGCTTGGACCCCCTTGGTACTACAGATCAATGCAGTAACACTAACTCATGCACTGAGGGCTTGCATCGGTCATATTAAGTCAGACCAACCAGGAAAAGCTACTTTTAATAGACCGGGGCAATCATCTTTATTGGAATTATATTCTAGTGGAAGCAAGCATATGGCATTGGGTAGTCGACTTCGCTGTCTGGCCAAGACATGACAACGACCATAATGCTTTGGTACGCGACCTTAAGCTTCCGGATCTTCATAGTCCCCCAATCACTAGCCACTCCTTTGGTACCAACTTATCTTTAGACAATAACAGAAGGAGAATTAGGTGGGAAACCCTGAAGCAGTCACCAGGCAAGGCTGCTGCCCTGTAGTCCCTAATTATTCCACCTTTATTGGTAATGGAGAAGGCTGCCCAGACCCTTAATTCTCCTGAAACCATCGCTCATCTTATGGTTATCCATGCGGATCTGCCCACTAGCCTGACCAACAGCTTTAATCCCCTGATGCACTCTAAAGGCAAGAGGACCCCTAAATCCATTTGGTTTAACAATTCCTGCTGAATACCAAAGGGTGTCCTCATTGACACCATAAAATCCAAAGACAGATCTCTGATAAAAACTAGGAGGACCTTATATAGTGATAGTTTAAAATTAGCCAAAAAGGATTGAGAGTCTAAAAGATGGGATGCGATCAAACAGGCTCTCACTAATAGAGAAATGAGGGCACTTTGGACCCTGGTTCGTACAGTTAGTTGCTCAGAGAACTCACCTATTGAGCCGAACATCGCTGCAGATGCTTGGAAACTTCATTTCCAATCGTTGTAGTCCACCAAGGACATCATAGAGCCCATAGAGGGTATCCTGCCAACTGTTGTGGGGAATTCCCTTGAAGACGATGTAGGGTTCGCTCTGACTGAAGTGCTGAGTGCAATTGGGAAGCTTCCCCTTGGAAAGGCCCCTGGATTAGATAAGATTCCCCGGGATTTATTTCTGGAACAGGCCAACATCTGGGGCCCATATCTATGTGTACTATTTAACGCCATATTAAACGGCATGAAAATCCCCGATACCTGGTTAGGGGCAGAAATGTTTCCAATATACAAGCAGGGCTTTCCCCTCCTGCCCACTAATTACAGGCCAATCAGCCTGATTGATGTAACTCAGAAGCTGTTTGCCAGGATTGTTCTGGAGCGCCTTCAGTCCTGGGTGGAGATTCTGAGTGCGTACCAGGCCGGCTTTCATAAAATATTTCTACTGTTGACCAAATCTTCAAGCTCCAATTATTATATTGAAGACGGTGACAATAGAGGGTGGGAGCCTCTATTTGATCTTCGTTGATCTTAAATCAGCCTTTGATTTGGTACCTCGTGACAAAATTTGGGCAGTTCTAGAGCAAATGGGCATTACGCCCTATTTGCTCTCTTTGATCAAGCGACTGCACACTGGAAATTTTGCCCAAGTGAGATACGGACAATATGGGGATTTGACCCCAGGCTTCCCAGTGAATAGGGGTGTAAGGCAGGGGTGCGTTCTGGCCTCCACACTGTTTTGTCTTTTCATTAAGCTCCGGCGGATCAATTAAATGAGGTAGCCAATATGGATGCCCCAAAGCTTGCCCGTGACAAGGTAACAGCAATGATGTTTGCGGATGACATCTTGTTACTATCTAAGTCGCCCATGGGCATCCAAAGGACCCTTGACAGGTTCTCTTTATTCTGCAAAGACAGAGGACTAGAGATTAATACATTAAAAACCAGGGACATGGTTTTCAATCCCAGTAAAACATCTCGCTCTAACCCCACCCTAAATGGTATCCAGCTAGAGAGGGTAGCTGTCTTTGACTATTAGTAGTAAGGTGAAAAATTGAGTTACAATGTAACATTTTAAACTTAAAGAAACACAAACAATTCCAGTTATAGCCAGGGCAGCTGAAATGATGCAACTGTACAGGTGCAGTGAGATTTTGCATAATTATATATTTGCTGCTTTTACTACATAATCCATCATCTGCTGCATAATCTGTGTATGTTAAGAAAAAAAATTCTTTCCAGCTCAAATTGTTTAAAAATTACTAAAAAATGCAGTGGCATGTGTTGCTGTGCAGTGAAAGACTTTTTGCTAAGCTGGACTGGTCATATTTCTGTTACTAATTGCTATATGTGAGTATTAAACTGTTATTAATGAGGTGCAACCAATGCCCAGACAGTGTTGCTGAGTGTAAAAAGGATGGAATAATGTGCTTTATTATGCTGCATAATTTGCCTTTTATTGAAACATAATTTACTCAACCCTGCCACATAATTTAGCCCTCTCCGGCCACATAATTCCAGTGGCCCTGGTTATAGTTATCTCCAGTAACTATAACTTTCCTTGCCAGCCACAGTCTTGTCATTAAAGATGTTATTTCAATTATTGCAGTGATGTTATCAATGATATAATTGAACATTTTATGAGTTTTGTATTATGTACGGTAATTAGCAGTACATGGTGAGAGCACACGTTATTATTTTAGGGCACTAATATATGGGACTGATTAGGATGGCGGTCAGCACCGTTTTGTAAATGGAACTGCCCGAGGCCTTAGGATGCGACTGCCACCAATGCAGTCGCAATGCCTATGTTTTGCATTGCTGAGGGTGCTGCTGGCTGCAGCACACGCTGCAGTGTAAAAAGGAGACACGTAACATATCACTGCACCGCGTGGCAGGCACCATGCTGTGCCTGCACACGGTGCAGGGATATGCACCAAAACCCACAGCTGGGGGAAGAGAGGCCCTCTGTGGGCCCCCAAAGTCCCTACCCGCCTGCCTTTTCAAGGCGGGCGGAAAGGGACATTGTAATCCCTATGGAGGTGCCTGGCAGGCACCACCACCATTGTAGGGCATACAATCCCTCCGCCGCACCAGTGGGCTCAAGGAGCCAGTCGGATGCATGGCGGTCGGTCTTTCCGACCTCCAACCATCCACCCGCTATTGTGATATGGTGGGCGTAGAGCATGGTTACGATGGCAGGGGAACCACCACCGACTGGCTGTCGGTGGCGGTCCCAACATCACTGTAATCAGCCCCATCGTTACTAGAGATAACGGCAACTGGTAAATTTCTGTGATTTGTTTTCGGTTGAAAATGTTATATTATCTCTAAAATGTTCATTTACCTACACCATCATTTTAACCTTTGGCTTTTTAAGTGAATGTCTAGGTTTTAACATAAAGTAATATTTTATTACTATACATAAAGCCAAGCCCTGCAACCAACCTCACATGAGCAGCCAACCTCGGTGCGCAGCGTCGGTTGCCTGCCAAGCCTGACCCACTAGCATCCATCCCTACTCCAGGCAATTCATAAGTGGCCCCCTTCCCCAAACCTTTCTAGTTCCCAGGGACATCTTCCGGGCCGAATTATATTTATAAAGGGAGAGAGAAATGCAGACCCCCTCCACGAGCATTAACCCCTTCCGTGCGGCCGCGATTCCCCCCGTGTGCGGCAACCGCACGAACAGGGCGGGGCCGTGACGAACCCCAGCCGTCATCAGCACATGAGCACCGTGGAGCGTGACGGCTGGGGTTCGTCACCAGCATGGAAGGGGTTAATATTCCCCAGGGACCCCATCTCCTGGAGCCAAATTCTATTAGTATGGGGAGGGAAGCTAGAAACCCCCCCTCACCGAGCCTTAATAAGCCTGGGGAAGTCCATCCCCTGCGGCTTAATTCTATTTATAAGGAAAGGGAGGTGCACGGTGCCCCTCCCTGACCCTTAACAGGCTCCAGAGATCCCATCCCCTGGCCCAAATGGTATATATAAGGTGAGGGGGGCAAACAGCCCCACTCACTGAGCCTTAATGGGCCCGGAGACCCCAGCCCCTGCCTTAATAGACTCTGGTGACCCCGGTGCCCCAGGGCTGAAGGAACTATAAGGGTGGGTGCCCTGAAGCCCATTCAGGAAACACACACAAAAAAATGTGTTAGGGGCCGTGGGGGGAGCCCCATGGCCCCATCCTGTTCACTGCGTGAGCTGGCATTGGTCTTTTGTTTCCTTCCACCTGACTGAAGTAATGTGTGTTTGCCTGCCCGCAAGAGCCCTGGCAGGGAAACCAAAGTTTGCCCCCATTCAACAGGAGCATTTTTTAAATTCCTCCAGAGTGACAGAGATATGATTTCTCTGCCTGCATTCTTGCGGGCACTATTGGTATGTCTGCTCCCACCCGGGGAGATTTAAAAATGCTTCCGCTGGGTAGAAGTAGACATATGTTACAATATTGTGTCCCAAAATTGGCTCCCTGGAACGCAGTACTTAAACTGGCCCCAGGAGATTCACTCCCCAGGGCTCTACAGGCTCAGAGAGAGTAGCTGGCCGGCCCGCCTCCCCTTTTTTTTGACATTCAATAATGAGGTATAGGGTTGACTTTTAAGGCTTGGGGACAGGGGCCCACGTCCTTCATAAGGGCCTATAGAGAAACTGTTGTGAAAAGTGATATTAGAGAACTATGGGGCTTACCTGATGTCCTAGGTCACTACAGATGTGGTGGATGCCCTACCTGGAAATATACTTTTGACACTAAACTTGCAATCAAAAATAGAATTTTTGATTTACGATCTTTTTCAAACTGTAATACTCGTAATGTTGTATATTTCATTATATGCGCCGGTATGAAGATATATGTGGGAAAGACAACACAAATGATGAAATAGTGTATAGGGAAACGCAGAAGCTGGATCATATGGAAAGTGCAAGAAGGCCCTCTTGTCCGACATTATCAGAAATGTGGGCATACTGAAGATCAAATCTACTGGAAGGTGTTAGAGGTCATAACCTTAGGCAGCAGAGGGGGTAACATCTCAGCACTTTTGGATTGTAAAGAATGCAAATGGATGGACATTCTGGACAGTGCTATGAGTGGTCTAAATGATATCAATGATATGCATAAGCACAAGACAATATTTTATCTATAAACATTTTTGTTAATAAGACCACTTTATATCATATGATTATGGTTTGGATATAATACATTCATGCATGTTATACAGTAATGTTAGGTCATAGAGTACGACATGCACGCTGCCCTCCTCTACAAGCCCAAAATAAGCCCAGGGGACCCAATCCCCTGGGCCCAAAGAGTAATTATATGAACCCCCTACCATGCCTATTCTTTTCACAAATTATGTAATTTGAGATATAATGAGTTTTGGTATAAATGCTTTGATTTGAGAAGTTATAAGCAATGTACTAAGATAGGGTATAAGCAGTGCATGGGGAAGGCGCAGGTTATAGTTCATTTAGTCTGAATAGCGAGTTGACAGCACTCTGTATGCATGTGCACAAGTTAGAGTAAGTTGTGGGAGGTGCGCAAATTATAGCTTTAAGTTATAACTATAAAGTTATAACTTTGTAGTTTGTGTAGTTTAAGCTGGTTTTGTTTAAAAACAATAACATTAAGTTTTCCTAACTATAATCAAGCTTTAGCCTCTGGCTTTTTCTTGAATATATATCTATATATATATCTATATACATCTATGTAGATATATATAGATATATATGGAGAGAGAGAGAATACAAATGGGCAATTTTGGAAAATGCCATTGAGGGGTTTTGGTGATATTTACAAACAATGAGGCCGAACGCACCGTAGATGGCAATGTATGACTACATTCCATGTTACTTATTATGCATTTTGTTTTATATTAAATGGTTCAATAGTTGATTTTAGAACTCTTTGGAAAGATTTGAGTATCATACATTTAGTATTCATCTAAGCCTGAAACTGTAGCTACTTTACTCAAGGAAATGTGTTTGATTGGGTTTTTGTCAATCAAGAAATACATAGCTAGACTCTAAATCCATGGATGGTCTGCTAAGGCAGTTTAGTGGGCCTGTTCAGATGAAAACACATAATAAATAAACAAATCTGTTTGGAAGAGGGATCTTTTAGGTCACCCATTTTGAGTCCCCAAAAACTGGTTCACAGACTTAAAGCTTTCCAAATGATTTCCCACAGCTCACACAATAATGTTACAGTCACCACTACAGGACTAAGGGGCCCGATGTAGGTAAATCAGGAAATACCGATTCCTAAATACCGAATTCTACCGATTCGATATTTAGAAATTGGTATTTCAGATGTAGCTAAGAATTCGGTAAAAAATACTGAATTCTTAATATTCATTATTACCGAATCGGTGATTGAGATTCGGTAATAACGAATACCTACCCATTCATTCCGATGGGCTTGGATGCCCATAGGAATGAATGTGAAGACATTCGGTATTACTGATTCGGTATTACCAAATCGGTAATACCGGAAGGCATTTCAAGGGTGCCAGGGTGTCCAAATGACACCCTGTTGCACCACTGAAATGTGCATGTCTGCACATGTGGCACCCATGCATACCCTAAGGGCATGGATGTGTGCTACATTAAAAAAAAGCAAAAAAAAGTGCTTTTTGAACGGAAATCGCTACTTCCCACCAACTTGAAGTTGGTGGTAAATAGCGATTCCTTAAGGCTGAGGTGCACTGTTTTAAGTGCTACCTACATTGCCTTTAAGGAATCTGTATTACCGATTTCTTAAATGCAAGGCCAATAAGGAATCGGTATCCTTATTACCGATTCCTTCCCTACATCCCACATGGTTAAATACCAGTTGGTAACAGTGAAAGTCCCTATCTCCTATAAAAACATTGAAGGAGCCATAAGTGTGCAAGGGTAGCATCCCTGACATCCAAAGGCGGGGGAGCCCCAAAGGTTAACATTTAAAAAAAGTCAATTTTGCCACAGAGTTCACAGACCCCAGACCTGGGCTGTAAGTTCCCAGATCAAATCCAGAGGGATGCTCAACAAGGGCAGATGAGTTTGCGGATCCACAGACCACAAAACAACGTCTATAAACCCATAAAAGATTTACAAAAAACATACAAGGCCACGCCAGGCCCTGGTGCCAACCCAATGGCAGTGCACAGTGAGAGTTGGCTACCTGGGAAGGGTTGTGGCCTAACCCCATGCATAGTTGGACTCAGGGCCTGACTGCAAGTCCTATAGCAATATCCACTGTGCACAGCATAGCAGTGTTTGTCCACAGGCATATTACACACAGGGCCTGGCCACTACCAGTCCCATGGACTACTCCCACTGTGCACGGCCAAAAGGTTTACACAGCAGGGTAGGGTATACTTTCGTAGACGTTGGTTGTTTTCCATATGACCGACAAATGACAGACATTCACTGAAAATACAAAGGCTCTGTGGAAGTTATTGTGAGATTTGTTTATAAAACACTAGCATTTGTTTTAAAAGAATCTGAGAAATTCACTTAAGAGCTAAGTTAACCTGTATTTATAGTTACAGATAGAAACCAAAAAACAGAGACGTTTCTAAATTATGTGTAGGATCGAAATCTACAACTTGCACAACTGCCATGCAACTATAACCAAATGCAATGCTTATGATCACACAATAGTTCTATCAGTAATTAATAACATGTAAGAGCAACTCAAACTAATACCTAATAATACATTCACAGTCGTCTCTTTTACATGCCATCTGTCTAACCAAGGCTGATGTATATTTATGCTCCCTACTGCCAGCATAAATAAGACGACCCATCATGTTGTGATCAAATAACTCCTAACTTGACGTTAAGGACTCTTGTCAATCCTCCAACAGAACCAGGTCCTTGGAAGATTGAAATGCCTCCTACAGGAAACACTCAGAGAAACCTTTTAGCAGTGCTCGCTTACACCCAGAGGTTGATCACAACTGAGATCCAACTGCAAAACAAGATAGTGCCAACAGCCTCATTAGCCTTGAAGAACCATGACATATACACATTGATTACAGCTGAATTTCTGTCAAATAAGCAATGTGGTTATGCAGCTGAATGTCACATAATACAACAGCTGAGTTCCCATAACTCTCTAACGTGTGTAATGTTACTGCAGCTGAACGCTCATAACATGCACCATTTCATTACATCACAACCCCTCTAATACAGAATCTGATTTGTTCCAGTCACATGTCCCTAGTCAGCCCTCACACAGCTCTCGCCAGCACTTAAATAACTAATTTGAACATTTTGACAGCTCTCTATAACACCCTATCATCTCTCACAAACGCTCATTAAGCTGTATGCAGCATTAACATGCACCTCTTCGACACTCATGTGGTTGTATGGCAGAAGCACGCATAGCTGGATCACGCGTGCCTCTACAATGCCCTCCTAACCACAAATGTGTCTACACCACACATTCCTTTCCCACGCATTCCTTTACCACGCATGCCTTTACCACACAATTTCGTGGTAAAAACATGATTGGTAAAGATTACCACTAGCCCAATTCCCCTTCCTGCCATGAGCCCTAAAATCCTATCCCCCACCTCACCCCCCCACCCTGAGCCCTGAAACGTACCCCGCCCTGCCCTTAAAAATACCCCTTTTCTTCCTCTTGCCCTGAGGCCTAAAACCCTGCCCCCCATTAAATAAACTAACCGGACCCCCCTGCCCTGAGCCCTAAAAACTGCCCCTTGCCCTGAAAACTGTCCCTCCCTCGAGCCCTAAAACTTGGTGCTCAGTCCTAAAACATGCCCTCACCCCAACCCTCCGACCTGAGCCCTAAAAGCGGGCCCCTCCCATAAAATCTACCCCTCCACCCAGCCCGGCCCCAGCCCGAGCGCAACTTACCTCACTGCGTCCCAGTCCTTCCTGCAGTGATCCTTACGGTTCCTCTCCCAGTCGCTTAGACATCTAGAACGCTGACTGCTTTAACCACGCGTGGTTAATACATATGCGTGGTTAAGGCAAGCATTCTTCAGCTTGCGGGGTAACGGCACGTGTGCTGTTTTCTGCAATAACACTCTGGCTCTGTTTTACAAACTCTTTTCAGAACTGACACAGCTTTGTTCAGTGCTCACTGACCTCTAGTCATCCATCACTTCTTCAGTTCTCCAAAGCAGTTACAAGCCTCTTCAGCGCCATTCAGGCTCAATACAGTTCTAGTCCATAGCAGGCTCAGAAGCACATACAAAGCTGTTGTAGAACTTGCATGACTCTCTTGAGCAGCTATCCAGCTATCAAACAGCTCCTCCAGTTTTTGCATAATTTCCCCCCTGTTAAAATACCTCATGAAATGGCAGTCAACTTAGGTGGCAGATACCAGGGCTGGCGTTACAGAACCCTCTTGTACACCCACTGCCCCCACCTCCATCCACGCGTTATTGCATGGACCTGAACTGAGGAAATCATGCAGACCCTTTGCTGATGTTCATTTACATAAGTTTACATTATTGGATGACACCCACTAAAACTGTTGTGGGCATCTTTACAAGTTGTTCAAGAACAGCAATATTGAAGGCAGATATTGCTTGCACCTGATCACAAGTTTCTTACGTGTGCGATATCACACTCCTAATTGTTATCCCTGTAAACATTGTGTCCGTTAAATTTGCCTGGGTAACAGTATCACACAGAATTGCCAGTTACTTGAAATGAGGATATAAGTGATCTCCCCATTGTTTTCTATCGCTAGGACCCTTTCTCTTCCCCTTCCTTTCCATCCGTTTATCCTTTCTGAATGTAATCACATGGAGATGTTTGGTGGGCAGGAATCCCTTCCCAGTTAACTAAATGAAAATTTGATCTAGATTCTGTGAAGTTGAAGAGATCAACATTTGTATGTCTTCACCTAAAACATGGGGTGCAAGAAAGTTAAAGGAGTTGCCCCTTTACGCCTACTGTGCTGTTGATCTATCACAACTGTAGAACAAAGTAATAGAAGAAGACAGAGTAAGTAATCCGCATTCCCAACCCTCTCAGATTATTCATATTGCTGAGTTTTTGTATTCATTTCTTTATTTTCTAGTTATCACACAAGGAGGCAGCCTTTCTCCGAGTAAGAAAGCGCAAACTTTGCAAGGGATGGATGAAGTTTTCATTAAACAGAATTTGTAATTTGAAGATGTTTCTATTTGACAGAAACCACATCTGATTCTAATAAAAGTGTTAAATAATTACTTTTCAAAGCCTATTTTGAAAGAATGCAGCATGGCTAGCTCAAGCAGAGATTTGTGTATGCTTGCATAACCATTCGCTTTTCATCAAGCCCACAACAATAAAGCACACACAACGAATATCAGTAAAAAAGCAGGAACAAAGAACCAATGAAAGTAAGCAGCGATTAGCGAACCGAGACCGCCTGGTTCTTTTCTTGTTGCATCACACACTTTTTTTCACCTTGACACAAGACTGACATTTCAGCAGAGAATCACAGAGACCTGGCTAGATCTTTTCTTTGAATAGGGTATTGTGCGGTGCTGCTTTTTCTAAGCTAAGAAGGCTCTCACACATATAATTGGCAGTCATGCAGATATTCACAGCTGTGTACAAGATGTTATTGAATGCACAATAGCAGCTATGTGCATGCCCTTGAACAGTTCAACTTATTTCATTCTCGGCAAGTCCAGTTGTGTAACATGACCAATACCTAATAAAATTAAATATTTTATATCTAGACTTTAATGATTGTTTAGGTAAAACGACATTATACTTGTATAGCCAGCTGTGAGAGGATCTATTTTTTGAAGTTTTCATTTATTAATTCTGTGATGATATGATGTTAACAAGACGTTCTTCAACATAGATAGCTGGATTCGAACCACAGAAATCCTGAAATGCCTTCTAATTAAGGGCGGCAGTCGAAGATTGAATCCCCAAATGCACAGAAGAAAGTACGTGCATAATCTATAAACTATGATAAAGAGCTACACCTCAAAGCAATGGCTAGTAGTGTCTAAGAAGAAAAGTCAGTAAAACCGTAGTAAATAATAAGCAGCATAAAACAAAATCAAGAGAGACACAAGTATCCACATGATAATTGAAGACGTATTTTTTAATTGAAAAGCAACATAAATAGAGGACCATGTAAAATTAATTAAATATATGTATATTAATCAATAAATAACGTTGCGGAAATTCCAGTTTTTTGCTTCATAGAACCCCATTATGTTGTGATCAGTGTATGGAGTGTATTATGTAATCTGACCACGTGTTGGCATAACCTATGAATGTTGTAATCAGTGCTTAATTTGAGCTAATGATTGCTGATGGGGGCCACCTCCACTCATTTCTAGGGACTGACATCTATTTTTCTGCATCAAACATCTACCGAGTGCAAGAGAGGGAAAAACACTCACAGCAGAAAGATGGAAGAAGAGAAAGATGAAAAACTACCACAAAGGGAGAAAGCACGAATCTGCAAGAGTGAGATAGAGGTGCAGGAAGTCTGGTAGTGCATTGAAGAGGCATGAGATGGATTTAAGACTTCAGAGCTATGGAATTTGGCATGCCAACATTGAAGTGCACAGGCTTCAGGCTTCTGAGCAGAGTTTTGGGCACCAGCACTCATTCTTTTACAAATTAAGCATTGTCAATGTACACCTATAAAAAGGTTGCCATTCAACACAGAAAAATAACAAAAGCATTAGAACTTGGTGAAATAGGCTCATATTTTTTAAAGGGACCAGGATTTTCTGCCTGTAACAGATATTGATGCTTATTCAGGAAACGGCGTGAGGGCTGAGAGCCTACTAGTGTGGCTGAGCAAATTTTGGGTTTCTTGTCACCAGTTTGCCACCACAGGAGGTTTCAGTCCTTAAGGCGAGAGCCATGGTGATATTTTTGAACTGTCAAAAAGCAGACAAGATGGCCAGCACATATGTGTAGACCTCCACAGTTTTCATCTGTAAATACATTTGGTTTTATTTTATCTATAGATTGTTCAATTGGATTAAATAATCCATCAAAAAGAAAAGCAGTCATAACATATTTACAATATAATAATTATTTATTCGAACAAAAATATGATAATTTACATCATAAAAGAAACATTTCATAAGCATAACAACAGTTAAAATTTGACATTACAATGCATCATAAAAATATCATGTTTTAAAACAAGCTATCACAGCGTCTAGCACTGTTAAAATTTGGAATTGGGTCCTCATCTTGCAAGATAAATTGGAGTAGACTTCTTTTCCCATGTTCCTGAGTAAATTTACTAAAAAAAAAAAAAAAATTCATAGTTCTATTCCCTGAGGTCAATTTGATGTACGTTTTCATATCAAATTCTCAGATACATTTTTGATCATTTTTTACCTTTTCCACCAAGCAAAGAGCAGAAATCTCAAAATTGTAAATAGAAGCCACCTCGTGGTATCTAGACCTGAAAATACGTAGAGCTTCACTGGGGCGTGTAAAAGATAATAAACGACAGACAGGAATTATCCAGGTTTTCTGGAGGTCAACATAAGAGGGGCAAAGGAAAAGAAACGAAAATGATCAAGGGTCTCAGTAGAGGTGTGACAGGTAGGGCACAATGGTGTTACAGACACATTTTCCCAGGTGCTTTTTCTGGAATTTAAAGGGAGAGCCCCGTATCTAAATTGGATGTACAGTGCTGTTGCCTTGGGGGGGGGGGGGGGGGGGGGGGGGGGGTTGAATGAAATCCAAGAACATTTCAAAACTAAACCATCCTTTAATATTTAAAAAAGCTAGCGGTTAAAGTGCCATGTGCATTACTTTTAAACTTTATACTCCCAAAACCTTTTTTTAAGAAGGGGAACCATTGATTTTATTATAGACCCTGGCTCCTCTCAGACACAGCCCAAACCTAGTTTTAAAAACCAATCCTTGATCATGTTGATGCGACCTGTTTATGCAGAGCAATTAACTCTTCCAGGGCCTCCTTCACCGGGACCTGTGTGTTACTAGTCCATATCCTTATCCAAAACAGGAGAGCCCTAAGAATAGCAAGGTGGTTAATAGGTTTAAGACCAAAATCAAGTCTAAGGAGGGGAGTATTCACAGGTAGGTTCAGGGTTGCCCTAACAAATTTATTTTCAGCAAGGGCTAGATCCTTCAAATTATCCAGCCCCCATAACCCGCCCCCATATAGGGCTGCTCCTAGACCCTTAGCCCTATGACCTTCCAGAATGGGTGAGAGGGGCCGATACGGAGATACCCTAGCCCTTCGGACTATTGCACAGTCGGCATGTTGGAGAGTGAAAGTGCTCTTTTCAATTTGTGGTGTCCAGGCCAGCCTGTCGCTGATGCGTACTCCCAGTTAATCAAATGCCTTAACCTGCTCCAAGGTTTGCGTGCCCAGCCTTAATTTACCCTTGTGGGATTTATAGGGGTTAAATGACAAATATTTAGTCTTGGAGCAGTTTATTTCTATCCTTCTATCCTTACAGGCTTTGTCAAATTTGTTGAAAAGGTTCTGGATCCCTTTAGGTGTTCTGGCAATGAGTAACGTGTCAGCTGCAAAGAGCAGACCGGGTACTGCGCTGCCTGCTAATTTTGGGAGGTTGCCACTACAATTATACAGCTCTCCTATTAACCCATTATTATAGAGGGTAAATAATGTTGGGGCAAGGACACAGCCTTGGCCTATGCCTTTACGAACCAGAATATCTTTTGAAAGACTACCATCAGAGTTCCACCTGACCTTTGCATATGTGCCGTGGTGTAGACAGATCAATACGTTAAGTAAATATGACGGGAGTCCTAGTTCTCACAAGGCTAGCCAGAGTTGGGTGTGATCTATAGAGTCGAAGGCCATTTTTAGATCCACAAACACAGCATACAAGTGGCCTCCTCTAATGGTTACTTCCTTCCATATTACCAGAAGACATCTAAAAACTTGGTTTGTGGTGCTTGTGGAGTCCCTAAATCCAGCCTGTAGATTTGACAAAACATTATTTTCCTCAATCCAATTTTGGATCCTGGTTAGAATAATTTTACGGAATATTTTTTGAGCGACATCTATAAGGCTGATAGGCCTGTAGTTTTTGGGGGACCCTTTGTCTCCCTTTTTATAGAATCTCTGCGCCCCTCCAGGTTGCCGGAATTTCACCACCACACAAGATGGCATTGTAGACCACTTGGAGCAGAGGTCCCCATATTATAGGCTCAGACTTATACATACCTCCCTGGAGCTTATCTAGGCCCAGGGCTTTCCCGTGCTGTAATGATTTTATAGCTAAGGTAGTTTCATCTAGGGTAATAGCAGTCTCCTCAGTTTTTGCAGGGTCTAGGGATCTCATTTGTGGGCCCGGGTCATAGGCACCCCATTGACCTGCATATAACTGCTCAAAATACTCCTCCTACACATGGGGCTGTATATGGAAGTCAGTTTCGGTTTTCAAATTGGGTGACCCTTTTGACAGAAGGTGCCAGAACGATTAGCTATAATACTACTTCGATGCATTTACAAGTGAGCACCAATTGTCTGTCTCCTAGTCCCTTTTTGCGTCAGCTTGTGCTAGTTTATACAGCTTCCTGCTGTTTTAATGTCTATAGGAGATTTTGACTTCACTGCCACTATTAGATCATCCTTGGCTTTTTTACAGGCCTTATTGAACCATGGAGCAGTTCTCCATGTAAATAGCTCTTCATTACATTGTTTGTTAAAGAATGATCTTATTGTGGTGGTCAGTTGCAGGATTATGACCATGGTGGCATCTATAATAGTAGCAGTATTACTCAGGCCAGGGAGAATCTGCTCAACCTCAGAATATATTTTAGGGAGAGCAGTTGGATCAGCCAGTATCAGTGGCCATTTACCTCTTTTTTTATTATTACTAGTGATTACTGGGGCGCTCTTGACCCAGGGCTCTTCATATAATAGCGCTGGGCCAGACAACATGAGTTCATTTGAAAGAAAGGGGCCCCTATATATTTAGTAGACTCAGGGAATAAGGCACTTTAGGCAAAAGTCTATTTGTTGTGGGCCATATATTTCTATTTTCATTTCAGCCTCAGAATTTATACATGTGTGCAAAGTTGATATCAAAATTAGTCATTGTATAAACTGAGAGATATTCCAAAAACTTGTCCGAGTGTTAAAAATAATGTGTGAGCTGTGTCCTAGGCAAGGGAAGTGGCCTTTCCTGATGTGATTCAGCGTGGCAAGGATCAGACTGATCGAAGACGTATGCAGACCCCCCCGGTTGCTGCGGTGCTTTATCTACCTTTCAGGTTGCTTGTGCTTGGTTCCTGCCATAAAGAGTGTAGTTCTCGTTGGCGCTGTTATTCCTTGCCACGCTGAATCACATCAGGAAAGGCCACTTGCTTTGCCTAGGACACAGCTCACACATTATTTTTAACACTCGGACAAGTTTTTGGAATATCTCTCAGTTTCTCTGAGTATACTCTTCTATCCTCATGTAATTATCTTTTCCCTTTGGTGGTGCGTTCATGACTATTCTTAATTAGGAGTATATCATGTACCAGCTAGATCTCCTATCAGTGCAATAGACGGTTACCTGATGAAGGCCAACATGCTGAAACACGCGTAGTTCCTATCTACCGCTTTGCCTCCATCAATATATGTCTATGGCCATCTTTGTTGTTTTTAATATAGGAAAAAATATCTCCTGACGTATATATATGAATGTTTATACAATGACTAATTTTGATACCAACTTTGCACACATATATAAATTGTGAGGCTGAAATCAAAATAGAAATATATGGCCCACAACAAATAAATAACGTAAATAACATGAAAAGAAATCAATTAATAAAATTAAAATATTTTCTAACTTTAATGTGTGCTAAATTTGAATTTCTCATGCCAAATGTATGACTGGCTTAGCTATAGACTTTTACCTAAAGTACCAGACAACATGAGTACCAGGGCATTATGGTCGCTATCTTACCGGATTAATAAGACCATATCTTTAACACTAGACCCGAGTTCAAGATCGACGACAATGTATTCAATCCTGGTCTTTGCTTCCCCCCTCTTAAACGTATGGCATACTTCTCTGTCAGAACCTGTCCGGCCGTTGCAGGCACGGACCCCATACGTAATAGTAAATGATAGGACCTGTTGCCCCCTAGTACATTTCTTGATGGGTGGTATCTGGAGCTTGGCAATCCCTCTGGCTTTATCCCCTCTGATATTAGCTCCTGTATATAATCAACAGGTTCAAAGGTTGTGTTGAAGTCGATTGTGACTACATGTTGGTGAATCCCCTTAGCTATATAAAGATAGTTGGTTAGCATTGTTATTGTGCCAGATAGCTTATAGGGACTACTAAAACGATTATAGATGTTAAGTAACCTAACCTGGATATTCCCTTTCAAAGAGGACAGTTCCAACCCAAGTATTTCCTCAGAACCTAGGTGTAAAACTTTAATTTTGCAGGCTAGTGTGTTTTTAACTCAAATTAGAAGACCACCAGCTGGACGGCTGACGGTTGACTGCTTAGCTTCAATGCTGTAAGTAGTGAACCCCATCCTATGAACCCGCCCTACCGCCCAGGTTTCCTGTAGTAGGCCAAGATAGAAATCATCGACTACCTTGCACCAGTCGGGGTCATTTAGTTTGGACTTTATCCCTGCAAGATTGCAGTATAAGATTTTTAGGTCCTGGGGTTCTAACAGAGCTTCCTGGCTGCATCCTGTGTTGTTTATTTGTCCCTCAGGCTCTAGTTGTTGGTAATGGTGACACTTCTTAATCACTAAGTCGCTAGGGACAATATCATTATTAATATAGATCTCACTGGATTCTTCCGACTGCATGGCAGGTGGTTCCCCAACAGTAATTATTGGGGTGGCAGGTACTATGGGTAGTCAGTCTTGGGAATCTAGATTGGTCAGTGCTTGATATCTATTTCTTAGTTACAGGGTGCTTCTTAATAGGTAGCTTAGTGACCAGAGTGTTCCCCCCTCTGCATTCAAGGTGCCTATAAAAGAACCCAAGTGGTAGAATGTCGAACCCTAGGCCTAACCTCTGATTTGTTAAGTGTGGTCCCCAACCAAGCAACTGGCTTGCTAAGATTGGAGATCTGCAGTTTATGACGATACAGTCTCCAGCAAAGAACTTACATAACGGGCCATCCCAGCTTACCCTCCTTCGTAACAAAATATCATGATAATTGGTATTTGCAAAATTTGTATTCTGTGTTAGCAAGTGGCAGACGTTATTCTTCAGCTCATTCTGTGGTTCTTTTTGATTTTCCTGCAGCGAGGGGATGTCAGTAAGAATTGCTATGTAGGGGCAACACTCGGGAGGAAGATGAAGTGTCGCCTTATCATCTTGAGTAATCAGACCATTTTGGTGTAACGCCACGTGCCAGTTGCACCCTGTCATGTTCCCAGTAGAGGTTGCATGTGAGGAACTAGGCCTGGTTATGCTAGGGGGCGAGCTTACATTCCCCAGGTGTCTAGTTCACGGGCCCTGAATGCCTTTGTGTTACTACACTGGTGACATTTGTAGGGGGACCATTATTCACAGTACAGGTTAATGGATCAACATCTATTGCTATGGACCCCTCACCAGAATTTGTACCCCCCCAGTGGTCTTCCCTCCCGTCCAGCACTTTCCTTTTAGCCCCTGCCCCTGATGATATATCAGCAACCAAAATATAAATTGATTCCATAGTTGACCCCAGTTTGTCAAGTCTAGCTAGGATAGGTAAAAGGTTTTTGGCAATATTTTCTTCTAAAAAAGATATTAGTGCCACATTGTTTTGCGGGGATAGTTCCTCAGAATGGGGAGGCAAAATTGAATTAGAGCCACTTGCAGCGGGTGATCTTTGTAATATTTCAGTGGGGGCTTCTGGGGCTAGGTCCTGGATTTTTTTCCTGGATCTAGTCCGTGCGCATCAAGGAGGCTCCAGGTGTTTCACCTTTTTTTCCTTTTTACTGTGGTTTCGCGCACTGGTGAAACTAAGGGTGGTGAACAATGGTACTGGGCGGGAGGTGAGACAAGTAGACTTCTGGTGGATGCATGATTATTTTGACCAGTGTTGCTCATTTGGGCAGTCTGTGCATCAGCCACAAAGGTTGGCTCAGTAATAGGACCAACCGGGCCCCCTCACACCGACAACCGACGTTCCGCAACCTGGAACTCCTTATAAATAGCCTTTGAAGCCCGAAGAAGAAAACAATCAAGTGTGGACTTTGTCAGGGCTTTTGGTGTAGCCACTTTCCCCCCCAAAGATTTCAAATTTGCCACCATTCCAATGGAATTGAATTACATAAGAAGAGTGTGCTTACTTGAGCAAGAGGAGTAGGAAAGAATTGTTCTTGACGCCCCGTGTTGTACGACCAGTAGTAGAGGCGTGCGGGTATCCAAGACCAGGAACCAAAAGACCAGACCCGCCCCGCCTCTTCCTGCCACTGACGTTCTGTGGGAGCCCGTGGCTGGTAATAAAGCACCTCCTGGCGCTGCTCTGTGACGCTGGTGGCCGGGTGCGAATGGGGCAATGCAGGATGGTCAATGTGGTCCCCCATGGACCAAGGAACAGGCAAACAGCAAGCTGCTGGTGAGAAGCGGGTCCCGTGCTGTGGGAGCCCGCGGCCGGTAATAAAGCACCTCCTGGCACTGCTCTGTGACTCTGGCGGCCAGGTGCCACAATGGGGCAAGGCAGGCTGGTCAATGTAGTCCCCCCTGGACCAAGGAACAGGCAAACAGCAAGCTGCCGGTGAGAAGCGGGTCCTGCGCTGCGGGAGCCTGCGGCCGGTAATAAAGCACCTCCCGGCGCTGCTCTGTGATGCTGGCGGCCGGGTACCACAATGAGGCAAGGCAGGCTGGTCAATGTGGTCCCCATGGACCAAGGAACAGGCAAACAGCAAGCTGCCGGTGAGAAGCAGGTTTACAATATTCTTCATGGTACAAATTAAAAATCGTACATCTACATAAAAAGATAAGATCAAATCAAATAAGTAGTTGTATTCAAAATGTCCCTCTATATGCCATACAGACTCTGTGAACTTAGAGGCAGCATAAAACACACGGATTCAAACAAATATGTGTTTCACATATCCTTGTGGTTATTGTGCAGCATCTAATGTCCAAGAGTCTGCAGAGAGGAATGATACATTTATATCTTGGTGTAGATATTCACTGCAAAAGAATAGCAGTTGCTCCTTATTCTCTATCAGATTGTTACTTCTGGATATTATTTGACCGCCTACCTGTAAAATCTGCCAAGGGTAGACAGTTCAGTTTAAACCTGATGTAAAGTGCGCTTGGGTAGCTGCTTTGATGTATTGCAAAAGGTCCTTGAATTTGCAGTCGCATTTAAATGCTAAGAAACTATTCATCAGGTTCCGACTGTTCTGTAATAACCAAGAACCAGTAAAGGTCCACCAATATCTGGCTTTTACAATTATTGAGCAATTTCTTGTCATTGTTAAAGGATTCCGGCAATGTTCACTCAAGCCCAGCTTTTTGAGCTACATTTTTACATATGGCATCCAAGACAATCCAGGGCAGCTGGACATTTTTATTATATCTTGCAAAGCTGCTCTGTCTTGATCTAGTTCTTCAATAACCCAAGCACATGCCATATAGTAGAGACTTCAGATCCATGACATAGGAAACTGGTGTTAAGGCAAGGTCACATCTAACAGAATAATGGGGACACTATTTAATAATGATTTAAAGCATTTGTTTTCACTCTTAAGTAACAGCTCAACTTATAATAACCCCATAAATCACCCATATACAGGAGTGCACTAACCACTTTAGCCCTATACATTTCTATTAGAGGTGATGTGTGATAAGCTGAATTACATGAATTGGAAACACACTGGACCTGATTCACTAAGGTAAACTGAGACAAAAGACTAACTTTCTGACTTTCTGTAT
Source organism: Lissotriton helveticus (assembly GCF_964261635.1). Taxonomy (NCBI): domain Eukaryota; kingdom Metazoa; phylum Chordata; class Amphibia; order Caudata; family Salamandridae; genus Lissotriton; species Lissotriton helveticus. The sequence continues at coordinate 1,131,844,765 of NC_136070.1, read as the reverse complement.
TCACAAAGGGCATTTACTACTCTTAAATGCCCTTTGTCAATACCAAAAGTTGAACTTTACAACTTTCGATATTCACAAAGAGCATTTATGAGTAGTAAAACTGGGTAAAAGACCGCCTGATATTCTTTTAAAAATGTATATGGCTAAATGTAGCAGTATTGCCCTATACGGGGCTGGCATTTGGGGCATCCATAACGCAGCACCTATCCAAATAGTCGAAAACTGTTTTTTTAAGATTTTTGTTAGCGCTTCCCCAGGGCACATCAGTATTCAATTGTCATGCAGAATTAGGCATGGAATTTATTTCCGACCTAATAAAACTACAACCAATTTTGCTCTGGCACAGAGTTTGGACTGTAGAAGCCCTGGGCCTTAACCGGGAAATTATAAAGGATGTAATGGCCCTGGAAAATGTAAAACACATTCCATGGCTGACATATGTTAGGAAAACTTTTACTGATTTGGAAAGACCAGAACTGTATAATGACCCGGAAACAATCAGTGGGCTATCCAGAAAGGAACTAAAACGTATCTGCATGAATCATTTTGCGCTGTTAAGATCTTCAGGCGAATTTACCAAAATGACTGTAATCCACCACCAATTGACTTTGGCCTGTTATGAGATACAACCCTATTTATCTATTTGCATTGTGGGTTTTGACCGTTTTATTCTGACTAGGTTCAGATTTGAATTATTTCATCTCCTAGTCACTTTTCCATCAAAAAATGATTGGTCAAGAAATTTGGAATTTTGCCCATGCAATGGCTTATCCTCGCAATCCACTTTCCATGTAATTCTATTCTGCAAGTACTATGACAAGGAACGTAGAAGGTGCATTAAACAATATTTAAAACAGGGCTATTGGCGACAATGCCGACCAGCGTATTTAAACTTACAGCAACTGGAAAATGGGAAATGTATTACGGTCATGACTGGTTTCTTAAAAAGTATCCTGAGGAAGCGGAATGTAATGATTAATGTCTAATGATTATTAAATAATGACTATTGTATTCCTTAATGAAATTCTTAATATGAAAATGCTTTAAACGGATAATGCACCTATTTAATACTATTTTAATGTTTATAATGATTGACTGTTATTTATTTATGATGAAATGGTGTACATATCTTTGTCGCTTTTATGATTTTATTACTGTTAAAATCGAATAAAGCATTTTCTGATTCTGATTCTGAGTAGTAAATGCCCTTTTTGAATACCGAAAGTCGTAAAGTTAGACTTTTGTCCAATTTTACCTTTGTGAATCGGGCCCCAAGTTTGTATGAGAATTTTGGGAAAGGACTGAGCATCATTAGAAATAGGTGTTCATCAGCTGGGAAGGGTATTCTGAAAGCGATTCTAATGCCTATAGTAATAGTAGGACTTTGTCTAATATTTCTTTACATTCTATATCTAAGCTGTAAATATTTCATCCACAAAGTACAGGAACATTTTCAGAAGAAAATGTAGGAAGGGGACATGGGATTACATAGCATAATGAATGACGATAACATGAAATCGCTAAAATACAGTGGGGGTAGGGGGGCAAGAGAAAAAGCCAAGACACATCTGAGGATGAAAATGCTTTCTAAAACTGAATTCACATGTAAAACAAATTAGTATGATGATTTAAAAATCATCAGAAGGAAGGGATTGTAAGAAATGAAATACAAGAAATAAAATAAGACATGCAGATCATATTAGAATAAAAACTTAGAATGTGTTTAAATATTTGAGAAATGTTTTTGCATTGAAATAACGTGAAGTAAAAATATGCTTACTTTAAACGTGTACAGAATCATTTTAGAGTACACTTTAACTGTTAAAAAGAATGCATAAGTAAATCACATGCAGGGAGAATGTGCTTGCTTTAAATATGTAGAATAAATATTGTCAATGGAAAAAATGTATTTGGTTATTATTCCTAATGAACTTTTGTGACTAGGCCCAAGCTATGTTTTCTTTTGACTCTTGCTCACAGCTAAATAGACATTTATTTAGACTTTTGCATAGCACTAGCATCCTGCTAAAGAATGTGCTTACTTCAAGATTATGTTCCTTTGCTTCATCATGCCATATTAGATCACCTAGAATAACAATAAACCTTGCTGTGGATTCATAATGTGTAGACTGCTAAAATGAATAGTAATTTAGATTTAGTTTATGTATGCTTAACCAAGATATTCTTATGTGAAATGTTTCATTACATTTGACAAACCCTTTGCATTGCATGCAACGGGACACTGAACACAGCTATTAGCTTAGGTAAGAAGGTTCTCATGAGAACTTTCATGTATCTATGTTCATTACAAATGTTTAGCCATATACTGACATGAATAATTACTGAGAGAATCTCAAGGAGAAGCAACAGATGTTGACATTCGATGAGCGGTTTTCATTGGAGAAGTGCATCTTACCCCTACTAATTTTGGTTATATTATTGTATGATTTAATATATAATTGTTTTCCTAGTTAGAGAGGGGGACACCTTATCACCATGATATGGGAGAGTCACTCTATTGTTGCTGGAAGCTACTGCTAACAGTGATTTCCCTTTCCTTTGTATTGAGTCTTTTTGATCAATGCTACTGCAACGATCATTTCACTACCACTGATATTTTCACCAGTTGTTACTACAGCTGTGTGGAACTCGGCTGAGTTTCCAGAACAACTCTTTCTAGGAAGTTCTCATCTCTAACTATGCACCAAAACTTGTTCTTTTCTAGAAGAAACCCTTCATGGTTTTTTCTTTATTCAGGGTAGGTTAGGTCTTTCAGTTAGATTAGTGACAATACTCCTTTATGGAACACTTTGCTTGATATAGGATGTCACTGATGAATCTTTTACTTGGCATTTCTGTAATCTGGACTATCTGAAATAAAGCTGACAAAACCATACTAATCATTTAAGATAAATAAAGGTTTTAGAAACTTCTACAACTTCTCGTCATTGACTCCAAATACTGAACTTGACAGTGGTAATTCTTATGGCATGTTCTTTTGTTCCTTGCTCCATTCGCAACACGGTGACAAAGGTCCAACCGACCTGTCACGCGCCATCAGGATTCGAGGATCCAAGTTGTAAGCTGGGGTGTTTGGTTTAGTACCCAATTTCGCCAATCCGTTGGGCGCTAAGACAAGTAATGAAATTGATGGATTCTCTCTTAAGTGAAATCATTAGTAGAAATTACACTTTTAAATGAGATATGACAGTTAGAAACTCTGAATTTCGATTTAGCAGCATAGATTTATAATCCACATTATAAACAAAGCATACTACATCTCTCAAGTAAAAGTCTAAGACCTGTTGTAGTTTTGGAAAATAGAAGGTCTTCTGCAAATAAAAGAGCAGGGACCTTGTGGCCTGCAATATATGGATCATTGATTTTACAATCTAGCAGAAAATCAACACATTTATAAATAACAAAACATTGTTGGGACAAGAACACACCCTTGCTGGACCCCTCTGTTAAAACTAATTTTCTCACTTAATTCACCTTGTCCCACCCCAACCAAATTTAGGCATGGCTATCTGCACAAAGTTGAAGCTCCATGTTTCTGCGATACTTTTGGCCACAGCACTAGGTCGAAAACCACCTTCAGGTCAACAAACCCACCTGAAAATAGGAAAGTATTTGATTTTCTTCCATCCATAAATTCAGCTTGTCCAACACTTATTTAAAATATATAATACAATATATTTTCTACAGTTTATCTTTTAAACATATTTGATAATAATTCCCTGGTTGAGTACAAGAACCTTTTTTATAAATAGGTATGGTCTGTGTACACTGTCATGTATCAGAGATTGAGGCAGCTGATGCTGTAGTGTTGCATAGCTTATTTATGGAAACATCCCATATAGGGAATTCGGAATGCAACAGATAACTAGTGATTTTATTTTGGCAGGGGGCTTGCATATTGCCTATTTGTTTTACATTTATGGCATTCAGTGTCTCGTTCAAAGCAAATTGGATTGGAGGAGAGAGGATTTGGTCTGGTATCTCAGAATTGAGTACAGGGAAAGCAAAACTGGAAGTGCTTTGTGATACCAATGATGTAGCCCCAGAAAGATCAGCAAAATGAGAGGCCCACACATATGGCGGAATGTAAATATCTGGTTTCAGATGATTGCTCTTTTCCCCTTGGGCTATAAAATGCCAGAAAGCCTTTGTGTCCTTTTGTTGGGTTATGTCTAACAATAATCCCATTATTTAAAGCCCAAATTTTCTATTGCCAACGTTTGGATCTTTTTGTAGTTTGCCCTGGATTCTAGTATTCCACTTTTTTCCCCATTCTTAATTGCAGAGATCAATACTTTTTGCACATCTACACTCAGTATCAAACCGCCCATGCTTTTTTTATGGCTGTACGGCATGACATTCCGTTATTACATGGGTATTTGATTCTGCTGAGGTGTATTGGGATTACACTCGAAGAAGAGTTTAACAAAGTTCTCTAAGGAGATAATATCATCCCACTTTTGGTTTTTCCTATTATTAGTGACTGCAAAAGGATCAACATGTCAACTTCTCCTTACCTCAAATTTATAAACATGTTATTTTTTTAAGGATAATAACAAAGGCTCGTGGTCCCTCTCGAACCTCCGCTAAAAGTATGTTGGGCGGGATTATCAGATTAACAGCAACCCTTAAAGGCATGTAAGCCATAAAACTATGATTAGGTAAATAGTTGGAAGGCCACCATGGATGACTACATCTGGTGAATAGTGATAATGTAGGAACGCCACAATAGTCATCCTCATCTTTAGCAAAGTCAGAAGCCAATATGAGGGGTTCAAAAATATATAAATATCCTGCAACAATTTAGTAAAAATCTTTGTCAAAGGGTTCTAGAATATTTCCAAGTTTTGTAAGAATATTCAAGTTCTTATTATGAGATGTGCCTCTGTTGTTAATGTATTAACGCAATAGGTTTACCATTTATAGGACTTATATCCAGGTCTATATGGTCTTGTGAGCATGTGTGGATCTGCATTAGTTTGCAGTCAAGTGATATTTTTACTTAAGTAGTCCAACCAACAGACAGTCTTCCAACTTTAGGAACATGGGACTCAATGCTAAAAGTTCTGTACTCCATCCTGTGTACAGCAATTGTGCCTATGTTTCTTGAAACAGGGAAATGTTGAATTTGTCTATAAATGTGACCCACATGGTATACACTAATTTAGCCTAGCTATATTCCAAATAAATAACAATGAGTTAGACTAAGGCAATCAGAGTCCTGAGAACTTATTAGTATTTAGTTGTTCAAAGAATAGATTCTTAGGTCAATAGTGGATCTTCTCCCATAATTGGTGTTAGGGCCTCAGGAAGACAATCAATTCTTTAAAAGATGAAGCTCTCAAAATTTACCAAATTGCGGCCATGAGTAGGGTTATAATTTTTGCCTACCTATACAATGTGTGTATTGTGTAACAATCTCAATTTGAGCTGAGTTGTGGAGCCGCCAACCAACGGGAATCTAAACTTCATTACCACTGGCCCCTGAACAAGACTCTGATTCAGTAGGGTGATCACAATGTAGTCCCACTACTCCCTCAGATTTCTCATTTTCAAATATACCACAACATAGTTTCAGAATGTGTGTCATGCTAATTTTACTTGCATTATGTTTTGGGGGAAATCATACTATTTTCATACAATAATACATAAGACATATCTGTGGGGTGATAACACAAGGCCCTTTCTCACCTCCCCCTCTAAGATAGCCCAATCATTCTTTAATTCTTGTTTTCCAGAACCCCCTAGTTTACTCATCTTGGTGTTCATTCTGGTTTGCCTCCCTGGTGGTACAGCATCCCTTTCTCTCCTTATATAGCTGTCTCTACCTCTCATTTTTGGGTCAATCCTTTGTGATGTGTGGGTGCAGTTGCTACAAGGACCTTCCACTAGACTAGACTCTTCCAGCTTCAAGTCAGGTGTGCAGTGTAATGCCTCTGGAAGAGGTCAATAAGGTTGTTCACAGCTCACATTGAGTCAATAATCTCTTGGCATATATCCTTAATTAATTTGCTTACATTACTGATGAAACTGATGGAACATCACTGAAAATGATGGAATAACGTAATGCTCATAGACTAATGTTACATCACCAGTATCATTAATGGAGTGATGTTGGAGGGGTTCGTACCTAGTAGAGGATACATCCTAATGGTGCTAGATACACAAAACCACAAGATGCACTTGCAAGGTTAACCATTATTTGCTGATTTGAGCCTTGAATTGTATTTATCAACTCGCTAATCTTAAGGGAGGAATGGCCACAGTGGGACGCCTCTTTTTTCCTAGTGAAACTTTTGGTTATTATTGGCCATCTTGTGGGAGACCTTTTAAAGGCCATTCAATAACGATTCAACCTCTTCCATCACAGTATTTGTAATTAAGTTGTAAAATGACCTGCTTCATGTTTTCTCACCTCTTTTGTGCTTTTGTAAGCCTGAAGGGCTACTCACAGTCTTTGTTTGGTTATTGCAACTTTTGGGCCATAGTGTTTAATAATCTAGGAGATGTAATAATAAAACTTTACCCTATGGCATTAGCCGGTGAAAACCTGAATAAACTCTGTTGATCAAACAAGACCTTAGTCACACATTTACTACAACAAATAAACAATTGATATCAAAAAGGGTCCTCTGCAGCATAGGCTATGCTTTCAAATACTCCTATTTATATCAATAGTCAAAATTTTATAAATGGTCAAAAAATGTCCTAAAAAGGTCACTATACAAAACTATAATTTTGGGGGGGAAATGGAAGTAGGCTTCTCTAATGATGGTGGTTATGGAAAAGAGGAAAATTGTGAAAGAAAAGCCCTGCCTTGCCTATAACTGGATCTGACAGGTTTGCACAGGCCAACCTTTGAGCCTGGCCTTGTTGAGGGCCAGCCCGCTCTTGTTCCACTCAGTGAGGCTGGTCTTGGTGCTTTATAGCACTCTGCACAGTTTGAAGGGCCCACCTCTCCTCCCCTTCTTGTGTCCTCCAGCAGGTTATAGGCTGTTCCCCCAAGGTCCACACATGGTATATCCTGTGTTCATTGCATCAGGGTTGGTGTAGGTACTTTTTTTTATTATACTTTATTTTTCAAATAAAGGATAACGATTACATTGCATTGCATAAAGTCTCTTGACATTTAAAACAAATCATTCCTGACATTTGGTGATAATAAAATGGACAATATATCGACCAGTGCAGTGGCAATATCCATCAGTCGTCTGTATACACCTTCCCCCACACACCACCCACAATCCCACTTCGAGCCGTAGTACTAAGGCAGTCAATGTATTATAAGCATACTAAACAGTGGCGTATGTATTCGAAACAGCGTGTACAGCATCAGTCCCTCAGCCCACCCCTTCCGGCACTATGCCGTTGTCTATTTGTGAAGCGGCAGTTTGCTTGGTAGCGCCCAGATATACCCTGAGTGGTTCCCATATGTCTTTGGATCGGGATGTCGGTGGCATTAGACTGGCGTACAGTTCTGTATTGATGTTGCAAAATACTAAGCTGTTCAGCCAATCCTGTAGTTTAGGGGCTGACTTCCTACCCCAGTGAATGGCCACCTCCCTCTTTGCTAACAATAGAGCCAGTCGCCAATCTCCTTACTTTCTTGGGAATCTGAACTGTGTAGCCCATGTGAGCAATTTCAGGAAGGGAGACAAGTGGAATCCCAATTATTTTCCCCAGTGTATCATGCACCGCCGCCCAGTAGGGCCGTAGGCGAGGACAGGACCAGGCCACATGCAGAAAGTCAGCATGTGGGGATAAGCATTTTAAGCAATTGTGTGACTTAGTAGCATCTATCCTGTGGGCCTTGACTGGTGTAAAATAGGCACGGTGGAGGAATTTGAAATGTAGTAACTTATGGTGACTGTTAAGCAAGACGTCTCGGGTGACCCTGCAACACTTCTCCCACTGCTGTACTATTCCTTCCCCAGTGAGTGGGAGCCATCTTGCATTGGGCAATGGCAGAGCAGAAGAGTATAGGGAGGTAGCACCCATGTGTATCCTCAGCTTGTCCCAAGCCCAAGCATTAGTCGACACCGTCTGAATGTCCCGCGTGTCTCGTGGGAAGCCAACTGGCAACACTTCACTCAATTTGCCTGGTAGAACTAGGTCATCCTCTGTTCTCAAAAATGGAATACGGGCGTCAGAGTGAACCCAGGCATGTGCATAGCGGCATTGGGTGACCAAAAATACAATTAGAAATCTGGGATGTTAAAACCCCCTCTGTCATATAGAAGGGTCAGGACGGACCAGCGAACGCGTGGGCGCTTACCACCCCATACCAGTCTGATCAGAAGTGTACATAGAGTGCAAAAGAAACCGCCCAACAGTGGCACAGGGATATTGTTAAAGAGATATAAAAATGTGGGGAGCACCACCATTTTCATAATGGCCACCCTGCCAGCTACCGACAATGGTAGCTTCAGCTATCTGTCTACCTGTTCCTCCAGCTTTTGAAAGGTCTGTTCATAGTTTAAGCGGATGGTCTGAGTGGTGTCCAGGTGGATATGGATGCCAAGATACTTCATTGAGTCCTGACACCATTCAAGAGGAAATTCACAATCCCATTTGACTGTGCTCTCCGTTAGTGGAAATATGATGGACTTATTTCAATTGATACCCAGCCCCGAAAACCTATCAAAACGGACAATTTCACGGATCAGAGGGGCCAGGTTTAAGTGGGGTTCACGGACATACAGGATTGTATCGTCCGCGTAAAGGGATGCTAACAGTGGGCCAGTCCTGAATTGGAGGCCTCTGTGAAGATGACGCTCTTGAAAATATCTAATTAGCGGGTCCATTGCTATAATGAACAATAGGGGGGATAAGGGGGATAGGGGGCACCCCTGACGGGTCCCACGGTGTAACCAAAATGGCCTTGACAGAGTGTCATTCAGACGTAGTCGTGCAGGTGGGCAGCTGTATAGTAAGGAGACAGTTGCAATGAAGCAGACCCATGCACTGCATAACCTCAACCAGGAACGGCCACTCCAAAGAGTCAAATGCCTTCTCGGCGTCAAGCAACACCGCTGCCGCTGGCACTTCGGGCTGTATTCTGTGCAGGACAGTGAACAATGTACGGAGGTTCAAGGATGTGGAGCGTCCGGGGACAAAGCCAGACTGCATTGGGAAAATGATATATTCCATCAACTGCGAAAGCTTGTTGGCGAGTACTTTTGCTAAAATTTTGTAGTCCAAATTTAACAGGGACAGCGGCTGATAAGAGCCGCACTGTTTGTGATCTTTTCTTGGCTTTGGAAGGAGGATAATGACAGTTTCACGCCTTGTGGGAGGGAGACTTTGTCTTTCCAGAGCTTCCGCATACACCTCATTCAGCTGGGGTCTAAAATGTCCTTGAACTCTTTATAAAAGTCTCCAGTAAAGCCATCCAATCCCAGGGCGGTTAATCCCCACAGGGTATCTATGGCTAGAATGACATCAGCGACTGATATTGGTTCACCCATGAAATCTAGTATATATTTCTCTAAGGATACCAAAGCAATTTCATCTAGGTACGCAGTTTGGGCCGTATCATCGGGAACAGCTCTAGAAGTGTAAAGTGTAGTGTAGTAATCTAAGAATTCATCGCGTATGGCCACCATGGATGTGAGAGTCTTGCCAGTTGCGGAATGCAGTTCAGTGATGAAGTTTTTACTGTAAGGCGTCTCAGCATGTGCGCTAAGACTCTGGCAGGTCATTCGCCCTCCCCGTATCGTCTAGCCGTGTGGTATTTACCCATGTACAGAATTTCGCGGTCTGCTGTGTCTCTGTAGTCCGCTAGTAGGGCAAGCCTCGCCGCCTGAGCCGTCGCGTCAGGGAGGGTCACCAATTGGGAATCCATCTCTGCTAATTCACGTTCAATAGGGGACATCTCCTGTCCAAGTTCCTTGAGCCCCCGGCTTGTTTGGAGATGCACACTCACGTGATAACGGCCTTAAATCCCTTCCACAGTACAGCCACCGTATCCACTGAGCTGGTGTTAAGGTCATACTAGTCCTCGATCGCTTCCCGGATCTCAGCCTTGAACAGGTCATCTTGGAGGGCCCTTCCGGGGAACCGCCACTGCCTCTCATACCCTTCCGGTCTTGAAATATTTAAATGCAGCACTATCGGTGAGTGATCAGAGTATGTGCAGGGGAGTGTAGTATGGGAGTCAAACCAGTTTGCAATCACAGGAGAAATCAGCCAATAATATATACTGGTCCAAGTACCGTGTGGGCCGGAGTGATGTGTGTACGCCGTCATGGTAGGGTTTTGCCTACGCCAAATGTCTATTAATGTTTGGTGTTCACAGAGGACTCTCAATGTGTGCCGCACGCACGGCTTGGTGTCAGGTGCCTTAGAAGTGCTGTCCAGGCCGGGGTGTATTAGCAAATTGAGGTCACCTTCCATTAGCAGTGCGTGAGGGTCATGTTTCATAATACGCAGATTTAGAACATGGAAGAACTCGGGGGCATCAATATTTGAAGCATAAATGTTTGTGAAGGTGACTTTGTGGCCATAGAGGTTACCTGTGACTATCACATACCTGCCTTCAGGGTCCAGGGACGCCTCTATGATTGTAAACAGGACTCTTTTGTGGACCAATATAGCAGTGCCCCTGGCGTAGTTGCTATAGTTAGCAAAGAATCTGTGAATCTATGAGACCCAGCAGTCTTTGAGCCGATTAGACGCTGCAAGCTGTGCCATAACACAAAGGTGTTTTTATCTCTTAAGTTGTTTTGTGCTTTTAAAAATTGTTAATCCTTTGCTATAAACTGCTCACCTGCAACTGAACGCTGTGCCCTAAGCCCCGGTCCGACACAGGTTGTGCCGATTGATCAGAGGGCTGCAGGGACTTACTTCCGCTTTCCATGCACAGGTTAGCACTCCAGACTTCTCAGCCTCACACAGGATTTAAGCAAGCGTCATCGCGCACGCGCAGTGGATGCAGCAGTCTTTGAGCCGATTAGACGCTGCAAGCTGTGCCAAAACACAAAGGTGTTTTTATCTCTTAAGTTGTTTTGTGCTTTTAAAAATTGTTAATCCTTTGCTATAAACTGCTCACCTGCAACTGAACGCTGTGCCCTAAGCCCCGGTTCGACACGGCTTGTGCCGATTGATCGGAGGGCTGCAGGGACTTACTTCCGCGTTCCATGCACAGGTTAGCGCTCCAGACTTCTCAGCCTCAGACAGGATTTAAGCAAGCGTCATCGCGCACGCGCAGTGGACGCAGCAGTCTTTGAGCCGATTAGCCGCTGCAAGTTGTGCCATAACACAAAGGTGTTTTTATCTCTTAAGTTGTTTTGTGCTTTTAAAAATTGTTAATCCTTTGCTATAAACTGCTCACCTACAACTGAACGCTGTGCCCTAAGCCCCGGTCCGACACGGCTTGTGGCAATTGATCGGAGGGCTGCAGGGACTTACTTCCGCATTCCATGCACAGGTTAGCGCTCCAGACTTCTCAGCCTCAGACAGGATTTAAGCAACCTACATCGCGCACGCGCAGCGGACGTGCCGGCAACGCGCCAAAGGCACGCCAAAGGCAAGCCCGTCCGCGCCTGGACCGGACCCAGGGCCATACCCCCTAGCCAACAACATATAAATATTAAGAAATCCTACTCTGGTAAGGAACTTATTCAATTACGTCCGGTTACTGATAATAACTGTATTGTCTTGGGATTTGAGGATCTGGCCAGAAACCAGAAAATAACACAGTAACTGCACTTATTAATGCTCGCTCTTTGAGCAAACATAAGCAAGAAATAGCAGATTTCATCACGGACAGAAGCATTGACATATTGTTTATTACAGAAACATGGACCGACCAAGCCTCCGAACCAGATTTGGCGGTGGCTACCCCTGAAGGCTATACTTCCCAGAGACAGGATAGAATAAATAAAAAAGGAGGTGGATTGGCGATAATCTAACGCAACAATCTTTTTATAAGAATAGCCAACGTTCCATCTTTAACGTGTGAAGCCATTCATTTTTCTATCTTGCTAACCCCTTCACAAAACTTTAAAGGAATCCTTCTTTACAGACCCCCAGGAACCAGGACAGAATTTGTAGCTACTCTTAAGAATCTGATGGAATCTTTAGTGATAGAGGACCCTTTTACCATCCTAGGGGACTTTAATTTCCATTTGGAAAACATTCACAATAATGATACTATTTAATTACTAGCAGACCTGGAGTCCTTGGGTCTAGTACAGCTGGTTACTATGCCCACTCATGAGGCTGGACACATGTTGGATGGTATATTTTCCAACTCAAAGAATGTCTTAGTAAAAGACATCCTGCCTGATCACTATGCTATTATATTTAATATACTATCTAACACTACTTTATCAACCAATGTGGCGGCAACCAGCTCTGGGATATTTAAGGTATGGAAAGATAAAAATAATGAATAACTGAAAACTTTCCTATCCTCCACCTGTCCTGCTATTCCACCGGATCCAAATATAGCCATTTTTAGATACACTAATTGGCTGGACAATGCAATGAATGTGTTGGTGCCAAAGAAGACTATTTCAAAAAATCGGTCTTCCCCTTCGGCACCCTAGTTTACTGATTCTCTTAGGGAACAAAAACAGAAGTGTAGAAACTGTGAAAGACTCTGGGGTAAATTTTACGCCAAGGAAATACAAATTCGCTATAAGGAAGAACTGGCCAAATACAAATTAATGATTGCGCAGGAAAAAAGAAAATTCTACACAACCCAGTAGTTAACAAGTTAGCAGGTTGACCACCTGCGGCTGCTCCCGTTCCATCACAATCCTTGTGCAGCTCTTTAGCCGATTATTTCTATGAGAAAGTCAATATAATTTATTCGAAATTCTCATCAAACAAAAATCTTAAAACACAGTCTACTTTTACGAATCCCCTAGATCATTGCTTTGCTCAATTCGACACAGTTACCGGGGAACAAATTGCTGAGATAATAAATACTATAAAATCAGGATCAGCCAATGATCCTTGTCCACCCAAAGTGCTTGCTCCTTTTCTTAAACCACTTCTAAAAAAAATCTCATCTGGACCCAGAGGACACCAAGAACTATAGGCCTATAGCTAGCCTACCTTTTCTGGCCAAAGTGGCGGAAAAGGTGATGAATCTACAACTCTCCAAATATATTGAGGACCACCATTTGTTGGACGACACTCAATTTGGGTTTCGTAAATCACATGGTACTGAAACAGCTCTGATCAAAGCCTCTGAAGATATAAGAACCATCAGGGACCAGGGAGGCACTGCTGTGCTCATACTGTTAGATCTGTCAGCCGCATTTGACACGGTCGATCATACCACCTTGATCGACCGTGTTATGTTATGTTATGTTAAGTGTTTTTTTTTAAAGCGCGCAGCTGCCCCAGCAAAGAGGCGTCCCGGCGCAAACAAATCTATGCTATGGGCATCCAAGACAGGGCACAAGAACTGCTCTCTTCCTTTCTTTCAAACAGGACCCAGGCTGTGACCCTGGGTTTCTTTCAATGTGCCCAACTGACGTTACCATGTGGAGTTCCTCAAGGCTCATCCCTAAGTCCGACACTCTTTAATATCTATGTGTCGGACCTAGCTAGAGTCATAAAAGATCACGGGATGGGCCTTACGTCCTATGCGGATGATACCCAGTTGTTGCTCGCGGTTAACAATGATGCAGAGGAGGTTGCAGCCAGCTTTCAAGAGGGCATGCTGGCCATCAGTTATTGGATGGCCAGAAATTGCTTTAAATTGGACTCCGAAAAAATGGAAGTCATTATCTTTGGAAAGCTGTCTCCTTCATGGTCCTGGTCCTGGTGGCCACCTTCATTAGTTACCCCATCTAACCCGGTAACTAAGTTTAGGAACTTAGGCATCATGTTTGATGATAGATTGAATTTTGTCTCCCATGCCAACCAAGTGGTCTCGGCAGCATTTCACAAACTTAGATTGATTAAGAAAATGATCCCTTATCTCCCCGAAACTGCAGGAAAAACCTTGGTCAGCACTGGTGATGTAATCTCTGGATTACTGCAATGGGTTGTTTGCTAACGCACAAAGCAGAGTAATTAACAAACTGCAAACTGTTCAAAATGCAGCCGCCAGAATGTTATCAGGGACCCCTAAATTTAAATCTATCTCTCACGTGATCAAAAGTTACCACTGGTTGGCAGTAAGAAATCGCATAAAATTCAAGGCTTTATGCATTGCCTTCAAAGCTTCTCGTAACATAGACCCCCGGTTCCTTATAAACCAGTTATTCACATACTGCCCCAACAGACAACATTGTTCTTCCACCGCATACCAGCTATTTGTCCCACGTACAAAGACGGCGTCTTGGGGAGACAGACGCTTTGTTGTAACAGCAGAAAGACTGTGGAATGCCCTTCCATTAAAGATTCGTTCCTGCCAGTCACTATTACACTTTCGTAAGATGATAAAGACATGGTTGTTTGACCAATAAGCCAGCTTCTGGTATCTGCTTCATCCGCAGCACCGAGACGCCCAAGGGCATTTGTTGCGTTTTATAAGTTTCAAAAATAAATAAATAAATAAATATCCCAGCTAGAGCCAAAACGGGCCGAATCTGTAATAGGAAGGTGTGTCTCTTGTAGAAATGCTATATCAACCTTATGGCGAATAAGATAATGGATCACCTGTCTCCTCTTATGGGTATTATTAAGCCCTCTAACATTCCAGGACATGAGGGTGACGTCAGAGGGCCCCTGCATGTTACCTAACCGCAACATCTGGCCAGTGCGTAGTCTCTTGACTGTCAGGACCTGTATGCAATGGTGATGTGATAAGCAATGCTATAATAAAGTATAAACAGCAATTCAAATAACATGAATGTCCAACCCCTGCCCCCGTCCCCCACCCAGCCATCTTCCTACCCGAAGGTGGCCATCCCCTTTGAAATTCTCCAGCCTGCGGGTCGTAGGGACCGTGAGGCTAACAATTGAGGCCCAAGAAGTGGACCCCAATATTGCAATGAACCAACACAAAGGATACACCCAAGTGGGGGTGGCAGCTCGCCATCAGACCTGCCAATTGGTCAAGTACGTTAATCAATGCGATGTCCCCAAAGCGTAGTAGCTATGCAAACCAATGCGATCAAACCATCACCCTGTCCCAGGGTTTGAAAATAGTTCAGCGCTAGCATCCGATCCACTGTGTGGATGAGAGGCGAGCACGCCGTCCGCCGAGTTCTACGTGTTCCGAGTCTTGTACGTGCGACAAAATTCCTGGGCTTCTGTAGGAGTGTCAAATATTTTGGACCTACTGCCGAAATCCACCTTCAGTCTCACTGGATATAACATTCCGTATTTGAGATCAAGGTTACGGAGTGTGGCCTTCACCCCCTGGAAATTTTGTCTCGCCTCCTGGACCATTGGAGTAAAGTCAGGGTAAAAAGACAGTTTCTATCCCTGCCACTCAATAACTCCACATTCTCTCACCAGTCTCAACGCCGTGTCGCGGTCTCGAAAGTTCAGGAGTCTCGCAATGATGAGTCTCGGGGGGAGGTCTGTATTCAATCTGAGGCCAAGGGACCGATGTGCTCTTTCGACAACAAAGCCTGGCGTGAAGGCTTCGCTGCCAAACAGATCCGTAAGCAGCTTTTCCACGAAGAGGTCCATCTGGCCCGTTTGCGTTGTCTCCGGGAACCCCATTATGCGAACATTGTTGCATCACCCACGAGCTTCTAAGTCTTCGTTCTTGATTGCGACTTCTTTTAGCAGTCATTCCGTTCGTTCCAGCCTCTTCAAAGATTGGGCAGTCCCAACTTCCAGGTCTGACACACGTGCTTCCACTACGTCCAATCTGTGGTCGTGGACCCAGACTTTGGCGCCGAAGGACCCAATAGTTTGTTCCAGGGAGTCAAAACGGAAGTCTAGTGCCTTGAAACCCGCCCTCATCTCGAGCAGTAGTGAAGCAACCGTGGCCTCAGGAGGCGCTGGCGCCCCACCGGCTGGTGCCCTCTCCCTCATCCCAGGAGGGGATGTTGCTGTTCCGTCAGTCGTCTTGCCAAACTGCAGGGTGCTCTGCTTAGGGTCCCTGCGACCCATATCTTCAAGGTGGCGCTATGTATAGAGAGGACTCAGCCAGTCCCGCAAGTACCAGGAGGAGCGTGTAGGGAGTACGCGAGCTATGTACGACACAAGTGGCTCAGGGTCATAGAGGCTGAAGACAACAGTTTATGCATGCAGATTTAAGCAGTGGCCCCCAATAGCAGTGGAGTTTAAATGGGCTGCAAATGTGATTTCTCACGCGCCTGGGCAAGTGGAGCATATACCCAACAGGGCCGGACTGCAGAAACATGCCACGCAGCAGGTGGTGAGCAGGCAACGCGGGGAAGATTCAAACCCCTTCAGGGCACTGTAGGCATTGTGTTATATGTAGCGGTGGTGTGGCTCTGCAGGGGGGCCCCCAAGGGTGTGCAGCGATGTCGGCATTGGGGCAGCAGGCGGGTGCACCAACCCCCCTTGCAGGCCCGCGCGTCACTCCGGGCCTGCGTCCTAATTCCCAGCGCCGCCGGCGCGAGGGACCTGTCCCCACCGCACCGGGCGCAAGCACTCTGTTCTTACGGGGACAGGGCCGCCAACCATAGCGCAGTGGGTGTCAGCAACCGGGAGGGAGGGGTGAAACCCAGCGCGCCATCCGACTCACCCGGGGCCCCTCCAACGCAGCTCCCGATTCCCGGGCCGTCCACACGGGGTTCTGCAATGTACGGGCCCGCCCAGGCATGTGATGTAGTAGCGCCGGCAGGCCCAGCCCCACTGCGCTCAATGTTGCTCCGGTGAGGGGAGGAGTTGGAGCGCAGCCTATGCCCTTGCCTGGTCAGCGCTCCGCTGTCCACGTCGCTGGAGGTGGTGGTGGCTACTACGGTATATGCGGGGATAATCGCCGCTGGGCCAAGCTGATGTGCAGAGCCTCTCTAGCTGGCGGCCATCTTCACCGCCGACTTGGCCATGCCCCAGGGTTGGTGTAGGTACTTTACAGTGTTTGGCACAGTTTGAAGGACCTTCCTCCTCTTTCCCTTCCTGTGTCCTCTGGAGGGTTATGGGAGTGGCGGGGTTCTACTAAACATGTGCCCGTGCCCCAGGCAACCTGGACTGGTGTTGGTATTTTATAGCTTTGGGCACATTCTGAAGGGTCTGCCTCCTCTTCGTCCCATTCCTGGTGGTTAGGACTAGTAGTCTCTCAAAGTCTACAAACAGCGCCCTCAGTGTCCCACACAGCAATGCTGATGTTGGCGTTCTATAGCTCCGTTTACAGTTTGAAGGGCCCACCTTCTTCAGGGGCATAAGGGGACTGATACTCCCCCATCTCCTGCTTTACTTTAACAAAATGGCATTCAAGATGGCTTCTGTGGATAAGCATGAATCCTCAGTGGCCATCTTGAAATAGCCTTTTGTTAAATATTACAAAATGCTTGAAAAGATGACCACTGTGAATGTACCTGCTCCCAAATTGTTTAAACTCATTTTGTTTTATTTTGACAAATAGTGTTTAACGATGCCACCCTAGATACCCATGCATCTGCGACAGCCATCATTGAATTGCATTTGTTAAAATAAGACAAACACATTTGGAAATGCTCACTGTGCATGCACGGGTGACCATTTTAAAAGTTCTTAAAACGATTTTTAAATGGCCATGTGTCAATAACATAGTGAAAAGTAAATAAAATAGTCAAAAAGGAGTTCAGGATCAACAGGATCTCTGGAGTGCGTGAAGGTAGAAGGAAAAGTGGTGAATGGGGAGGAGGGAAGGCAGGGATTGAAGGAAAGAAAATAGTCTCTCCAATGCACTGGAGAGTACAGGAGTAAAAGGTTACTCCATCCACTCAGAACACTGTGAAACCTAAAAGATCTTGGGTTGTACAAACACAAGAATAGTGAAGAAAGCCATCAAACCAAGAGTTGGGAGGTCAGAGAGACAGCAAACTCATCCTATCATTAGCAGAGGGCTGTCCAAAAGGGCACTCTCAGTATTTGTGTAGTGTATTCAAAACAGTAGGTCAGCTCATTACACAGCTTAATCTGTCTGTAGCCGAGACCTAAATTTAAGATATATTACAGCATTGAAATGCAGACAACTATAAAATAGAGGAGAATAACATATATGATTTTGAAGGTAATACTGAGGCCCAATTTCAAACAGTGTTCTGTGCAGCTTAGAGTTTTATGTGAGAAACAGTATATTTAGATAATTGTAAACATTTGAAGAGATTGCTTTTTAAAAAAATATATTTTTATTGGGCGTGTGGTACATAAAAGGACATAAATTCATACAATATTACATACATGGTCGAAGCACAAATCGAGCAGTTGATATATTTACACAAATTCTGCGATAAAACCTTAATGGAAGGAATACAAGATTAATAATAAAAGACATTTCATTGAAAGAACCTATCACAACATAAGACAGCAATTACCCATCATACTCTGGCAGCCCTCCAGTTTGTTACCGGGGCCCAGAGGCGTTCACCCTTCTCACGATTTCTACTACCTTTAAATTCATACAGGCATAGCTCGATGTTATGAATTCCCAACAATCTGGATAGCCACATCGGGAAGGACGGGGCAATCGCATCCTTCCAAGCTGCAGAGATTAAAATTCGGAGTACTGCAACAGATAAAAACACTAAGGACCTTTCGTCCTCCCCCCATCCCAGCTTAGAGTCATTACCGAGCAGCATTAGTGTAGGGGATAGATCGATGGCATGACCTAGCAGCCCCTCCCAAAATTTCATTATCTCACTTTTAACAGAATCCAATCGATTGCAGAAAAAGAACATATGTGTTATATCAGCATGACTTTCATTACATCTGGGGCAACTGTCGTTTTCCCTTATACCCAAGGCGCATAGCTTAGCAGGCGTGTGGTACAAATTAAAAATAGTCTTATAATGTTGCGCCCGGAGGTTGGAAGCTCGAAATACCTTTTTGTTCAGTGAGAGGGCAAGATCCACATCCACATCTGGATACCCCAGTTTTAAAGCCCAATTAGACTCCACCTTCTCAATGTCATCCTGAATTCGCTCCACTAAGCAGTCATAAACAGTTTTGATCTTCTTACAGCCTCTGCGTAATATCTCAATCACCGGAAAGTCAACTGTCGATGGGACCCTAGGCCTAACAGCCCCGATCGTACGAGCAACTTGACCATATAGGAGCCAATGGCTACCTGGAATACCATATCTATCCTGCAGTATCTCGAATCCCAAGGTCTTATCTCCTTCCAATATATCCCCCAGAGATAGGATCCCCATTCTCTTCCACGCCTGCAGATTTCTATCGGTTTTTAATTGAGGGAAAATGGACGAGTTACACAATTGTAGATAGGGATTTAATTTTGGGACATTAAAGAATTTCAGGATAGCTTTCCACGCCTGCCAAGCCCCATACAGTGTCTTCAATCGTGTTTTGTTATAAAAGCGTCGCTCTAACTCACCCTGCAGCAAACCTGATGCCTTGTCACCCAAAAGCATCCTAAAAATCTGGGGGGGCTCCCTTCCATCTAAAGTCCCGGGCCCGGTGACAGTTTCAGATTCGGCCTGAACTAGGGTAGTCATTTGGATCAGGAGACAGTCCCAATGATATAATCTTAAATTCGGGAGAGCCATCCCGCCCCTTTCTCTAGGTAGCGACATTAAATTAGTGGAGCGCCTTACCCTTCCATATTGCCACACAAATCTGATAAAGACGGATTCCAGAAGTTTCATAATTTTATCCTCTATCAGTAGTGGAATGGCACGGAACAGATACAGCACTCTAGGAAACGTAGACATTTTTAAAGCATTCACCCTGCCTACCAGAGAGAGATGGAGCACCTCTATTCTCTTTAATTCAACTTCAATGTCTTTAATAAGCGGCAGGTAATTCTCAGCGACAATTTTTTCTACAGAGGCGTTAATTTTAACCTCTAAATATGTGGCGGAATCCACAAATCTGTAGTCAGTTTTAATAATATTCTTGGAACATATGATCTGAGTTTTGGTTTCATTTAATAGATACCCAGACTCACTACCGAACACTTTAGCCATCTCACCCAAAATAGGGAGGGACTGTTGTGGATTCGTTGTTATCACGGCAAGGTTATCGGCATATGCCAAGATTTTATTTGGGTAGCCATTACAAATCACTGGAGCTATTCTAGGGCAGGCTAAAATACCCTGAATGAGGGGATGAATGTACATGGCAAAGAGGATAGGGGAGCAGGGGCACCCCTGACGAGTCCCCCTCTTGATGTTAATCACCCCCGATTTCTCACCCATGGCCGTCACCCTGGCTACAGGGTCTATGTACATTGCCTTAAGGGCTCCAATAATGTTAGGACCAAATCCTCTCGCCGCCAAAACTCCCCAGAGAAAGCTCCAATCCACACGATCGAACGCCTTCTCTGCATCGAGCAGGATCATGGCCATCTCTCCCCCCATGGCAGCCAGGGCGTCGAACAGTGTTATTGCCCTGCATGTATCATCAGTTGTACCCCTACCGGGGACAAACCCATGCTGCCACGGGGATACGAGACTGCCAATGATCCTGCTCAACCTTTTTGCCCAAATTTTTGAATAGAGTTTTGTGTCGGAATTAATTAAGGATATGGGGCGATAAGATCCTGCCATTTCCACTGGTTTCCCCCTTTTATGAAAGATTACAATATTTGTCTCTTTCCAAGAGTCAGGTATCAAACCAGAATACATGACCCCGTTAAAAAGATCTAGTAAAAGTGGGGCAATTTCTGCTTCGATAACTTTATATACTTCCAGGGGAATCCCATCGGGACCTGAAGCCTTCCCGGAAGCTAATTCCCGCAGTGCTGTCGTAATCTCAATTAATGTGATATCCTCATCAAGTTCCTTTTTAATTGCTTCCTCTAATTGCGGGCCAGAGTCTCGAAGTCCCTCCCCAGGTTTTTTACCCGGTGCTTCATAATCATAGAGGCGCTGATAAAAATTCTCAAATACCTTAAGGATATCCTTGGCCTCCGTATACTCTACCCCATCCTCTTCAATACGGATGATGGTATTCCTAGCCTTTTCCTGCCTTAACCGAAGAGCAAGCGCTCTCCCTGCTTGCTCCCCGGTCTCGTATCTTTTGGCCCTATTGGTCTGAAACTCCCCTATGGCCTTCGAGGTTACATCTTTTTGGAGTGCGGCTTTAACTGCTAAGAGTACATTCTGACTTTCAATACTATTCACCCCAATAGCTATATCCTTTACATGTTGTTCTTCTGCTTTCAACAATTCCAACATTAAAGCATCAACCTTTCCCCTATCTTCCCTTCTCAACCTGGCAGAGCAGCTGATAGTCCCGCCCCTCAGAGCCGCCTTAAAAGTTTCCCAGACCATATTCCTAGAGGTACTGTATCTGTTTGCCGCAAAAAACTGTATTACCCATTTTTTCAAGTGTTCCGTGAATCTAATATCAGCGAGCAGCTTTTTCTCGAAAGACCAGGAGTTTCTTTTCCTTTTCAAACGGCCTTAATCATAAGATAAAATTAAGGGGTTATGGTCTGAGACCACTCTGGGGAGTTTGATAATATCAACTTTAGATACTTCGGACGAGGAGATAAGAAAATAATCCAACTTTGTATACCTCTGATCTGGGTTAGAAAAATAAGTAAACCCATAATCCAGAGGAAATTTAATCCCCCAAACATCTTGTAGCCCATGGGAGCCCAACAGGGACTGTACAGATTGAAAAACATTAGGCTTACGGCCAGCATATGGTGTAGAGCCGGCCCAATCAGCCGAAATATCAAGATCCCCTGCTATTATCAGCGGGGTAGACCACCCCACTAATTCAACTTCAAAGAAGTCAAACATCTCATGCTCGTCCAAATTTGAGCCATAGGTTACACATAACGTAAAGCCCAGTTCTAATTCGGCTATTGCCCATCTCCCATTGCTATCTGCTTTTACTTTCGTTGCCTTGCCCAAAGACTCTCGAATTAGAATAGCGGCACCCCGAATTGAGTCGAGCATACAACTAATTCAAAACCACTCAGAGAAAGTTGCCTACGTTTGACTGTACCACTTTCCTTTTTCCCCCTTTTTCAACCCAACCACCCCAATCCCAACCCTCACCCCACCCCCTCCCATTCTGCCCCCTTCTACCTCCACCCCACCCCTCCAACCCCCATACTCTCCCCTCTCAGCAAATATAAACTGATACAATTATCTACTCGTATTATGGAGCCCACAACCGAAATAAACTCGAAACAATAACAAACCCAAAAGCAATTGCCAAAACGTGAATATAAAGAGGATCAAACATTACCCGGGCCCATACCACTGCCGCTCGACTTGCCTAAACCCTACCACATGTTTTAAGCAACACCCACCTACAGACATAGGGAATCAAGGTATTCTTTCGCTTTGATCTCAGAAGAGAAAAACAGAGTCTTTCCATTATTAATAATCTTTAACTGTGCTGGGTTTATCAGGAAAGCCTGCAAGTTTTAGTCCTGACAGGGCTTGATCAATCCTCTCAACCGCCACCGCCTCTCTACCGTGGTATGGCAGAAATCAGGCCTTCCAAAAAATGAAATCCCTTCAGCGCTCCGTCTCGCATTTGGCCTTGCCAGATCTGATATAGCTTGCCGCAAAATAAAATTTCCAAGAAATATCAACACCACCCTTGGTTTATCCCCCTCCTTAGTGTATCTTCTCATATTGAAGGGGGTGCGGTGAACTCTTTGCACCTCGGTGGACCAGTTCCATCCATTTAGCTCGGGAAAAGCCTGACTAAATAGCTTGATTATATATGCCCTAATGTCATACCCTTCGGCTCCCTCAGGAATACCCAGCACTCGCAAATTATTCCTGCGAAGCATATTTTCCGTTGCCTCGAGCTTCCAATGAATGTCAGTCATGTGTGCATCATATGTATTAACCTTAGAGATTGCTTCAACCACTTCTGTTTCTGTCGAGACAATCCTATCCTCTAAATAAGCCACTCTATCACCGGTGGTAGCTCAGACCTTTGACAATTTTCTGACTACACCCTGCATCTTTTTCATGGCAATATGGGCTTTCTGGTTGTCTTTGCGGGTTTCTTCTCTATGAGCTATAATCTCCTGGTGTATTGTCTCTAAAAAGTGACATCTGGGCGAACTCCTGGCTGGGGCTATCCAGCAGGGGTTTATCCGTGGGGTGATCCCAGCTCAACTCATGCTGGGCGATAGCGGTCGCCCCCTTTCTTGTAGCCCCTGAGATCTTTAGGGCCGTAGCTGGTTGATCTGGTTCAGGGTCGCTCTCGGAATCTAGATAGGAAGAGCATACTACTTCGTCCTCGGACCATTCTTGGCCATCTGAAGCTGAAAAGAAAGCCTCACTTGGGACGCTCTCCTTCCCATCCCTGATCATGGCTCTGACGATTGGTACAACCTCGCCCCGCGTTTCCTCTTCGGTAGGGGTCAAATGGACTACTGTCTCCTCGGTGGCACCCAGACAAGTATCTAACAATGCAGGCACCGGGATCTGAGCGCTGCCCTGTAAATGCCCCATATCAGTCGGTGCCTCGCAGTGCCTCGCAGTGTCCCTGAATTGCCTGCCCCTCGTTTAGAATTATGTCCATCTTCTTAGACGTATTCTTAATCACCCCATCTGCCAATGTTAGTACTTCACCTTCCTGCTGTGTAGTTTCCAACCCTACAGGGAGTATGCCAGAAATATTGAGTCCACCAGACGCTAAACAATCTTGGGGTAGGGCTGCAGCAGCTCCGTTAGCAACATCCTTCCCAATTAATGTGAGCCCGTCAGCCTTCCCGGCCTCTTCAGCCCCCTTCTCCTTACTGGCTTTAGAAAAAAGCTCCGCGATTGACGCGGTTGCTAACCGGGTCCGTGCGCCTGTTGGCTGCTGAAGCTGTTTCTTCTTGCAGCGCTCATCAGCCAGGGGTGTATGCGTTCCACCGGACCCCACCATTTCTTTCTCCCGCAATACCTGCTGCTTCTTCCTGGCACCAGGGAGTTTGACAGCGAGATTAACTTTCGGAGCCATAGCTTTTAGGGAAATAGAGCTCCTCTCCGATATGTGGTAATCACAATACTTCTCAGGCGGCAGCCGCTTTACATGGAGCTTAGTTCCGGATTCATGCTCAGGTCGCGGTACGGCTACGGCGTTCCACAGCTGTGGATGCTTACGGCCCTTACTCCGCCTCCCAGCCGTATCGTATCGTTTCCACTTCGGCAATAGGACGGTAAGAATACTCGCCAAGTCCTGCAGGAGCTGTTTTGCTGATCCGCAGCAGGAAAGCACAGATTGCATCACTTTTTAGAAAGCCGTGTTTTGGGTTTTAATCGAGCAGCAACCAGTGGGAAGGGTCTGGAGCCATGCCTAGACCTTCAGAGCTCCGATCCGATACGTCCTCACTGCACCACTGCTACAGCCGCTAGTGAGCGGCCGCCATCTTGCCTCCTCAAAAAAAATTTGCAAACCATTTACATCACTTCAACAAGGGGAAAATGTGCAGATTTTCAGAAAAAGCAAAGCTAAAAAAAAGAAGCAGTGGCAGACATAATAGGTCAGGTTTTGATTGCCAGTTTATTGGTTTTACAGATGCTTTTTTCAAAAAATACTTTTGTAAAATATTAAGAAATGTTCACCCATGCATGTATGTTGGAAAATAGCCCTCACTGAATGGTCACCCCAAGCTTTTTGCTTTCCTCCTCCTATTTTGACCATCTTTATGTTGGTCTTAGGCCTCTGAGCACTTTACCACTGCTGATCAGTGCTAAAGGGCTTGTGCTTCTCCCCTAAACATGGTGACATTGGTTTATATATGATTGACATATTTAGTTTACCCATATGTCGCTTGTAAGGGGGTGTACAATATACCCAGACTCTGTAATCTAAATGCTACTAGGGGGCTTGCGGCACTGATTGTACCACCCACACAAGTAGCCTTTTAAACCTGTCTTAGGCCTGCCATTTCAAGGCCTGTGCATGCATTTTACTGCCACTGCGCCTCAGCATTTGAAACCACTTGCGAAGCATTAAACTCCTCTTTTATTATACATAAATCCCCTCTAAGGTAGGTCCTAGAAGCCCTAATGGCAGGATGCTGTGTAAGTAAAAGGTATGAAATTTACTTTTAAGTTTTAGATGTCCTGGTAGTGACAAACAGCTCAATTCGTTGTTCACTACTATGTAATGCCTACTCACATAGGCTAACATTGGGAATTACTTAAAACACTTTCAAGATGTAACGCCTGATTAGAAAGCAGTAGCCACATCATGGGCCAGATGTGTGACCTATTTTTGCGGTCGCAAATGGGAAGTTGGCCTGTTTGCGACCGCAAACTAGATCTACCATATGTACAAACCCAATTTTGCGAGTCAGTAACCTATCACCAACTGGTAAAACAGGGTTTGCGACTCGCTATTAGGAAGGGGTGTGCCAAGGGCATCCCTTCCTCATAGAGAGTCACACTTCAACGTAAGATTGTTTTGCGGCTGCAACTGCGGCCGCAAAACTCTCGCAGTTTACCACCAATTTCAAATGGGAGGTAAGCCACTCGCATATGGGACGGGGCTCCCAGGGGACCCCTCCCCCTTTGTGACTAGCAGTGAAAATATATTTTTAAGAGCAGGCAGTGATCCCACGGACCACTGCCTACTCTTAAAAAATTAAACAGAAACGTTTCATTTTTCTTTTTTTAATGCATCCTGTTTTTCGTTATGGAAAACGGGATGCATTTAAAAACAACTGCTCTATTTAAAAAGCAGTCACAGACATGGTGGTCTGCTGACAGCAGAGTGCTAGCCTTTCCCAATGGGGTCTCAAATTGCACCTGCCTCACGAATATTAATGAGGCAGGCGATTTGGGACCCCATTATGAATGTAAATTCCAATTTGTGAATCTTTGGAATGGCAATGATGAATCTTCTTTACTGGTAAAAACGTATTTAACATAACTGTTTTAGAAATACCACTTTTAGAATGTGGACATTTCTCTGCTCCTACTGCTGTGTGTGCCTTGCAGCCTGTCTCCAATACATCTGAGGAAGGTGACAGCTGCACTTTGCGTGTTCCCTCTAGACAACGACAAGCACAGGAATGGTGGGTGTGACAGATAAAAAGCATCTGCATTCAGCTACATTCTGATAGCGCTTCCTGAGCAGGAAGGGAACAGGGGAGCTGACACACCTAAATAGGCAGTATCCTATGCTTCACAGAAAGGGCTAACTACCCGCTACTGATAGTCTGGAGCCAGGGGTGTGATGAAAGGGAGACCTATGTACTTCAAGGGCCTGCTTTAAAGTCACCCCCACTTCAAAGGCACAACTAGGTATAGGTATTGGAGCGCTTACCTTACCAAGACAGAATTGCCACTTTGCCTTACTGCTGCTCTGAAGGAACTGCTTTCTCCTTTGCTGAGCTGCTCTGCTTCCTGCTGATCTCTGCCCTTCTGAGGAAAAGGACTGGATCCACCTCATTTTTACCCAGAATTACTCCAAGGCATTGCTGGCTTGGCTCCTCTTTCTGAAGTCTCAGGGCCATCAAAGACTTCCTACAACTCTGCTGCTGCTGCTAGACTGACATGTGTGAGTCCTACCCTGCCTGAGGTGCCAACCCAGTCCTAGGCCCTGGAAGTGGGGTCTGCAGCTGTTTTGCTTCAAAATCGACGCTGTGATGACTTTTTCACCAATCAGTCCCGGCACAGGGCCCTACGATTTTATTTATTTATTTATTTATAAGTTTGTATAGCGCTTGAATCACTCCGCCAGGAGTATCTCTGCGCTTTGTGACCAGTAAATTAGCAGATAACGATGGAGAGGTGATTAGATTTCATTTTTAAACAAGATAGTTTTTAACTGTTTACGGAAGGTAAGGTGCTCTTTACATAACCTTAGGGCCAAAGGTAACTTGTTCCACATCTTGGGACCCATGGTAGACAGGGCTCTACCTCCGTGTCTAACTTTTTTGACATGGGGAACCACAAGGAGAAAGTTATTGCTTGATCTAAGAGATCGTGTGGGAACATATGGTTTAAATTTCCTTTCAAGGTAAACGGGTCCTTGTCCGTTCAAGCATTTGTGAATTAGGCAGCATATTTTAAATTTTGCCCTTTGTCTAACTGTGAGCCAGTGTAATTGTTCAAGGAGGGGTTTGGATGCAGTTCTCGGGGGGGCATTCAGAACAAGGCGAGCCGCCGTGTTCTGAACAACCTGTAGTTTGTCCAACACTCCTTCGTTGACAGAGAGTAACAACCCATTACAATAATCAATCCGGCTCAAGATAAGTGCTTGAACGAGAGTTTTCCTTGTTGAATTGGGTAGGAGTGGAAAGATTTTACGGAGTAAACCAATGGTGTGGAAGCATATCCCCGAAATGTAGCTGACATGTTGTTTTAGAGACAGGTCGTGATCCAGTCGAATTCCCAGATCCTTCACGACCTGTTTAGGTTCAGGGACTGCTCCCAACTCAGATGGCCACCAATCAGGGGTCCAAAGTATCTTGGCTTCCCCAAATAGCATGATCTCCGTCTTGCTGACGTTACATTGGAGATAGTTGTTAGACATCCAATTCGCCACTTCTTTCATACCAGATGAGAAAGAGTTCTTAACCTCAGCGGAGAGAGTTTTAAAGGGGAACAGGAGCTGTGTGTCATCTGCGTAAGATACGGGGACAAAACCGTATCTACGCAGCACTCCTGCCAGGGGTGCCACATAGATATTAAAGAGCGTGGGGCTCAAACATGAGCCCTGTGGCACCCCCTTGGAAATCTCAGTTTCCGCCGGGCGAAATGCACCCATGGTGACTGTCTGGGTGCGATCTGTTAAGAAACTCTTTATCCAGTCAAGGGCTTTGTTCTTAAGGCCAGCGTTCGACAACCGTTGAGTCAAGATGGAGTGAGACACGGTGTTGAACGCTGCCGATAGATCTAATAGAACCAGGATGACTGAGAGACCCTTGTCCTGGTAGGAGTGGAGATCATCGGTAACAGACAGCAAGGTGGATTCTGTACTATATCTGGGGCGGAATCCTGATTGGGATTCGTCAAGAGCTTGTACTTGTTCAATGTGTTTGGACAAGTGCCTATTAACATGTTTTTCGATAACTTTCCCCAAGAAAGGTAGCAGAGAGATGGGTCTTAAATTGCTCAAGTCAGACCAAGGTATGGTGGTATTTTTCCTGGTAGGTCTGACGAGTGCTCGCTTCCATTCCTTGGGGACAGTACCTGAGGTGAGTGATAAATTTACTAATTCTGTAATCAGTGGACTTAAATGTTCTTCCAAAATAGGCATTAACCTAGCAGGAATAATATCCTCTGGACTACCACTTTTAATCCGTTTTAGAAGGGTAGAGGTTTCTAGACATGAGATAAGGGAAAAACTGTCCAAGGATTGTATATCCAAGATGGAATCTATAGGATTAGAGAAGAGTGTCATATTGGTGGGTACGGACTGATTAGTACATAAAATCCTGTCATAAATTTTATCAATTTTACTAGTAAAGAAGCAGGAAATTTCGTCACACAACTTTTGAGATGATATGTCAGGGGCTTCACATGCTGATGGTTTAGCAAATGTCTGCAATATCTGAAAAAGAACTCTCGGGGAGTTCCCAGCCTCCTGTATTTGGATAGCAATGTGTGCTTTCCGTTGCACACCGTATTGCTTTATGGTAGGAGGATAGTGCAGCCCAGTATCTTTGTTTGTCCTCAAGGAGGTGGGAAGTTCTCCATCTTTTCTCCAATTTCCTGGCTCCTTGTTTAAGAGTTCGTAAGTGATCAGAAAACCAGACTTCATGCTTTTTTGCTGGCCTAGGTTTAAAAAGCTTTAGTGGGGCGATTTTATCAATAGTTGTCCTTATTTCGCCTCCGAATTTCTTGAGAGCTACTTCAATGTCATCCGAAGGCCGAAAGACAGGGGGAATAACATTTTCTGTAAAAGTAGACATAGTAACTTTATGCCACTGTCTACGAGTGCGTATGCCAGCACAGTGCCGTTCCAAGGACATCCCTCCATGGCTTGATGATGACCAGAACTCAACTGCGAGTTTTGACGTTGAGACAGCACCTGCATCATAGGGGTTCGACTCCGGCACGGGCCCCGACTGTGAGGCTCGACGACAAAGCTTCGACAAACTGCATGAATCGGAACCTATGCATTGAGCCTTCCACCCCGATGCTTGCTCTAATTTGAAGTGGGCCCTGCGTGGTTCCTGTAGCTGGTCTATCCTTCATCGTGGTGAGCCTGAACTTTGGGTTTGCCTCGGTCCAGCACAACCTCAAGTGACCCCTTAGCACTTTTGACTTTCAAGCACTACTTTTTGATTTATCCTTTACAATTTGTACCTCCAGTTCTACTTATTGGATTTTTGTCCTGTTTGTCTTGTTTTAGTCATACAATTATTCTCTATGTTCCTAAAACTGTGTGGAGTATTTTTGTGGTGTTTTCATTGTGTTACTGTGTATGTGTGTATTGCACAAATGTTTTACATATTGCCTCTTTAGATAAGCCTGACTGTTCTGTGGCAAGCTACCAGAGGACGAGTACAGGTTATGTTTTAGTGTGGCTCTAGCTTACACTGACTAGGATTGTGGTCCCTACTTGGACAGGGTGCAGACCTCTGCCAAATAGAGACCCAATTGAGAATGACAATGTACATGCAAACACATGCACAGGTGGGTGTCCTTTAATGTTTTTGTAACAAGGTTGTACAGAATCAATGATGGCCACCTCTGAGATGTTCACACATCCACCTATACTGATAGATGTCTTTGGATGTTGTTGTAATAATGTTTAACAAAACATATTTCAATCTGCCCATCATTGGGAACTCTAACAATCAAAGAACAGACAAAACAAAGCTTCTGCAAGTCTATCTTTCCCTAATAGTAAAATAGGATCAGAAGCTAGAGAGTGAAATATTGAAAGAGATATTACTTGGCGCCTCAAGAAACTAAATCCCCCAAACAGTGTTTTGGTCATAACCTTTATTCATAAATTGAGCCACATTAGAAGTTTCAAAGTGCCTAATATGTGTGTCCCTCAAACAAGAAAGGTGTTTAGAATGTTATGAAGAAAGCCTGTTCTAGCCTACTAGCCAACTACGGGGCATATTACAATGAAGTGGCGGAAAGTGGCGGTAGACTCCTTGGCTGAACGCGGTGCTCCGCTACTTCAGTAACACAGGACTGCACCATATTTACAACAATATGGTGTAGGCCTGCGTTTCCCCAGGCGCTGGTGCTAAATTTAGCAGCCCAATGCCAACGTAGACACCCCTGCATCATTCTGCAAGGGTGTGTGCGTTGAGGGGAATATTGTTTATGTACAGGAAGGTGTCCCTTCCTGCACATAAACAATCTTTAAATGGTGTTTTGTCACTTGTATGTGTGCTGCTTATTGCAGCACATATAGAAGTTACAAAATGTCATTTTTTTTTTTAAAGATTGTTTGTGGGCCTGAAAGGTGATCTTCCTGCACATAAACTTTCAATGGCCTTTTGCTGTTTCTATGTGTGCTGCACACATGGAAACAGCATTTCTCCTCATTTCGCCTGTTTAAGACTAAGTTTTCCCTTGTCTTAATTTTGGCGCTGCCTCCTATTTATGCTGCCCTTGTAAATAGGGGGCAGTGTCAAAATCAATGGGTGTTGTGGTGGAACGCCCACCGCAACACCCATTGCCCTCCCCTTTCACACTAAGTATAGCGTGACAGGGTGCCTAATTTACAAAGCAGTGTTTAGCAACGTTAAGTGGCTTAACGCTGCCTTGTAAATAAGGTGAAGCACATATCACCACAGGATCTTCACTAAGAGTGACGTTTCTGTGACGATAGGGGCTTGTAAGCATGCCGATACATGTCTGCAATCTGCTCCTAATCTCAGTCAAGGACTGGTTTTGATTTATGTGTTGGACATGAGGAGAAAGCGTTGCTGCATTTCTTTAAGCAAAGTGCTCCCCTAGAGGGTTCCAAGAAAAAGTGAATCTTGATATGGCACAGGAAGGGGTAACTGTTACCAAAGCATGGTGGTTATTAGAGACAACAGGGAGAATTCTTTTGTGACAGTTAGGGAAATATGGTAATAGAGTGTCCTGAAAACCAGGATCTAGAGGTTTTAATTCGCCCTATGTTTGGTAGACAACCAACAGTTCTAGAAGTAAAGATAAGTAGGTGTATGTATATGAATTTAAAGTGTGCACATGGCGCAGTTCATTACTTAATCACCCCCTTTAAAAAGGGTAAGAGGGAGAGCTTTTAAGAAGCATAAAACATGTTGTGATTATGCAGTGTCCTGAAAAGTTAGTGTGCCCTATAATAAGATGGGGTGAAACATCTCAACATTATTTAATTATTTACCACTGTGTGTTATGCTTATTATGTGCCAGGACACTAAGATTACAATGTGTTAAATGATTGCCAGATACATTTTAAATCACGTTGTGGTCATTTAGTTAGCACTGTTAGTTACGCCACCTTACCAAGATGTGATGAAGTTGTTAAAATATCTGCCAAATTACTTTGCTTGTTTTTAAGTGTATACAATTTTATTATGTTTTTAACTATTTTTTGATGAAGGGATTTTATGAGCTTATTTGGTGATATCATGTACTGTGGTGATTTTTTATCATTATAGGGTATCTTTTTACTGTGGGTCTGATTTAGACTTCGGCGGATGGGTTACTCCGTCACAAACATGACAGATACACTGTCAGCCTTATTTCAAGAGTCATAGGATATAATGGACTTGTAATAGGACGGACCTGATAGCCGTCAAGTTTGAGACTGTGATTTTGTGTTGTTGGTCGTACACCTCAGCCAATGTCAGTAACGATGTAAAATAAACTTGAAATTGAAACTAACACACAATTGTATTTCTGATATATCACGATGCCTGTGAGAGTGTTTGGTTGGGTACGTTTCAATTTGTAAATGTATGCATTTGTCTCTGTGTGTGTCTATCTGAGCATGCCAATTTGCCTGTAAGCATTCCTGTATGTGTAACTGTGTGAATGTGAACCTGAGTGTACTCTGGTCCTGCAACATCTTTCATGATAAGGCCCCCAATGCGTATGTGTGACCTAACGGCTAGGGCGGTCGACTTCGAATTTGGGGAACTGGGTTTGAGTCTCGGCAATGACTGCTTAACATCCTGCGATTCTGGGCAAATCCCTTAATCTCCCCGTGCCTGGCAAAATAATGAATGTGTCCTTATGTAATGCAACTGGTGCTATATAAAGCGCTCTGATACCCGATTTGGGTCAAGTTGTGCTATATAAAACTCTGTAAAATAAAAAAAAATAAAAAATGTGTGTGTATATGTATGTGTGTGTGGCTACGTATGCCTGTGTCCTTCTCAGCATGTCTGCAAGGGTTTGCCCGTGAGCATGTCTATGTGCTCCTATATCCTTCTGTCTCATTGTTTGCCTGCTGTTTGAACATGTGCCTGCATTAGCATGTACCATTGTAAGTGTACCTCTCTGTGATGAGTTGAGAATACTTGTACAGCGTGCCATACACTTCCATGACTCTTGGCATGGCTGTGTGAGCCTGTGTGCATGTGTGTTCATAGTTGTGTATAACTGCTTGTGATGAAAAAGATCCTTCTTTGGGCACATAAATCACTGTGGGGCATATTATCAAGCACTG
This sequence comes from Lissotriton helveticus, assembly GCF_964261635.1. NCBI lineage: Eukaryota > Metazoa > Chordata > Amphibia > Caudata > Salamandridae > Lissotriton > Lissotriton helveticus. Next base: position 1,131,812,161 of record NC_136070.1, on the reverse strand, counting down.
GCGTTAAAATTATCGTCGATTTAGCTGCAGAAAATTGCCGCTAAAGCGGTGATAATGGGCTTGATAATATGCTGTAGAGAATTCCAATAGAAGCCCATGTTGACATGAAAGCAGCGATCATTTTAACGCCGTTTCTTGATAATATGCCCCTCTGTCCAAATATACGTATGCAAGTGTGTCTTTGTGGATGCCTTTGTAGACATGCTCTTGTGCGAAACCCCTTGCACAGGACTCCTGCACCACTCTGTGTGCCTTCAATCGCCTTTCAGATATATGAGAAGCCCAGTATCAGCCTGGTAATCATGGTATTTCCTTACTTAAATGTGCTATGTTTGTGTTGGCATATACCAGATAGTCAAGAGAAAAACAACAAACCCATTTGCTTTGCCCACGCTTGTTTTAACTGTATGCTCTGTTTAATTTTAATTTCCAGGCCGGCGTACTATAGGGTGTGTCATTGTAACCTACCTGTGGGTAAAAACATAAACTATATGATTTACTTTTTAAATGTCTACATAAACCGTGGTGCACATCTCAATATGCACCTTAGTGGTGAAAATCTGACCATTTTATGCTGTAAATGTACTCAAGCTAGAGCTGTGTTTATAGATCGAGAATAAGCACAATTTGGCCTTTAAATGCCCTGTAGTCATCACTGCCACCTGCCTGCAACTTCTAAAGACGGATGTATGGAAAAAGCCTTAAAAAGAGAGCCAAGCCTTGTGTGAGTAATACTCATAATTGAGCGGTGGTAATATTGGTGGGGTAGTATAAATCTCCTTTAATTAAACATTCAAGAAACTTTTGTGTGCATAAAGTGGCATGAGTAAACTTCCTATAGAAAGGTTAATCCCATTTTTAGCTCTGTTAAAGAACAATAATGATACTCGAGGCCGCCAGCATTAGGGAGATTTTGTGTATGTCTTTGTTCAGCATTGCTTCCATTTCATCGACCTGCTGTTAGCGTTCCCCCTCCCAGCCTCCGCTTCACTCCTACAGACCGGTGGGATAAGGTCGGCATGCCATGTTTATTTCCTTAATCCATGGCATGCTGGGAAGCACAATGTATGCAAAATCTGCTGGCTCAGCACTTGCCAGAGCTGCTGCTTGTAGTGATGAGATCAGCAAGGGCGTTCAGGCTCGCGACCTTTTGCACAGACATGTTGCAAAATGTGCCACTTGCGAATGCCAAAACCCCCCGCAGCATGTGCGGTGAATCAGATATTTAAACAAAATAATTATAAGAAACAATACACTCCATTTCTTGCCCCTGTCATGTGTGACAGATTATTGACTCTGAGCCATATTTTTTTTAATTTTAAGGCATTCATTTAACCACTTGAATCCGTAAACTGAAGTTATGTTATGTTTGATTGATTTGTCTAGCGCACTAATCACCGGAGAGGCTATCCAGGCGTTTAGACGGGTGTGTAAGTGTGGGGTCAAAAGCTAAAAACAATTGGGTGTCACCGATAAGAAATGTACAATTAAGGGCTTCTGTAACTATCATTTTTGTTAACTTTCTTGTTAGGGTGCATGCTACTGAATTTGTTGTTTGGTTTATTTGATATTTTAATTCTGTACTTTTTTAGCCTGGAACAATATGTAAGCTAAAGTTTCATAAAAGTGGCATACTGTTTAATGAGCTCAAGACTGCACAGCAACGTAACCAGCCCATCTCTGAAAACAATGCTCCATAAATGGCGCTCCAAATTGAGGACGGTCTGACACTCCCTTTTTCCACCTTAACATCTTGCAAGTTTCTGCATCACCTTGGAGATGGTAACCCATGCCTGGCACCCAAAGTCAGCACATCTGGTGGAACACAGGCACCCTTGCACTATAGTGCAAAAGGGGCCTGCGTTGGTGCTAGGCAGCTAATTTTAGCACCTGTGCTAGGGAAACAGCCAGTGCTTCATTTGAGCAGGTGATTGCAGGACGAGGGACCACTGGCACTCATTTTTCGAGGCCAGTATTAACTTTTTCCTCATTCAACTTTGAAACAGAGGAAGAGAGAGAAAATCACACAAAAGGGGGGAGAAGGTCCGGTGGACCGCAGTGTCGGTAAACTGGACTCCATAAAGGCCACGAACCATGCTTGGCATGAGCTGACACAGACTCAGGGCTGCTGGCTGCTGTATTCCCAGCAAATGCGAATTGAATGGGCAGTATGGCTCCCCCTACTGACAGAAAAAGGAGTCACGAGGACATTGAACAAATTAGGGATCTCAAAGCTAGAGGATCTGTTCATTGACGGGGTGGTGAAAACATGGGAACAGATACCCCCCACAGACAGAGGCATTACTTTTGACACGCTTACAGTATCATAGAGTCCGGAGTGCGCTACAGGACATTTTGGGCCCGGACCTTGCAGAGCCACCTGAGGTGCCGGAACTCACGTATGTGATTAAGACGGTGCCCTCTCGTAAACTAGTGACTAATCTAAATACATTGGGAGCCCGACACAAACAGCTCCAATACTCCAATGCCAGAGCGGAATGGCAGCACGACCTCCAGACACAGATAGACGATGAGATGTGGAGATATTGCTGTGTTAGCACGAAAAGGCTGTCTTTGAATGGGAGGCACAGATTGGTGCATTTCAAATATCTGCACCGTGTCTACTATACCCCGGAGAGGCTGCATAGGTACGGGTTGCGACGATCACCGGAATGTGAACGCTGCCACGTGCAAATAGCTGATTTTCTCCACATGGCGTGGAGCTGTCCTGGTGTCAACAAATTTTGGGTGGAAGTGTTCTCGGAACTAAGCCAGATGCTGGGTGTAGAGATTACAGCCAACCCGGCACTTGCACTGCTGGGTTATTCGAAAACGTTGCCGGTGGCACTACGACGCTTAGCAGATATGGCTTTACTAATGGCCCGACGCTAAGTGGCTACTTGCTGGAAGAGGGGTCCGTTGCCTACAGAGAAGAAATGGGCCAGCGATTTGTTGTATTGCTGCACTCAATCTGAAATATACAGTGAACTGCTCCCTCCTAAGAGTCGCCCCAAGAACGTCTGGAGCCTATACCGGACGCATGTTGAGGCCAGCGGGGTAGTGGAGGAGACAGAACGGGGTGGGGACATGGATGAGCCTGGAGCACTTGAGGAACGGGCTGTGGGGACTGCCTCGGGGAATGGGGACAGCGCAGAGTAGACGTAACTAGGATGGGGAAGCGAGGAGTCAGCTGGGAGGGCGGGGGCGGGATCACAAGGAACAAACTGTGGGTGACAGGGGAATAACGATAGAGGGGCATTCTGAGAGGAGCTGTAGGAATGGGGTGGTAGACTAGGGGCTCTGTGGGGCACACACCTCCCCCCTACTATACTTAGAGAGGGGGAACCAGGAAACACAACTCCGAGACGTAGATTGGACAGGCAAACTGCTGGCAAGTTGCGGGTAGGGGGTTAGTTGGGGTAGGATTTAGGGTGTTTGTTTACAAATGAAGGATGTGTCAGTCCGGCACTCTGCTGGGTTTGGCGAGACAATTGCCTGTGGACATGCAACAGTGTGTTGGCAGATGACAAGAGGCGATGTTATGGCACTGACTATTTGGATTTTTCTTGGAATTTGATCAAATTGTGACATACTTGAACGCCGCCGGGCCTCCGGGATGTCGGCTAACAGGCTGTGTTAGATCCTACTAGCATGTATGGATGTATCTGTTTAGCACCAGCTGCCGGCCCCTGGGTTGTAGGCTGCACACCATGTACTATATTTGGCAACAGAATAAAGGTTTTTGAAAATTAAAAAAAAAAAAAAAGGGGGGGGAGAAGGAGAAAGAGAAAGATGGCAAAACAGTGACAAACTGAGAAAGCAGGAGGGATACATGGCAGGGAGTATCAGATGGTGGATGAAGAGGCACAGTGTGGAATCGAGACTAAGCAGTTTACCTATTTGACACTCCTGGCATTCTGTAGCACCAGCCACAGGCCTTTTAGAAAAATTTTGGGTCAACACCTATTCTTTTACAAATGAAGTACTGGAAACACCTGGAGATGAACAATGACAGTCTTCTTTTGTTAGGCATTGTTAGAAATTGTATTTTCGGCAAACAGCAGTATAGAAAAATATCCAATATTTTTACATACTTAAGACAAGACCAAAAACAATAAAAATCCACAATATGGTAATTTAAAGGCTACGGTTTTCCTAATATGCTTGAAGAACAGTTCCTTGATGTTGATAGCTCCATCCGGGGCTATCCGGGCGTTGTGAGCAACAAATCCAAATAGTTCTGTCTGACCGTGGAGTCGCGGGCCAGGTACGGTGTTAGAAAGACCCGCAAACAGTACCTTTTAGGAATGCAGGGTGTTGGCGACCTCTCGTTGAGCTTCGGAAAGCACAGCGTCCGCAGGCGTTGGTTCCTGAGGTCAGTGCAGGAGTCGTCGGGGCCCTCGAAGTCACACACGTTGCAGATCGATCTCCTCTCTGTTGGAGTCAGCAGCACTGGCGGGGCAGGCGTCGAGTGCTGCGGTGCGAAGAGCAGCGCTGTGGCGTGCAGTGCCCTCAGGTCGCGGTGCGAGCAGGGGCTCGATGACGGCATCAGATGGCATCATTGGTGAGACCAGGGTCGCAGTGCGAAGTGAATGCGGTGCTTGTCGCGTTGCTGACAGGTCGCGGTGCAAGCAGTTGTGCTGTCGTTGCTGAAGCGCTGTCATCGGCTGACGAACTGGCACCGGCGTCGGTAGGCCAAGGCTGCGGTGTGGGATGAGGGCAATGCGTTGTGTAACTTTAAGAGCGGTGCCCTCGAACCACGGTGCAAGCAGCGGCGTAGATTTTGGCATGGAATGTCGTCGTCGGGGATACCAAGGCGTTGTCGTGAGGTGAGGCGGTGCGGAGTGCGGTGCCCACAGGTCACGGTGTGAGCAGCGGCTCAGTGGCTGCATCAGCAGGCGGCGTCTGTGAGACCAGGGTCAGGGTGCGGAATTGAGGCGGTACTCTCTGCGGTGCCTTTAGGACACGGAGTCGGCAGCAGCAACATCGTTGTCATCGGGTTGCTTCTTCTGTTATAGCACAAAACACACAGTCCCCAGTGCTGAGGGCAGAAGAGCTTGAAGTCTTTGCTGTTCCTGAGACTTCTTGAACAGGGGGCAAGCTCTACCTTGGAGAAACTCATAAAAGTAGATTGCAGAAAGTCCAGTCCAGTCCTTTCACTGCCCAAGACAGAAGCAGCCACTGCAGGCCAACACAGCAAATTGGTAGTTCCTCCTCACAGCTACTCCAGCTCTTCTTCTTTGCAGTCTTCTTGGTCCAAAAGAGTTCTAAAAGTCAGGGGTCTGGGCCCCAATATTTATATCCCAAAATCCTTTGGCCTCTTAGGCAGACAGCGTCTGTGCCTAGCCAGAACCAGTTCTGCCTTCTCTGGTGTGACTTCCTGGCAGGAGGTGGAGACAGCATGGTCAGAGGCCCTTTGAGGTGCAAGGAAATCTCCTCCCCCTTCCCCAATTGCAGCCCAGGTCTATTCCGCCCTTTTCTGACCCACCTAGACTATCTGGAGCCACTTCTGCACCCCAGCCTTCTGTCATCGAAAACCCAGACAGGCAATCAATATTCCAGCAGAGGCACACGGGATGACTGAGCAAGAAAATACCTACTTTCTAAAAGTGGTATTTTTAAACACCGAATGTAAAAGGCACATTCACTAAAATATGCATCTTTAGATTCTGAGTGCAGGCATACTAAACTTTCTTTTCCTACCTAATTCCCGTGACAAAAATCTGAAACGTACCTCCTTCTTTAGTAAACCCCACTACCGCTGTCACTTCCACACCACCACCGCTTCCTCACCGCATAGCTAGAGATTCTTTTCCAATCCCTTTAGGGATATCACAGTGTCTGTGTCTCAGAATGTCATTCGTGTGGCTACAAAGACCACAAAGGCTGCTGGTCTCACCAATTCAGAGTGCCACTACACCCACCAAATATCCAGTGAGAATCCTGAAGTCCGGCTGAAAAATGCCTAGGCACAGAGGGGAGTGCCGAGAAAACCTCCTTTCACCGACCGTCGGAATCCAGTTACAGAAGGTTGCATTGCAGTTGCACTGTAGTTGAGCACTGGGGTCACCGGGGGCCAAAGCAGAAAGCAGAAAGTGGAGAGATGGCAGAGCCAATGTGGGATGTGAGACGCAAGAGTCAATTTACCCCGGAAGCGGAAGCCTGGCTGAACAGCTGAGCGATGAGCGATGAGCTGGGAGGCAGAGCAACAATGCGGCTGTGCCGCAAGCAAGAAGGAGGCTTCACGCTGCAGAAATGCCTCTACTTGCATTCAAAATACTTATGTACCTGCCTGGTTATACATGTTTGGTGGTTTTTAGGTGCATTTATTCATTAATTATTCATGCAATTTGTCAAATATATTACCACATATTTTAGAAAAAAAGCATTATAAGGAAGTTATTCTCCTCCCCCTTTTCAGCATTTTCCATTGCAAAGTGTGTATGTGGCATTCAGGGTGATTTCAATACACAAGGGTAACAGGATCCATTACTGAATGTGCGGGAAGAGCTGCTTCATTCCTGAGAATATGGATTATTCTGTGCACTGATTATCCTTGGACTTTGGCACACTAGACTAACATATTCTCCTCCATAATAGTGAATTATTTTGTTGAGTTGGCAGTAGAACACTCAAATGGTTCAGGTCTTTCTCAGCAAAGTACAGAAAAGTATACAAACCAAGTGATACTGGATTCTTTGATGTCTCACTTCAATAAAGTCTCTTTTTGCAAAACCAGTTGGTCTCAATCTTCCTGGGCACTTTATTGCCTACATTGCCTCGATTATGACCAACTTATGAACCTACAATGTAGGTTGCAATCTGTATGCAGACAGCACACAGATCCACGACAGAATAACAGAGTACGAGAAGAGTGCTGGTAAATAACCAAATAACTGACCAGTTCCCTCCAATTCTATAATTAAATCCAGATAAATATGCTGTGTGTCTTGGTCGATTCAGCATCAAGATTTTTCTATTTGACTGGTCCACCTTCATAGGCCCCTAACAATTAAACAAATGCTGCTTGGGTCTGAATCTCAAAAGTTATGTTCAACTCTAAGGTTAATTTGGTCCTCGAGTTGAATGATGTTCAAATATTACCTTTCTCCTCTGCCACATGTGTGGCACTCTTAGTCTACCATTGTCACACCACTGGATCACTTGTATACATCACAGCTGACTTATCCAGAATTGACCATGGGTACCATACCTGCGGAGGCTTACCGACCAAAACTCTAGCAAAACGACAAAGTAAACAGGACTATGCAGCCCATCTCATTCTTGGCTTAAAAATAATACACCATATTTGTGCCACACTTAGGTTTATATTTATAAGGGGATAGCGCCACCAAGAGTCACAAAGCCACTTTCAGTGACTTAACACCGTCTTGTAAATACGGTCTCCTTACACACATAATTTTGCGTGAAAGGAGCGAACAATGGATGTTGCTGTGGGTGTTCCACCATGACACCCATTGCATTTTGATGCTATCCCAGATTTACAAAAATGTGTAAATCTGTGGCAGTGCCAAAAACTAACACCATGCAAATAGCAGGCGTTAGAATGTCGCAACAAGGAGAAATACTTTTAGTTCTCCTCGTCTTTGCTTTTTCTATGTGTGCTGCATTCTGTAGCACACATCGAAAAATGCTATTATTGCACATAAACAATCATTCCCTGCAACACAGGCACCTGCGTTGGTGCTAGGAAGCTAATTTTAGCACCTGTGCTAGGGAAAACACAGGGGTGCACCGTATTGTAATACGGTGCATCCCTGCGTTTTGGAAATGTCGGAGCATGGCACTGCCAAATTTGGCACTGGTGTACACTGTGACATGTCCTTGTAAATATGCCCCTAAAAGTCCTGCACTGGCTGCTTATCAAATGGGATTGAGTTGTAAAGAATGTGCATCGTACAAATAGGATCACTTCATAATATTTCTCAGAGCTAATGTGTGGCTACCTCCTGAAAATACACAGAAGATTTGTCTCCTCAGAGCCATCTCTTGCTCCTTCGACCATAACTGAAATGGGTACGTGAAGATCCTTGTATACACAGGACACACCCTACACAACTCTATATAACAGCTTATTCACCTTGAGTCTGACGTCCTTCTTTTCATCTTCAAACAATGTTATGGTCCAATTTGCACCTTTTCAGTCTTAACAGCACTTTTGTTCCTTCTTCCCAGTAAGTTCCCCTGAGCATTCTGAAACCATACTGGTGGTATAATATAAATAGAAAACATACGCAAAGAACAAACTGGATGCTCTTATGATCAAGTTTATATTTTGTGTTTTAGATATAGACTGAGCTTTGCATTTAACATGAATATCTGAACAAGGCAAGGAAACCCTCAGGGCTTGTCAGCATCTGAAGCAGTTAGCTAAGTAGACGAGAGCACAACAAGATGTGCTGAATTTACTTCAATGAAAGACGAATAAAAACAATTCCTTGATGCTAACACACAGATGTTATGGCCGAAATCACGCACGGTAAACACTAAGCCAAACATGAAAGAGGATTCAGGAAGTAAAATGGACCACACAAATCTAGCACTGACGGGTATCCCAAAGCACGAAATCTGAAAAAAAAGATGGCAGTTTTGTTAAATTATTTTAGTGAAGAAACATTCTCAACATTTTAATCAGAGTATTTTATATATGTGTATGTTTATTCTATTTTTTGTCGTTACCAAAACTTGTATGTAGCAGAATTAGGGAAATTCACAACTAGGAAAGAACATCTTTAATGATGTCTTTATATTACCCATATTATTGTTTCTTTCTGTTGGACCTACAGTGAAAAAAGCAAGTTTCAAACTAACCACAAGCCATTAGTGCTATACAACACATACATCAGTGCAGGTGGCTGTTCGACCCAGTGGCATAGCAAGGCTGCGAGGGGTCTAATACAAGCAAGGAAATTGGACACTATAATTGGGGTGCAATGGGCACCCAGACCTCCGAGGTAACTGCACCTTCTGCACAATACATAGCCAAAGCCCTGACTAAATGAATTGGGCTATGATACATATTGAGTGACTGAACGAGGCCCCTGCCTTAAAGTATGGCTTGATAGCTTATAATTTCCCCGATCTTGTCTTATCTAGTGAGGAACAAGTGGAAGACTGTTCAGGTTATTACTGACGTCAGAAGCACCCTTATTTATTCATTTACACAAAGTTCTGTTAACTCCTTCCGTGCTCATGATGGCTCTCGGCCGTCATGAGTCACAGTAGGCATGTGCTCATGACGGCCGGGAGCCGTCCGAACGTTGCCTCTCCGCCCATGCGGTGTTAATTCCCCACCTGTGCGAGAGAATTATTCAGTGGGCGGAGTTCGGAGGGCTCCCGGCCGTCATGATCATATGCCCACCGTGATTTATGACGGCAGGGAGCCGTCATGAGTACAGAAGCCCCACGCCCAACCCCGCCACCCCTAGCACCACGGCGGAATTTGCCCCGCGGCGAAAGGGTAAATGCACTTTACATAACAGAGATAGAACAGACAGCATTCCAAGGAAATGAGGGAGAGGGCTGTTTTGGATGAGGTCGAGAGTTATGAGAACAGGTGAAGACTAATAATGCCATGTGAGGTCCTCAATCTAGACATGTACTAAAAGTTAGGCTTGGTGCTTCTGAAAAATGTGTATCTCCTAAGGTTTTCTAAAGGAGAGAAGAGGTTGTGTTCTCAGAAGATTGGGAGGGAGTTCCTTATATTGTCAAGGATCTCTGGGAAAGAGTGTTTCATGGATTAAGATATTTTAAAAATCAATGTTTAGTAGAAGAAAGTCTCTACTTCTCAAATCTTGCAGGCTCCATAAATGGTTTGAAGGTTGGGTAGGCCGGGTGGGCTTATCGTGTGAACAACTTTGTAGATTAAGAAGACATTTTTTAATTTTATCTTTGCTTTAGGCAGAAACCAGTGTAGATATTCAAGATTGAGTGATGTGATCAAGTTTACTATGTAACTCTAGGCCATGTAATAAATGGGGGTTGGGGGTGAAATTCATGCAAAACAGCATTTGTAAAGTTCAGACTGGAGGGGGGGTGTGGATTGACACTTCTTCAAGATGACTGCGTCCTGAGGAGCTCCGTAACGGCCACAGGGAAGAGTCGGCATTGCACTACTTCTAAGGAGGAAAAATGCTTCTTGCCTGGCGGGCTGTGCTTCGGGAACCACACCGCAATCCACAGGTTTGCTTTTCCAAAAGCTGTAATTACTTTTTCTCCTCACACGCAGCGGGCAAACCAACGGAGAAATGGAATTCAGTGCTGCATAACCTCCTTTACTTGATACCTTCTGCTGGCAATTTCAAATACATCACAAGTATAAGGCAATATTTTACTTATCGCTGGTGAGACTTTTCTTAACCATTTTTCTGGTCACTGCTCTGTGTACATAAGCTACAGGAATTTCCTGCATTTTTCTGCAATACCATCTTGCATTATTTTCTATCCCTTACCTTATGGGAAGAACCAGGGGATGGAGATTCCTTCCTTCTAACAGATCTCTTTCGCCACATAATTTCTCAATAGACACTGCCCACTCATTTTCTGTGCTTGCTAACAATATGGGGGCAGTAGTCAGTACTCAATTTCGGTATCTACCACATCTTCTAGTGGAAACATCATGACTGGTTTTAAAATGGCCTCCAAGCAAAATTGGGAGTACTACTCAAGGTACTAAATGATATAAAAATGATCCTCCACGGCCATCAAACCATCAAACGTCATCTCCATAGAACTGTTCTTTGAAGAAATTCAAGCTTTTAAACCATAAATTGAAGATATCAATAATACATTTCAAATCTTGAATGATAACTGGTCACTTCTGGTTAATAGGGTCACTTAAGTGGAGCAAAGAGTTAGTGATCTTATAGACACCATGAATACTCTACAAAATCTACAATCTGAAGTGTCACAACTGAAAAAACACACCGAAGACATAGAAAACCAAGATATTTATAGTTTGGCAGAAGGGTTGGAGGTTGCTAATCCCATTTCATTCTTCCAATCTTTTTTTCCTGAGATTCTGAACCTTCCAGTTTCCCTAGTTTTGAATACACAGCAAGTGCACAGATAGGTTCACTCTACTCGTCATCCTTTGTCATCACAAAAACATAGAGAAATCAATCTAATTATCATGGCTGCTAATGCCAAAGGACGAATTTCATGGTCTAGATCACAACTATTTTTTGCTCAGTACTTTGCCAGCGCTACAGCGGATAAGAGAAAAAGGTTCCTTGATAGGAGACCAGCTCTTTGTTCCCTGAATGTAAGATTCGGCCTTTTCGCTCCTGGTCTGTTTAAAACTTACAAGAATAAGACTACAACATACAAAGATCCCTTGTTACTGCAGTGTCTTACTGATAATTGCAGGGGCTTCTCTTAAACTTGAAATTTAGGGCCCTATTACGATGTAACACAGAAAGCCTCTGACCATAGGTCGGAGGCTTTCCAACTTACATAGTTGGTTTCAAATCCAACAGCCTTGTTATGATGAAGGCTGTCAGATTTGAAATCGGCCAGCCAGACCTACTGGCTTCCATAATCCCCTATGTACAGCGTTTATGCCATGGGATTATGATGTTGGTTTCCGACAGGCTTTTCATGCTGGGCTTTCTGACATGAAAAGTCTGTCAGAAAGCGACTTAACACTGTGGCTTCCTGGTGGAGTACTGGGGGCCTCTATGGTGCCCTCCTGTTAATCCCTGCACCGAGTTGTAGGGATTAACAAAAACACCCATTTCTTCAGCTTGTGCTATGGTCAGTTTACAGCCGCAGAACAAGTTCTCATAGAGAAATGAGAGTGTGCAACCGCACCATGTGCGGTTGCATCCTGATAATGCATTTGGGACCACTGACCAGAGGTCGGTCGGTCAGGATTCCACAACTGTGTTGTCCACCGGACATCGTAATGAGGGTCTTATTGTTCAAAGTAGCCTCTTTTGATATAATTGTTGTAATATCCTGGTTAGACCATTTATTGTGTTGTATTCATGTCTCTTCTTAATCCTTGTGTAGACTATTCCCGCAAATTTTTGTTTATTTCTCTCATTGCAGGTAATATTTTGCATATGCCTCAAAGATTAAGTCATTATTGTTTTACGTGGTTTCACTCTCCTCTTGTCAGCTGCAATTTGGTTCCGGTCTTCTCCTTTATGTGGCGTCACCACCCTCAACTATATGTGCGTTTTATAGGTATGTCCTTATTGGCATTTTGTCTTCTATGTTTTCTGGCTTTATCATATCTCTATTCTTTCTTGATCTCTCTCTTCTCTATTTCCTTTCTCTTTCACAACTTGCAAGATAATTGTTCAACATTTTGCTTCTATATTCATTTACCTCCTTGCCTTAATACCTACTCATTCCTTTCTGTTTTCATCCCATTTATCCTAACGTTGAGTGTTGAATTTCATTGCTTCATACTTCAGGCTATATATTGTGTCATTATTACTCAGTGGACATCCTTCATGTTCTTCTTTATATACTTTCTTTTCCTTTTATCTGATACCGATTTTCTTGTTACCATTCTTATATAAATGAAGATTACTCATATAATGATAAGTTTGTAGACTTTGCTAAGATCAGTTTAAATTGTTATTTATAGCTTTACCTGTAATCACTTGGAATGTTAATAGGTTGGGTTTGCCCATCAAGTGACAAAGGGTGGTTGTCTGACAGAGGCATCCATGGCTTAAACCACAAGTGCCTCTGCAACGCTGCCTGAACAACAAATGTGTCTTAACAAAGCATTCCTTTACCACGCATGCCTCTACAGTGCAATTTCATGGTAAAGGCATGCCTAGTAAAGGCAAATGTGTGGTGAAGATCACACCATAGCCCCCAGCCCGGAGCCCTAAAAACAACCACAACCTGAGCCCTAAAAACAGCCCTGACACCTCCATGAGCCCAGAAAACAACCCTGACCCCGAGCCCTAAAAATGACCGACCCCGAGCCCTGAAAACAAACCTGACCCCCGAGCCCTAAAAGTGACCCCCACCCTAAAAACCGCCCCTCAAAACCGAGCCACAGCCCCACATAACAGATCACGTCTCCCAATCCTTCCTGTTCCTGTGCCCCATTCGCGCATCTAGATCGTGCACTGCCTTAACCATGCATATGTGTAGTTAAGGCATATGTATGGTTAAGGCAAGCTTGGTTCTGCTTGCAGAGAAATGGCACGCATGGCTCACCCGAATTCTAAAGGCCGTTTCCTACAAAGAATACTTACTCATTTAGCTAGATTTAATGCAGATATTGCTTTATTACATGAATATCTTATTGTTGATAAAAAAAAGTTGAAAAACTTGTTTACAATTGGGTAGGTTATGCTTTTGTATTACCAGGTTCAGCCTACTGTATTGGTGTTGTAGATGTTAAGTTGTTGTCACAAGAATTAGACACAGATGGTTGGTGGCTTTTAATAAGACTAACCATCAATAAAACACCTATAAGAATTTGTACTGCTTATGCTCCACATACTTTGACAAATCCTTCTGGGCATTTATTACACACAAATTGATGTCTTTTACAGATGAATATTTAATTTTTTGAGGGGACTGTAATCTTGTAATGAACACATTCTTAGACCGCTCCTCCAAAAGTACTTTTGCTCCTTCTTCCATACATACACTATTCTTATACAGCAAGCTCTTATAGACACATGGAGACTTAGTAATCCACACCTGCAAGAATAAACCTTCTTCTCCCCTGTCCATTTCTCACAATCCAGCATTGATTACCTTTTTGTTTCTAAAGCTTAGCTTCAACATATCCTGCATGCAGACATTGGAATCATCTTAATTTCCAATCATGCACCAATTACTCTGGACTTAGCTCTTCTTTCCATCACTCCAAAGGTAAGACATCAACGTTTTAATACCTCCGTTTTATTAGATACTAATTTTGACCAATGTGTTCAAGCTTTTATTTAAGAATTCTTTCTCCTGAATGAATCTTTGAAAATATATGTTCAAACTGTCTGGGATACCTTTGAAGCTGCCTCAAGGACATTAGACATCATGAAGCATAATAAATCATTAGATCACTCCTATATTATGTCTAAATCTAAGTCGTGTCTGGATGAATTAATTAAAACAAAACTTCAAATTAACAACATTTCTACAGACAATACTGATTTTTACCTCCTTAAATCAAGTGCTAAATACTATAGATGTCAAAATAAAGCAGGGAAACTTCTAGAACATTATCTCAAAGTAAAAAAAGAGTAGGTTAACCTTGAAATGACCTAACGTGATGGCATAACTCCAGTATTTAAAGGTAACACATTTTTTCTTTACATACAAGAAACTCATGCATTTCACATTGATTTTGATCACTACATATCCTCCATACATAAATAATTTGACTCAAATACAGATTTCTATCTGGTTGAAACTGATATTTCTCCTCAAGATATTTGTACTGCAATTAACTCTACTAAAGAAGGAAAGGTCCCTGGTTTTCCCATTGCATTTTATATTTACTTTTCTAAGATACTAGTTCCCAAATGACATAAACCTTTCACATTCTTTGTCACTGCCAAATCAGTGTCAAGCACTTTTCAAGACACCGTAATATGTCTAAATCCCCCCAAAATAAAGATCCTAAATAATGCAAAAATTATCGGCCGATGACCCTTGTTAATTCTGACTATAAAAATGTTGCTAACATTCTTGCCCTATGTTTAGATACTTTTCTTCCCAGTTTCATTGGAAAAAGCTGTCTGGCATTGTTAAAGGCAGACACCTGTCAGATAACACTAGAATTTCCTTTGGCATTTAAAGCAAATCTAAAACATATCCGCACTCATGAGCAGCTTTATTTCTAGACGCTGAGAAGGCTTTTGACCGGGTTGATTGGAATTTCCTTTTCTCTACTCTTTCTTGGTTTGGATGTGGAACACCTTAATTAACCTAATTTTACTTTTATATTCCTCTCCTAAAGCATCAGTTTTCGCTAATGGATTAATTTCTTTGTATTTCCCTCTGCACAGAGAGGTCAGGGAGTGTTGCCCTCTTTCCCCACTTCTTTTCAACCTTGTGCTTGAAGTCTTTTATCTCACATCTAACAAAATATCAACATACAAGGCTTTAAATATGGAACATATCAAGTGTTCAGTTTATGATGATGATATTCCTTTATATATGTTCTCTCTTGACTCCTCGTTGCAACCTTTCCTAAACACAGTTTACCCTTTTGCAGCACTTTCAGGCTATAGACTGAACACTGACAAATGTGAAATTATTCTGCTTAATAAATGGTGTTTTAAACATGACTTCTCATCTTCAAACTTTTTTGGGAACCCAGCAAAAATAGAATATTTAGATCTCTGGTTTACTACTTCCTTTAAAGTTACATCATCTATTAATTCCACTGCTCTTCTTTCAACTTTAAACACTCTTACATCAAGATGGAATCCATTGCTCCTCTCATGGTGGAGTAGACTGGACTCAATTAAAGTGACATAAGCCCCCATAATACTTTACTATCTCTCTCTAATTCCAACTAATATTGCATCTTCTGTTTAAAAAAATATACATTCTATCTTAATAGCTTTTCTATGGAATAATAAAAGCCTTGTATCTCTCTCACCAAACTTCAATACAGAAAGCAACAAGAGGGAGTTAACTTCCAAAACTTCCAATCTTTAAGTCCTGCCTTCTTTTTATAAACAATCCATCAATTACTATGATGAACACTACACACATGACCACCCCTGATGGACAGAGTTAGAGTTATCTTTTATTTAACCCTTTTCGATTTCAGAATTTTTGTCTCTTATCCATCACCCTTCCTCCATGTCCCTTCCCATCCCCAAAAAGGCTTGTAGGATATTACACCTCATTTCTATTTCTAATATTTCCATCTTGGACCAATTTCTCCATTCCTCTATTTGGTACAATACTCTCATTAAAATTAATGATAGATCTGTATTTGCGAAATCTTGGCAGGAAAAATGTTTGTCATGGACTCATAAATTAATCCATAATCTTTCACTGATCCCCTTCTCTTAAGCTCAATCTGTATTTAAATTTCCTAACTCATATAAACTTAAATACCAATCTTTAATCTTACCTATTTATGAATCTCATAATTCCCTCCATACAAGAGTCTCTCCAGCATCCGTACCTTCCCCCCTGCCAACATTTTTATCAACTTCCACCTCTGGATACAGAATGGATATTCAAGTTACTTCCCTCCCTGAACCTAGACAGAAATATTCACTTGAGTAACTGTGGGAAACAGACTTGCACACTTGTTTTTCTCCTTCCTTATGGAATAAATTATAGATAATGATTTGCAAAACTTCTCATGCTGCTAATACCACCCATTTATTTGTTCACTAGAAACAACTGAAGCGAAGTTAATGCTGCAAAAGGAGAATCCAAACAATCTATGCATTCATAAGATATTTTATAAATTGTACTCATTTATAAATTCTTTCATATATAAACATTCTTGACGTAGAGAGGCTGAAAAAACGCTGTACACTTGTACCAGAGGGTCGAAACGTCGACAAATACCACAGTGGACCTATTCCCTAAGGATTCTGTATTGAATACTGACGCTCACAGTATACAGATAACACTAGTGATTATATGAAAATTGGCCACATCCCCTTCTTCCCTGTCCACCACCATGTAAATTACCCGTGTAAATATTGTATATTACACCTTGCGCCGATCACACTGAGCACTAATTGTCACAAATATCACCACTTGCTCACAATTGTACAGCATTTTTTCAGCCTCTCTACGTCAAGAATGTTTATATATGAAAGAATTTATAAATGAGTACAATTTATAAAATATCTTGTGAATGCAAAGATGGTTTGGATTCTCCTTTTTCAGCATTAACTTCACTTCAATTGTTTCCAGTGAACAGATAAATGTTTAATGTTGCATATAAGTATGAGATAAGTAAAGAAATACAGTTCACCCGAATGAACCAACTGTTTACAATAATAATATAATCGCCCAGGTTCATAGGGATACTGGATTACCCCATTTGATATAGAACTACGCTAATACCACCCAAACATTATCTTTCATCTGCAACTGACTAACAATTGACCCAAGTGATTTACATACGTTTAATTCCAGTATATTGCCAACATGTTGGACTTGTAACCTATTTAATTCAACTCTAAAACATATGCTTATTGTATGCACTTACATGTATCAATTCTGGCTTCAAGTTTGGACACAAATTAATCACACACATGTTCCTTTCTCCTTTATAAACCTCTTTTTGGGTAGACTTTCTGAAAATTGGAATGATTGTGATTTCAATGAACAACTTGAAGACCTATTAATTGCTGTTGCACTTCAAACAAAAAATTGGATTAATGCTCTCAATATCCCCTTTCAAGCATGGTGGTATGGCAATTGCTGCAATCATAGACTGGATAGAAACCGTATTACCTCAATATCTCAGGCGATCAAGAGAGAGTGCCTTTGGTCTCCAGTAAATACTTTTCTAGATTCCTCCACTCTAATGACTACTTTAGACCAACCCACCACTGAGTAAGTTTCAAACCCCCTAAATGTTCTCCTTACTTAACTGAGTTCATATTCATTGCAATTATTTGTTCATTCCCTTAATTGCTATATTTATTCTATATTATTGCTCAACTTACCTTCATTAAGTCTTTGTTCAACATTGGGAATGTTTTTTATATCTCTGCTTCTTCCCCTCCTTCTGATTTCTTTCTCTCTTTCTCTTTCTTTTTGATACATGGGTTTTCTCTTTTATTATGCTAATTAAAAAGAACTCAATGTACTTAAAATACAGTCACGTCAACATATTGTAAAATGTTACCAAAATGTTACTTGTTTTAGTTATATTATTAGAAAGTTTATTTTAAACTTAAAGTTCAGACTGGAATTAATAAGATCATGAACAGTGAACTGAAGGTCGAAATGTACTCCTTTGGTGATTCTTTTTTATAAAGGTTGATAGTGATAAGGAACTGTCTACGGGGAGGCCTCGTGGATGCACTAGAGAAGACGAAGGTGGGGGATACCCATCAAGCTTTATTTCAGGAGGATTGAGTCTTAGGGAAGATGATCTAAAATTCTCTTTTCTATAGATTAAGCATATGGAGATTTTCTGATATCCAGTGAGGATTGTCTCTTGGCAGAATCATAGAGAGCTGATACCTTCAATGGATGTTTTTTCATTTTCAGTTGAGATTTATCTGCATATTGATGGATGGTGACTCCTCATTGCCTTAGTTGTTCAAAGTATTTTTTGACCAGGATGGGGGAAAAGTAATCCTTTGGGAATGACATATAACATAGGGGAGGTTCTGGAGGAATGAATGCCTATACTCTGTGGATGCAATAAGAATAATAAAAGGTCCTGAGAGACTGCTTTTTGGCACTTTGCCAACTAACAGGAGCTGGAAAAGGAGCAAATATGGTATTGAGGAAGACAGTCAAACCTTGTTTTCATCCTTTAAGATGAGTCAATAAAGTGAAGATCACATTTCCTTTGATTTTATAACGTTTATTTTAGGGTGAACTGTGGTAAAATCATTTGTGTGCCACCATGGCCTCAGTATTCCAATTCTTCATTTGCAATAGTGCAGTGATTATGTACAAATGAGGATGTAGAGGAGCTGCAGGATGTTTGGTGAGGATTCAGGAATAGCCAAGCAGCCTGTTTAGGTTTACAAAAGTTTGAGAACTTAGCTCTGCAAGCTGTATTTCAACACAACTGTTTTGCTGAAATCTTGAAGGGTGTGAATTGTCACTGGAAGATGGTTTAGTTGATGAATGAGCCATTAAGGGAGATCAGAGAGAGGAGTTGAAAAGTTGCATTGCTTCTGTTCCACTGAGCCATACACCATGCATTCCAGGGCCAGGGTAAGGAACAACCTTTAAGCGATCAATGTCCATTGGTCAGCAAGATATTTGGTGGGAGGGTGCTCCCTTTTTATCGAGTGCACCACTGCTGCAACGAAAATATTGATACAAATAAGAAACTGATGGGTAGAATGCTTGAATTTATCTCAGCTACTGGCTATTTTTTGATGTCTCTTTCCTGTACATCTTTTTCTTCAATGTGGATTACAGATGCGAAACAAACAAAAGCAAAATAACCATGGTCCTGCTGCAGTAGGAATAGTCTAGTCCAAAGTGCTAGGCTACATTTCCCCTGAACAGGAAAAGAAGTTGAACTAAGACCAGTTTTCAAGACAGTGGCTGCATTCTGCAAAATGAAACTATGCGTCTTTGGTCCTAATGATCCTTTTTCCAAAAATGAAAATTGATTAAAAGGTTGACTTGTACTCACCTAAATGCTATTACCTGCTGTTATCTTTGCGCATGTCTTTCAGTCCATAATAATTATCAATGTCTAACAATAAAGTATTCATATTTTGCAGTATGTACTTTGCACAGTTGCACTGAGCACTTCATTACCTATCCCTCCATAAACAATGTCTTCTTGCCAAATAAAATTGCAACTGCTAATTCTAAAAGGTTTTCTTTTGAAACAATGTTTTTGTATTCAACAGATTTGCATATAGCAAAGAAGAAGTCCTTAGGATCAAGAATGTCTATCTTTCACTGTTCTTCACTTATCAACCTTTTCTGTAATTAGTTATTAGATTAAGTGGATAATTTAGTGCTGCATGTTCCACCTTTACCCATTTCATGCTAGTTGATAGCCTCAGTGCTGTTCCCAACAAGAAACCTCCAGCAGTGGTGGGTGACTGAAAGGTATAGGTTTTTGGATTTGTTGATTATTACGAAGCATCAGTGGTTGGAGATGAATGGAGCCTAGCCAATTTTACAGGGACATAGGTTACTCCAGTGTTGGATCAGCCTGAATTGATACCACTGATGAAGACTTAATTGCAGAGAGATCACAGATATTTTAATGGCTGATATGCTGGTTAGATATATGGGATGATGGTTAGGTTTGTTTTAAAATGTACAATGCATTGCTTTGATCTATCTGTCTCACAGCCATCTTGGTACTGAATGTTGGTTGGGAGATTAAGCTTGCATGATGAAACTGAAATTTAAGTAGCATTTATCCAATGAGGGTTTAGCTCCAAATGCAGCTGAGTTTTATATGCTTGACTTGCAGACTTGACACACAACTGAGAACAGGACACAAACAACATCCATGGAAGAGTATGTTAAAATGGTAGGAGTGAATGTTTTTCCACTTCTCTAAAAAGAGGATTTCAACCAAAATATGCTTAGGAATTTTCAGAATATAGGGCTTAACATGAGGGAACCTAATTTACTGTTTAGGGTTGTTTTGACTTTAGTAATTCGAGTTTAAAAGAACAATTTTCTTCCGTGCTCCATGGGTGCTTTGGATTTTTCACAGTAAGGATAAAATGTATGGCCTTAAAGGTAATGCCATATACTATAAAAGGTATTTATGTCTACATTGAGAGGCAATACAAAGAGAGGAGGAGAACTCTGATGTGCATGGATATTGGAGTTTCCACGCTTTGAATCAAATATACAGCAGAAAATAGCACATTTTCTGTGGATGGGGCAACTTCAATCACAACTGTGCCATCAGAAGATAACTGTGAAACTCGATGTGTAATTAGACTAGTAGTTGTAGTGCTGTCCAAAAATCAATTGAATGAATATAATGCTTATTTTTGTTCAGAAAATGCAGTTCCAAGCTGTCTCCTTTTGTTTTACCTGGTGCATAATTGTAAATATGTCAAATCCATGGCCTCCACATTCTTTGGAAATCAAAATGTATTTTGCTTCATGCATAAAGAAATATTAGGGTATTGCATCACATTACTCTATACATTAAATTCTTTTGTTAGCATAATTTTGAAAATATTGAAAATATACACGTTCTGTTATTTACCAGGCACTTATCTTTGATACGGTTTCTCATACCGTGTTAATTAAATCCTTACAGTCTCTTGGCATTACAGGGACAGCACTTGGTTGGCTATCTTCTTTCTTATCTAAGGGGACCTTTCAAGTCTTTTCAGCCAGGGCTACCTCTAATGTCTACTCCCTTCCATATGGGGTACCGCAGGGGTCGATTTTAAGTCCTCTCCTGTTCAATATATATCTACAACCTTTGGCAGCAATTTCAGAAGAGGCTTTTTTCCTATGCCGACGACACCCAAATCATTTTTTCCCTTTCTGCGGAAAAGCTGCCTGGACCTTCAACCTTTCAATTGGGCTTGAGTAATATTGCATCTTGGATGCAATCCAACCTACTCAAGCTCAACAGAGAAAAAAACAGAGGTCCTTATTCTTGGGAAAAATACAGACCTCTGGGGTCCCCAACATTGGCCCACTTTAATGGGGCCTTTACACTTGCCCACCACCCAAGTCCGTAATCTGGGATTCATCATTGACAGTAAATTATCGATGAAGCAACATGCAGTAAAAACTGCAGCCTTCTGCTTCACCATCTTAAAATGGTTGAAGAAAATCATCTGGATGCTCCAGAATGCTACCCAAAAGACTGTAGTCCAGGCACTTTTAACATCCAGACTGGACTATGGGAACATCCTTTTTTGGGGAGCTAATAGGGATGTGCTATGTAAGCTCCAGGTGGTGCAGAACTCTGCGGTGAGACTGCTTTGTAGAATCCCTAGAATGTCCTCCACTTCTAATACTTTGAGTTATTTGCATTGGCTCAGAGTGGAAAATCGGACGAAATTTAAAGCTCTGAACTACATGTTCAAGGTCAAAAATGGCACTGCTCCTCAATACCTACAAAATCTTGTCCGCCCCTATGAGCCTTCCTGTCTGTTATGTTTCTCGACTCAGGAAAAATGTGTGATTCCTAGGATCAAACTTACAAGAATGGGTGGCCGTTCCTTTTCTTATCTCAGCCCACTCTTGTGGAATTCTCTCCCCACTATGATCCGTAAAGAAACACTGTACTCTAATATTCGTAAATTACTAAAAAACTGGCTGTTTAATTATTAACCTTCACTTTTCATAAATTCATGGTTCCCCCGGCTTGTGCTGGGAAACCCTTTTTGGGTAGCTGTGCGCATTATAAAATTAATTTAACACAACATCTTCGAGCACATATCAAGTTTGTCCTGTTGAAACATATCTACGGGATGTCATAAAAGCACTACAAATCATAATTTAAGAGTGTGAGATACCATTTGTTACTACACAATTCATAGTTGACTATGGCACTTCTAATCGAGGCATAAACACTACATGTAGTTCTAACAGTAATAGGAAAATCACACCCGGATAATATTAGCATGCACCATCATGAAAACCCTCCACTTTTCATCTCCAAAAATAACTTTAAATCTAAACATGGCATTTACTCAGATAAAATCAAGCATGGCTACAGTCAATAAAGCAGAGCATGGTTCACATGTATAGTGGCCTCAGTTTCGAGATTTGGCAGTCAGGTGACTCTGTTGCAAACCTGAAAAATATCACGCATGCAAGGGCATTATATCCTATGGTACTTGTAATGGCTGTATATCCTATGGCACTTGTAAAAAGCCCAACAGGACATTAGGCCCAAAATAATTACTAGCTGTTGTTGACAGGGTGTAGAGTGCCATGAAATCTCAAACTAGTACATGAACATATGACGACTTTTTTGTTTGCTCTTAAAAAAGGGAATGTTTCAAACTATTTTCCTGTTCCTTCTTACAGTTTTGCAGCACACACAAGTATGTGTTCTCTTTGCAGTTTCAACTTAGTAAACAAATTACAAGTTTTATCTTTTTCTCTAATTTTGTATTTAGTCATACTTGCTGACCCATGCAAAGACCGTGTATTACCAATGCCATACTAGCAAATGGGACACTGCGGGTTCGTACAACACCCTTTATCATAGCACCACGTGAGATTCTTATTTTTTTCTGAAGTATTTCATAGGTACCATAGGTTCAATTTAGAGAGATTTTATGGGAGGAGGTGTAACATTCCTGGAGTAAGTTGGAACTAACAATTGAACAAAGCTTTTTTTATCTTACCCATGTGCAATATTAGGAGCAGTTTTATACATTTGGTGGACATCTCCAGCATCTAGTGTTGGTTCAGTGTATAACACATTCCATTGTGTCTAGTGTCTATGGAATGTTAAATTGGTGAGTTACATGCATTTTTCCTTTAATATATTTGTTTGATCTGATACCCCTGGGTGGTAGCCCCCCAGACAATTTACCTTCACCCCTCCTGTTCTGAATTCGTTTTAGTTGACTTTCGGACTCTGTGCACTTTACCACTGCTAAGCAGTGCTAAAGTTTTTGTGATCAGTCCTCTAAACATGGTAAAACTGGCCTACGCCTAATTGGCACATTTAATTTACTTGTAAGTCCCTAGTAAAGTGGTACTATATGTACCCAGGGCCTGTAAGTTAAGTGCTACTAGCATACAATCCAACATTTTGGAAAAGGAAATTGTGAGATTTAAATTTAAAAAAAACAATCAAGAGACTGTATTTCACCCTTTAACTTCTAATAAAGCAGAGGCATTTTCAGGTGGGAGACAACCAAAATGCTTTTTTTGGGCTTCAAGAATTGTGAGTCTCCAAACTGAATCAGGTATCTTGGCATGTATGTACTAGTGGGATTGAAACAATCACTGTGCCGCCCATTTAAGTAGCCTTTTTAAACGTTTCTCAGGCCTGTCATTGCATTAGTTTTAGAAAGTTGTTATTTTATTGACCTAACAATTTGGTGCCAGCACCCTGTATCCTGGGTCACATGACTAGGTGTAGTTAGCGATTGGCCTTTGTGTATTACTCCCAGAGAGTGATACAAAGGGACTAGTTGCTATAAGGATGGGCTAACTTGCCAGGATGGGAAGACTGCAGCTGTCACATACTACACTTGCACTTTAAAGGGGCTGCCTCAACACACCTACAAAGGACTTCACACTAGTCTATTGTCACCCCAGGCCCCTTGAAGTCAGGGTAGGGTAAGGGAGGAAATTTCACAACCAGATGTGGGGTGGAAGTCTAGAGGTTTCTCCCACTTCAAAGCTGGAACCAGAATAAATATTGGACTTTCAGACCAACTCATCAGATTACTTCTAGACCTGTGGAAGACGCAGAAGAAGGACTGCTTTACTGCCCTGCCACTGGAAGAATGCCTTTCTGCCCAGCTGCCTGAGAAACAAAGACTGGACCAGCTCTTTAAATCCCGAACCACAAAAGTTACTCAGAGTCTAACTGTCTGCCTCCTGTTTTAAGCTATTAAATACATAACAAGCTCCAGAGTCCTGTGCCGCATCTGCCCAGTTGTACAAAGAGCTAGACCTTCCTGTTCGCTGCTACTGCCTCTGCCTGAGTATGTCATGATCGTCAAGAGGTGCCCCCCAGGTCCTAGACCTGTGGTTTGCTTCAAAGTGTACTCCTTATGGCTCAACTGTGGCTTGCCTCAGAACTGACTCAGCACAATGCAATTTGATGCAGTGTGATGCGGGACCTTGCATCACAGCACTTGGCAGCTCCTGATCAAGGGCCTTATTGGAACCAACGCAGTGCGACGCATTAAGATGCAGGACCTTGCATCGCAGCACCTCGCCACTCCTGATCAGCAGCCCCATCAAAGCCAACTCAACACGATGCATCTTGATACAGGACCTTTCTTTGCAGCATCTCCAAGTTCCTGATTGGCAGCGTCATCGGAACTGACGCAACGTGATGCAATACGACACAGTACCTTGCAGCTCCTATTCGACGGTCCCATTGCAATCAGCACAGCTTGATGCAGCACTATTCAGGACTTCACATTTAAGTATGGGTGCAAAATCCGCTCCGCTCGCGAAATTTGCAAATTTTCGGCAATTTCACAATCCGTGAATCTCGCGAAATTGCCGAAGAATTCGCGAATTCGCGAGCGGGTGGGGTTTTTTTTGCCCACAGGAAGCACAGTTAAGGCAGGGGTTCGAGTTGAAGCTAACTTTGTAACCATTTTAGAATGGCGCCGTTCTAAAATGGTTACAAAGTTAGCTTCAACTCGGGCACCTGCCTTAACTCTGTAAGTGCTTCCTGAGGGCCAAAAATTAAACCTCAACAGGAAGCACTTACAGATATAAATAAAGCAGCTGCCCGAGTTGAAGCTCAAATTCAGTAATGTATTAATCAGCCCAAAATATTAGTGAGCACGGTCGAGGCTGGGCAAGTGTGCTTTAACCCCATATCTGCCGTCGAAAATTATCTGTAATACCCGAGGGAGGTCTTTGCATCCCTGAGTTTCTCAAGCGCAATCCCCGTTCCTGTAACCAGGAGGCTGCTTTCTCCTCATCTGCTGCCCTGCTCGCTCTCTGACCCTTTATACACAAGGCATGTTGACACGCATAGAAGCCCCGCACCACACACTAGTAGTATCAAACGTCTTCCCGCCCTTTTCCAACTACGATGGACTGCTCACTCAAGGGACCTTGGCGCCTTTTGGCGCTGTGGCAAAGTTACAGGCACACATGGTCAGTGGAGACAAATCTTCTGGCACTACGCAGCTGCAGTGTAGGAAAAGCACTATCATTTACCCAACGAGGTAGCACTTACTGGATTACCCAGTAGTACTCCAGTTGAGTAGAGGTATTGCAAAAAACGGTGGCATCTTCGTGGATAACTTTGCAGGGCAGGATTCATTCTGGCACGAGGCTCCTGTCTCAAAAATTAAATCTCAACAGGAAGCACTTACAGATATAAAGCAGGTGCCTGAGTTGAAGCTCAAATTCAGTAACGTTTTAATCAGCCCAAAAGCATTAGTGAGCACGGTCGAGGCTGGGCAAGTGTGCTTCAACCCCATATCTGCCGTCGAAAATTAGCTGTAGTACCCGAGGGAGGTCTTTCCATCCCTGAGTTTCTCGAGCGCAATCCCCGTTCCTGTGACCAGGAGGCTGCTTTCTCCTCACCTGCTGCCCTGCTCGCTCTCTGACCCTTTATACACAAGATGCATGTGAACACGCATAGAAGCCCTGCACCACACACTAGCGGTATCAAACGTCTTCCCGCTCTTTCCCAACTATGATGGACAGCTCACTCAAGGGACCTCGGCACCTTTTGGCGCTTTGGCAAAGTTACAGGCACACATGGTCAGTGGAGACAAATCTTCTGGAACCTACGCAGCTGCAGTGTAGGAAAAGCACTATCATTTACCCAACGAGGTAGCACTTACTGGATTAGCCAGTAGTACTCCAGTTGAGTAGAGGTATTGCACAAAACGGTTGCATCTTCGTGGATAACTATGCAGGGCAGGATTAATTCTGGCTCGAGGATCCTGTCACAAAATTTAAACCTCAACAGGAAGCACTTACAGATATAAATAAAGCAGGTGCCCGAGTTGAAGCTCAAATTCAGTAACGTTTTAATCAGCCCAAAACATTAGTGACCACGGTCGAGGCTGGGCCATATCTGCCGTCGAAAATTAGCTGTAATACTCGAGGGAGGTCTTTCAATCCATGAGTTTCTCGAGCGCAATCCCCGTGTAGTTCCTGTGACCAGGAGGCTGCTTTCTCCTCACCTGCTGCCCTGCTCGCTCTCTGACCCTTTATACACAAGAGGCATGTTGACAGGCATAGAAGCCCCGCACCACACACTAGCGGTATCAAACATCTTCCCGCCCTTTCCCAACTATGATGGACAGCTCACTCAAGGGACCTCGGTGCCTTTTGGAGCTGTGGCAAAGTTAAAGGCACACATGGTCAGTGGAGACAAATCTTCTGGCCCTTTACGCAGCTGCAGTGTAGGAAAAGCACTATACATTTACCCAACAAGGTAGCACTTACTGATAAGCCAGTAGAAAGTACCCCAGTTGAGTAGATGGAAATTGCAAAAAAAATCCACGATTTCGTGGGAAAATCTGCGAATTCGCTAACTTTTTTGTGATTTCGTGCGAATTCGCGGACCGCAGATCCGCAAAATTCGCCAATAGTATAATCAGGTACTTTAACAAGAGAGCTAAACTAGGTTCTTTACCTGGCCTGCACTCCATTGCAGTAAGCTTGAACTTGTGACTTTGTCCCAGTTTAAAGAGACCAGATAACCTCAAATGGCACTAGGCGCTTTTTGGTGCAACTTTTACTTAAGACTTTGAAGCTGCATATCTCCAATTCTGTTGATTGAATGTTTGTCATTCTGATGTAATTTTATTTAATACATGTTACTCTACTTTTCTAAATTGGTGTGAGACACTTCTTGTGTTGTGTTTCACTTTATTACTTGTTGTGTGTTGCATACATTCTTTACACACTGCCTCTGAGTTAAGCCTGACTGCTTTTGTACCAAGCTACTGGAGGGAGAAGCATAGATTAATTTAGTCCCTTTTTGTGGTTTACTCTGACAGGGTTTATGGGTGTTGCTTGAGTAGGGTTTTGCCCCCTCAACCAATAACCTAATTTTTCACAATATTATTTAGGGAAGGGTTTATGCTAATCCCACTTGGGGTGCCATCTCTGTTGAAAACGACCAATAATCTTATCACCTTTTCAGACACTGGGCATCATATGTGTAAGTGGGAGAAGCATGTGACCCACAACTTATCCATGCATGTCCATTAATAAAATCTGATTGAACACTTCTAGTGCAATACTTATAGGGGTATGCCGTTCTCAATATTTGGGCCTGATTTAGCAATGGGTCTTTCCGCAAGCAGCTAAAAACATGGCTGTTTAATCAGTAACATCACCGAATTATACATAAGCAGTTGGAGAATCTGTTGCAGATGTCGCAGCGGCGAGACGCCTACGGGCATTTGTTCGCGCTTAATCAAATGGCATAAATAAATAAATAAAAAAATAGCATTTCGCCGATGGGATATGTGAGAAGTTGGCCTGATATATGATGCTCACTAGTTCTAGTGGTCACCTTGTATCAGTCCAAACAACCCTTATGGTGATTGGTTGTAAGTCAACCTTATAGACCAGCTATCCTAATGGTAGCATGGACAAAGCAGTCTTAGGCTAAACTCTTTTGGTATGTGAAGCCAGCTGTTTTACCACATATAACCCCTTGAATACCAGATGAAAGGACACCACACAGGTTGTTATGAAAATAAACGATATATTTATTAATAACAAACACCTCTGAACTCTTTATGAGATCAGAGGGCTAAGCACATGACAATCTCTTAGGAAAAATAAGATAAGTTGCACAAAATTACAAGGGTGCCCTAGGGGCACGGCAAACCATATACTAAGTAAATGGTATAAGGAAATCGATAGAAAGAATGGAGCTGTCCAGAGGCTGTAGGATCACTGGGACTACACTATCCTAACTTTAGGTAAGTAATAGGAGGCCCACGGGACGCGTGTGCAGAGCGTGAACTCACACGCGGGATGCGTAACAACGTCTATGGACAGTACAGTTCAAGAAAAATGTGAGTACGGACAATCCTGACTGGTTAGGACTAAAACGACTGTGAATCTGGACACTAGGAGAAATAATCTACCCTTGAGCACTGAAATGCTCTTGTTACCTCATCCACGGGCTGCGGGTGCATAGGTGCGAAGTTGTGTCGGGTTTCTGGGTTGAAGTCTATGGAGCCTGGAAGAAAAGATGCTGCAGGCGGAGGAAGATGTCCGGTGTGATCCAAGGGTGGATCAGGAATACTCAATCAATCAATCACTGACATTTATAGAGCGCACTACCTACCCGTAGGGTCTCAAGGCGCTGGGGGTGGGGGGGTGCCGCTACTGCTCGAACAGCCATGTCTTCAGCTTCTTCCTGAAGGAGAAGTGGTCTTGGGTCAGGCGCAGGTCGGTCGGGAGGGAGTTCCAGGTCTTGGCGGCCAGGTAGGAGAAGGACCTTCCTCCTGTAGTCGCTCTTCGGATGCGGGGGACGGCGGCGAGGGCGAGGTTGGCTGATCGGAGGTGGCGTTTGGGAGCGTAGAAGTTGACTCGATTGTTGAGGTAGCTCGGGCCTTGGTCGTGTAGGGCTTTGTGTGCGTGGGTGAGGAGGCGGAAGGTGATTCTTTTGTTGACGGGGAGCCAGTGCAGGTCTCTCAGATGTCCGGAGATGTGACTGGTTCGTGGGATGTCGAGGATGAGTCTGGCTGAGGCGTTCTGGATCCGCTGGAGTCTCTTCTGGAGCTTGGCGGTGGTACCGGCGTAGAGGGCGTTGCCGTAGTCCAGTCGGCTGGTGACGAGGGCCTGGGTGACGGTCTTCCTGGTCTCGGTGGGGATCCACCAGAAGATCTTCCGTAGCATGCGTAGGATGTTGAAGCACGCCGAGGAGACGGCGTTGACTTGCCTGGTCATGGAGAGGGAGGAGTCCAGGATGAAGCCCAGGTTGCGTGCATGGTCTGTCGGTTTGGGTGCGGTGCCCAGGGCGGGAGGCCACCAGGAGTCGTCCCAGGCGGAGGGTGAGGAGCCCAGGATGAGGACCTCCGTCTTGTCCGAGTTCAGCTTCAGGCGGCTGGTCGTCATCCACTCGGCTACCTCTTTCATCCCTTCGTGAAGGTTGGCTCTGGCGGCGGCGGGGTCGTTGGTCAGGGAGAGGATCAGCTGGGTGTCGTCGGCGTAGGAGATTATGTTGAGGTTGTGTTGGCGTGCGATGGCCGCGAGGGGGCTCATGTAGACGTTGAAGAGGGTGGGACTCAGAGAGGATCCTTGAGGGACGCCGCAGATGACTTCGGTGGCCTCTGACTTGTACGGTGGTAGACGGACTCTCTGTGTTCTTCCGTCGAGGAAGGAGATGATCCATTCCAGCGCCTTGTCCTGGATTCCGACGTTGCTGAGGCGCTGTACTAGGGTGCGGTGGCAGACAGTGTCGAATGCTGCGGAGAGGTCTAGGAGGATGAGGGCCGCTGTTTCTCCGTTGTCCATCAGGGCTCGAATGTCATCGGTGGCGGCGATGAGGGCGGTCTCGGTGCTGTGATTGGCTCGGAAGCCGGACTGCGAGGGGTCGAGGGATCCATTCGTCTCGAGGAAGGCGGCCATCTGCTTGTTGACGGTCTTCTCGATGACTTTGGCTGGAAACGGGAGGAGCGAGATGGGGCGGTAATTCTTGAGTTCGGTGGGGTCCGCTGTGGGTTTCTTGAGTAGAGCGCTGAGTTCGGCGTGCTTCCAGCTCTCAGGGAAGGTGGCGGTGTCGAAGGATGTGTTGATGATGTCTCGCAGGTGGGGTGCGATGACAGCGTCAGCCTTGTTGAAGACGTGGTGAGGGCAGGGGTCGGTCGGTGATCCGGAGTGGATGGAGTTCATCGTGCGGATGGTGTCTTCAGTGCTGATCGGAGTCCAGGCGTGGAGGGTGGTGGTGAGGGGTGGTTGTTCGGTCTTGGTGTGCGTTGTTTGGTTGTTGAAGCTGTTGTGTATGTCCGCGATCTTGTTGTGGAAGTATGAAGCGAGGGAGTTGCAGAGGTCTTGCGATGGGGTGATGTCGTTGTTTCCTGCGCTGGGGTTGGATAGCTCTTTCACGATGTTGAAGAGTTCCTTGCAGTTGTGTGCGTTGTTGTCCAGCCGGTCCTTGAAAGCAGTTTTCTTGGCGGCGCGGATCAGCTGGTGGTGCTTCTGGGTGGCCAGCTTGAGGGTGGTCCTGTTGTCCGGTGTAGGATCCCTTCTCCAGACTTTCTCGAGGGCTCGGCAGTTCTTCTTGGAGCTCTTGAGTTCGTCGGTGAACCACGGGGCTTTCTTGCTGCCGGGTCTGCTGGGCGGGGTCCTCAGCGGGGCGAGTTCGTCCGCGCAGTTGCTGATCCACTTCGTGAGGTTGTCGGCGGCCTGGCTGGGGTTCGCTGAGCTGGCAGGAGGGTGCTGGCTCAGGGAGGTGGCGAGCTGGTCTGCTGTGATCTTGTTCCAGCTTCTGCGGGCGGCCTGTTGCTGGTGGTGGTGGGTCATCGTTCTCTTGAAGGTGAAGTGGACGCAGCTGTGGTCCGTCCATTGAAGCTCTGTGGCGTGGCTGAAGTCGATGTCTTTGCAGGATGAGAAGACGGCGTCGAGTGTGTGTCCGGCGAGGTGGGTGGAGGTGGATACCAGCTGCTTGAGTCCAAGATTGGCGAGGTTGTCGAGCAGGGTGCTGGTGTTGCGGTCGTTGTTGTTTTCCAGGTGGAAGTTGAGGTCCCCCAGGAGGATGTAGTCGGCGGAGGGGAGGGCATGCGGGCTGACGAAGTCGGCGATGTCCTCGCTGAATTGTGTGCGTGGTCCCGGGGGTCGGTAGATCAGGGTGCCTCTGAGGGTGGTGTTCGGGTCGGTGTGGATCTGGAAATGCAGGTGTTCGGCGGTGGTCATGGAGTTGTCGGTGCTGGTCGTGAGACGGATGGTGTTCCTGTGGATGATGGCGATGCCTCCTCCCATCTGGTTGGCGTTGCGGTCTCTCCGGACGATCTTGTAGCCCTCCGGGATAGCGATGGCGATGTCGGGAGCTGAAGAGGCGTTCATCCAGGTCTCTGTGAGGAAGGCAACGTCGGGGGCTGTGGCGTCTAGGAGGTTCCAGAGTTCCACGGCGTGTCTGTGGACGGAGCGGGTGTTGAGCAGGATGCACTTGAGGTGGGTGCTGCTGGTGTTCGGCTTGGCGGCTGCTGGTGCGGTGCAGGTCCGGATGCAGGAGAACTTGCAGGCGTGGCAGCTGAAAGGTCCGTGGGTGCGTCGTGGTGAGGCTAGATGGCATTCTGGGAGTCGGCCGGTGTTGAGTGCGATGAGGGTGGCTGCGGAGTACGTCAGGCGGGTCGGTCGGGGTCTTCGTGGGCCAGGGGTCCTGGCGCTGGTCGCGATCCGGTCGCGGACGGGCGCAGACGGGCTTACCTTTGGCGCGCCTTCGGCGCACAAACGGCGCGCCCGCTGCGCGTGACCGCTGCGCGTTCGCACGGTCGCCATATAAGGTGAAGTGCGCGGGTGGGCGGGGCAGCTGGGAGGCGGGAGCGGGGAGGGATACAGAAGGCAAAAGGGGCGGGGCTTAGCGACGGTGGCGGGAAGCGGGGAGGGAGAGCGGAGGTCGGCGAGGTAGGCGGGCAGACAGGAAGGAGAACGCAAAACACGGGCACAAAATACAAAAGAGAGACAGGCAAGGATATAATCACAAGAGCAGGACAAAACTTTAACCAAACAATTAGAGCAACCGGCAGGCAAGCACGGACCACGCCGCTCGGGGAGGGGGCGTGGTCAGCGGCAGTGCGACAGGCAGCGAGGCAGCTAGGCAGGGCAGAGGGGCACACGCAGCAGCTGGTGGCCGTGCGGCGCGGGGGTGTCCCACAAGTGGGTCACACTCACCTGCGTCGCACGGTCGCCATATAAGGCCAAGTGCGCGGGTGGGCGGGGCAGCTGGGAGGCGGGAGCGGGGAGGGATACAGAAGGCAAAAGGGGCGGGGCTTAGCGACGGTGGCGGGAAGCGGGGAGGGAGAGCGGAGGTCGGCGAGGTAGGCGGGCAGACAGGAAGGAGAACGCAAAACACGGGCACAAAATACAAAAGAGAGACAGGCAAGGATATAATCACAAGAGCAGGACAAAACTTTAACCAAACAATTAGAGCAACCGGCAGGCAAGCACGGACCACGCCGCTCGGGGAGGGGGCGTGGTCAGCGGCAGTGCGACAGGCAGCGAGGCAGCTAGGCAGGGCAGAGGGGCACACGCAGCAGCTGGTGGCCGTGCGGCGCGGGGGTGTCCCACAAGTGGGTCACACTCACCTGCGTCGCACGGTCGCCATATAAGGCCAAGTGCGCGGGTGGGCGGGGCAGCTGGGAGGCGGGAGCGGGGAGGGATACAGAAGGCAAAAGGGGCGGGGCTTAGCGACGGTGGCGGGAAGCGGGGAGGGAGAGCGGAGGTCGGCGAGGTAGGCGGGCAGACAGGAAGGAGAACGCAAAACACGGGCACAAAATACAAAAGAGAGACAGGCAAGGATATAATCACAAGAGCAGGACAAAACTTTAACCAAACAATTAGAGCAACCGGCAGGCAAGCACGGACCACGCCGCTCGGGGAGGGGGCGTGGTCAGCGGCAGTGCGACAGGCAGCGAGGCAGCTAGGCAGGGCAGAGGGGCACACGCAGCAGCTGGTGGCCGTGCGGCGCGGGGGTGTCCCACAAGTGGGAATACTGAAGACCTGAAAGCAGAGGGGACAATGTTCAAAGTCACTAGCCAGTGACTGGAGTGGAACTAGGAAGGAACCAGATGTCGTTGTCGCGATCAGGTGAAGAGTGGACGCTTGTCTCTGCAGCCACGTGGACCAGGAGGTGTCTTCGATGACCAGGATGGAGGCACGAGCTGTCCCACGTAGGCTCTCACTGTCGGCGGGGTCGGATCCGGATTTGGAGTCAACAGGCCCTGGCAAAGGCAACTCACGCGGTGAGTGGAAACGGCGTCTGGAGTGGACCAGGAGGGTCCAGGGTGCTCCTCTTTTGGAAGGGAGCAAGGGCCAGTCTGGAGCAACCAGACCAGCAGTGTAGTTTTCAAAGATCGTTGTCTAGGAGGTCACTAGCCAGCTGGCAAGTGACCAGACAACGTGTCGAGCAGCAAACAGGCAGAAGGGCCCCACGCAGATCTCGTGGATGCTGGAGGGCTGATCTTCGGTGCAGAAGCTGCTCGGGGCTGGGGCTTCTCAATCCCCAAAGCACTTTGTCGAGTTTACCTCAGAAGTCGTGCTGGAAGCGAAGTGCAGTTTCTCCAAGATGGCCGGTCCCACATGTCTCGTCGCACCCACGGATCTCAGCTGTGCTGCAGATGTGAGTTGAGGTCGGAGAGGTCTGGGAATCCAGGTCTCGTCGAGCTCTGAAGTCTGGATCCTCGAGGGAAGATGACAAAGTGAAGCCGCTGGACGCTTGATGGTGCCTGCAGTTGCAGGGTGGACACTCCTTGCCCACAAGGGAGATTCTTCAGTCTTCTGTGGAGCAGAACGTCGAAGTCAAGAGTTTCTTCTTGTAAAGTTGTTCAGGATAATCTAATTTGGAATGGGACCAGCTCCTACCTTTATCCTGCTAAAGGGGGCTGTATTACGACTAGGTCCCTCCTATGGGTGGGACCAGGAAAGGGGGTGGTTACACCCCCTATCCTTTGTCTGGTTTCGCACCAGAGCTGGGGCTGGAGTGCCCCAGCAACTGGTTTGAACCGGTGTATGCACAGGGCACCTTGTGTGCCCCAGGCATGTCTCATTCCTTTCAGGCCTCCCTACCTCAATACACAAAATCCTGTCTGGGGTGGTGCTAGCACCTCCCAAGGCAGGAAACCCTTTGTCCAGGCCTCCCTCGCTGGAAGGACTCCCAGCAGCAGGAGGTCAGACTTGTGTCTGTGGTGGCAGCATCCATTTTGTGATGCCAAGGCTCGAGTTAACTTTAACCGGGGTTCACAGTTACATACATGTTGTGTCCCTCTAGAAGGGTGAAATGCTACCCCCGTCGCCAGAACTGGCGAGGGGGTAGTATTCCAATTCGTATGACACCTTACTCGACATGTTTTGATAATGCTATACCAAAGTTAGCATTCAACCGCGAGGATTATAATGCACTTAAGAGTATATGGTAGAGCGTTATCATGGAACAGCTATTAGGACTTGGTTCCGCAAGCTGCAGACAGGCTCAGCTAATGCTAGAGCACCATCTCACATAATTCCAAGCACTCTGCCTTCCGGATTGATAAGGCCTGCCATAGGAGTGACTGATAGGAACATATGTGTCCATTTTGGGGTTAGATATAGGTATACTATATCTACAGCAAAGGGTGATTACACCACCTTGCCCCAGCTGTCTTACCAGCCAGTTGTGTCTGTTTAGATGGCCAGCCAAGGGTGGCATAATACATGCTTCAGCCCCTGGTAGGCCTTGGGTTCACCTATGCCCTGGGTACCTAAGGTACACTGTACAGGGGCTGATAAGGTGTCTCAATACCAATTGGTAAATGCACCTAAAGTACATGGATGTCAATTTAGAGAAAGAACAACTAGGCTGTGGGTCTGATTAGCAGGCCCACAGCCAGGGAAAGTCGTAAACCAGTGAAGCAAACAGCAAAAATCTGGGGTGACCATAGGATTGCAGACCCTACTCTCCTACATAACCTCCCCCCCCCAAACTTAGGGACATTAAACTAACCTTGACCAGGTGAGTCTTCCTGTTCTAAGTGGAAATACCTGGAGAGACCATCTGCATTGCCATGGTCAGTTCCTGGTCTGTGCTCCACTGTAAAGTCCATCCCCTGTAGGTAAATGGACCACCTAAGAAGTTTGGCATTTTCACCCTTCATTTGATTTAGCCATAAGAGGGGCTTACGGTCGGTCTGAATCTTGAAGTGAGTTCCAAACAAGTATGGCCTCAACTTCTTCAGGGCCCAAACCACAGCAAAGGCCTCCCTCTCAATAGCTGACCAACGTTTCTCTCTAGGGGTCAGCCTTCTACTTATAAAAGCATAGGCTGGTCATGACCATCAATATTCAGTTGAGATAGAACAGCTCCCACACCCAACTCAGATGCATCTGTTTGGACAATGAAGGTTTTGGAGTAGTCAGGACTCTTGAGAATAGGTGCAGTACACATGGCCTGCTTTAGGTCATCGAATGCCTTCTGACAGCTAACTGTCCACTGAACCTTCTTTGGCATTTTCTTGCTTGTCAAGTCATTAAGTGGTGTCACAATGGACCCATACTTTTTGACAAACTTCCTATAGTAACCAGACAGGCTCAAGAAAGCTCTGGCCTGTGTCTGGGTGGTTGGAGGAGCCCAGTCCTTTATGGCCTGTATCTTGCTCTCCAAGGGTTGAACCTGGCCTCCACCTACAAGGTGGCCCAGGTACACAACCTGACTCTGCCCTATCTGGCACTTGGTGGCCTTGATAGTGAGGCCTGCATTCTGCAGGGCCTCCAAAACGTTCCTCAGGTGGATCAGGTGATCCTCCCAGGTGGAGTTGAAGACAGCAATATCATCTAGATATGCTGCACAAAAGTCATCCAACCCAGTGAGGACTTGGTTCACCAACCTTTGAAAAGTGGCAGGTGCATTTTTCAAACCAAAGGGCATCACCACAAATTGGTAATGACCTCCTGGGATAGAAAATGCTGTTTTGGCCTTGGCATCCTCAGCTAACCTGATCTGCCAATAACCAGCTGTTAGGTCAAATATACTCTAGAAGGTTGCAGAAGCCAACTTGTCTATGAGTTCATCCGCCCTAGGTATTGGATGGGCATCTGTCTTAGTGACAGCATTGAGACCCTTGTAGTCTACACAAAACCTCATCTCTCTCTTACCATCCTGGGTGTGAGGTTTTGGCACTAGAACTACAAGACTAGCCCAAGGGCTCTCTGAGGGTTCAATGACTCCCAATTCCAACATCTTTTGTACTTCTTTCTTTATGCAGTCCCTGACGTGGTCAGGTTGCCTGCAGATTTTACTCTTGACAGGCAGACTGTCACCAGTGTCCACCTCATGGGTGCACCAGTTTGTCTGACTGGGTGTCAGTGAGAACATTTGTCTAAAGGATTAGAGAACTTGTTTGCAATCCTCTTGTTGATGCTCAGAGAGGCTGTCAGAAAAGACTACACCATCAACTGACCCATCATCAGGGTTCTGAGTGAGCAGGTCTGGGAGAGGGTCACTCTCTTCCTCCTGCCCCTCATCTGTTGCCATGAGCAAGCCCATGTTCTCCCTGTCGACAAATGCCTTGAGCCTGTTAACATGAAGCACCCTGTGGGGGCTCCTGGGAATTCCAAGGTCCACCAGGTAGGTGACCTCTCCCTTTTGCTCAATAATGGTATGGGGTCCAGACCATCTGTCTTGGAGAGCTGCTGGGGCCACTGGCTCCAACACCCACACCTTCTGTCCTGCATGATAAACAGTTAGGACAGCCTTTTGGTCATGCCAAGCTGTTTGAGGTTCTTGGCTGGCCTCAAGGTTTTTGGATGCCTTCTCCATGTACTCTGCCATCCTGGAGCAGAGTCCAAGTACATAGTCCACTATGTCAAGTTTAGGCTTTTTGAGAGGTAACTCCCATCCTTCCTTTACAAGACATAGGGGTCCTCTTACAGGATGCCCAAACAGAAGCTCAAAAGGGCTGTAGCCAACCCCCTTCTGTGGGCCCTCTCTGTAAGCAAACAGGAGGCAGGGTAAAAGGATGTCCCATCTTCGCCTAAGCTTTTCAGGTAACCCTTTTATCATCCCTTTTAGGGTCTTGTTGAATCTCTCAACAAGCCCATTGCACTGTGGGTGATAGGGTGTGGTAAATTTGTAATTTACACCACACTCCTTCCACATTGCAGTCAAATATCCTGACATGAAGTTTGCACCTCTGCCAGAGACAACCTCCTTAGAAAACCCCACTCTGGAGCAAACTCCAAGTAGGGCCCTGGCCACAACAGTAGCTGTAGTGGTCCTAATGGGAATAGCTTCTGGATACCTGGTGGCATGATCCACTACCACCAGTATAAATCTGTGCCCAGATGCTGTTGGGGGGTCCATTGGTCCAACAATGTCTATCCCCACTCTCTCAAAGGGCACCCCCACCACAGGTAGTGGTATAAGGGGGGCCTTTGTTGTGCCACCTGATTTGCCACTGGCTTGACAGGTGACACATGAGCGACAAAACTCTTTGGTGTCTTCAGACATATGAGGCCAGTGAAAGTGTGGGGCAAGCCTGTCCCAAGTCTTGTTCTGGCCTAAGTGACCTGCAAGGGGAATCTCATAGGCTAAGGTGAGAAGGAAACCTCTAAGAGACAAGGGTATGACCAGCCTCCTGGTAGCACCAGGCTTGGGGTCTCTTGCCTCAGAGTATAGGAGTCCTTCATCCCAATATACCTTTTGGGTACCTGCAGCATTCCCTGCAGCCTCAGCAGCAGCCTGCTGTCTGAGGGGTTCAAGGGAGGAACAGTCTAACTGTGCCTGTCTCAAGTCTGCCCTGGAAGGTCCCCCTGTCCCAAGAAACTCAACCTGTTCAGGTTCAAGCTCTTCTAGGACAGTTCCTTCTGGGGTCTTTGGGTCAGCCTCCTGAGAGGGCTGATCCTCAACCTGAGGCAGAGGGGAAGGCTCTGCCTTAACCCTACTGTTCTTCCTCTTGGGTAGTGTCTGGTCCATTCTTCCAGGATCCATCACTTGTTCAGCTGGGCATTTCTTGGCCTGTGACCTGGTCACAACAAGGACATGTGAGGAGAGACCTAACATTTCTACCTGAGTCCTGTACTCCACATCTGAACACAGTGAGGATTCCAAATCATTGCCCAAGAGACAATCTACTGGGAGGTCTGAACTAACTACAACCCTTTTGAGGCCAGTTACCCCTCCCCAGGAGAAGTTAACAACTGCCATACTGTGATTGGTAGTGACATTGCTAGCATTGGTCACTAGGTAGTCTGAACCTAGCATGATCTGGTCAGGGTCCACAAATGTTGGTGTCACCATAGTGACACCGGCACATGTGTCCCTGTAGGCCTGAGCCATTTTTCCATTAATTAAAGGCGTTTGCCTGTATTTGCCCAGAGTACTAGGACTTACAGTAGGGGTCATATCCATGTCCCCAGTACAAACAAGAACAGCATGAGTAGGCACTCTGACTAAGTCAGAACCCACCTCAGTTCCCAGGGTTAACCCTACTATAGCCTTGGGGGGTGCACTACCACTACTGACTGTACTAGGGGGTGCAGGTGTCTTAGGGACAGTAGTGGTAGGAGTTTGGCCTTTCTTGGTGCAGTCACTAAACCAGTGAGTTTTACTTTTACAGTATTGGCACCATGGTTTCTTAGGACCATCATTCTTCTTCTTTTGGGAATTCTGGGACCCACCCTCCTTAGATTGTTGGGGCCCTGTTGAAGACTTCTGGTCATTTTGCTTATTCTCATTATTACCCTTCTGGTCTGCTTTCTTTTGGCTATCACCCTGGTTCTGGTTCTGCTGCTTGACCCTGGTTCTGACCCATCTGTCTGCCTTCTTTCCCAATTCTTGGGGAGAGGTCAGATCTGAGTCAATCAGGTGCTGCTGCAACAACTGGTTCTGACAATTATTTAAGATTTGCTCTCTCATAATTAGATTATACAATCCTGTGTAATCAGTAACTTTACTTCCCAGTAACTAGCCTTCCAAAGCCTTAGTGGCACAATCAACAAAGTCAGTCCAATCCTGAGCCTGAGGTTTCTGGGTGTCTCTGAACATTAACCTGCACTGTTCCGTTGTTAAGCCAAACCCATCAATCAGTGCAGTTTTCAGGACTTGGTAATCATTAGCATCCTCATCTCTAACAGTGAGGAGCTTATCTCTACCTTTGCCTTCAAAGGAGAGCCACAATATAGCTGCCCACTGACTCTGGGGTACCTGCTGTACTTTGCAGGCCCTCTCCAGAGCAGTTATCCACTTGTGGATATCATCTCCTGTCTTATAGGAGGGCACTATTTTACTCAGGTTTCTAGTATCAAAACCCCTTTCTTTATCCCTAGGGATATTGCTGCCACCAGTGGGGACTACCCCACTCAACTGTTGCTCTCTAGCAAAGGCAAGCTTCTCTTTGGCAAGGGCAAGTTCTTCCCTTTGAATCCTCAGATTAGCCTCATTCATCTTTGCCTCAGGCTCTCTCCTCTGAGCGGAAGTCATCCTCCTCTGAGCAGATGCATGAGAGGCACAAGAGTGCACAGATCTGTTGGAGTCCCTAGAATGAGATCTATCTCTTCTGACCCCAAAGTTAGGCCTGCTTATGGATAGCACTGGGGGTCCCCCAGTTCTATCCCTATGTAGGTGTAAGTTGGCCCTTGTAAGTCTGCTGACTAAAGGTTGCCCATTGTCTGCCTCATCCTCAGATAAGTCTCCCTCTCCCCTACCATCTACATTCTCTGTTTCAGGCGGGTTAGAGTCTGGATCACCAGATTCACCTTCTAAGGGGGGCATGCTCCCATCTGGATTAGAGGGGCCTGTGTTAGAAGCCCTTCTAGCATCATATGTCTCTAAGAGACCTAACAGAAAGGAGGCGGTAGGGTTAGAACCCTGTTTCTGTTCCCTGGAGGTACACAATTGTCTCATCTCCTGGAAACTGAGTGCTGCATATCTGGAAAGGACCTGTGGAGGGTCACTAACCACAAGAGGAGTCACTGAGGGCTCTCCTGTGGTAGACATTCTTTCTAGTGAGGTGTAAGTGGTGCACTTACCTACACTATGGGTTTTCCTACTGATCCCTTCCTAAGAGTTGTAGTCAGGGTGTGCTAGGCCCTTCTACTACAACAGTTGGTTCAGTAGAACTCAGAGTATTTCTAAGCTTGTTATATGTACCTATGGTACCTTATGTGATCTTTCAAATGATATTTCAAGATTATATTTGGTAAAAACAACAGCAAGCTCAAATCCCAACCGCTGCATACCAATGTGAGAAGTTGGCCTGATATATGATGCTCACTAGTTCTAGTGATCACCTTGTATCAGTCCAAACAACCCTTATGGTGATTGGTTGTAAGTCAACCTTATAGACCAGCTATCCTAATGGTAGCATGGACAAAGCAGTCTTAGGCTAAACTCTTTTGGCATGTGAAGCCAGCTGTTTTACCACATATAACCCCTTGAATACCAGATGAAAGGACACCACACAGGTTGTTATGAAAATAAACAATATATTTATTAATAACAAACACCTCTGAACTCTTTATGAGATCAGAGGGCTAAGCACATGACAATCTCTTAGGAAAAATACGATAAGTTGCACAAAATTACAATGGTGCCCTAGGGGCACGGCAAACCATATACTAAGTAAATGGTATAAGGAAATCGATAGAAAGAATGGAGCTGTCCAGAGGCTGTAGGATCGCTGGGACTACACTATCCTAACTTTATGTAAGTAATAGGAGGCCCACGGGACGCGTGTGCAGAGTGTGAACTCACACGCGGGATGCGTAACAACGTCTATGGACAGCACAGTTCAAGAAGAAGGTGAGTACGGACAATCCTGACTGGTTAGGACTAAAACGACTGTGAATCTGGACACTAGGAGAGTTAATCTACCCTTGAGCACTGAAATGCTCTTGTTACCTCACCCATGGGCTGCGGGTGCATAGATGCGAAGTCGTGTCGGGTTTCTGCGTTGAAGTCTATGGAGCCTGGAAGAAAAGATGCTGCAGGCGACCAGGAGGAAGATGTCCGGTGTGATCCAAGGGTGGTTCAGGAATGCTGAAGACCTGAAAGCAGAGGGGACAATGTTCAAAGTCACTAGCCAGTGACTGGAGTGGAACCAGGAAGGAACCAGATGTCGTCGTCGCGATCAGGTGAAGAGTGGACGCTTGTCTCTGCAGCCACGTGGACCAGGAGGTGTCTTCTACAACCAGGATGGAGGCACGAGCTGTCCCTCACGGGCTCTCGCTGTCGGCGGGGTGGGATCCGGGTTTGGAGTCAACAGACCTTGGCAAAGGCAACCCACGCGGTGAGTGGAAACGGCATCTGGAGTGGACCAGGAGGGTCCAGGGTGCTCCTCTTTTGGAAGGGAGCAAGGTCCAGTCTGGAGCAACCAGACCAGAAGCGTAGTTTTCAAAGATCGTCGTCTAGGAGGTCACTAGCCAGCCGGCAAGTAAGTAGACAACGCGTCGAGCAGCAAACAGGCAGAAGGGCCCCACACAGATCTCGTGGATGCTGGAGGGCTGATCTTCGGTGCAGGAGCTGCTCGGGGATCGGGCTTCTCAATCCCCAAAGTACTTTGTCGAGTTTACCTCAGAAGTCGTGCTGGAAGCGAAGTGCAGTTTCTCCAAGATGGCCGGTCGCACGTGTCTCGTCGCACCCACGGATCTCAGCTGTACTGCAGATGTGAGTTGAGTGCGGAGAGGTCTGGGAATCTGGGTCTCGTCGGGCTCTGAAGTCTGGATCCTCGAGGGAAGATGACAAAGTGAAGCCGCTGGACGCTTGATGGTGCCTGCAGTTGCAGGGTGGACACTCCTTGCCCACAAGGGAGATTCTTCAGTCTTTTGTGGAGCAGAACGTCGAAGTACAGAGTTTCTTCTTGTAAAGTTGTTTAGGATAATCTAATTTGGAATGGGACCAGCTTCTACCTTTATCCTGCTAAAGGGGGCTGTACTACGACTAGGTCCCTCCTATGGGTGGGACCAGGAAGGGGGGTGGTTACACCCCCTATCCTTTGTCCGGTTTTGCGCCAGAGCTGGGGCTGGAGTGCCCGAGCAACTGGTTTGAACCGGTGTATGCACAGGGCACCTTGTGTGCCCCAGGCATGTCTCATTCCTTTCAGGCCTCCCTACCTCAATACACAAAATCCTGTCTGGGGTGGTGCTAGCACCTCCCAAGGCAGGAAACCCTTTGTCCAGGCCTCCGTCGCTGGGAGGACTCCCAGCAGCAGGAGGTCAGACTTGTGTCTGTGGCGGCAGCATCCATTTTGTGATGCCAAGGCTCGAGTTAACTTTAACCGGGGTTCACAGTTACATACATGTCGTGTCCCTCTAGAAGGGTGGAATGCTACCCCCGTCGCCAGAACTGGCGAGGGGGTAGTATTCCAATTCGTATGACACCTTACTCGACATGTTTTGGTAATGCTATACCAAAGTTAGCATTCAACCGCGAGGATTATAATGCACTTAAGAGTATATGGTATAGCGTTATCATGGAACAGCTATTAGGACTTGGTTCCGCAAGCTGCAGACAGGCTCAGCTCATGCTAGAGCACCATCTCACATAATTCCAAGCACTCTGCCTTCAGGATTGATAAGGCCTGCCATAGGAGTGACTGATAGGAACATATGTGTCCATTTTGGGGTTAGATATAGGTATACTATATCTACAGCAAAGGGTGATTACACCACTTTGCCCCAGCTGTCTTACCAGCCA
This sequence comes from Lissotriton helveticus, assembly GCF_964261635.1. NCBI lineage: Eukaryota > Metazoa > Chordata > Amphibia > Caudata > Salamandridae > Lissotriton > Lissotriton helveticus. The sequence continues at coordinate 1,131,769,512 of NC_136070.1, read as the reverse complement.
GTTGTGTCTGTTTAGATGGCCAGCCAGGGGTGGCATAATACATGCTTCAGCCCCTGGTAGGCCTTGGGTTCACCTATGCCCTGGGTACCTAAGGTACACTGTACAGGGGCTGATAAGGTGTCCCAATACCAATTGGTAAATGCGCCTAAAGTACATGGATGTCAATTTAGAGAGAGAACAGCTAGGCTGTGGGTCTGATTAGCAGGCCCACAGCCAGGGAAAGTCGTAAACCAGTGAAGCAAAAAGCAAAAATCTGGGGTGACCATAGGATTGCAGACCCTACTCTCCTACAGGATACTCCATCAAAAACCAAATGGATAACGCATATACCATATTGCAAGTACACTCTAGCCATCAACACTTGCAATATGGTGGATGGAGGTATCCATCACATTTCCATGGAGTATCCCATCCATCAAATTTATACAAGGCCCTTTGATTGTTGCCTTTTCCAATTCCTAATATTTTGCACTGCCAGTGTAACAAATCATGCACATTGCCTGAGCACACAATCACACTATGAAGAATTTTGATGTTATTTACATAGAATTCATATTTAACATTACTTAGTTCAATGGTACCCATTTGTTCAACCTTGAACGATTACAAGTCTTAGTGAACTTTCTGCTATACGAACCCACAACTATCGGGTCAAATAATTACCATTACAGTGGATGTGTTAGTCAATTTAGCCATGACACCTAGCATAGGTTCTGCATCCCAGGGTGTGCTGTAACAATGTAGCCTCAATAACATGACATATTGTAATTGTAATTGAATTTATATAGCGATTACTACACTTGACAAATGCTACTCCAGAACCCAATGGTTAGTTCAGTGTTATTGGTTGCTGTTTGATATTGGGATTTGTCTTGTTCACGCAAAGAACCCATTCCATGCAGTCATTTCAGCTTTTTATGGTGTACTAAATTAATAGTAGTTGGTTGTGATCTTCAGTTGTGGGGTGGTGAGCTTAATACAGGAGTTAGAGGAGATTAGGTATTGTTTGGTTGCATAGGTATAACTTTCAGAAGGAGGAAAGATTGTGATCTTGTAAATGAGTTGTGGGAAAATTGCAGAAATAGAGAGTAGTCAAATGTGCATGTGTTAGAGTATGTTGTGCTCAGAAAGAGGGGCATGCAGAGGATAGAAGGGAGGAAATGGACAGTTGAAAGAGAAGAAAAAAGGAGAGGCGCCAAACAGAAGTTTTAATTAGGGGACAGTTTTTTAATGTCCGATTTAAGGGAAGTAGTCAATATTTCTGAGAAAGCATGCAGTTTGAGGATGCTAGAATGTAGAAAGAAACAACATTATTAACAAGATTGTGCTATATTAGAAATGTTTAATGCGTACTAGAATAAGGTAAGCCATCTCTCTGTTGCTAGAATACTGCTAAACCACAGATGCAGGCAACTCAGTTGATCAGCTCTAGAGGTGAAAGTGAAAAAAATGGCTAGGCACATATGTCGAGAAAATAGAAAATAACATACACATTAAAAATAGTTTCTGGCGTTCATCCTCAGGTTTGCATTGGAAGTAGATGGAAGATGACGACAGCTTCCTATATAGTGGAAGCGCATTACCTGCATTCCAGTGGCTGGAGGGCAGGGGATATAAACACTGTTGTGAGTGAGGGGTCGATGAAAAGGCTCCCTTTACAAACTCGATGAACACTTTTGTTAGCAAATGGCTGCTGATTAGATTTCCTGAAGCTCTACCCTATTTGCAGATGCTATGGGTGAGTAGGGGTGGAGCTGCAGGTTGAATGGGACTGTTTAGGTGAGGCCAAGTATTTGTCTACCTTAATACACACTTCAGTGCAGAGCCCTGACACCTCTTTGTGCATGTGTTTTGGGTGCCACAGGCTGGAGACAGCTCTGCTGTGAAGGGCATCACTACACAAAGGCTGTGTCTGGAGTGCAGCCTGGAAGACATTTAAAAATGTAAATGTATTGAAATGTACTTTTCTTTATCAGGAAAGGTAGCTGCACTGGTCCCTGTGTTTTTGCAATATGGACAGCTCCAAAAAACTTCCCTCACAGAGACAAACGGCCCCAACGCAAACCGTCCAGAGTAGATAGGGTGTGCGACACCAGCTCCAACACAATGCTCCCTCGCACCATTCACCCCCTGCCTGCCACACCATGCAATGAACACATGCACAGTGAGCACATGCAAAATGATACATATCCACAGATGCGATTCATGGTATATGTGTACACACAGGACAGACAGGTCAACAGTCACATATAGATGATATAAGCCCATCACCACCCCCCCAAAGCCAACCATGGTCCAACAGCACCATCCATCAAAAACAGTCCCACTATTGGACAATCCCAAACGCAACCTACGTTACGACTCCGATCCACAACTTTCAAAATTCACAAGTGGCCGATGCCCCAGGTACCCAGCTTCCACCCACTGTTACATCACCCACTGCAATGCAGTCAGAGACGTCCTCCATTTGAAGTGATCATCAGCTGTACAGCAAGCCATCCCCATATGTGTCGGCCCTCAGCTCTCTTCAAGATTGTATACAGGTGCTCTTGATGTGATGCACCCCGTTGCCCTGCCGCTTTTCTTGTGCAAAGTTCAAAAAAGTCACTCCAAAAGATACCCATCATATCCCGCGGCCCTCAGCAAAGCACCAAGGCACTGACTCACAGGCCACCAGCGTGCCCCTAACATCACCTGAACGCGCACACACATGCAACCAACAAATAGACAGGTGGATTCAAATACACTAAGAGATACACAAATACATGTGTGACCCAAAAAAACGAAAACATCAAAAGGTGAGAGCACACAAACAAACATACACGTAGGTGGTAGTCAACCCATTGCATTGTAGAAGGATGCCAGACACACTCACAGTGCAGTGAGCGTCTCTGCTCTCCTCCCTCTCCACCCATGACAATTCCACCCTCTACTGCTGGGGAAGAGACAGTCCAGAAACAAGGACAGGCACCAGCCCGGATGCTCCCCTGTTCCACAGAAATGTTTTGAGACACAAACTGGAACAACATGGACTACCCCAAAGTACTGCACACTCATTGTCAAGAAACCCATCAGTGTCGCTTCATTCAAGGTCAAGGACATGAACACAGGGCCCTCCTCAATGTCCGTTCCAAACTATTTCCTGGTATTAGACCCGAAGGGACCCGGCCCAGCCAAAGTCCTTCCTCGTGGACAACAGAAGCTCGAGACATTATGGTGCTGTCGGAGCCCATCCGAAATTACAGAGACGCCGCCCTGCACGTCTATTGCACAAGTACAAAAGAACGGTGGATTTGCTATTTTGACTCGCACATCAGCATTAGTTCTCATAAATCCGTAGTCAATCAAATTACACACACAATGAACAATATGGAGTGCTACTTTGGCATTGGATGCACATCCACCGAGGGCATCAGATTAATCGCCTCCTGCCCAAACCTCAATTCGGGTTGTAGGTCAATACAACGTTTGAGAAAACACCAGTGCACCTCCAAGATAGTCACTTTACTCCCTTCGCTATTATAGCGTTTAACATACAGTCCATATCCTTGGTCAGTAGCCACTTCCACAAAATCAGACGGTGTAGACAATTCAAGCTTTTATTTTTGCAAACGTTATGATCCACAGCCACAGCCGACGCGCGTTTCGCCCGCTTTGGGCTTTCTCAAGGCTAATTGTAGTGCGATCATAAATCTCTATTCCTGTATTTACAGGAAGTATATAAAATATACTGTATTTGTCCTTGTCCCGTTAGTCTTAGAATGTACAGTCGTTGTGTTATTGCAGGATAACTTGATTTATGTTTGTCACGTATTATATCGAGTCGATCTTCTCAGTACCAAACGTCGTGTGGAACCATATTAAGCCCCACCACCTCAGCGAGTAAGAGGTCCATCACGAACACCGTCCCTGCAATCCGGCGGGAGTAAAGTGACTATCTTGGAGGTGCACTGGTGTTTTCTCAAACGTCTATTGCACAACTTGTCCCACTACACACAACACTCCATGTCAACCCTCTACCTGCCCACCTGGACCAGTAGGGCATCCATCAATGGTGCATCAGGTGCACAGACACTGGGGCCCAGGGGACCCATTATATTCTTATTAACTCTGCATTTTAAAAACCAAAAATCAGACATGTGGACATGTGGCCCAGTTCCCTTACCTGCCCTAGGGAGCATGAAGTGGCACTTTTGCTAAGCCACTGACTCACATCTTGGATACACCCCCTTTGCCCTCAGTGTGCACACAAAGGCGGACAAGTAACTACCACTCCTGGACATATTAATTTCAGCAGCGCCAAGTTAAAGTCAACATTACCTCGTGCAGGAAGCATCCCGTTGTCTCACTGGGTGGGCTATGTACATCAAAATCTTTATCGGGGGCAATACCAAGTATACCTTCACACTTTGATGTACAATGCTAAATTTATGTAGAGCTACTGGATCTTCAAACATTTGCCAACGTATGCTGTTCAGTGAGTGGTAGACCCAACTGGCTCTAAACGCACTCAGCATTGTGCAAAAGGCACAATTTGTACATGCAGAGGCAACCTCTGAGTCTACCTGTACTTAACATAGCTCTCTTTCTTTTTTTCCAGGTCACCAATGTAGAAACATACAAAAAACTACTTTTAGGAATATGACTAATGGATTAAGTAAAATGTTTCTAAACTATGTACTGGCCTTGTCTGAACAACATACGCCTATCACCAGTCCAAACAATTTTGGTTAGATTTCTATAGTTATTTGCCTACAAGCTCACACTATTTCCAACACATTGAAGCCAGGGACAACTTCTGGCTAGCAACTCGTTGCAGGAACTACCACCAATCACACCCTAGTAGTTCATTGCTATATATGTGGCATGCCAAAATGCCACTGCTAGAACCCCACATTGTTTGCCATCCAGTGCAGCAAAGCCTCACTGTACACACAAAAGGCGGTATACCCCATCCAGTGAGTGGAGATTCTTGTGAGTCGCAAACAACGTGGTATCATATGCTTCTAAAGGACCGGTGAGGTATAGATAATCTCTTCACACTCTCTGCAAATAGTCTCCTAACTGTATATCTGCAGAGTAGACCTGTAAAGTTTTTGTTCCAACGACTATCACTGTCATCAACGTGGCAGGTATTTTGCATAGCTATGCATCTGATTATTATTTGCATCTAATTTTTATTTCAAAAATACTCTTTTCAGAAAGGAAAATGTGCGCATAAACGAGAACTGTTATTGTGAAATAACTGTTTTATAGCTAGAGATGCCATTAAATTGGCTGTTAGAAAGGTAATAACCGCAATGTGTGCCCCGCTTCGAATGTGCTGCATTAATGAAGTAGTTATTTGTCGATAAAGGAAAGCAATTGCTTCATTAACTGCACTAATTACACTCCTGCAAAGAGATGGTAAATCTTAGAAAAAATAATCTCACACAAACTTCTATAGTGTGCAGCAGTGCTAGCTTTTTACAGATGAAATAGCAAATTTAATATTGTGTGAATTGTGCTAAACGGAACAGTGCATAAATATGGAAATATCATCACGATAATATTCGGAAATTCTCTTTCCAGGAGGGGAAGGAAAATGGTTACCACCTCCAGCTTTCCCATTTGTTGGGAAAGGACTTCTCCAGAGGAAATCTGGTGATTTATTTCTGAGGAGAATAAAAAAAAGAAAACACTCGAACTGAGGCTCAAGTCTCCCTGTGGCTCATTCTACACGTAATAGAGTTCTGCACAGGGGAAATAGGAGGACCTGGAAGTAGCCACAGTGTACTGGGAGTAGTGTGGTTGAAACCTGTGCATGCACAGCTTAACAGTCATACTATTTTGTTGAATCGAAAAAAGAATGTCAACGTATGTAGAGGCAAAGATATAAATCTCCACCCGCACTTTTACATGTTTTGTGTGTCGGTTTCTGTGTTTTCTGTGTTTCCCTGTGTTTTTCATGATTATATTACAATCCTTGTGGTTTTTGATTTTGTAATGCTTTAGTTTAGTTGACTAATGTAATCAAACCTTACAATATCAAATGCACTTTAAAACCGAACTGCTCTTTTTCTCAATCTCCATCTTCTCATTAAACGTGTGCTTTTTATCCTAGTCTGCGTCAACTTCCCAAACAGTGATCTCCAATTCATAGTCTACACCACATGCCACAAATGTGTGGTATCTCATTTTGAGTTCTCTAATCCCTATCTCGTATTAAAGATATATTTCCTGGGGGCGTGGCCGAGGCGGCTACCATGGCGGACGTGGCTTGAATGAGCTCCGTCCCGTCGCCTTAATATCCTTCACTTCTTTCCTGCATCGCCCTGACCTGCGGACTTCCAGACTCCACCCTCCTTGGCCGCTGCATGAGAGTGAGCTCCGGTGGCGATTTGGGCGACCACAGACCTATAATACGGGCGAAACACAACCCGGAGCGGTGGGGCCTTCTTCGCGCGCTGGAGCCGGGCCCTCGAGTTCGGCGGGGTCCGGCCGGAAGTGCGACGGCGCTGGGGGCCACCCTGCGACTTGGACCGGCCATCGCGACCGAGCCTGGGGCGGATGCACCCTGGGGCGTGGGGTCCCCCGGCCCGGCGCTTCACCCTTGGTAGTGGAGGACATCATCCGGTAACGGAGCTGCGGGTGGGCGCTGCAGCGAAGCGGACCCTGTCTCAGTGCGACCTGCGCCATACGCCGGAGCTGGGCCCCCGAGTCCTGCGGGAGCCCGACTGGTGGAGGAGCTGCTGATCCTGGCTTAGCCCCCGGTGGCTCACAGGGACACCGAGGACGGCGGAGGAGCCCGGGGGCTGGCCTGCCTGCTGATTCGCCGAAATAACGGGGTGAGCGGCTGCTGGGCACTGGGCAGTTGTGCGGAGGGGGGAACCTCCCTTGACAACAAAGGGCTCCCACTCGGCGGTCAGTTCGGACCGCGAGGGGGCCCAGACCCTTGGGGCCCGCTGGGCTCAGATCGGACCCTTCCCCCCCCTCTGTCTGTGGCACCGCTCGACTTGAGGGACTCTCCCCCCTTCTATTGCCGGCCATTACGTGCCTGACTGCGGCAGCACCAGAAGGGGAGCTCGTGGGGCTCTTGTGCAATACCCCCAACGCCCGGATCTCTCTGCTGCTGTCATACACGAGGACTATAGTCCATCTAAGCCGAGGCTCGGAGGGTGTGTGTGTGAGGGGGGCCCTTTGCTGAGACACTTTTCGCCCGGTGCGTCCTGCCCTGCTACACATTGGGCCCCGCCTCTGCGCCTGGTGACCTGGAAGAGGTGCTACACACCGGGGCGCTATACCGTCTCCCGAAGGCTTTAAATCAAAGGTGGGCAGATACACACGGCTATTGGGACGCTGTGCCACAGACTATTCTCCACAATGACGCGGGGCGGCAATAGTGGAGGCGCCACGAAACAGGGCCCCATAGATAAATTCCCGGGACCGAGTGGTGGGGCCGGAGCGTCTGGTGGCCCCCCGGGACCGGTGACTGCCCCGGACAACGCGGCTCTCCTGGCGGCCATAACACAGTCACGGGATACACTGGACGCAAAAATAGGGGCAGTTGGGGCCGATGTCACGCTGCTCCGTCAGGATCTACGCAACGCAGTGGCCCGAATAACCGAAACTGAAGCTAGAATCACAGATGTGGAGGACGATGTGGTGGTCCTAAAGAGGAAAGTGGCGGCTATGGAGGGGATACAGAAGGGAATGGGGCGCCGGATCGAAGATGCTGAAGGACGGGCGCGAAGAAACAATCTGCGATTCGTGGGCTTTCCGGAGGACTGCGAGAAGGGCAACATGGAGGCCTTCCTCGCCCAGTGGCTAGAGGGATGGCTCCCTCCGGACTCTTTGTCGAGGTGTTTCGTTATTGAGCGGGCTCATCGCGCTCTTCTCCCGAAGCCTCCGACGGGAGCTCGCCCCCGTCCGGTCATTGCCAAACTCCTGAACTATCATGACCGCGACGTCATATTGAGACAGGCGAGGGACAAGGAGCCGGTGATGTACGACAACCACAAAATATTGATTTTCCCCGATTATACTAAATTGGTGCAGCAACAGCGCCAATCCTTTACTGCGGCTTAGGCACGGCTGAGAGAACTGAAAATTCAATATGCTTTGCTCTACCCGGCCCGCCTGAGAGTGGTGTTCCAGTCTAAGACACAGTTCTTCAACACCCCAGAGGAGGTCTTTGAATGGACTGACGAGACAGTGAGGGTCAAGGTTCATACCCCTCCGAGACGAGACTCTGACTCCTCCACGGCGACCGGTCCCCCGAGGACCCCCAGGAGATCACGCAGTAGGAGCAACTGAGAAACCGCCCGCCCAGGGATGGAGTGACGGGGGGCAATGCTGCAGACGAGGCTCCGGCGCTGGGGCCCTGACCATACATACTGCCCTGGCTCCACTAAATGTCTCCCTAGATGGCTGCACCGCTCTCTGGCTCCTGCCGATCGTGCAATTTGACCGAGGGGACTGGCGACACGCTTCGTGACTCATGCCAACAATATGAGAATATAACGCAGGTTAGAGGATGCTCTTAAGTGGGCGGGCGTCACTCTGAACAGTAGAGTAGCTAGTTTGGTTAAGGGTTAGTTGGGATTGGGTGGATAGTTGGTTGGGATCCATTGGCATAGTGGGACATTGGCCTCCCGTTGGGGGCTTGTGACTATCTATACCGCGACAGGTACTTCAATGTTACTGAGGTATGGGGTGGGAGGGTGGGGGGACAGTTGTGGGCAGCATAGAAGATGGGGGAGGGGGGGGATGTTGGTGGGGGTTTGTGGGTTTGCGGGGTGGGTGGGTGGGTGCTCCGAGGGGGGGTGGGGAGGGGAGACATGTTTAACTGCACAGTGCTTTCCTGGATCCTGTTAATACGAGATGGATGTGTGTGGCCTTTACTGTCTGAATTACCTGACTTCTTATCCCTAGATGGCGGCTGAAACTCCCGACATGAGCCAACAGAGGGCTTTGTTGCGTGTTGTGAGCTGGAATGTGCGGGGAATGTTAGATAGAATTAAAAGGGGGGCGGTCCTACGCCAAGGGAAGAGGGACAAGGCCGATGTCTTGCTTTTACAGGAGACCCACCTCATGGGCTCCAAGACCCTTAGCCTTCAGAGATATGGCTACCACCAAGTGTTTCATGCGGGATTTGTGAGAGGCTCCCGGGGGGTGGCTATACTAGTGCATCGCAGGCTGTCCTACACCCATGAAACTCTGTGGGCTGACCCCCAGGGCAGATATGTCTTTATCCAGGGCACGATAGGGACGGAACGAATCGTCTTTGGGAGTATATATGCTCCTCCCCCGCTGCAATGTGCCCTTATAGAAAAGTTGTTCGGAGTGTGGGCTGAGATCCCGAATGTTCTGGCAGTCATTGGCGGGGACTGGAATGATGTGATGAATGTTCGAGTGGACCGACACAGGTTAGGAGGGGAGGTGGTATCGGACACTCCTACTAAACTGGATGGTATGGTAAGAGGCATGGGGTGGGTTGATACGTGGCGCCATCAGCATGCTCAACACCGCGAATACACCTACGTCTCACCAGTGCACAAGTCCTTTTCTAGGATCGATTACCTGTTCGTTCCCCTGGCCTGGGTCGGGAGGGTCGATAACACGCAAATCTTACCACGGGGCCTATCAGATCACTCCCCAGTTTTACTAGAGCTTTCCCTAGACAGGCGGCAGCAGCCGTTCAGGTGGCGACTTTCCACGTGGCACCTGCAGCGAGAACCCTATAGGTCTCATATGAGAGAGGCAATTGCTCACTATTGGAGCGAAAATTATCACCCCGATATGGATGCCGTGACCCTCTGGGAGGCCTTGAAGCCCACGCTGCGCGGTGTGGACATTGCTTGGTGTGCGGCTGCCCGCAGGCAGCGTGGGGAGGACTTGGCTCTAGCGGCCGAGCATGTTAGGGACCAAGAACATAGATGCAGTGCTGGTGGGAGTGAAGAAGAAGTGAGACGCCTTCTATTGTTGCAACAGTCCTATGCCTCCCTGCAATTGGACGAGGCTCGTCAGTTATGGTTGGCGACTCAGAGTCGGATATACCAGTGGGGAGATAAATCCAGCTCGATGCTCTATAGATTATGTCAAAGCACTTTTCACGCGCAGTCTCTGCCTTGTCTACGAGACGAAACGGGTGAGCCCATGACAGCCCCGTCGGCCCTGGCGGCCACATTTGCGCGTTATTATGAGACCCAATACGCCCCTCGGGAACTCCTTTCGCCGAGCGACGTGGATAAGTTCCTGGCCGATCTCCCGCCGCGATCGCTCTCGGACGAGGAGCGAGATGCCCTCGACCTCCCCTTATCGGCGGAGGAGCTGGGTACGGCCCTCGGAGAATTAAATACGGGCAAGGCCCCCGGGCCCAACGGATTTCCCTGTGAATTTTTTAAGACATTTCACCTTCAACTGGGCTCCCACTATGGTAGAGCGCTGGAAGAAGCCAGAGATTGTGGTCGGCTTCCGAGGGACTGGCGGCATGCCGAAATAGTGGTCTTCTGCAAGCCAGGGAGACCTCCGGACCGACCCGAATCCTATCGACCGATATCGTTAATAAATACCGAAGCAAAAATTCTAGCAAAGGCGTTAGCTAATCGCCTCCTCCCGTACATCACGGCGCTCGTGCAACCAGATCAGGCTGGATTTATGCCTCACAGGGCGACACGCCACAATATTCGACGTGCGCAGGTAGTTCTGGAGGCGGTCCGGACAGCGGGGATACCAGCGGCCCTTTTACTGGCTGACATAGACAGGGCTTTCGACTCAGTGAGCTGGGTTTACCTCCGTGCACTTCTGTCCCGATTGAATCTAGGGCCCCGCTTCCTATCCTATGTTCATCTGTTGTACACGGATCTCACGGCGTCAGTGAGAGTGGCTGGGGCGGTGTCGGCTCCGTTTCCCATAGGTAGAGGCACCAGACAAGGTTGCCCCCTTTCACCATATCTCTTTGCCCTGGCCATGGAGCCCATGGCGGCGTGGGTCCGCATAGACGCACAGATGCGGGGCGTGGAGTGGACTGGGGGACCTTCCGACAGGCTTGCACTATACGCCGATGATGTCCTCTTTTTTCTCACAGACCTCAACAGGTCTGGACCACGAGTCCTTGAAATCATGCGTGTCTTCGGAGAGGTGTCGGGTCTCCACCTGAATTTGCGCAAATCACAGCTGTGGGTGCTTGGGGAGCGCCGAGACTTAGGGCCCTGGGCCGGAGCGCTGCAGGAAGCGAGAGGCGGACTTATGTACCTGGGGATCTTTCTAACAGACAGTCCGGGGGTCGCCTGGGCTCGCAATGTCGTGCCGGTATGGGAGCGTGTCCGATCTGACATGACTACGTGGTCCCGCATGCCCCTGAACATCTATGGCCGCTCGGCCATCTTTAAAATGGTGGCCCTTCCGCGCCTTTTATATCAGTTACAAAATCATCCGTACCCTATACCACCGCGGTGGTTCAGACTGGTGAACTCGACACTTGGTACTTTCCTCTGGGCGGGAGGGGCGGCTAGAGTGGCGATCCGCACATGCTTTTTGTCCACGTATTGCGGTGGGCTAGCGACTTCGGATGTCCTGTCCTACTACCAGGCTTCCCACCTCTTGGTGCTAAAAGAATGGTGGTATGGGGAGCGGAGTGACCCTACCTACGCCCTAGAGCGCTTCCTGAAGGATCCCGACACGCTGCATACGATACTATATTCAGCGGTTAAAAGGAGGGGGCTCCCGGCCGTCACGTAAACTGTATTCCGCATATGGCGCGGCGCGCTTCGTAGAATGGGGTGGTGGAACAGACTGACGAGGGAGACCCCATTGTGGCAGAACGGGCAGCTGCCGGAGTTGCTGTCTTTGCAGGGCTTCCATGGCTGGGATGCGATCGGTATCTCTGCCGTGGGTCATGTGGTCCGGGGAACGACTCTTAAGTCGTTCCAGGAACTACGCCAGGAATACGACATGCCTCAGACCCAATTCTTTAAATATCTGCAGTTTCGTCACGCCATTGCACCTGCCTTGCGGGGTCTGGACTCGTTGCCCGAGTTCAGCCCCCTGGAGGCAAAGGTCTTCATAGGAGAATTAGAATCCCAAAAAATCTCGTCTATATATCAAACGTTAGTTTCCCATTGCTCGACCTCCCTAGACTCTCTGCGGACCAAGTGGGAAAGTGATCTGGGAGCATTAGAGGAGGAGGACTGGAGGGAGGCACTGGAGGCTCCAAGAGGTGCGGCCATTGCAGTCAGGCTACGATTTATACAGTTTAAATACTTGCACAGAGCATACTATACTAGGGAACGGCTCTGGAAGGCGGGCTTGATTGCGTCCCCCGTTTGCTTGAGGTGTGGTAAAGAGGCAGGTACGTTCCTACATACTGTCTGGGCGTGTGATGGCCTGCGGAAGTTTTGGACGGGTGTGTGGAATTGTTTGTCAGAGGGACTGGGATGGGACCTTCCTCGCACACCAAAGTTGGGCCTTCTTCATGTCCTGGAACAGGTGGGAGGGAATGTTTATAAACGCCACTTACTGTTGTTGGGTCTTGTGGTGGCCAAGAGGGATGTGGCCCGTGCCTGGAAGGATCCCATAGCTCCCCTGTTGGGTGTGTGGAAGAAGGGGCTGGACTATTCTATGGGCCTGGAACGCCCGATATTTGAGGCCAGGGGTTGCCCCAGGAAACACTACAAAATTTGGAAAAGGTGGGCTGAGTACAGGGGGCTCTGGCTGGAGCCGCCAGCAAGTGATGAACCGGGGGAAAGACACTTGGACAATGCACCCGGGTGAGGAGGGTTCCACACTTCATCTACTGTATTGTATTTTATATATGGACTGATTGGACGCTGTGCAGGGGGTGGTCTGGGGGGTCTTCGGGTGGGAAACTAGGGGGGGTGCTGGGGGGAGGGCTTTAGGGTTAGAGTTTGTGTTTAAATGGCTGTTTGAATTGTCTCACAATGTGATTTTTGCCTTCATGCTCGCAGCCTCCCCGGACTCGGGACGCTGTATGTTTTATGTAACTCTTCAACAGCACAATAAAATCTTGTTCTGAAAAAAAAAAGATATATTTCCTGGTAAAATCAGCTCAGACCAACTTTCTTTACATTGTGAAATTTGCCCCAGATTGTTTTAACCCAGAAAAGTGCTTTGATTCTTTGGAATAAGATAACACATATTAATGCTATGGGAATGAGGATGAGAATGAGCATGGGAATGAGGATAACTCCTGTGCTAAGTGGGATACCTTAATGCTGGGGTCAATGAGGAATGGGTAAGGGGATCAAGCAAAGAGATTTGGTTGGCATCCTGTCCCCTGCCAGGCTTCCTGGAGGTACTCAGACTGGCTGACATAAGGCAAGCTCCTAACCCTCTACAGATTTTATTCTGGAACACACAAAAGCTCCTCATACATAGTTTATTTCCTTACAAACGCTTGCACATGGGGACATTTGTGAGGGCCAAACACCTAGTAAGAGGATTCTCAGATCACTACCCAATAAGGTATCTTGAACTGAAACAGAGGTAACACAGAGACATGGCAAAGAACAACTCTACATACATATCCTTGCAGTGTGAACTGTACGTAGCAAGAATTCACTGTCGGAAACTATTAGCCTGGCTAGAGTGTAGAAACCAAGCTTGGAACAGGGTCCTGGAAATTAAAAATTTACCGGGGCAGTAGTAAGGGGAAATCCTGAGATAAAGGAGGTATTTTTAGAGCATTATGCCAAAACATATGCGTCCTCCACCATCCAGTTCCATACTAACATAATGGAATTCTTCAATGACATTCAACTCCCGAGCCTTTCAGCAGGAAACAGACAGTTGTTAGAGACTGAGAGTGAAGCTCCTGAGATAGCTTCTGCAACCAGAATTGTAGAATAGGATAAAGCCACTGGACCTAATGGCATGCTCATTGAATTGTATAAGAGTTTGGCCACCCATGATGGTGGAGGCAAAAAAGGAGGGCATATTCCCACAGAACCAAAGACTGGCCACCATTGTGATCATCCCTAAAGAGGACAAACTCACTGATGAATGCCGAGGGCGTATTCCCACAAGACCAAAGACTGGCCACCATTGCGGTCATCCCAAAAGAGGACTAGCCCCCTGATGAACGCCCCTTGCAAAGGCCAATCTTGCTACTCAAAGTGGAGGCCCAAATACTGACCAAGGTGTAAAAGATGAGGTTTAAAAAAGCAATGCTAACACTGGCCCACCCAGATCACTCTGCCTTTATGTCCAACAGAGGGGCCAAACCCAATATACACTGCTTAGACAGAGTTCTGAGACTCATTTACAACATGCTGGAACCAATGTTGGGTATGTCTCTTGATGCCACAATGGCGTTTCATATGCTTGAGTGGACATATATTTTTGGGATTTTAGAGAAAATGGACATCAGCCTCAGATACAGGCAGATAAAGGCAGTAGGTGAAACTCCTCTGGATGTGTTGTAGGCCAATTATATGAATTCTAGACAGTTCAAGATCCGGCGAGGAACCAGACAGAGTTCTTACTCTTCCCCATGCTTTTTGCTTTCGCACTTGGGTCAAACAAGATCCACTTATCAGAGCCCTTACATTGGTGGGCACTTAGAAGGAAAGACTGTCACTGTATGCAAATGATATCATGTTATATATGGCTGAACTGCAGCACGCGTTCCAAGATTACTGTAAATATTCAAAAACTAAATGATTGGATATTTGTCACCCAAGACGAGCCAGTGGTTAGGGTGGACAGATAGAGGATGGGCGCTAGAAGGTACTCTGCAATACTTTATAGGCTCTACCCCCGGTACAATACCATTCTGCATGGACACAGCGGTGTCAGTCTGAAGAGAAGTGATAGCATACCTGGGAAAGAAAGAAACCCTAACAGAGCAAGCACCACTTTGGGACAGCGACAGTCTGAAGGCGATGGGAAACCTAAAGGGGTTAAAAAAATATGACATGACAGGACTCTCTAAACTAGGTGACCTGTGGATAAAAAGGGGATTGATTCCATTTGAAACCTTAATTAGAGGCTACCGGGTATCAGCTTTTACAAAATGTATATACCAACAGGTTATACACCCTCTACTCTCTCACATTACGACTAATACAGCACTGGAAGTGTCTACCTACCTGGAAATCAAGCTGCTACTGAACACCCTAACTAAAGGCACAGTGTACCTAGTCAATAAAGTATACTCTGTAGTTCCTCAGATGTCCTCCAGAAATGAAAGGCCAATTGGCAAAAAGAGGTGGGTGAGTTTAGGTAGATTGGCAAAAAAGAGGTGTGTGAGTTTGAAGAGGAGGAAATGAAAGAAGCCGTACAGGACGTGCATGAAATTACCATGCAGACAGGCATTTGACTTGTACCACTCTGCATCCTACACAAATCATAATTATCGAGAATACTCATACATAAAATGGGGAATAGCACATCAGGGCCGTGCATAAGGGAGGGTGATCAAGAACTGCCCCAGGAAGTGGGAGACAATATGAATGGCATGGAAGTTTTATCAGGGGCTGTAAGTGGACATGCTAAAGTCACACGGATCTCGCTTGAACCTCACCCTCAAATATGGACAATTGAAGGGGTAAGTAGAAATGAGGGGAAATTTTACAACACCCCATAGGGAGACCCAATCTTTGTTAATGATGGATAACACAGAAATGTTGGTGGCAAACTGTTGTTCTTGTTCCCAAAAAAAACAAAGATTTTTTTTTATGATAACTCCTGTGTTGATCAAAACCTGATCCTCACAGTGGTTTCTTGGAACTAATGAGGAAATCCACTGGTCCACCATTTCCTGTGTGACCTGTTCCATCCCTAAGTCATTCAAAATAGCACATGACCATGATGATCTTATTTCCAAAACTTCATTCAATGATTATGCAGTCAATGGCCATTTTTGTCGTCATTAATCCCCCACTCCTAGCTGATGTACTGTTACAACACACTCAGGTACTTACAAACTCAGAGAAACCTTCCTTTCACAAACAGTAAAATCCAGCTAAAATGCCATCCTAAATGGACCAATTTAGTTGAGTATCTCATGACTTTGCTTCACAAATGTAATTGATCACCAGGGGCCTTATTACACATAAGGCGCACTTTCCCTGTTTGCGCCACGGCGCACCTTAAAACAGCTACACCAGGTGCAAACGGGGAAAGTGCACCCTATTACATTGAATGTGCTGCCCCCAAGGCAGCTGCAAAGTCATGCTGCCCTGTGGACAAGGCATGCAAGTAAAAAACTGAGCAGCTTTGAAACAGTCGCTTCGTGTTTCAAAACAGAAACCCACCTGCACTTTTAACAGGGGAGAGAGATCCCATTGCAGGTGGGTGCAGTGAGTGAGCAAATGGATGTCTGGGGGGTCCATAGAACCCCCTTTTCACCCTCCAAAGGGCTGCCATCAGTGGGCAAACTATCAGTGTGTCTCCTGACAGCTTCTTTGCCTCTGAGCCCGCATCTATAATATGGTGCAGGGGCAAAAAGACCCCCTCTTGGCATGGGGCTATGCCTCATGCGAATGAGGGAACACCCTCTTGTAATAGCACTGGTGCTATATATGCGCCAGCGCTATCCGTATTACAAAAAGGTGTGCAAAGTGGGCACACATGCCTGTTGCACCCCATGGCACTTCCTAGAATACAGACTCAGGTATGGTCTGACACTATCCCTTTGCAGTTTCATGAAATTAATAATCAAGGCTCTTGGTAAATTTGAGTTAGCCCCCAAACACTAGGAGGCATATTTACAAGCCCCTATCACCACCACAACGTCACTTTCAGTGAGGTTGTGATGGCGATAGGGGTCTTGCGTTATTTACAAAGCAGTGTTAAGCCACTTAACGTGGCTTAACACTGCCTTGGAAATAAGGCACCCTTTCAAGCTGTATCTAGCGTAAAATGAAAGGGCAATGGGAGTTGAGGTGGACGTTCCACCACAACACCCATTGATTTTGATGCTGCCTCTTATTTACAAGGGCAGTGTTAATAAGAGGCAGCACCAAAATTAAGACCAGGGAAGACCTGGTCTTAAACAGGCGAAATGAGGAGAACTGCTTTGTTTCTCCTCGTTTTAGCTGTTTCCATGTGTGCTGACTTGTGCAGCACACATTGAAACAGTAAATTGCCTATGAATGTTCATTTGCAGGAAGGTATCCCTTCCTGCACATAAACAATCATTTTTTTTAAAAAAATGCAGTTTTGCAACTTCTATATGTGCTGCATTAGGCAGCACACATAGAAGTGACAAAACTGCATTTAAAGATTGTCTATGTGCAGTAAGGGGGACCTTTCTGCACATAAACAATCTTCCCCTCCACACCGGCGCATTTGCAGTTTGGTGCAAGGGTGCCTGCCTTTGTGCTAGGCAGCTATAGTTAGAGCCAACGCAGGGAGAAACGCAGGGCTGCATCATAATCTAGTATATATGGTGCAGCCCTGCGTTTCGAAAGTGACGAAGCGTGTCGTTAGCCTTCTTGGCTTAATGACACACTTTGCCACTCTATTGTAAATATGCCCCCGAATGCGGAAAAAGGAAAGAAAATAAGGACTTACAAACAAAAGAAGCACCCATGACCTGACACCATTAAACAACAAGGGATTATTGTCTGCTAGTAAGAAAGATAGTGTCAGTGACATGCTCAAGTTACTACCTGTACTACTTCCCTTGCACTACTTCCCTTGAACTCTGCACTGGTTGCCGGTGGAACTGCGTATTCGGTTTAAGGTCCTGAGTATGACCTACAGAGCCATTGCTAAAAAGAGCGACACTGGAATTGGATCCATTATCTCCCACTATGTTCCCCCTAGAAACCTGCGTTCCTCCGGGAAGCTGCTTCTTGCAGCTCCCCGTGTACGGAAAGCCAGGTGGGGTGGTAGGGCCTTTTCCACTCTGGCTCCTAAGTGGTGGAATGAACTTCCTCTGGATCTGAGATCCCTTCCATCCCTACAGATTTTTCGCAGTGCCTTAAAGACCTTTCTCTTCAAGCAAGCTTATGTTTAAGATCTATGTCTCCCCTCTTGGTCCTTCCTGACCTTTTGCTAGGCGCCTTGATACCTTCGGGTTATTGTTCTGCGCAATACAAATTATTTTTCAATTCAATACTTCTAACATCGCTATTTCTGATGCTACGCAAAAGAGAAGGGCTGCTTCTAGTTATTTTTTTATAAGGGCTATTTCTTTTTTAAGACAACCAATCAAAAGGGAGGGATCGATGCCTGATGGGAGATGTACGCTACTCTTTGTCCACCCGGTCAACCCTAGTGGGTTTTCTGAAAGGTCTCTCACACAATTTTTATTTTATTTTTGTGATACAGATTTTATTAAGTTTTGCAATTTTGATGAAAAGACCTATTACATTACATTTGTGTATACATTCGTTTTTTGAATCATAAAAAAGACAACAAATAATGAATAGATAATATGACCAATAATAGAATCATAACAGTTATGCCTTCAGGGTACCTATCTACATATATAGATCGTAGAGACTCTCATTCATTGAGTGGCATGCTGTATCATGGAATCCATATGTATCTGGGCGGGCACAACCTTGAGAATCAAGGGAGCTCTTAGTTGTTATAAAAATTATCTATATATTAAAATTGACTTGTGGTATCCCTAAATCTACTTTAATCATTCTTGGGTACCTGGCAAGGTTAAAACCAAGCTTTGATGCTATTGGTGTATTTTATTTACCCTGGGGCAATTTTAAATATAAGTATCACTTTAAAATAAAAACTAGGAGCTCTCTTGATTTTAAGAGTTGCTCCCGTCCAGATACCATATATATCTGGGCTAGGACACGACGTTGAAGCATGCCACTAATTAAACAACAGTCCTTTAGCAAACCAATGGGGTTGACTGGGTGGGCAAAGAGTAGCATAGATTCCCCATCGGGATGCGTTCACTCCCATGTGATTGGTTGTCTTTGGGAGTTTTGGAACCCAGTGGATAAGCTTCTATTTCCCTCCTTTTGCTATTTAATTTTTAGACATTTATCGCAATTATTATTCTTCTGCATTTATTAAGCTGATAAAGGTACTCTTGCCCTTATAATGGTTATAATGTGCCACTCATATGAAAATATTAGCTTTATAGTACGAAGAGTTGCAAATGTGCAGTTGAAAGCTTTGTTAGGAAAACTCTCTTTCATTCGTTTAGGCCTGCTGTTAACCGAAATCTCTTGATTGTACTAAAAATGCATGTATAATATATTTCGAATGACAATGAAGTTCAGCCCTATTCCGAGTTCAGTTAAAGACATAGTCACAATTGATATTGTGAAACACACCATCAAATATTGGCAACATTTGTTCAAGCTGGGACTGATGCATTCTTTGTAACCCTTCCAAATAGTTCTCGGAGTTTTATTTCATTTCGATTGTAGGAAACAAGTATCTGAGCCCAAAAAAAGTATTTTATTATCAACATCTGGATGTATTTTGCTTTTCAAATCTTCACTGCTTAAAAACTGGACATAATATCACTATACACAAATGATAAGCACATCAAATGATGACACATCCAAGTCTTGTTCTACTGAGCTAACTCAAGTCAGGCGTCATGTCACAGTTAAATGATGTATTCTGTTTTTTGCAGGCATAACTGTGGAAATGAAAACCTTGGCTGCCCACTACCTCATATGTAATGCGATGTTGAGTAGTGCATGCCATGGGCCATAGATCATTATTGACTAAAGCCATACCACATATCACCTGATATTTAAGTTTACATCCCATGCCCTATTCAGGCATAACTATGGAAATGAAAGCCTTGGGCTGCCGACTTACTCATATATAATGTGATGTTGAGAAGTGCATGGGCTATAGATCATTACTGACTACAGTCAGACCACAGTTCACCTGATATTTAAGTTTACATTCCCTGGTCATTTTTGGATTAGTACAATTCCCAAAACACATTCCCCATGCATTGCATTCTGCTGCGCACTATGGCATTCCTAGCTGTGACAAGGTAGTACATCAGCGGAGAATATGTACATAAATTAACATTAATATCGGAAGTCAGGATTTAGATTGTAAACCAGCAGTCTCAGCGGAAACGTCCTTGCTATTAGTCATCAATGGTAGCTGATCCATGTGTAGGATGTCAGAAAGTGTATAAAGCATATGCTTCCATAAAGCCTCTTTAAGCTGCCAACAATGATATTGAATGTATGTTTTTGATAACTCGCCAATCCATTTATTTCCCAGACAAAACGCATTGCAAGTGTAAACTTAAAGCGGACAAAGGCAGGGAAGGTAAATGGCAGAAAAACAGGTAAATTATGGAAGACGAGGAGCTTCTATTTTTAATTCTCGTCCTTTTAAGATAACTTATGTTAAACCTTTATATTAAGGTGTAAAGAATGTTTAACACATTTTCAGTGAGATCTGGCAGCTGCTTACTAAAATAATTAGTAACACTTGCCACAAGTAATGGCACTTTTTACTTAAAAAATGGATAATGTGACTCACTTTCTTTCCAAGCTAGGATTTATTTTAAGTCTCTGCGAATTCTAAATTATGCTGGAGTTATCAGAGTGATTTCTGTAATTTTGCATTACTCATTTGACTTGTAATGGACAAAGATTGCACAGATATGTTCATTTGCATAATTATGAATACTTTGGTACACAAATTCTACCACAGGAACAAATAAATTAGCGTCTGCTGGCTGCTGCAGTTCGTGTTTATTTGCGCATAGTGTTAGTAATTTAGTGCAAAATGCATCCTCTATTTTGGACGGAAGGGTGCATTTTGGCTAAGAAAATAGTTGCGAAAACCAGGGTTATGCTCCTTGCGTATTTTCTGCATAATCTCGTGTCATGTTGCTGCAATGTTGTGTAATTATGCTATAGCAAACTATGTGAGTTTCGCCCACCCTTAATTTTTACATAGAAACAGCACTTACACAGTGGTGGACCTAACACTTCTTTTGTGGGACATATATTATTTTTTGTTATTGTATTTCCCCCAGAGTAACAGAGAGAAAGGGAGAAAAGTGAAAAAGGAGAAGGAAGAGAATGAAACAGTGACCTAGGAGGGTTGTCTGCACACCTTTGTTTCTAATGTGTGAGACATATATGACTTCTGACCTATGATGTATAACACTATGACTAACACTTTACCTCGCTTCTCAGGTGTACGGTCATGCATAAGATATATGGATGCTGCATAATGTTGCACTACTATACATTTCCTTTATTACTATTAGTTACTCTTATTCACAATAGTGTGCCTGTGTTTCGTGCAGAAACCAAATTTGCCCAGAATTATTAGCGATTTATAGTGCTGTCTTTCACTCTGAAAGCATTATACAACAAATATTTTAGGCTAATAGGTTCTTCATGAGAGCTGCTTTCACCAAAATATCTCACACTAGTGTTCGCACACACGTCATGAAGATGGCTCCACCTTCCCCAGCGCTTTTTTAATTTATGTGAGAAGTGACATAAATAAGCCAAGATGCTCTGTCCAAGGTTAGAGACGACATTTTATCCAGGTAGCTGGGTCTCCAAGGACATATCGCTTAGTACAATTGACCAACTGTGCAAGCGTAGGCAGTACCTGGCTGTACAAAAGTATGTACAAACCTCCTGCAACACACATCACTATAGCAAATTATTATCTACTTCCATCCAGGGGCTGTGATGTATAGGAAATATATGCAAATATATACATTCTTGTTTTTTTCTTTTAAACTTTCTTCATGCCTGCTAATGATGTTTGCCTCCATTTTGTTACAGATATTTGTCCCAGACTTGTCCTGAATATATATATATATATATATATATATATATATATATATATATATATATATATATGCACAGCAAATCCTCAAACCTCCACGCCGACGGCGCAGCGAAAGAAGAGAGCAGACCCCGCGTTTTCAGGCAGGATGTTAAATTTATTTAAGACCTTTTCAAATGACGCGTTTCAAGTACCATGTACTCTTGTTCACACCAATATATATATATATATATATATATATATATATATATATATATATATATATATATATATATATAACAATATATGTATATATATATATATATATATATTTATATGTGTGTGTGTATATATAGCCTTGTGTTTTAAATGGTTACTGTGAAAATGACGTTTATTGTGTGAGTAAGGCATGAAATGCCGAAATGCGTTAATACTCATTAAAGAATAAACGGAGATTCACAAATGAGCAATTCATACCCCTGTGTCAGAGTCCATGTCTAATGGAGACTGGAGCTAGAGTTTATATATATATATATATATATATATATATATATATATATATATATATATATATTCACTGAAAAAACCATAGGTTATAGACCATATATAGTTAGGAATTAGCATTTAGAAAACCTTATTTTACTCACACAAAACCATTGAAATTCCATATCTAGTTAGTTGCACTAACTATATATCGCGCACCCGCAATCCACTGCTGATGATGTCACATATTACATCATTCATGACATGGTCAGTGACATCACTGATGACATCACTGATGACATCTCAAATGACATCACTGATGACATCACTGATGACATCTCAAATGACATCACTGATGACATCATGACACACCAATACCAGTTACTACATACGCACTCACTGATTCCTACGTCTACACACACATTCACTCATTCACCCATACAATCACTCATACATACAGTCACTCATTATTACAACACTATCATATGCACTCATACACCTATGCAGACAGTCACACACTGCCACTCATTCATGGAGTTACTCACACACCAAGTCAGTCCTGTAAAGAATCAATCACACTTCCATTTCTTCATCTATACAGTTAAACACAGAACACCATACTTCAGTGACATCACTGATGACATCACTAATGACATCTGAAATGACATCACTGATGACATCTCAAATGACATCACTGATGACATCATGACACACCAATACCAGTTACTACATACGCACTCACTGATTCGTACGTCTACACACACATTCACTCATTCACCCATACAATTACTCATACATACAGTCAGTTATTATTAGAACACTATCATATGCACTCATACACTTAGTCAGTCCTGTGAAGAATCAATCACACTTCGATTTCCTCATCTATAGTTAAACACAGAACACCATACTTTTCACACATATACTAACACATACTTACTCTCTTATACAATCACTGATACAAGTACACATTGATATGCACAGAGTCACACACCTCCCAGCCAGCCACACACACACTCAGTCTTCCATACATCCACTCATTCTTCAATATGTAAAACGTATTTAAACTTTACAAAAACACACAGACACTAGATGATGTCATCATTGATGTCATTTGAGATGTCATCAGTGATGTCATCAGTGATGTCACTGACCATGTCATGAATGATGTAATATGTGACATCATCAGCAGTGGATTGCGGGTGCGCGATATATAGTTAGTGCAACTAACTATATATGGAATTTCAATGGTTTTGTGTGAGTAAAATAAGGTTTTCTAAATGCTAATTCCTAACTATATATGGTCTATAACCTATGGTTTTTTCAGTGAATTTTCAAGGTTTTGTAAATGCTAATTCCTAACTATATATGGTCTATAACCTATGGTTTTTTCTGTGAATTTCATTGGTTTTTTAACAGCTAATATCTGTAGCTGTAAAATGTATTCTTCTTTAAATCCAAAAATATATTTTATATGTTTATGAATAATTTTTTTTTAAAATATTTTTTTTTCTTCGTTCCCGCTTCGCGAATCGGGAAGCTTCCCGTTAGCTGACCTTGATGCCGCGAAATAGACCGCGAGCCGGTAAACGTTTCTTTACCGCAAGTGCCGCGTTAGAAAACAACATCGTGACGCCTCCCGTCCGCATGACGTTTCACGTTGTCGCGTGATACGTCATATGACGTGCTACGTTAGCGAACTGGTACGCGAAGCGAGTCGCAAAGCGCAGGTTTCTGGAAGCAAACCGGGAGGCCCTGCAAAGCGCTTAACGTAAACACAGCAAGTCATGTGACTTGGTAATAACACTTTTCATTGGTTCATTTCACTTTTGGTTTCCTAATGATGTAAGACTAGGTCATATAATCTAAAATGAACACTTTTGATTGGTTGAGAACTCTTGTTTTTCCCAAATGATGAAAATCCCTCCTTCTTTCCTCACTCTGACTTTCATCATTGTGAGAGAAAGACCCTTTGTGATCACTGAGCAATGGCTTCTTTAGTAGCTTCAGCTGGTGCTTCCCCACCACCTCCACCACATCCAAGGAAGAGTGGACCACCTGCTCAAGTTATAATTCAACAAGAAGAGGAAGAAGAGGAACAGGACGACGAGCACGAAGAGAGGCAGTTTTTGCCTGAGCAGCCCAGGACGTCTCACCGGAAAGAAAACTTCATTTGGCAATTTTTTAAAATTCCCAAAGGTCACAAAAAAGTAAATGCAAGATACGTAACTTGCCTTATATGTCAAGATAGACTGTCCAGAGGAACCGAGAAAAAATACAGTTTCGGAAACTACACAATGCATCGCCATATGACTAGGTGGCATCCTAACAACTACACTGCTGCACAGTTTCGGAACGACCTAGATAATCTCCCTATTATGGCCAGAAGATCTGTTGTACCGGAAGTAACGGGACCAGAGGGCAGGGAGATGGTGCCAAATATACAAATGAAATTTGGTGAAGTAAAACACATCTGCGTATTTTGCGATGGATTCATTTCCTACGGAGAAAGAAGCATCACTCTGATCAACAGAGCTATTGACTATCATATGCAAGTTTGTACGAAACGCCCAAAATAATAAATACTTCTTTTTTTGTTTTGTTGCTCCTGTTGAGCCCTTTACAATGAATCGTTTTCATTGCCCCCTCCAAGAAAAACCCAAAAAAATATAAAACTGTTCAGAAAAATTCAAAAAAAGTAAAAAAATGTTCCGAAAAATAATAAAAAAAATATAAAACAACAAAAACAATAAAAAAAAAAGTTCTTTTCAGAACTACCTCCCCGTTATTAAAAAATTGGTACAATATTTGGAACTGTGCCAACCTCTATTTCTCTTAGTTCGCTTCCCAGTTCGCTCGCCGGTACGCGAACCGGAAGCGAACCAAAAACAGTAAGTATAAGGGAGGGAAACAGACACTTATGTTAAAAGAAAGACAGCTATAGGGGAGTAAACTAGAGATACTATTACCCGTAATCCACTGCTGATGATGTCACATATTACATCATTCATGACATGCTCAGTGACATCATCAGCAGAGGATTGCGGGTTTTTTGGCAACGTGCCTTATCCACGGTTTAATAATGCTGCCTTTTGCTTTATATAAGTTTTCAAATTGTATGAAATATATATCAATAGGTCGTTATGAACCTTTAGGTAGTGCTTTTCTTCATGAGGTCTGGTCGCTTCCATACACATACAGATGTTTCAAAGATGATCAAGAAGTTTATCTGAATGGAGAGGAATGCACTGAGACGCCAGATCATTCACTAATGTGTAGGCACATACAGTTACACGGTTCATGCAACAAACACCGACCAAATATGGCTTGCGTGTTGCAAGGCACGCCAGTTCCTGCTATCATCCCCACGTTCAAGTTGTTGGAAAATGGTAGTTATTTGATGCTCAATAATGAAGATTGTTCTGAGTTAATTAAAAGTATTCCTTTTATCGTAACAGTAAGTGAACGGGTTATTTGCTGCAGAAATGTTCTATTTCCTCCCACACATGAATATAGGGAGTTTTCAATCTGGCCACAAATACCAACCTTGGGACAGATTTCAACGGCATGGCAAGAATAAGAGCTCTTTTGTCTCAGAGAGAGGTGGCCTTGAGTTCGGCCCGTGAAACTTTCGTGCTTCACATAGCGAACACCCGTACAGAGGTGCAGACCCTTTTCAATTCAGATTTGCCTTTCAATTTCAGCAAGATGGTTCCGACTATCTTTAACGCATCCTCCACAAAAGCCCTGGCGCACTTTTTTAAAGTTGTTACCAGTGGTCTCGTGACTTCATTTGAGAAAATCTTTGGAGTCATCCCTGCTTCCTTTCATTCTATTTTCTCCACTCTGGTTCGTGGATTGGCATTTTTACTTGCATTACCAGCGGACGCTCTTGTGCTTTTTTACATTTTTAAATATGGATGTCCCTCCTATGCAACCTCCCACCCTGCAGCTGCTGACACTGTTCCGCAATCGCATGCTAGAATATTATGGCACAATGCCGTTGGCGATATTAAGCACGGCATATGGATTATCTTTTCGATTCTCCTACTTCACCTGTGTCCAGCCTGTATTTCACTGCCTGACCTGTGATTTCGATTGGGCCATTGATTTGTGTCTCTGCGGACCGGTTTCTCCTGACGTCGACTTTAATCAGCTGATGACTCCTATCATTACTCACGAGTTGGTTTGTCCTGGCGAAAGGATTATGGCTGTGGCATTGATGCATGGACTACTTGGTCCCTGGAATTTACTGGCGGCAGCACAGTCTTTCTTGGAACAGAGCTTTCTTGAAAACCCACCGAGCTGTCCTCTGATGGTGATAGAGGATCCGGTGCTGGGAGAGCACGTATGTTCTTTTCCGCTTTTAAATTGGATGGCTGAACTGTTGTCGGATGAAGACGGTGACTTCCTATTGGAGGCTGTTGCAGCTTATTTTGCATACACAGTTATGTCATAGACCTTTTTCATGTTTGATATGCTGAGTACTAGCATTTCATTGACAATTCATTGACTTATTTGTCAAGTTTTTATTATTTACCTTGCCTATTGGCTTAAGACTCGATAAAGTACTTGGCTGTTTTATTTTTCTTTAGCATTAAATTTTCCTAGTTTTTAATGCTTTACCTTGCGGACCGTCCACATATAAACTTGCAATCTGCTCTCATGAGATGGCACTTCTATTATCTTATTCAGTTCGTTTCCGGATCATGGGGAGGTGTCATCTAGGTCCTGGATATCTTTACACCGTGTTAAGTTAGCATGGGCTCATTACCGGTTTAAACGCCATTTTTCCTTTTTTGCAACTTCTGCACACGACACTTAGTTGTTGCTTTAGCTTTCCACCTAGTAGTTCATCGTGGTTTACATGAGAATAATATGTTATTGCTCTACTATCTGCTTTGCTTGTTAAACTATATCTGTACAGCGAGTGCTAAAGTTTCAAGAACAACACGATACAGAATTGTTATGAGGTCTGATCTCCACGACTTCATACTCATAACATAAGTGCAACTTCTGCCAATTCTGGGCATGAGGCGGGTTTTATATTGCTTTGCCGAACACACATACACAACAGTTGATGCGGTTCACATGAAGAGAGAGCTGGTGTATGCTGATGTGATTCCTTCAAATCTAAGACACTAAAGTATGGGCACGCCCTAAACCAACACAAAGAGACCTTCTTAGCAAATAATATAATATGTGTATTAGGGAGGGTGAGATATAAGCAGCCGCGGGCCGTGGAGGGAGTTACGGTGAGGCAGGGAGGCGGGGAGGGGGAGAAGCAGGGTGGAGCCCTCTCTACCCTGCCCCTCCCCCTCCCCACCTCCCTGCCCCACCGTAACTCCCTCCACTGCCCGCGGCTGCTTATAAGTGTTGCTAACTCTTATTCATTTACAGCATGTTAACATACTGTCACCATTCGCTTTTTATGTACTAGTAACTATGCTGGTAATTTTGCTACTGATAATATGTGTACTTGTATTCTCCACCCTGCTTCTCCCCCTCCCCGCCTCCCTGCCTCACCGTAACTCCCTCCACGGCCCGCGGCTGCTTATAAGTGTTGCTAACTCTTATTCATTTACAGCATGTTAACATACTATCACCATTCGCTTTTTATGTACTAGTAACTATGCTGGTAATTTTGCTACTGATAATATGTGTACTTGTATTATCTAAGATACTACGCCTGAGAAGACGGCATTAGTAAATAAACATTTCAAATACACATGTGTTCTTCTTAACTCCATGTTCTGGTTTCTAAGAAATATATAACGACCGACTGTTCATGAGTTCCACGTATCCTGAGGTACTATAAGTTCATATTCTGGATTGTCTAAACATTGAGAGTTTGTTATATCCAATGTGACACTGTACCTAGCTTGCTAAGGAGTTTTTGATTACTAACGTGAGTTTTGGGACACCCTAATTCGCCGAGGTTCCAATCCTCTGTCCACAGTTCTGTGTGAGAACAGAAACCCTGCGACAGGGGCACCCCCGACCCTTGCTGGAGCTTCATCACACTTGCGATACAACTCCAGCAATGCGCCACCTTTACGGCACAGATACATCACGCATCTGTGCTGTTTTTGCCCCATGATGCGCCGCATTGTAAATGCAGCACACCATAGGTGACGGAACAGCGGCACAGAATGACTAACACATCCCTGGTGATGCGCCAGTCATCATAAATGTATCCCTATGCTTCTTATCTTGTTAGAGATGAACCGCCATATGTATCATCAAAGTTTTTTGCATTTCCTAAATAGCGAACTTTAAGGAATAAATAGCGATTCTTTACCATTCCTAGTTTGCGAATAGCTATTTGCTAATTACAAATTACCCATTCATTTCCTTCATTTCCATAGGGCAGTTGGACTCACTTTTAGCTCGAACGGCTGAATGGATTTCCATGAAACTTGGCAAAATTGTAGGGACTGGTAGCCCGATGTGCCTTTGCTATGTCTCAAGATATATGCTCCAGTGGTTTTTACGAAAATTAACTTTGAAAAATATATATTGGGCTACATTGGCCTATATATATGTTGGAGCCCAAATGTAGCCCAATGTAGCCCAATGAAGCCCAATGTAGCCCAATGTAGCCCATAGATGGCCGCCAGACACACAAAAAAACAAATGTAGCCCAAATATCAGCCAGATGTAGCCCAACTATAGCCCAGTGACAGAATGACCAATCAGCTTCGCAAACCTCTGTTACGCGAAGCGGAGCGCTGTTACAGATATATATCTTTTTTTGAACGTTAATTTCTCAAAATCCACTGGAGCACATATATTGAGACCTAGCAAAGGCACATCGGGCTACCAGTCCCTAATATTTTGCCAAGTTTCGTGCAAATCCATTCAGCCGTTCGATTATTATTATTATTTTTTTTTTTTGCCCCGCGGGGCCCTTTTAAAACCTCCACATCAAACCTAGGGGGTCAGCGAGGATCTACTATGCCCCCTTATAGTTATTTCCCCCTTTGTTTTGACCTCCTCTTGTCTCTCGATCCTACCGAGAGACAAGATGGCGGCCGCTACGGACTTTTTGGAATGTTGACAGACGCCGGAGAACCAATCAGCTTCGCTTCACAAAGCTCCGTTGCGCGAAAAGTACGCGTCCTGGGACGCTGCCAGGTCCGCTGTTACAGATATATATCTTTTTTTAAACGTTAATTTCTCAAAATCCACTGGAGCACATATATTGAGACCTACAAAAGGCACATCGGGCTACCAGTCCCTACAATTTTGCCAAGTTTCGTGCAAATCCATTCAGCCGTTCGGGCTAAAAGTGAGGCCAACCGCCCTATGGAAAACTCAATGTTAAAAACACGTTTTGGGACCCCCCTTTTTTCTCGGCCCCCCCTTGACGAACCCCCCCCAAATTTTCAAGGGCTGCTCAGAAACAAAATGTGCCATTTTCCTGAAAATTTCAGCCAATTCCGTCCACAAACGCCAAAGTTATTACACATAGAATTTTCAAAAATCCCATAGAGAAAAAATCCTAACTATATATACCTACTGGCGACCGCCAGTAGGTAATATATATATATATATATATATATATATATATATATATATATATATATATATATATATATATATATATTCACTGAAAAAACCATAGGTTTCACACATGTTATAGTTAGGAATTAGCATTTAAAAAACCTTATAAATTCACTGAAAAAACCATAGGTTTTAGGGGTGTTATAGTTAGCTAGACATTTCACTTGTATAAAACCATTGAAATTCCCCCGTTACAGTTAATTTTACCAACTATAACTTGCGCGCCCGCAATCCACTGCTGATGATGACACATATTACATCATTAATGACATGGTCAGTGACATCACTGATTACATCACTGATGACATCTCAAATGGCGTCACTGATGACATCACTGATGGCATCATCCAGTGAATGTGGTTTGGTTCGATATTTAAATAAGTATTGTATATATATAGATATAGCAATCTGCCTTGAAGACTGAGTGGATGTATAAGTGTCTCAATGGAGGATTTAGCAGCAATGTGATTGACTGTCTAAGTGACGAATTTAATGTGTCTTTCTAAATATATGGGATAGTGATTAAACTGTGTGATTACCTGTATTACTCTATCTCTTGTTGTGCAAACAAGTATATAAGTTGGTTACCAGCTATGTGAAAGTCTATATTAGTTATTAATTGGTTAAGTAAGTATTTGTATGGGATAGTGAATGAATGTGTGTGTGGTTGAGTGGGACGTGTATGAGTGTCCAAAGGTGTGTAAATAGTTCATCTAGTAGGTATATGAGGTTAAGAGTGTATGTGGGAACAGTTCTTTGAATGAGTGAATCTCTTTATAGGTGTAGTGATGAGTAAATATATTTCTGAATGATATATGTCCAACAAACTAGAAATATGAAAGGCAGTGTATGTGACAGTTGTTGTATATAAATAAGTATACCTAAGACTCAGTGATTGTATGAGTGACTGTATGGATAACTGTATACTTGTAATAGTGATTTTATAACACACTAAGTATGACTTGCTAACTATATGAACAAATAAAGTGGTGTTTGTGTAAGTGTGTAGCTATCTTTGTTAGCATGTATGACTGAATCTATACGTAAGTGTTTAGATGTGTGTGTAGATGTAGGAATTACTAAGTGGGTTTTTAGAAACTTGTATTACTCTGACACTGGTTTCAAACATGATACTCCATATTTTATAATGATTGTTGAAAGGTTATGCTACTGTATGATGAGGTATATCAGTTTGTCACATGAATGATGTCATCAGTGATATCATCAGTGATGTCATTTGAGATGTCATCAGTGATGTCATCAGTGATGTCACTGACCATGTCACGAATGATGTAATATGTGACATCATCAGCAGTGGATTGCGGGTGCGCGAGTTATAGTTAGTACAACTAACTCTAATGGGGGAATTTCAATGGTTTTATATGAATGAAATTTTTAGCTAACTATAACAACCCTAAAACCTGAATTTCAAAGGTTTTTTAAATGCTAATTCCTAACTATAACATGTCTGAAACCTATGGTTTTTTTTGTGAATTTCAAAGGTTTTTTAAATGCTAATTCCTAACTATAACATATGCAAAACCTATGGTTTATAGTGAATATCAAAGTTTTTTTACATGATATTTTAAAATATATTTATTGTTGTTTTTTTATATTTTTTTAACTACATTTTTTAAATATTTTTATTTTTAGATATGTTTTTTTTAAATTACATTACACATATTTTTTTATAATTTTTTTTAAATACAAATATATATTTTTAATTATTTTTATATTGTTTATAATATACTAAAATTGTTTTTATTACTTGTTTTCCTTTTTCTTGGAGTCACGCACCCAAAGCGCACCCTGCTCGTTTACCGCGCAAAAAACGTGTCTGGCATTCGAGGGTTGCTGTCTAGGATCCACGTAGGGTGTGCGACGGGTACGACTTTTCCATCGCGGTTGCTCTGCGACTTGTGCGTGACTTCTGACGCATACACGAGATATACGTATTACGCAACGTGACGGACGCGTGGTAGCGTGTGACGTCATATGCATATCGGACGGGTGGGTGCGCGACTCTTGCGAAAAATGCTTAATGTTCAAAAAGTCATATATATATTTAATATAAATATTAAGACAAGACATTATCTGAGGTTATTATAAAAATAATATTATTTAACTTTCTTTAAAAGTACATCACTTTTTAATGCAATTTCGCGAAGTTTCGCTGGGTACGAGCAGGGTGCGTGCTGAGTGCGCGCATCCTACGTGCACCCCATGTGACCTAAAAAAAAAGATTTGATTTGTTCATTACACTTCCTATTGAAACTATTGAAGAACCCCATCCATTTCAATCACTCTTCTTAGAACTTTTCTTAGGGAAAGACCTCCTGAGAAGATCTGCTGCTTCTTCATTATTGGAGAAGAGATTGACCTGATTGAACTATGGCTTCAAATCCACCACCTTCCTCTTATTCAGACAATTCATCAGAACAGGAATTTGTTCCAGAACCTCCCCCTAACGAAAGATATACAAGTAATGTCTGGAAATTTTTCAAAATTCCTCCGGGGTTGAAGAAGGTAAATGCGACTTAAGTCACTTGCCGCATTTGCAAGGCATTGCTTTCAAGGGGAGACCCCACAAAAAAAATAATCATGCGATACTGCAAGTATGCGGAAGCGCTTGCAAACAAAGCATCCTGTAAACTTTGCCAGGGAGGAATTAAGACGACTAAGGGAGGCTCCTCCTGATCCATCAGCAGTGCCTAGTACAAGTGGAGCAACACCATCAAGCTCATCATCGCCTCCAGACATCTGTCCCCAATTAGGGAAAGTCCGGATGACATGCATAAAATGCGGACAGCTCATTGCATATAGGGAGCAGTTGGTGGATCTGGTGTGTTGAGCCATTGACAACCACCATAGTTAGTTTTCTTTTTTCCTCTCCTCCCAGTTTTTAGTTCTCTTTTCCCAGTTCACATTTTCCCCTCTTTTAAAAAAAATACAAAATCGTTCAAAAAATCCAAAAAGAAATACAAAAAAAAAAGTTCCTTTTCAGAACTAACTACTCTGGTTAAAGAAAGAGCTAAACTAATATGCTAGTGTGTGAAAATTTAGATGAATGTATGTGTAGTGCATAATTGACTGTAAAAATATAGACTCACATAAAGGAATCTTCTAGATTTGGAGTATAGACTTGCAGATGATAACCCATCTGAGCATTCATATACTCCAATTTCTCGATGCGATAACATAATCAAACTGAAACTGTATAATTTCTTACTTAGAGTCTTCTCATGAGAAATCTCTTTCCACATTTCTTTCAATTCCGTCTTATCTGATTTTGTAATATAGGACGTAACATATCGAGCAACAGCAATGGAATTATCCACAACATATTGAATATCCATGTTAGCATTCCACATGGACAAAATAACTGGTTTGTAGTCATTTATGTATTTTCACTCTTTTATGGAGACTTTCTTGTGATAGTATTTCGCAAAGATGACATAAAACTGTTCACTCTTCCTTTGGACATTAAAGGACGTGGAAATGCAAAATGACATTTGGTGTAGAACTTGACCTTAGATTTGTACTTTCGTCGACAGTATTTTCCACATCGGTGGTTTTGCAATCGTAACACTTGTGCGCTTAAGTTGTTGTCTTCTGTGCTTTTGGGTACATCACATGTTGCATATTGTTCAATAAAACTCAAAACAGTATCATCCGCATCTGTTCCAAATTTGGGAGCGTCCTTAATCCATAACAGCATATGTATATGAGGAGCACCTCTTGCTTGATACTCCTTTCACCAAAAGAAATCCACAACTTCTCCAAGAGGAGGATCTTTTTATTGCAAATAAAAGGCATCATAGCCTCAAATCTATGATTGAAATACCTGCATACATTAACAGGATCCAAAGAGCACAATTCTCCAGGTGTCTTGTATTCAATATTTTTTATATTGGAATTTGCCTCTCGAAGAAATTCTAGCAAATCATCCCAAGCGTACTCAGCACAGTTTAGGGTAAGGAACCATGTTGGAGTTCCTAAATTCCGTAGCATACATCTCAGTTCTCCATGACGACGGTACCAATATTCATTAGTCCCACGCTGACATGCCATCAGATTAATGAGCTGAGATTCTA
This sequence comes from Lissotriton helveticus, assembly GCF_964261635.1. Taxonomy (NCBI): domain Eukaryota; kingdom Metazoa; phylum Chordata; class Amphibia; order Caudata; family Salamandridae; genus Lissotriton; species Lissotriton helveticus. The sequence continues at coordinate 1,131,735,673 of NC_136070.1, read as the reverse complement.
GATGCTCATCTCTCTGATGCACTTTATCCATAAAATCTTTTGCAGATACATTTTGCAGATGTATTCCAGTTTTTAGAATATGATTGACTGCATATGAAAGTACAGACAAGTCATTTTCAAACAAAAGATGAAATATATAAGGGATACATTGTCGATATCTTGGATCTTCTGCATATAATCTTGTTGGCCGATATTCAGATGCAGGAATCTGCACAAGACATTCATCATATAAAGCAACAAGCTTCCAAGCTCTCCTCCCATACACTCATGGGAGTTCCTTTTGCTTTTTTTCATTTGGAACAAATGAAGAGTGTTCCCCATCACTTCTTTTGAATGAAGTGGATGCACACTGTAGTATTCATAGATTTCTTCACATCTTAACATATCCACTTTTTCAATTTGTCCACTTAACGTTTCAGTATCTTCTGCTAAAACTATTTCTTCTTCTCCCATATAAACATTATTATGGTATGTATTGTTCTTTATCAAATAGAATGTTGCCTTTTGCACTTTCCTAACATCCACTAACTCCTGCCAGATTTTTTTATTCTTAGTCAGCACACCATTAACAAGAATATCTAGTGGTTCACTTTCTACGCTCTCTACACCAATAGTTTCAATATTCTTCTTTAAATCTAACGGTAAATACACAACTCTTCCTTTTAATCCTCTTTGTAAATCTGAAGGAAGCAATTTACCTGTTTTAGGCTCCATACGAACAATAGCCTGAAACGGGTGCACACATTGAATGAGAATAGACTCCTACGTGTTTAAATCTATCTGTTCTGGAGGAATAGCAACTAACTCTAAATTATTATGCACAGCTCTAGCGGGCATTTTATTCTCATCTAATTTATTTTAACAATATTTACAAATACGCTGATCAGAACCCTAATCAAAACAATTCTCTACCAACAAATAAATTGCAAATTCTTTCCACTTATCATTATTTTCTTTTTCACTTTTTAAATACAAATATTTCATTTAAAAAAAAATGTACAACTATGTTCAACATTCTCTACAACATTTTCTTCTGTTAATGTTTGAGTTTCTTCACTCTCCTCTTCAGGACCAAAGTAACAAAACTCAGTATCATCACAAACCTTTTTCACATCTGATACTGACCCTCGCAAAAGAGCACTGTTCTAATCATTTAACATTAGTGCTGGACTTTTTGCATATTACAATCTTCTCACTAACTTCCGCATTTGAGTATGATGTACTGCCAACATCCTGAAATGGTGAAAAACACTTTGACATACTTTCCTAGAAAAACAAGCCAGAGAATGACCTTGCAAACCAGTATGGTTTCTCACTCTGCAATGGACTAGTCCTTGCAACACCTTAATCTTTTGTTTAACAAGTTTTTTACAATATGATTGTGAGAAATTGCATAATTTATCAATACATTCTTGTCGTGCACTACAAATACTACTATAATCCCAAGTGTACACTGGGGCTTTAGGACGTCTGCCTAGAACTTCATCAGCTATCACTTCTTCTGCATTTCTAGCAACCATTTGCTCTTTCTCTATTGGACAACCATTTCTAACCTCATAAGCTCGACCACTGGTGTCAACTGCATGCAACAAATCATTGCTCTGTAAATGACTCTCTTCATTAAAAAAAGGCACAGAACTTGAACTGTGTTTCCATTGCCCTAAGAAAATATCACAAAAATTACTTTTGTTAATTACTCTTTTCCTCTTACTTTTGGCCTTCATTAAATGGATTGGTTCATCTAGTGATCGAATTCTCTTTAATGCTAAAATGAATAATTTCCTCTTTACTTCAAAGGCCTTTTCAACAATGGAGTCGATGTGCTTCTTCTTTTTATAAAATAGTGTTCTCTTTCTACATTTCTTTGTATGTTTCAGTAAATTATGGAATACTCTGTTGTAAAATATTTTTTGCGCATTTTCTTTATATTGATTTTCTCTTCTTTTACTATAAGTTTTATCCTTTGCATGTACATTGCCTTTCTTTTCCTTTCCTAATCTTTGCACTTTTTCTGTGTTTGGAACATTTTCACTGCTTTGAACATTTCCATTTTTTTTCTGAATCTAGTAATATTTTTTATGAAATCCTTTGTGGTCTAACCAGAAATGTTTCTCTTTTTAGACATTATGTTGGTCTTCCAATACTTGTGGTTGACTCTTTTTCAAGTAAGTATCCTTCTTCTGAGCTTTTCTTCTTCTTTTTTTCTCTGTCATGATAACTTTTTTTTAATGATGATAAACAGTATCTGTAAAAAATAATCATAAATAAATATTTATTAATAACTTTAAAATTACACTTTTTTTATTACTATACAAACACATTCCATATACATTCTAACTAAGAAATGTTAGGCCTGAAGCACAACTGTGAAGTTGGTAACAGTAGTACATACATAGTACATACAACTTTGAAGCATTCCATAAAACTAAAACCTGAAGCACTTTATGAGTACATGCATATTAAGAAAATGATCACAATACTATAAGAAGAGACACTGAGTGAATTCATAATTGGTTCACTTTTACTTTAGTAAATAGATTACTACATGATACATAAATAGTCACTATCGTTTACCAACAGCACCGATTTAGAGTTTACAGTACTGCAGTTGTTTGTGTAGTGTAGGGGGTCGTTGTGGAGTACTGTTCTAGGGTAGTGTAGTGGTGTTTAAGTAGTGTAGGAAGTCTTGCTGGGGTGGTATTTTAGGGTTTAGGGTAGTGCAGTAGTGAATGGGAAGTGTAGGTGATCGTGCTGGAGTTAGATTAAGGGTTTAGGGTAGTGCACTGGTGTTTGTGTAGTATAGGGAATCATGCTAGGAGTAGTGTCACTGCAAGACCACATGTATTTATGTGTCTGAAAGCACATAAACCAACCAAATCACTGTCTCTCAATTTCCCCAAATGGGCACAGACTCACAGTGTGATTCTAGACAAATAAAAATATTTCTTATAAATGCAGCAGTAGGGTAGTATAGTGGTGTTTTTGGTAGTGTAAGGAGTTCTGCTGTGATAGATTTAAGCTTTAGGGTAGTGAAATGGTGTGTAGGTAGTGTAGGGAGTCATGCTGGGGTAGTGCTCTAGCATAGTGCAGTGGTGTGTATGTACTGTGCGAGGTTATGCTAGGGATAGTGTTTTAGGGTTTAAGGTATAGGGAATCGTGCTAGGGATAGTGTCACTGCAAGAGTACATGTATTTATATATCTGCAAACAGATAAACCAACCAAATCATTGTCTCTCAGTTTCCCCAAATGGACACTGACTCACAGTGTGATTCTAGACAAATAACAATATTTCTTATAAATACAGTAGTAGGATAGAATAGTGGTGTTTGGGTAGTGCAAGGGGTCCTACTGTGATAGATTTGAGCTTTAGGGTAGTGAAATGGTGTTTAGGTAGTATAGGAAGTCATGCTGGGGTAGTGTTCTAGCATAGTGCAGTGGTGTTTATGTACTGTAGGGGATCATGCTAAGGATAGTGTTTTAGGGTTGAAGGTAGTGCAGTGGTGTTTTTGTAGTGTAGGGGGTCGTGGTAGGGTAGTGTTCTAGGAAATAAAGTGGTGTTTGGGTAGTGTAGGAGGTTGTGCTGGGGTAGAGTTAAGGTTTAGGGTAGTAAAGTGGTGAATGGGTAGTGTAGGTGGTTGTGCTGGAGGTAGATTTAAGGTTTAGGGTAGTGCAATGGTGTTTGAGTAGTGTAGGCGGTTGTGTTGGAGTAGTGTTTTAGGGTTTAGGGTACTGCAGTAGTGAGTGGGAAGAGTAGGTGATCGTTCTGGAGGTAGATTAAGGGTTTAAGGTAGTGCACTGGTCTTTGTGTAGTGTAGGGAATCATGCTAGGGATAGTGTCACTGCAAGACTACATGTATTTATATGTCTGAAAGCACATAAACCAACCAAATCACTGTCTCTCAATTTCCCCAAATGGACACAGACTCACAGTGTGATTCTAGACAAATAAAAATATTTCTTATAAATGCAGTAGTAGGGTAGTATAGTGGTATTTGGGTAGTGTAAGAAGTTCTGCTGTGATAGATTTAAGCTTTAGGGTAGTGCAATGGTGTTTAGGTAGTATAGGGAGTCATGCTGGGGTAGTGTTCTAGCATAGTGCAGTGGTGTTTATGTACTGAAGGGGATCATGCTAGGGATAGCGTTTTAGGATTTAAGGTAGTGCAGTGGTGTTTGTGTAGTGTAGGGGGCTGTGGTAGGGTAGTGTTCTAGGAAATAAAGTGGTGATTGGGTAGTGTAGATGGTTGTGCTTGGATAGATTTAAGGTTTAGGGTAGTAAAGTGGTGAATGGGTAGTGTAGGTGATTGTGCTGGAGGTAGATTAAGGGTTTACAGTAGTGCAGTGGTGTTTGGGCAGTGTAGGAAATCATACTGGGGTAGTGTCACTGCAAGACTAAATGTACTTATTTGTCTGCAAAAACAGCAAGCATACATTATATATATTTAAGAACTGCATTTTACTATTAATACTAAACTCATTTTGGAAACACATAACCTATTTTCTAATTCTACCAAAATGAGAGAACACAATACGTTGTTAATCAATTACATGTCAGGAAACACATGAACTACCAAAATGCTTCTCTCAGAGTGATTCCTAAATGCACAGATTCACTGTGTGATTCTACTCAAGCAACTCTATCCCTTGCATTTTACCAAAACACATTTACCACTCAACAAAACTTTAGGTGACTCTACACATTGCACAAAATTTTCTACTACACATTAGTATAGAGTGCTTCTATCAGAATGATTCCTAAATGCACAAAAGACTCACTGTGTGACTCTAGACAACCAACACTAACCGTTGCATTTTACCAAAACACATTTCATAGTCTAGAATGAGTACTGCATTTTAATGTAGAACTTGAGTCATTTTTGCAAATAAATAACAAATAACTTGTTTCTAATTCTACCAAAACATGAGAACAGCATAGTTATCTGTCTGCAGGCACATAAAATACACAAATGCTTATCTCAGAATGTAATGTAATGTAATGTAAAGGACACTTTTATAGCGCTCCTATCACTCCAAGGAGTATCTTGGCGCTCACCCAACCCAGATGGAAGGGTTGGAGGGAAAAGAGATAGCTTACACTTTGCACTACACATTACACCAGCGCTCTGCAGGCAACATCAGTTAAAGAAAAGACCCAGGTTTTTAATGCTTTCCTGAATTGAGTTTCTTGGGACAATGATCGTAAGGAGGGCGGGAGCTTATTCCAGGCCTTGGCGCCCAGCACAAAAAGGGATTTGCCACCTTTTGTTGCCAGCTTGAATCGAGGGATTATGAGCAGATTCTGACTGGCAGACCTCAAACAGCGTGTCGGGTGATATCTTCTGAACCCATTACACAGGTATTTTGGTCCTTGCTGTTGAAATGCCCTGAAGGTGATTATAAGAATCTTAAAGAGAATCCTTTTACCAATTGGTAGCCAATGGAGCGCATTGAGTGCTGCTGAGGCTGAAGACCTACGGGGCCAACGTAATACAAGGCGGGCCGCTGCATGTTGGACCATTTGTAACCTATGGAGTACGGCCTTATTAGCTCCAGCATATAAGCCATTACAGTAGTCCAACCTGGAATTTATTAGGGCCACTGCAACTGTTTTTCTGGCCGGCAACGGGAGAAGATCAAAGAACTTCCTCAAAGCTTTTATAATCTGGAAGCACGTCCCAGCGACGGCCACCGCTTGATGTTTGAAAGACAGTTGATCATCGAACTTGATACCCAAGTTTCGAACAGATGTAATTGTGTTGGGGGGGGGGGCTTCTGCATCAGCAGGCCAACACATTTTTGGGGAAAACAGATTATGATTCCCAAACGGCAAGATTTCTGTCTTTCCAGCATTATATTTTAAATGATTGTCAGTCATCCATTTAAACGTTGCTGCTAGACACTCCTTAAGATCTTCCTCGGCACCAGGCCGTTCCCTGTCCAACACCAGGATGAGCTGGGTGTCGTCAGCATATGATATTGTACTGATCTGGAATGATGCGATCAGTTTCACTAGGGGTACCATATACAGGTTAAAAAGTATAGGACTTAGACTCGAGCCCTGAGGGACCCCGGAGCTGACGACCTTTCCTTCAGACTGGTATTGACCCAACACTGTGACTTGGCGTCTATTGCTGAGGAAGTTCCTAAGCCATCCCAAGGCCTGCCCTCCTACTCCTGTGGCAGCCAATCGGTCCACTAAGATGTTATGTGAGACCGTATCAAAGGCTGCCGACAGGTCAAGTAGGATTAGGACAGCCTTCTTTCCCTGGTCCATGGCTGTTCGTAGGGTCTCTGCTGTAAATAGCAGGGCCGATTCGGTAGAGTGCTTTGACCGAAACCCTGACTGGTTGGGATGTAGGATGTTATTTTCCTCCAAAAAGCTCGTCAGTTGACTATTGACAAACTTTTCCACCAGTTTGAACAGCACCGGAAGCAGGGAGATAGGACGCAGGTTGGAAAGGATGGTAGGGTCAGCTAGTGCCTTTTTCTGGAGAGGCTTGACAGCTGCAAGCTTCCAGTCACTAGGAATGTCTGCCGTAACTAATGATGAATTAATAATCCTATTGATGATAGGATTAACCACCTCTACTAGGGTCTGTAGGACTAAAGGAGGACAAGGATCAAAAGGAGAACCAGATTTGCTTGCCAGAATAGCCTTGGAGGTCTCTTCGAGGGAGACCGGGGCAAATTCCTCCAAGCGGGCAGAGGTCCTCACCTCCTCTGTCTGTTCAGCAACTACCGGCATAGCGGGTACTGGAGGGAAAGTCTTCACGATGTCGAGGATCTTATTGTCAAAATAATCAGATATAGCATTGCAGAATGCTTTCTAAATGCACACACACACTCACAATAAAATTCTAGAGAAAAAGTGTTCCCTGCACTTTAGCAGGACAAACACATTAGTCTGATTAAAATCAAAATGCACCACATACATTCCCTCACAAATTAATAACTCACCTTTCCAATTGTATTGTAGAATAAGAAGTATATCAGTCACAAAGCAGATTTTCGTATACAGAATCTCCGTTTTGAACACCTCTGATGAGAACCAAAGAATGGCACAGTTTCCCTCTCATTTTGAACACATATACTCCTTCTCATCAAATCACATTGCTTCCCTCATTAATTCAAAAGCAAACGCACATTTCTATTGGTTACACATTTCTATCCTTTCCAAATGACATACATTTAAACCCTACCCCCATTCTGCCTTCTGCCTGTTACCATAGAAACACATCATGGAACACTTAACTGAGCACAAAGGTCAAAAGTTCATCACACAATGTTGCTAATCAAAACAGCAAGTGTGCTTGCCTTCTCAATATACCAGCTTATCCTATGTAATGTTCTTTTCAATCACTTTTTGTTAACCAATAAGAATCATGCTTTTAAAAAACAGAAACATGCACCCTAGTTTTCAGTGTAGAATATTGTCAAACAACCAATGATTTATTTTCTTTTTTCAACACTGCATGTTATCCACCATTTTAGAAAAATCTTAGTTTTCAAACTGCCACTTCATTTACAGAGACAATCTAAGTGCATCCAGACTTCCCTACAATATGCTTAGAGTATGGATTGTGGGACACAGCTGTATTTTCTGGAGCCAAAGGTATGCAGAACACAAAGGAATTCACAAAGACCTAGGTTTACCAAATGTAGACATTAAATGGATTGGACCGAGAGGGTTAAAGTGGCACCAATTGATGCCATTGATTAACTCCTTTTTGCATCTCCAACACCCTGACCTCATAATTGTGCACTGTGGTGGCAATGACCTAGGCACTTTGACTGCCGTAGGTCTGGAAATGCTTCTGAAGGAAACTTTTGGAGAATTTATGTCACTTTTCCCCCAAACTGCCTTTTTCTATTCTAACATATGCCAAAGGCAGAAATGGAACTGGTCCAATCAATTTTGTCCACAGATTGAGAAAGCTAGGAAACATGTATATAAATCTGTTTCTGCTTTTCTCAGAGACTATAGAATGGGGCGCATATACCACAACAATCTGTGTTTCAATATGCATGGCATCTATAGGAGAGATGGTGTATACTTTACAGATGAAGGGAACAGAGTCTTCCTCTTGAACTTTAGAATCTGCATCGGTACTTACTTGTAGGTACAAAAATCTCTCAATAAACACAAGGGCTCTTTTTAGAGCCACCTAACAACTAAACACATAAGCTTGATGTATATCTGAAAAATATTATTTGTTTTTTGGCTTGGAGTCGTGCACCCAACGCGCCAAAGTCATGCAGCCAATGCATGCAAGTCGTGCACCACACGCGCTGGAGTCGCGCACCCTACGGGTTAGAAGCCGTGCATCCAACGCGTGCACACCAGGGGTCACACTGAGCGCCGCGCTGGGTGCGCAACTCCTAATTTTACTGTAAAAAAAAAATTTGCCCCTATCACCTATTTTTATTATCCCCGGGGACCCCATCCCCCGGGGCTTATATAATACGTTGCGGACCGTGGGGGGAGCCCCAATGCCACCACTGTCCCAGCCGGCTCCCAACGTCCTTTTGGAGCTGGCATTGCTTTTCCTCAGGGAGAGCAGCTAACATGCAGCTCCCCCTGAGGAAAAGCAATCTGCTTTCCTATTTGGAAGAGAGAGCAGGTTTCCTGCTCTCTCTTCCAAATAGGAAAGCAGTTTGCAATGACAGGGTGGGAGCCGCGAGGCTCCAGCCCTGTCATTGCAAATGGCAGTGTCCCGAGGTGGGCACCCCGGGACACTGCAGGAGCTGGCCCTAGGGGGGATGGCGGTCCCCAGGGCCATCTTGGGCTCCAGGAGGGGGGCCTTGCGTCCCCCCTCCCATACTTTCAATAAGCCCCGGGGGTAGCGGTCCCAGGGGCTGGTGGGGCCTCAGAACCCCCCCTCAATTGATATTTTGAAGCCTCGGGGTGGCGGTCCCAGGGGCTGGTGGGGCCTCAGAACCCCCCCTCAATTGATGTTTTGAAGCCTCGGGGGTGGCGGTCCCTGGGGCTGGGGGGGCTAAGAGCACCCCACCCTTTTTAAACAAGCCCCGGGGGTGGCGGTCCCCAGGGCTGAGGGGGGCCCCATGAGCTCCCGCATATATTAAGTTACAGCCCGGGGGGGTGGTGGTCCCCGGGGCAGTGTGGGGGGGATTGGAACCCCCACACAATTTTTTAAAAAATGCCCCCAGGATTTGGCCCCCCAGGGGCTAATAACCTTTAAAGCACGGGAGCCCGCGCTTCATTTTTTTTTCAGCAGCGAAATACGCAGATCCTACGTGCATCCTGCGATTTAAAAAAATATATATATATATTTTTGGGCCTTAGGGGTCCTTCTGGGACCCCCTGAGCAGGCCTAGGGGGTCACAGTGTATCTACACTGCACCCTTTACGCATTTTGCACACATAATTCACAGACTTCTTCAGCCTTGCTTCTACCGAGGCATAAAATAGCTGCCAACAGTGTCTACTTTCAAATGTTGACAACCACCTCACAGCCAATTAGCATTAAGAGCGTGATTAGGAGGGTGCGCTTATGGTAGCATGACAGTGCGTGCAGAATCCGTAGATCCACAGTGCCCATAGATATATAAATGGTATTACTGTAATTTTCTCAGGAACTACTGAACGGATTTACACCAAATAAGCAGAAGGCATGAGTCTGAACCAAGGACCACCTCTTTGCCAAATTTGGTGTAATTCCGTTGAGCAGTTCGGGCTGTAGCTGCGGCTAAAGGTCCTATGGAAAATTGCATGGGGAAAACACGTTTTGGGACCCCCCATTTTTCTCGGCCCCTGCTTGACAAATAATCCCGAGACTTTCAGGATAGGAGCAGTCTGGAGCTGGCCAAAGGTTTGGAACATTTCACAAAGATTCGTCAACCGGCGCCAAAGTTATTCCAAATAGAATGTTGCGGATTTCCTGTGGGTAATAGGTCCTAACTATAACTACCTACTGGTGACCGCCAGTAGGTAATATATATATATATATATATGTATTCCAGCTCAAGAAAACGTTTCATTCAGGAAACGAAGAAAAGCGCACTCCGGGGGTAAAGCAGCAAGGTTTAATTTTCAGCCCACAAACACTTGTGCAACAGACGCGTTTCGGACGCCAAGTCCTTCGTCAGTGTTTACACAATCAACAGTCTGAAGGCAGCATATAAGGATTACCAACAAACTAGAAAATGGACATTATCCATACAGCGTTAATGCAGTGGCCATTTTAAAAAGGTTAAGATACCATCGTTCATATACATAGAAACAGTGTCAATCACCGCGGAAGCTTCAATTCTCCCTATTCCAACTCATACTGCCGTGTATCGGCAATTCACTGCATTTCTTACGCTTTTATTCATTGTCCGTTTATAGAAAAAACAAGAGCAAGGCATGCTATTTTTGCATATATACAGATATAAAAGCTCGCATTAATCACGTCCGTGATTCCAGTCATTATTCTTGGACATGCATGCTTGTATCTTTGATGCCTTCAATCAAGGCTGATATTAGAAAAGTAACCCCAATTAAGCCGTGTATCGGCATGTCACCACTCCTTGCCAGTATAAAATATCAAATATAATTTCTGCAAAGTTACAATCATCATCCAAAATCATTTTCAAAAAATTCTCAAAATTTAAAATTAAAATTCAGATATATCATACAGAGTAACACAACTGTTTCAGAGTAGAGGACTTATCAGCACATCATCGGTATCCTCTAGGTATTATTTACATAGATCAATACATCATTCTCACAGGTAAATGTGTAATTTGCCTAGGTGAACCATAAGTTCCTCCCCACTATTGAGCCCCATTGGTTGTTTGGTCTGCATATCAATGATATAACGAGACTCCAGTCTCCGAAGACTGAGTAATCTATCCCCCCCTCTAGGATGTAAAGGGATGTGGTCCAGGCCGAAGTACTGCAGTAGCTCTCTGTTACTTTGGTGGACCTCTGCAAAGTGTCGAGCTACGGGATATGCCATATCTCTGTTCATTATAGCTCGTTGGTGCTCGAGAATCCGCATTTTAAAATTTTTTATCGCACTTCCAATATAATGGAGTCCACAGGGACAGGTAAGACAATAAACAACATAGGGGGTAGTGCATGTAATAAATTGTTTGATGGTTTTCAATTTAGACAGCCCTGGTATTTTGTAGTGTAGGACTCGTTTGCTGTTCTCACAGGCACGGCACTTCCCGCACGGGAAAAAGCCCTTCATGTCTTTAAGGGTTGCACTCACTTTAGGTTTTACTGGTGTGAGATGACTGTTGACTATTCTGTCTTTAATGGATCTAAGTTTCCTGAATGTTACAAGGGGTTTAATCGGGACATCCTTTCCTACTACAGAGTCCGTGTGAAGGATGTGCCAGTTCTTTGTCATTATCCTCCTGAGGACATTAGCCTGATCAGAAAAAGTGGTTATCATACGAAACGTATTTTTCGTATTAGGCGAGGAGTCTTGCTTTTCCTTATTCTCAAATAGATGTTTTCTTGGAATCTTGGCTACCTTTTTATAGATCTTATCCAGATGTATCTGGTCGTAGCCCCTTATAATAAATCTTGCAACACACTCCTCTGCTGCTTTTCTGAAATCTATGTCCTGTGTACCATTCCGCCTCAACCTTAGTAACTCCCCATAGGGGATACTTCGGATGAGACTGGGGGGATGGCTACTCGAGGCGTGCAATATGCTATTCCCCGCCGTCTGTTTCCTATATAGGGTTGTCTCTAACTTGTCTCCATTTACAAAAACTTTTAGGTCCAAATAGTGTACCTCTGATACGCTGATGTCAGCCGTGAATCTTAAGTTGAGGTTATTCATATTCAGGTTCTCAACAAATGCTACAGCCTGTGTGGTGGAGCCCCGCCACACAAGAAACAGGTCGTCGATATATCGACGCCACACCACTATGTGATCTGCCCATTTCTGATTGGTCCCTGCCAGGGCCACCTGCTCCTCCCACCAGCCAACGAAGAGATTTGCGTAGCTGGGGGCGAAGCAGGTTCCCATGGCAGTCCCAGACATTTGTTTAAACAAATCAGAGCCAAACAAGAATATATTGTTTGTGAGGCAAAACTCCAAACATTCTATTAGCATGGTATTGTGCTTCATGTATTTTGCAGACCTTTTTTGCAAAAAATATCTAACGGCCTCTGTACCTTGTTGATGTCTGATACTAGTATAGAGGCTCGTAATGTCTAGAGTGATCAAAACATATGTGGTATCCCAAGCAATCAATTCAATTTGTTCTAGAAAATGTTTCGTATCCCTAACATAGGATTTAAGTTCAACAACAAAACTTGCTAAAAAGGAGTCAATGTAGATCGACATATTTTCTGTCAATCCTCCCTTGGAGGACACAATCGGTCTTCCCGGTGGGCACTCTAGATCTTTATGAACCTTTGGCAGGTGATAGAATGTCGGTGTGACAGGTTCGGTGTTGCGTAAGAATAAGAATTCATTCGTATCCAGCATCATTTTATTGCGCCATTTAGTTAACAAATCACTATAGGCTTGAATGCTGAGCTGATATTCAGCTTTGTCACTTTTTTGATAGTTCTCATCCATTCCGAGTTGTCGGAGAGATTCTCCACAATAATGTTCTCTTGTTAGAAGGACAACATTGCCCCCTTTATCGGAGGGTTTTATGATTGTCCCTTCCAATTTTGCCAAGTTCACAAGTGCATCCGATTGTCCTCTATTGAGATTGTTCTTCATCTTACACCTCTTGTTTTTTGTTGCTGGTAGGGTCCTTAATTTCATGAGATCCTGTATCATCGCCTCAGAGAAAGTGTCGATGGCGTCATAGGGCATCTGTGGGTTAAATTGGGAGGGGGCACGGAAGTCAGTTACAGGGGATTGTTGCTCAATTCCTCTGTATTCTCTCACTAATGGTGGTACAGAGGTCACCTCATCCCCAAGTTCATCCAGGATGTTCGCTGTAATCAAATCTCCAGCGGATAGTACATCTGTAGGTTGTGATCCCACTTTTTTAGAAGATCTCTTTATTTCTCCGGTGGATGGTTTAAGTTTGTGGAATTTGTGTAACTTGATCTTCCTTGTCAGTTTGAAGAGATCGATACGTGTCTGGGTATACTCAATTTTCTTATTAGGACAGAAGGTTAATCCTAGTTGTAATGTTTCCTCTTCTGCCTCAGTCAATGTGTTCTTCGTTAGATTAATGATGGTTAGATTTTCTCCATCATTCACCATCTGTTGCCCTGCTTCTTGCGGGTGTTGCTCTTCTTTGCCTTCCCTCTTCCTCTTCCCCTTCCAGCCCCCTCTTCGAGTTCTTTGTCGTCCTCTGGAGGTTTGACTTTGCCCCCTCTGAGCCAGGTCTTCCGGATCAAATCGAATTCCCAGTGAAAAGGATTCTCGATATTTTCATTAGTTGCTCCGGTCTATCATCACCCGTTTGATCATCATCCGTTACACTGGATTCAGAGGTGGCTAGTTCCACAGGTGGCGGTGTGTTCCTCTTCTTCTTCATCGCCGCTCTTGGGGCGTCGAATTTTTTAGAGAATGTCAAAATTCTGCCGAGGGCGTAGTATATATATATATATATATATATATATATATATATATATATATATATATATATATATATATATATACATATATATATATAAAAGACATGCCATTGTTGGTTATAATTTACGGTCAATTTTTTGTTATTCTCTGGTATCTAGTGGGATGTAGAATGTAATTTGGAGTTAAAACCAGGTACAAGCCGATTCACGGCCTGATTAGGCGTTTATTATTTTTATGCCTCTAATTTTGTATTTACAATAATCTTGGCCAAGAGGAGTTATGAACGCTATTGCTAAGTAATGGTTGATTTACAAAATGTATTATGACGTTTTTCCCATTGTGCAATGGCCGCCACGTTATTCCTGGTAATAGTAATGAATGAACACCCATACCGATACCATGAGTCCGCCTTCACTTTTTGTGAAGGCGTGTATGAATACAAGCCGCGCGCAGCTTTACACTGACACTGAGGAAGGACTTTGTGTTTGAAACGCGTCTGTCATCTCTTGCTTGCTGTAAGCCGTAATAAAATCCTCGTTTTGCTGTACCTGGAGTGCTTGGAGTTTCCTTTTTTCACTGAGGGAGACCACGGAGCTTCTATTTAAAACGCGTCTACCAGCGCGATACAGCACCCGCCACGAGTGCCCCGAGACTTCTGGTAGTACTGAGCCTGCTTCGCTTGTTTATCGGGAGCACCACTGCCTAAGGACGTGAAATACACGACACTGACGGATAGGCGCCCGGCCGACACACCAACACCGGTAAGTCGCCATTTCCGTCATTGTAGTCGCTAGTAGCATAACACGCCTGAGTCCATTAGAGAGCAGTTGGGCATAGAGGTACGAGCAACGAGACCCGGGGAGGCTTCCCCGAGGTCTGTTTACAAAACGGCGACAGCATGTGCAATGAGGATGAACGCCGCGAGGCGGCTCTGGATGTGTTTAAAAAACGCACACAGAATCCAACAATGACCGTGGACACCAGAGGTAATGGGAACGCACCAACAAGTTCCCTACGAAATTTATTTCTAAAATTGGAACGTTTGAGTGAGAGAGAAATCAGGAAGTGGTGGGAAGCCACTTCCCTACAAAATTATATGGATGTTGACCGAGTGCCCAGGGGGCTTCGTATCTATACAGTCCCCGCCTATGAGAATCCAGACCCCATGCTATTGGAACAGTGGGCGGAACTCATAGCGGCATCATGTAAGGCACAGTTGGATTTGCTCGTTAAGTTCGCCTGGAGTGATAGAACTAAAGCGATTAACGAGATAACCGCTTTGGATGCTGAAATTGCAAAAGAAACAGACACTGCAAAGTGCGCACAATTAAGAGATGACATGAAAAAAAGATTAATAAAATATGAATCGAAAATCAGGCAGCGGAAGCAAGAGAAATTTGAAAGGGATGAACGGGATTATGCTCAAGGCAGAATCCTTACCTTCTCCAAGAAATTCGATGGTCCACGCAAGGCCGCTGATAAAATGAAGAACACTGGACCGGTGGAACAGCCCCCCACATCTGAATCATCGGCCACTGAGGAGGAAACCGAGGATGAAATGCCAGGGTCCAGCAATGCAGGCGACAAGACTCCTTTTCAGCGGGAATTCGACCTCATCCGCCGTACGTGGCTGAGGGGGGGCAAACTCAAGCCACCAGAAAACGACGGAGAACAAGACGAGGCGGTTGGCAGAGGACGAGGAAGGGGCAAAGCCATATCCCAAACACCCCAAGGGGCCCGCAAGAAGAGGGGGAAGAGGTGGTAGACATCAGTCCTACCGTCATCAACCTAACGGATAAGATCCTATCAAAAGAAGAAGAACAAACCCTACAATTGGGACTCAGTTTTTGCCCTAATAAAGGACTTGAGTATACCCAGACCCGTATCGACCTTTTCAAACTGACCCGCAAGCTAAAACTCCACAAATTTCATAAAATGAAACCTAACCTAGGAGAGACAAAGAAATCAAAAAAGAAGACGACCATCACTTCTACGGATGTTCTGTCAATAAGGGACCTGCACACGGCCAGAACCTTGGAGGATCTTAGGGAGGAGCAACTGATTGATGATGCAAATGGCAGCCCAGAGACACAAGGGGCACACCACATTGAACAGCAATCACCCATCACGGCGTTCAAAGCACCTTCCCAGTTTAATCCTCAAATGGCATATGATGCCATAGACACCTTTTCAGATGCAGTGACTAAAGATCTGATGCAACATAGGCTATCCAACTCCAAGAGATCGAAATTCAGGAGTAATCTCACGGCAGGGCAAAATACAGCTCTGGAGACTCTAAGCACCAATAAAGAGATCATCGTGAAGCCCTCCGACAAGGGAGGCAATGTCGTCCTGCTATCACGCAATCAATATTGTCAGGAATCCTTAAGACAATTGCAAGATCAACTGAGTTATGAGTTAATTGATAGAGAAATCTACACCACAAGCATTAAACTCTATCATGATCTCCTGACTAGATGGCGAAACAAACAGATGATAGACATGAATGAATTTCTATTTCTTAGAAACCCGGAACCAACAACGCCCACCTTTTACCAATTACCTAAGGTACATAAAGATCTAGTGTGCCCACCTGGACGTCCGATTGTGTCCTCCAAGGGAAGTCTTACAGAGAATCTTTCTATATACATTGATTCTTTTCTTTCAGAATTTGTGGTTAATTTGAAATCATATGTGAAGGATACCAAGGACTTCATCAGACAGATCGAACAGATCACATGGGACCCTAAGTACATATTAATAACCATGGATATTGCCAGCCTATACACCAGTATACAGCACGATCAGGGTGTAGAGGCTGTTAGATACTTTCTTGAGAAGAGACCAGCAAAATATCTGGAGCATAGCAAAATGTTATTAGAATTTTTGAACTTTTGCTTAAGAAATAACATTTTTCTTTTTCAGGAAGATCTTTATCGGCAAACAAGTGGTACCGCGATGGGAACCTGCTTCGCCCCCAGCTACGCGAATCTCTTCGTCGGCTGGTGGGAGGAGCAGGTGGCCCTATCGGGGCATAATGGAAAATGGGCCAAATATATAGTGGTCTGGCGTCGATATATCGACGACCTCTTCCTGGTGTGGAGGGGCTCCTCCACACAGGCAGAGGAATTCATTGAGGACATCAATTTGAACCAGTTACATCTGAAGTTTACCTCTGAAATAAGTAGGACTGAGGTACACTATCTGGATTTGAGGGTCTTTGTCAATCAAGGGAGGTTAGAAACGGCCCTATATAGGAAACCCACTGCCGGGAATAGTATTTTACATGCCGGTAGTAGTCATCCCCCCAGTCTCATTCGCAGTATCCCCTACGGCGAACTGTTAAGATTACGACGGAATTGCTCGCTTGAGAGAGATTTCGCTATCGCGGCTAGGGGATGCATTGCTAGATTTCTTAACAGAGGCTATGATGAAACGTTGCTAAATGACACCTATAACAAGGTACTAAGAATCCCCAGAAAACAACTCCTTGCCCCAAACATGGAAACTAAAAAAGATTCGGATACCACAGGTAAATTTCGAATGGTCACCACCTACTCTGCTGAGGCCAATCAGCTGAGGAGAATACTCACCAGAAGCTGGCACATATTACGTACAGATCCAGTCATAGGGAAAGATGTCCCAGACAAACCGCTCCTCACTTTTAGGAAAACCAAATCCCTTAGGGACAATCTGGTACAAAGCCATCTGAAACCGATTGAACAAAAATCGAGTGGGAAGTTAAGAGATATGAAGGGCTTCTACCCTTGCGGTAAATGTCGTGCCTGCGAGAATAGTAGAAGGACACTTAAATACAATGTCCCGGGTTTGAGTCAACCGAGGCCAATCAATAAATTCATCACCTGTACCACCCCTTACGTTGTTTACTGTCTGGTCTGCCCATGCGGACTTCAGTATATTGGCAGTACAATAAACAACGTAAAATTGCGAATACTTGAACACCAGAGGGCAATAACCAACAAGGATGCTGCCTATCCTGTTGCGCGGCACTTTGCCAAAGTCCATGCGAGCAATAGAGAATTGCTTAGGTATTTTGGTATTGATCATGTACCTATGCATCCTCGAGGAGGAGATAGACTCTTGAGTCTTCGCAGATTAGAGTCCAGATTTATCATAGATCTGCAGACCAAGAGTCCACTTGGGCTTAACATCGGGGAGGAATTTACAGTGCATCTAGGCCGCTAATAAAAATAGGGATGGAGAGAGAGTAATATAACATCTAAACAAAAGAAGTAATGAGAAGTCTTAACTCAGGTCATCACTAACTGTATGAGTTATTCAAGTACCTCCATCCCAAGCAGCTACTACCTACTGATAGCAACGTTGTTTGTAATGTATATTATATCTAGGAACTTATTACTGAAATTGAACATCGAGTTCCACATTCTGGTCAAATCTATGATCGATCATGATCTGTCTACATACCTTGTATATATTGTATATATTCTATACATTTTGCACATTTAGTACAATTTGTATATTGTGATTTTGATTTTGATTCTGATTCAGTCCTTGTTTCCTTGCTTTGTTCTTGTCTTTTGACTTATGATGGGTCTCTCTTATGAGTTCTAACAACTTGCAAATATGTCTACTGTAAATAATTTTTGAAGTATATATTGGACATAAGCCAGGTGGTTTATTGAACTCTTGAATTTTGAATTTTGATGCAATCTTTGCAAATTAAGTATCCACACACACATATGTATATAGATTTCTCTCATGCACCTATTCTTTCTAAAATCACAGTAAGGCATGTAACAGCCTGATATTACCAATTTGTCTCCGGTAGACTAATATTTATTATGAACACCGGAGAAGTGCCGATACACGGCGAGATTCAATTTTTATCTCTGGTAAAAGACATGCCATTGTTGGTTATAATTTACGGTCAATTTTTTGTTATTCTCTGGTATCTAGTGGGATGTAGAATGTAATTTGGAGTTAAAACCAGGTACAAGCCGATTCACGGCCTGATTAGGCGTTTATTATTTTTATGCCTCTAATTTTGTATTTACAATAATCTTGGCCAAGAGGAGTTATGAACGCTATTGCTAAGTAATGGTTGATTTACAAAATGTATTATGACGTTTTTCCCATTGTGCAATGGCCGCCACGTTATTCCTGGTAATAGTAATGAATGAACACCCATACCGATACCATGAGTCCGCCTTCACTTTTTGTGAAGGCGTGTATGAATACAAGCCGCGCGCAGCTTTACACTGACACTGAGGAAGGACTTTGTGTTTGAAACGCGTCTGTCATCTCTTGCTTGCTGTAAGCCGTAATAAAATCCTCGTTTTGCTGTACCTGGAGTGCTTGGAGTTTCCTTTTTTCACTGAGGGAGACCACGGAGCTTCTATATATATATATATATATATATTACCTACTGGCGGTCGCCAGTAGGTATATATAGTTAGGATTTTTTCTCTATGGGATTTTTGAAAATTCTATGTCAAATAACTTTGGCGTTTGTGGACGGAATTGGCTGAAATTTTCAGGAAAATGGCACATTTTGTTTCTGAGCAGCCCCTGAAAATTGGGGGGGGGGTTCGTCCAGGGGGGGTCGAGAAAAAAGGGGGGTCCCAAAACGTGTTTTTAACATTGAGTTTTCCATAGGGCGGTTGGCCTCACTTTTAGCCCGAACGGCTGAATGGATTTGCACGAAACTTGGCAAAATTGTAGGGACTGGTAGCCCGATGTGCCTTTTGTAGGTCTCAATATATGTGCTACAGTGGATTTTGAGAAATTAACGTTTAAAAAAAGATATATATCTGTAACAGCGGACCGGGCAGCGCTCCAGTACGCGTACTTTTCGCGCAACGGAGCTTTGTGAAGCGAAGCTGATTGGTTCTCCGGCGTCTGTAAACATTCCAAACAGTCCGTAGCGGCCGCCATCTTGTCTCTCGGTAGGATCGAGAGACAAGAGGAGGCCATAGCGAAGGGGCAAATGACCATAAGGGGGCATAGTAGATCCTCGCTGACCCCCTAGGTTTGATGTGGAGGTTTTAAAAGGGCCCCGCGGGGCAAAAAAAAATAATAATAATAATAATCGAACGGCTGAATGGATTTGCACGAAACTTGGTAAAATATTAGGGACTGGTAGCCCAATGTGCCTTTGCTAGGTCTCAATATGTGTGCTCCAGTGGATTTTGAGAAATTAACGTTCAAAAAAAGATATATATCTGTAACAGCGCTCCGCTTCGCGTACTTTTCGCGTTACGGAGCTTTGCGAAGCTGATTGGTTCTCCGGCGTCTGTCAACATTCCAAACAGTCCGTAGCGGCCGCCCTCTTGTCTCTCGGTAGGATTGAGAGACAAGAGGAGGCCAAAGCGAAGGGGGAAATGACCATAAGGGGGCATAGTAGATCCTTCCTGACCTCTTAGGTTTGATGTACCATTTTGCCAAGTTTGGTGTAATTCCGTTCAGCCATTCAGGCTGTAGACGTATGTAAATATCCTATGGAAAATTGCATGGGGAAAACACATTTGAAAGTGTTGAAATTTAGAACCAATTAAAATGTTACTTTGGTTTTGTATTTGTGTGTGATGAAAGTTAATTGGTTATGTATATATGTCAAATGAGAGGAAACCACAGCCATTTTGTGATACTACTGTCTGAGGTACATTTGTGAGGAATTTTTGGTGGTGAATTTCTGGTGTTTGATTTACACAGTACTAACACTTCTCCTACTTTTAAAAAGGTGAGTTGTTAATTTGTAAGGGGAACTATGTTGTACACTTGAAGATAATTTGAAAAATGTTTTCTGTTATTTATTTGCAGTCCTTCTGTTATACTAAATACTTGATAAAGTTAGTTTTATATTATGTATTACTAAAAACGATAAATGAAAGTGATTATTTTTTTCTGCAATTTACAGCAAGCAATTTCAAAATAAAATGGCTCACAATGAAGAGACCGTGGCACTTTCTTTTGAATTGTCCACTACATTGATTGAAATTGAGAGCACCAATAATGAAATATTGTCACAAGGAGGAGATGACTTGTATGATTCCATTAGATTGATTGAAATGGACAGCACCAATAATGAAATATTGTCACAAGGAGATGACTTGAATGATTCCACTACATTGATTGAAATTGAGAGCACCAATAATGAAATATTGTCACAAGGAGGAGATGGCTTGTATGATTCCATTAGATTGATTGAAATGGACAGCACCAATAATGAAATATTGTCACAAGGAGGAGATGACTTGAATGATTCCACTACATTGATTGAAATTGAGAGCACCAATAATGAAATATTGTCACGAGGAGATGACTTGAATGATTCCACTACATTGATTGAAATTGACAGCACCAATAATGAAATATTGTCACAAGGAGGAGATGACTTGAATGATTTTTTTGATCAATCTGTTGATGGCGAATTTATCGAATGTTTGGAGACCATAGAGTTACAAGAATCATCATTGCAGACTTTTCATGAGGAAATTGCTGATGAGGACATGTTACTAGTTCTTTCAAATTTAGAAAATTCTGAAGAATAAATTTATATTTAGAAATCAAAAATTGTTTGAGACATTATTCATTTTTATTTTTAATTTATGAGGTTGTAGCGAAGTGATTGTAGTATAAAATGAGACTTATAGTATAGAGTGCAACATTTTTATGTTACATGGTAAGTTTACTCATATTTACTTCCCTTCTGCCACTATATTATCTCCAATGTGTATTTGACATCTCTTCTTCATCTCCGGCCTCCTTTCTCTCACTGTGTGTCTCCGATGCATCTTATCGCTGCTATTTTGTGTAATTACAGAAGAGAGTAAAATAAAATAGTTCGGAACGTGAAAAGGGGGCAAAGTAGAGTACCCCTCACCCCCTAGGCCTTTTTAGGCGGTCCCAAAAGGATCAGTTTCTGCTTTCCTGAGAGATTATGGTATGAGTTCCATATACCACAATAATTTGCATTACAACATGCAAGATATCTATCTCCTATTACCAACTTTGAGATATTCGCGCTAAGCGCGAATATCTCCAAAAAGTAACACCTGCCCTGAGCAGTTCTTAGCCATGTTATCCAATGGGAGGTGGATAACATGGCTAAGAGCATTAGCTCGGTAATGCATGAATATCGCTGACTTTTTAGCGATATTCATGCATTGCGGCCGTTTATTATCGCATTTGCGATAAACCTTGATAATAGCAAGGTTTATCTTCGATAATTTCTGACGATGCTTAGCGGTAAAAAATTCGTTGCTAAGCATCGTTAGGGATAAATATCGCTTAACTTTGGTAATATGCACCAACGTCTGTTAACGTTCGATTCGAAGGAAATGAGGAAGTGTTGAAAAACATTGTCTGCGCCATCTTGCCTTTTTTGAAATGCCACACTTTTGTCGTGCACGGCAGCCATTTTAGATGCCTTGACCAGACCCACTCTCTGCACGCTGTCGATTCGTAGCATGGCTCCCCACCCTCGCAAGCATCTTCCCCAGGCACTGGTCACCCCCGCTCTCTGTCTTATGCATCGGCAATAAACCTCCCCCCATCTGCGCTGCTCTTCCCTGAAAATCACACTCTGTGCCCGCCCGACACCTCCCTTTCGCCCTATTCACTACCGCACCCTCTGACACTCCTCTTCCTCTGTGTCCGATTGTCCAGGCTAACACCTAGCCCTGCAGATGTAGTTTATGGCCCCAGCTGTAAAGAATCACCCCTCTTCAAAGGAGTTATAGTAGATCAAGGCCCACACCCGATGAGATCCGTCACACCACACGTGTTCCTACTATCTGAAAACCATCCTGTATTGTGATTGGGGAGGGGACCGAGCCTGAAGCGGAAGATTCCAGGAATGACTCTTTGTACATCAAAGTTTTTACAATTATGTGTCACATTAAAAATATATAGCACTCCAACAAAGTAGTAGGAATATAAAACTTTAATAACATATAAATATATACAACAAAACAAAAACAGTAAAAACATTTAAACAACGACGAGACCGTGGCAATTTCTTTTGAATTCCTGATGAGGACATGTTACTAGTTCTTTCAAATTATGAAAATTCAGAAGATGTTGCCTGGGGGTGGGTCGTCAGTAGCAGTCTGTTGTGCGAATAGTTCCAAGGCAGCAGAACGCGCTGAAATCTAGATGGCACGAAAGTGATGTCTAGTAAGTTGCCGCCCAGCAAATAATGGCGTGGGGCGCCGCGGGGGTGAGTGAGTCCAGTAGGCACCACAGCTATTCTTACCGGCATTGCAGAATTACTGCTGGGGACAATGCCTGTGCTGTAGCAGGGTCACAGCAGAAACAAAAAGGATTCTGTTGAAGATGTTGTTGGTTTTCAATTTGAATACAGTTCTGGTGTCAACTGCTATGCTAATGTAGTGGTTAATGTTTTGTTTTCTCTAGAAAATGTAAAAGAGGGGGAGGCAGTCCAAAGTTCCGTTAAAAGGGCAAAGGAAAGGATCGGTGGTTTGAACTATCAGTCAAAAAGGGGAGGGGGTGCAACAATTTTTCCTACCGGGTCACACTGTGCTTTCACCGGAACTGAGGTCTGCAGGATTCTAGTAATTCAAAGTGAGGCTGGCGCCAGCATGGGAGCGCCGACGTCCCGCGGATACAGTTTCGTCACTCCACGGGCGATCATGGCAGTCATTCCCCATCGGGGGTCGGAGACTCCCGCGGCTCCTCTAGAATCTTCAAGGTCGTGGAGGACTACGGTGGTGGAGTCAACCAGTGACC
The DNA here is from genome assembly GCF_964261635.1 of Lissotriton helveticus. NCBI lineage: Eukaryota > Metazoa > Chordata > Amphibia > Caudata > Salamandridae > Lissotriton > Lissotriton helveticus. The sequence goes on along the minus strand of NC_136070.1, from coordinate 1,131,712,432 downwards.
GGGCCATTTCTTTATGCTGGGCCCGCTCTTGCCAGGTCGACCGCCATTTTGAGAGTTCGGTAGCTACTGGCGATCGCGGGGTCAAATGAGCGGACGGGCTCCACCCTGCCGGGCGAGACGTTGCAGCATGGCCACAGTAGAAGAACCCTTTTCCGGGTGCCTGGAGCGCTGAGGGTGCAGCTGGGAAGCCTCTACCTGGGGAGGCGGGAGAGGCCTGTTCGCACCGTCTCTCCCTCCCAGTGCACCCCACGGCGTCTCGCTTGAGATTTGTTATGGCCGGACCAGGCGATGAGGACGAGGGGGGGGGGGGGGGTCAGAGGCATGTGCAAGACATCCCCCCCCAGTGTTGTCGCAGCCATTATTCAAGAAAGAAGAAGTGTCCCGTCCGTCTTCGGGCCGGGCTTCCGGTAGATGTCGGCCGGACGCCCCTGGCTCTGGCCCCATGAACGGGTTTCTTGGTTTATCGGCTGCAGCCGGATCCCGTCGGCCTCGGCCCCCCGACCGTTGGTGGCCGGACCGGAAGAGCATGTGGCGGGACTACCTGAAACTGTCAAGGGCCACCGCGGCCGGACTGGGAGAGAGAGGGGAGGGTCGAGGAGACATTCCCCCCCCCTGCAACTGTTCAGCGTTGTAAAGGCAATCCCCTGGCCGGGTCCCGCTGGCCTCGGCCTCTCCTCCGGCTACACCCTACGTTAGGATCTCCTGGCCGAGGCGTGGCAGCAGGACCCGCCTTATATGGGCTGCTCCCGGCTGGGCGTAGCCGCAACCCTGCCCCACCTTGGAAGTTTCCAGAGTGGGGGCGGATGTTCTACTGACTTGCATTTTCCCTAGTCTATCGATTTTTTTGGCGTGGCAGGCGGTGGGACAGCGAGGGGTGATTTGGTTTCTCTTACTGTTTTTCTGGTCTCTCACCACTGGCATATTTTAACGTTTTCTTGTTTCTAGGACATTAATAGGTTTTATCATTACGTTATGTTATCGTTTCTTTGTTCGTTGTTTAATAAAAGTTCATGTTCATCAGTGGCCTACTGATTTTCGTTTTCCTATTCTTTTCTTTCCAGGTTGTTTCATGCTAAAGTTTCTGTTAACAGGATACAGTGATCACTTCGTTATTATTGCATATGTCCTTTTCACTAGGGGTGCTCTCTGGTCGGGCCAGATGACGTATCTCTAGTAAATGGTCCGGGTGAAACAGGTGCATCAATCAGTGGGGAGTAGATAGGCATGACAGATTACAATGGGGGAGAAAGGTCCGCATTACGTACCCTTTCACTATTTGCAAAGATTTTCCTACGTATATTTGCAAACAGGGAATACCTCCAAAAAGAACCAATTCCCAAACAGTCAATGTTTGGGGAAACAATCAATCAATGAGGAACGAAATAGGCACGACGTGTTAAAGGTTTGCGTTACCTACCCTTCACTATCTGCAAAGGGAGAGAGAATATTCCTATTCTTCCTCGTTTGCAGGCAGAGAAGATTCTTAAGAGAATCAACTTCGAACAATTCAATGCTCGATTCAAACAATCAACAAGGGGTACTGTGAACACAAATGAACGCCGCTTATGTACATACACATTGGTATTATCAACAGGTTGTTCCTAATGTTTCTATTTTAGGGAGGTCAAAAGAGATCCCATTAGTGGCCTACTGATTTTGCTCGATTCCTTTTGTTTTTTTACACGATTTTTCGCTATCTGCAAAGACTAAACAGAGTATTGCGACTCTGTGCTTGTTTGTAAATAGAGAATGAACCAAAGAGAACAATCAATCAAATGGAGAGAGAAGCAGGCACGACGGATTACAACGGGGGCAACGGGGGCAAAGGCCTGCGTTAACTACCCTTCACTATCTGCAAAGAGAGAGTACTCCTAATAGAAATGAGGGGTGGGGGGCAGCATTCAAAGCAGATCAGTGTGCATAAACACGAAAATGTTTTTACTTACCACGTACTTGACATTCGACAGCTTATGATATTTGCTATTAAAAAACCATTGAAATTCACTGAAAAAACCATAGGTTATAGACCATATATAGTTAGGAATTAGCATTTAAAAAACCTTATTTTACTCACACAAAACCATTGAAATTCCATATATAGTTAGTTGCACTAACTATATATCGCGCACCCGCAATCCACTGCTGATCATGTCACATATTACATCATTCATGACATGGTCAGTGACATCACTGATGACATCACTGATGACATCTCAAATGACATCACTGATGACATCACTGATGACAACATCCAGTGACTGTATGTTTCTGTAAAGTTAAAATATGTCTTACATATTGAAGAATGAGTGGATGTATAAGTGTCTGGATGAAGGATTTAGTAGGTGCGTGACTGACTGTATGAGTGAGTGATTAAATGTGTCTCACTGAATGCATGGGTTAGTGACTAAACTGTCTTAATTTGTGCATCATTATGTCTGTTGTGATGTAAACTGCTGCATGTGTTGATCATTAGCTATACGAGAGGCTATATGTGTTATTAATTGGTTGCCCAAGTATTTCTATGGGAGATTGAGTTTGTGTGGGGGTGGCTGGAAGGTGTGTGACTCTATGCATAGATGTGTGAGCAGTTTATTCACTAGGTGTATGAGTTCAAGGGTGCATGTGGAAACAGCTACATGGGCAGTTGACTGTGTGCATGAGTGTATTGATGAGTGAATGGATATCTCAATGCTACATGTCATAGTAAGTACATATGTAAAACACAGTACATGTGAGAGTTGGCATATATAAATAACTGTGCATGAGAGCCACTGAATGAGTGAGTGGTTGTATCGATCATTGTGAACTTGTATCAGGGATTGTATAAGAGAGTAAATATGTGTTAGTATATGTTTCAATAAGTAAGGTGTGTTTAACTGTATAGTTGAAGAAATGGAGGTGAGATTGTTTCTTTGCATGACTGACTGGGTGTGTAAGTATCTCCATGGATGAGTGGCAGTGTGTGAGTGTCTGTATACACTGAGTGTATCTAAGGTTATATTAGAGTCTGAAGAGGTTTATCGTATTAGCACAAGAATGATGTCAAATGAGATGTCATCAGTGATGTCATCAGTGATGTCATTTGAGATGTCATCAGTGATGTCATCAGTGATGTCACTGACCATGTCATGAATGATGTAATATGTGACATGATCAGCAGTGGATTGCGGGTGCACGATATATAGTTAGTGCAACTAACTATATATGGAATTTCAATGGTTTTGTGTGAGTAAAATAAGGTTTTTTAAATGCTAATTCCTAACTATATATGGTCTATAACCTATGGTTTTTTCAGTGAATATATATATATATATATATATATATATATATATATATATATATACACTCCACTTTCCCAAGTGCCTCCTAGCACAAACAGGGTCACAGACACGAGTTTAGCTGTTGCCAGATTTTTTTTGCTGTGATTGGAGCTGTGCATATATATATTTGGCCGTTATAGTTAGTAGAGCTAACTATAACTCATGACCTTCGCAATGCACTGCTGATGACATCACATATTACATCACTCATGACATGGTCAGTGACATCACTGATGATATCTCAAATGACATCACTGATGACATCATCCAGTGAATGTGTGTTTCTTTAAAGTTTAAATATGTGTTATATATATATATGCTAAGGTGTATTGAAGAATGAGTGGGTGTATAAGTGTCTGAATAGATGATTTAGTAGGTGCGTGACTGATTGTATAAGTGACTGATTAAGCATATCTTACTGAATGCATTGGTTAGTGAGTAAACTGTGTAAATGTCAGCATCAGTCTGTCAGTTGGTGTATAAGCGGCTGCATGGGTTTGTGAGTAGCTTCATAACTGTCTATATGGGTTATTGATTGGCTGTCTGAGTATCTGTATGGGTGCCTGAGTGTCTGTGTGAGTGGGTGGGGGTGGGTGACTCTGTGCATAAATGTGTGAGTGGGTGATTCGCTGCGTGTATGGGTTCAAGAGTGCATCTGTGAAGGGCTGTATGGGTAGGTGAGTGTGTGCATGGGTATGTTTGTGCATGAATGGATGTCTCAGTGGTATATGTGTGTTTAACTACATAAGTGAAAGGCAGTATATGTGAGTGTTGGAGTATATAAATGACTACGTGAGAGTGAGTGATTGTGAGAGTGGCTGTATGGATGAGGGTGTGCTTGTATCAGTGATTATATAAGAGAGTAATTATGTGTGTAAATGGGTGAGGTGGTCTGTGTATAACTATAGGTGAGTAAATGGGTTTGATTGATTCTTTGCCTGACTGAGTAGGTGTGTGAGTAAGTATGGATGAGTGGCGATGTGTGAGTGTATGTATAGGTGTATGAGTGCATATGATAGTGCTGTATTGATGAGTAACTGCATGCATGAGTTACTGTATGGGTAAATGTGTGGGTGTGTGTGGGTAGACCTAGGAATCACTGAGTGGGTATGCACTAACTGCTATTGATCTGTCTATGGTTTTGATATTGGTAGTCTGTATTTTAGAGTGGGTATATAAAAGGTTTTTTTAGGGTGTGAGGAGGTGCCTCAGAACATCACATGGATGATGTCATCAGTGATATCAGAAATCAGAAATAGTGTTATTTGATTTAGGAGTAAATCATAAAAGCACAGAAGTAAAATACATATTTACATTAAAAAACAATTTTACACATACTGCTGATCTAAAATACATCAATTCTGCATGGTCCTACCTAAAAAATTCAATTACACGTAGATTTTCTATACTTAATGACATTTTTTAAGAAAAGAGCTACATGTATTGCAATCAGTTCATTTTCCAATTTTTTTAAAATAGGTAAAATAAACCTTTTTCTAGGGTCAGAGTAAAACTTGCAGAGTAAAAGAATATGGAGCGTTGATTGTCTTGACACATCGTCACAGGAGCAGGGATCCAAATTTCTAGACCATTCATTTATGGTAGGAAAGCTAACGAGCCTATGGAGAATCCCCAAGCGGAACTGTGTCAATAACATACAAAACTTCCCAACACTTGGACCAGATATGGTTGAATATCCAAACATGATAATATCAACTGATTTTCCATAACAGTAGGTTTCGCACTCTCACTAAACCATCTTTTTGATTGACAAAGTGCAAGACATTCAGCTTTCAATACCTTTCTTATAATGGATTCCATGGTGTCAGGCCTATCAAAATATTCAGAATGGCATATTTCACTCGTTATTTGCCTAATATACCTAAACCAGGGAATAAAAGAAGCTTTGTCCAGTCTTAAGCAATCTTTAATAATATCACGATTTAAACCGGTCTCATCTGTCACCCAGACCTTATGCCATAGCCTGACAGGCTCAACTTTGACCAGATATATTACAAATGGTGCGCCAAGCTCCGAGTGGCAAATGTAGTTAGCAGTAGAACCTGAAACCGCTAGCAAATATCGGAAGAAAGCATTTTCAGTCACCTGTAATTGCTGCACATCAGTAAAGCCCCATATTCCTGCCCCATACAAGGCTGTCGTGAGGCACTTAGATTTATAAATAAGTAATACTTCGGGCAGTGGTCCATAACCTAATTTTCTAGCAAAATGTATCAAAACACCTGCAGCTGAAGAGAATGATAAGTTCCTAGCAAGAAGTGCAGGGGACCAGGACCCCTTATTTTCAAAGTTAATCCTAAATATGAGAACATATTAGTGCTTTCAATTATTATATTATCAATACAAATGTTACAGCCCTTAACATTCTTATTCCCATACTTCATAGAATAGGTTTTAGCAGGATTCACTTTCAAACCTCTGGATTGCATAAAAGAGGCAAAACTATTAACAACTCATTGCAGACCTAATGTGGTTCTTGCCATTAAAACTGCATCATCTGTATATAGTAAAACCGGTACTGGGTAATTATTAATACTCGGAAGGTCCTGACAATGTTCTGTTAAAAACTGGACTAGGTCATTATTATATAAAGTAAAAAGAAAAGGGGCGAGCACACAGACCTGTCTCCCTCCTTTTCTAATTGGGAACTTGGCAGTGCACTCACCTACTTTTCTGATCCGGACTCCCGCTCCTGCATCTTTGTATAGTTCTCTCATGAAATGTATGAGTGCAAGGTCAATTCCCATCTCTTCAAGAATGTCCCACAACCTATTATGCTTCACACAATCAAAAGCTGAGCTAAGGTCAACAAATACCTTATAAAGCCATTCCTCCTTAGCCTGTGTATATTTACTTATTCTAAGACTTAGGATTAACCCCTGTTCGATGGTTCCAAGACCTGTTCGAAACCCGTACTGAAATTTTGATAGGATGGTAGCATCATCTGCCCAGTTTTGTAGCTTATTTAAGAAAACCCGTCCTACCACCTTGAGGAGTGAATCCAACAAAGATATTGGACGATAACAAGCTGGGTCGTTACGATCCCCCTTTTTGAAAATTGGGATCAATATTGACTCGGACCATGATGGGATCAGACCTTGCTGACAACAAGTGTCAAGAAAGATGGTTAATAAAGGGGCCCATAAGGAGAGATTAGATTTGTACATGTCTACAGGGACTTCATCCGGTCCTGGAGTTTTTCCTGGTGCACTAGCATTAATGGCACATAATACCTCTTCTAACGAGAAACTTATATCTAGCAGGAACAATGGGACCTATGCGTTTCCAGTAACATCAGATATTTCTGAAAGTAAATCACCTTCTGTCTGGACCTTGTTTTCGTCACTATATAAGGTGGTAAAATGTTGCACCCAACAATCCTCGCTTATTGCATTTACTACTAAGGGAGTATCGTTTGAACCCAGAAAGGGAGCATTAACTGTTTTCCAGAAACCAATGTTATCTCTCCTTAGGCAAGCATTATGAAATGCCTGCCAAGCGTCCTCCCTTAATTTCTCCGTCGTGCTTTAAGGGCACACTTGTACATACTTCTAGCCTGTTTAATTTCAACAGGGCTTCTATCCTTCATGTGTAATACTTTCATAAGATTTGAATAGGCCTTTGTACAAGACTGATCAAACCAACCCTGGGTCTTACGCTCTGTCTGTGCAGATTCCACTCTTAATACATTTTTTGATCCCCCTTGTTATATGGCAAAAGGAATTTATAACAGCATGCTTCCAAACCACCTTGTGAGGTCATCAGTGATGTCATTTGAGAGGTCATCAGTGATGTCATTAGTGATGTCACTGACCATGTCATGAGTAATGTAATATGTGATGTCATCAGCAGTGCATTGCGGGGGCGCAAGTTATAGTTAGCTCAACTTACTATAACGGCTGAATTTCTCTGGTTTTGTATGAGTGAAATGTCCAAATAACTATAATGTCCCTGAAACCTGTGTTTTTTTCGGTGAATTTCTAAGGTTTTTTAAATGCTCATTTCAAACTATAACGCCCTATTAAGTCCCCTTGGATCCTGAGGGTCCCTGGGGGCCAAATACCCCACCAGGTACCTCCAGTAAGCACGACAGAGCTGCGTTGCAGAGAGGTATTCTGAGGCCACGCCCCTCTTTACAGCTCTAAACGAAGACCTACCTTTTTGCCAAATTTGGTGTAATGGCGTTCAACAGGTCGGGCTGTAGCCGGTAATAATGTTTCCCCCCTTTTTTCTCAGGCCCCGCTTCACGAATCACCGCAAAACACAAACTGAGCGGTCCGGCCCTATTTTTGGGAAAATTTCACGAAGATTAGTCAAATGGCGCCAAAGTAATTGGCAAATCAAAAAATACTTTTCCTCTGGAAACTAGGTTCTAACTATAACTACCTACTGGCGAACGCCATGGGCATGCTCACCTGTGTGTGGTAGGCTGCGCTGAGTAGAACTCACCACACACCTGCTGAGTCTTTGACATGGCTCATAGCAATGTAAACAAGTAGTTTGTGTGACACCTCCCTTTTTTCTGTCTACAATGCAACTAACGAATACACCTTTGTGATCTGAGGTCCAAGAAAATCTACTTGTTATGACTAAAATACTTTGATACAGATCAGGAGAAAGCAGTAATGAAACGTGTACCCTTCTACCACCCCTAAAGCAACTTGTGGCACTCATCATTTGTTTAGGAGGCAAAAGGGCAGGGCAGCTGAAAGCACAAAGATGCCACTTTCAGCAGCTTGAGGTTGCTGGAGCCCTACTTTCGCCTCCATGCCTGGGACAAGGTAAGGGTGAGGAAACTTTGAGACCCTGTCCCGTCTGAGCTAACTTTTGTGCTTGGGTGGGGGGAATTTTCCAAGTTATATTAGAGTATGAATGGGAAAGGAATGAAGCTTCCCTACACAGCCGTGCTGTGACTGCCCAACATGATCTAAACTACCCAGTCCCCTTTAGGTGCACTTCATGTTGCAAGTAGGTTTGCCCGACATATCGGGCTGCCCAAAGAGGACCTACAAAGTCACCACGTTTATATTACTGGGTTACATCCTTTCAATCCAGGTTCCATAAGGAAGGCATATGATACGCGCCCAACACCATTGGAACAGTCTGCAAGTTATACTTATATCCTGGGGCTGTATCATGATGAACTTTTCTGGTGCAGTGCAGAGCTAAACGCCTGTTTTATGTGCCTGCAGGGCATACAGTGAATTCATTGAACCCGATATTTCTGTGTGTAAAACCTTGGTTTTAGATAGCACAGCTCAGAATCAGAAAGAGGCAAACCTTCCTCTCTGTTTCTTCGCTGTGCTATATGAAAATAAATCAGTAACTCTGAGAAATATTGGGATAAATAGGTTTACTTTATTTTCAGGTTCACAAAACAGGCGATCGGCTCTGCGCTGACCTAGAAAAGCACAACATTATAAGGTCCTTGGTGCGCATTTTGCACATTAAGCCACAGCACTCTTTGCCTTATTTATATTGCACAATTATTAAAAATATATAGTTAAAAAAAAGATGTGCTTGAGAGCAATGAGCTGTACAGCTATTTGTTCTCTGAGCTTCCTCTGTACAAATGCTGCCACTAAGTAATATCATAAGGCACAGTAGAAATCTAAGTAGAATAAGAACCTAAGATATGTATTTGGGAAAGAGGGTGGTGAGTTAGACATTTAATATTGTTTTCCAGAATTTTCTTAAAATCAAATTAATGGTACACCAGTGAATGTTCTTTATCCCTGCAAGAGAAACTAGCCAAAGGTATTTTTCGGTTCAGATTATTCTCTTTTGATTCAAGTAGGCAATTAGTGTGAGCTATTTTTGCAGGCATTCAAGGTCGATAAAACTCTTTGGTTGATAAAAAAAGCTGTGCCAGTGGTAGGGTACCAGGAGGGTAAAAGACATAGATTCTGATGAAGTGCCAAGAGCAGTAGGAGCCATGAGGTGAAGGTGGGTTTTGATTAAAGGGACCTAAGCAGGGCTGTTGGGGGTGACAGTCAGTGCAAACTAAAGTGGGCAAAGCTATGTATTGAATTCAGAAGTATAATGAGCACAATGCATTACACGGTATGTTAGCCTGCTTGACTGTAGCACAGAATGAATGAAGATGAATCTTGAACAGTGCTGAAAAATTGGATGCATCTGAAATCAGTGTTAAAAGTAAGTAAGCATGGGAGTGAGTTGTGCAGGGAACATACATTTCAATGGACATTCTTGGAGTCCAACGCAGAGGCTATTCAATAAATCTAATCTGCTAAGGAATAAAACAAGCATGTCCTGAGCCTCGGTTGCCCAGAAGGTGAGGCAGTCATTAAGGGTCTTATTACGAGTTCGCCGGTCATCAGGACAGCTGTACTCACTGTTGCACACCAACCACTGCCCCCACTGCAGGTCCGCCTGTAATATTCTGGGTGTGGCTGTCGTACTGCCACATGAGCGCTGGCTTCACCAGAATCAAGGATTCCACTGCACTGTCAGCCTGCAACCAGCCTCAGTATGCTGGTGGTGCAGATGCCGGCAACGTCAAGCATATTAAGAGTTGGCTTTCCACTGCCCATTTCATGGCAGTGAGCCCACCATGAAAAGGGGTGCAGAAAGGCAACTCTGTGGCATCTGGGCCTAAGGGTGCATGCAGGAGGGCGCTTGTCGTGTCCCCCTGGAGTTGCAGCCCCATTCCTGCACGGTGTGACATGCATACCACACCATGCAGGAATGTGCTGCAGATGCTGTCACAGCGTCGGTCTGCTCCTGTTCCTATGAACCTTACACAGCCCCATCAGCACTGCCTGCCCTCTCTGGATTACACTCGTAATCTGGTGGGGGCACAACAGGCTTGGCGGTCCTCCTGTTGGCACGGCAGTGGCAGACCGACAAGAAGACCACCAAACTCGTAATAAGGCCCTAAGCCTTTCTCCTAATCCCAATATGTAATGTATTTAATGTGCTGTCAGTGAAGTGACCCAGTAAAGTATAAACTATAATTAGGTTACTTACAGACCAGAGCAGTCTTATCTTTCGTGTTGCTTCATCATCTGTGAAAGATGGCTCAAGATTGCATGTTCATAACCCCTACTAGTGACAGATGCACACTCCCTCTGTTCTTCAAGATCTACTGCTTGCACATTTCAGACACCGTGGTTTCTGTGGTCTCATTTTATCTCTTCAAGGTTTACTGAGGGTTAGGTAGACATTTTGAAACCTCTGTGCTGTTTGAAAAAGGTCTTGCCAGGAAAAGTAACCTAGCTTTTTTCTCAATGTGCTTGTGCCTTATGCTTTGCTTGTTAGATACAATATCCAGACACCAGAGAATGCATCAAACTTGGCAACAGGAGAACATCGTATGATCTCATTTACCTGCTGCACATGGTGTGAAAAATACGTCATTAGGAGGAAACCCAAAGTGTCTCATTTTCTCATTAGACAATGTGTTCCCACTTGCAGAGTAGCACATGGTTAGAGATGTGCATTGAAAAAGCCCATAAATGGATAAAATCCTCTTAATGTGTCAACGTGTAGTTTATGGCATATACATTTTTTTCCAACGAGATTTTCTTGGTTTAAAGTCTTGAACATACAATTAGGACTTACAATAAAGCAATAAACAACCATATGCACATTCAGTTCCTGTATACAAGTCACAGGTTGTTCTAAATATGAGCCCTTCCCCTTCCACCCTGCCAACCAGAGAACAATCAATTGAGTTAACATAGTTTGTGTGCATTCTGATGAAACTACAGCCATAAATTCTGTTGTACAACTTTAGAGATCAAATTAGAGCACCATAACCAATCGTACCCCTTAGTTAAACAATTGAAGAGATCTCAAAGCTCTAGGGCAAATATACACTCCCCCCTTATCGGATGAGTAGCCCATCAATGAGTGCCACTGGCTTTCAAATGTATGGCCCATTTCTACGAGACCCCACATCACCTTTTCAATGTCGAACAATGGCAAGAGCGTACCAGCCCATTCCTGCATCGTTGGAATGGTTGATGACTTCCATTTTAGTGGCAGCAGTTATTTTGCAGACCTAAAATGGCAGGAATTATCACACCGGATGGACGGACCGAAGCGTTGGAAGTGAACGCACAGCTTTACAGATAAGACATCTGATTAATGGGACTGTTGGATGAAGCCCAAAGGGGTATCCTGGAATCATCAAACAGCAGCAACTTTTGGAGCCCTGACGATGTCCACTGTGGATGAAACGCGTAGGCTGGATTGATTATTGTGATGTGATCTGGATATATGAAATGAAAGTTTTGAAATAAAACATACTATTTGGATATACATGAAAACTGCCTATGGACTTTCTTTGAATATGTTTACTATGAAGCAATAAATTTGGGAAGATCATTGATACAGGCGCTCCTCTTGGATTGAGGTTATATTTTGGAAAATAAATGGCCCAGTGGCGATGGGACTACTGAGAGTAGAGTGCGCTTTAACCAACAGTAATTAATAACCAGGATGACACACCAGTGTACACGCTTTTAAGTCCGCACCGCTTGTTGATTTGTTTGAGAGTTAAATGGTAATAGTCCTTTTTTGACATATTAACCATCCCGGTGGGTTTGCGACAAAGAATTAACGTCCATAGGGGTCTGGGGCCCAGAATGAGTGCTGCCAGAGACAGTCTCACCGGATATCCCACCACACACACATGACTAAGTATCACTTTTCAGAAAACTTTATATTTTGGACATGACCACTGAATATATAACATGTCCCCCTCTTGTTCACACCCCCTCCAACACATTCCATCTGTTGATCATTTAGCTTTAGTCTGGCGGGAATAACATGCCATGCTATCATGATCTTGTGCACCAGTTGCCTGTTCTGTACTCTTTATATTAGTGATGGAATGTTGGACCATAGTTATAACATGGAGATGAGCTTGGACCACTTTTCATGTAGGCCCATATAGTCTCTGGTTCAACCTTTTCCAAGATACCATAAATATTGGATGTAAGGCCCTTAAGACTAGTATGTGAAAAGCTTTTTCAATGGTATTAAGGGTCTAGTTGCTGCTGTTGTAGTAGGAATTAGCTTAAATTAACACAATTTACAATCACACAATAAAGGCTGATTCCCACTCATCCATTTTCAGCTTGGCAGGATGATGGACCTTTGCCGTTGTGGCTGAAGAAGTCAGGAGTTACAAAATTCTCAAAATAACATTTACAATTCTCCTTTTTGTTAAGTCAATAATGAGAGTTATATCAAGTTTTTAAATGATGTATTTGCAAACATTTTAGTAAATAATTCTCTATTGGTCATCAGCTTTGTTTATTATCAAATTAGTAAATCATTTACAGAATTGATAAGAAAATGTGTTAATTTAATATAAACAAATTCATTTAGCTTATTCTGTAAAGGGAAAAAAATCCCAATTCTAAGGACGGGATGGAAATAAGGTATTAATAAAACTCATCAAGAGTTCAAATTCAAAAGAGAGTTAGAGCAAACATTAAGCTCAGATATCAAATCTTTCAAAGTAGCCCCTCCCATAAAAAGAGGTTCCAAGAAACTCAATAGAGTTTTCATTAATCAAAGGCAAATCAGGAATGCTGCAGCAATAGCCAATCTGCAAAGCTAAAAGGAGCAGCAGGGTAGGATGGGTCAGGGAAAATGGTCGGCAAAGAAGAAGTCACAGTAGCTGCATCTACTCTTGGAACAGGTTTACTTAAACACAACTAAAACATAATGTTGCAGTCTATGTTGCATCTTTTCCTTCTCTCGTCCAATCATTATTCAGGGTTTTCCTGGAAACACGACTTCTCTGGCAGCGAAACAAAAACTTTTTCGACTGTAATCTTCAGGAGTGAAACTTTTTTATTTAATTTCAGTACACACGTGAGCTTTTACATTGATGATGTTATTTTCTCATGGATGAGACTACAGCCTTAACCTTCTAAATAATATACATTGTATGTAGCCCCTAATGGCTATGTAGAAAACAATGTGACTATAACAACCTGAGAATATTAGTCAATTGTTGAATAACCCATCAAAAGTAAAACAAGCATGTATACAAGAGGTCAGCTACAATCTTGCATATCATTTTCTGTGTTATTCTTCTTAATTTAATTAAAAATTACTTTTAACACTGACTTTATCTTCTTCCCACATGTGTGAAAATATTCTGCAGGATAATATGAAACATTAACTATGTGAACTTGATCATGTAAAAGGTCAAGCATTTAAGCATTAATGCCTTTTTTTTATAATTTCTAGTCAACTACTAAACAGTGCTATATTACCATTTTGAGGCCTGGTATGTCTACATATTGCTGCCTAGTGCATTAAGCATTATTTCTAAACATGAGTTATTTACTTAATCTACACATTAGGCAATACATTTATATATTTGCCAAGTTAAATTGTGTTTTGTTTTAAACTCCCTAATTCTCCCCTCTGATGGTTATCCTAACCATCATATTTTCACAGGTTAGGTATCAGAGCACACTCTCATCTCCAGATGAGTCTGTTCTTTTCCTTTTTAGCTTTTGAATTATTTTTATTTTCTGTATTCTTTATTAATGTTGTTATTCAATGCGATTTCCTCCTCAAATCTTTTATAATTTCCCTACTCTTTCTTCTGTTTATACAATATCTACAACCCTTAAATAAAGCTATAAGGAAAATTAAGCAAAGTCACACTGTTAATAATGGTGTGAGAATAGCTTTCAATATTCCTCCTCGTGCAGTAGTAAACTAATTTCGAATTGTTATAATTCCCTTTCCAAAACTTTCTGGAACACTGAGTGTTTTTAATGAAGAAAAATGTCGACCACGTAACACACCCTATGCAATGCTCCCTCCTAATTCTACCTGCCGGCCATGATGAGGGATAGGAAGCGTGAAGGGCGGTCAGGTGGCTAAGAATGTGATATTACTCCGGTTGGAGACCCCGTCCCTGTTTGAATCCGTGAGTAATTCAACAGAGCACCCGGTAGACAGAGGCCCAGATTCTCAGATAATTGTCTCTCAAACTAGTCACCGGGCAGTCAGAGGTCTTACCAGCATTTTGGCGTGGCATCTCTCGGGTGGAATGTGCTGCTCAAGGGCCTGAGACTGGTCAGGGAATGGACAGAAGTTGTGGCATCTTTGCATCGTGCAGCTGGACAAGCCTGTCGAAAAACAGATTGCAAAGCCACAGGAATTAGGAAAATGGAGGCATGTGCCCATAAAGACTCAGAAACTCATCCTGAGCTGCTGCATCGAAGACGGCACTTAATTAGGGAGACCACCAGCAGGGGCAGCAGGAGTTAACAGCTCAGTCACAGCCCTCAATTGCAGATTTTTTCACCCTGCCTCTGGGGATACTCGGCCCGGGGGCAAAGCTGTTGTCAATTACTGAGAAGGAACCAGCATCTGGGAGTATGAATTCTTGTGGCAGCATCCCTGGAACATCTGTTCATCGGAAGTTTCTCTGTTGTATTCCTCTAATAGCGGCAAAGATACACAGAGATGCTTGGCTAAGGTTTCAGATAGATTTTGGGAGCAAGAGCTCATGCAGGTCAGTGTGAGGTACTGTTACACTTGGCATCTTTTGGCGTGTGTCCCCTGAGTTTTTGCTTTCATACCTCCTGGTTTTTTACTCTGTTTTTGCTGGCATAGCTTTCTGCACACTTGTTGCACTGCTGATCAGTGGTAAAGTGCAGGTGCTCCTGTAGTAAATTGTGGTATGGATTGGTGTTTCCATGATTGGATATTTGATGTATGTGTCAGTCCCTAGTAAAGTACACTGCGTGGTCCAGGGCCTGTAGATCAAATGCTGTTGGTGGGCTGCATCGCTGGAATTTGGTACCCACCCAAACAGCCCGTGAAGGTACCTCAGACAGGCCATTGCAGAGTCTGCACGCAGTTTGTAACTGCCATGTCGACTTGGCCAGTGCAGACACTTGCCAATCCTTCCCTTTTCATACATGTCAGGCACCCCTAAGGTAAGCCTAAGGTACCCCTGTGGGCAGGGTGCATTGTATGTGAAAGGTAGGTCATGCCTGGTGTGTGTGGCATGTCCTGATAGTGAATTACAGCCAATTTCATTTTTCACTATTGCAAGGCTACCTGTTCCCCATAGGACAGAATGGGAAGTTTGTTTCTTAACATCCTATAAACATAACTGGCCCTGAGACTTAGGTAGGAAAATAAAGTTTAGTATGCCTGAACTCAGAATCTAAAGATGCATCTTTTAGTGAAGGTGAATTTTTATATTCTGTGATTGAAAAAAACACTTTTAGAAAGTAGGTATTTTCTTGCTCAGTCATCCCGTGTGTCTCTGCTGGGATGTGGATTGCCTGCCTGGGTTTTGGATGACAGAAGGCTGGGGGATCAGGAGTGGCTCTAGATAGTCTAGGTGGGTCAGGAAAGGGTTGAATAGACCTGGGCTGCAATGGGGGAAGGGGAGTAGATTTCCTTGCACCTCAAAGTGCCTGGTCTGCCTTTGACAATGCCGTCCCCACCTCCTGCCAGGAAATCATACCAGAGAAGGCTGAACTGGTTCTAGCTAGGCACAGACACTCTCTGCCCTGGAGATCAAAGGATTTTGGGATATAAATATTGGGGCCCAGACCCCTGAACATTAGAACTCTTTTGGATCAAAATGACTGCCAAGAAAAAGAGCTGGAGAAACTGTGAGGAGGGACTACCACTTTACTATGTGCTTTGCTGTGTTGGCCTGCAGTGGCTGCTTCTGTCTTGGGATGTGAAAGGACTGGACTGAACTTACTGCAATCTACTTTTTTGAGTTTATCCAAGGGCTTGAGGTAGAGCTTTCCCCCTGTTCAGGAAGTCGTAGGAACAGCAAAGACTTCAAGCTCTTCTGCCCTCAGCACTGGGGACTGTGTGTTTTGTGCTGCAACAGAAGAAAAGCAACTCGACGACGTCTACAACGCCGCTGCCGACTCCGTGTCCTGAAGGCACCACAGAGGGCACCTCCGCAATGCTGGACTGTGACCCTGGTCTAACCCACGATGCCTGCTGACACCGCCACTGAGCCGCTGCTCGCACCACGACCTGTGGGCACCACACACTGCACCACCTCGCTTCACAATGACGCCTTGGTACCCCCAATGCCGCTCCATGCCAAAATCGATGCAGCTGCTTGCAACGTGGTTCGAGGGCACAGCTCACAAGGATACACGACGCACCGCCCTCATCCGGCACTGCAGCCTTGGCCTACTGATGCTAGCCCCATCGACTCCAGCTCATCAGACAATGACAGCGCTTCAGCAACAACAACGCCGCTGCTTGCACCATGACCTGCCAGCACCGTGATGAGCATGGCCTTCATCTCGCACTGCAACCCTGGTCTCACTGACGACGCCATCTCATGCCGCCACCGGGGACTGCATGCCACACCACTGCACTTCGCACCACAGCACACGACGCCTGCCGACGCCAGCTCTCCTGACTCCATCTGAGAGGAGATCAACCTGCAACTCGTGTTACTTCGAGGGCCTCAAAGATTCCTGCACCGACCTACGGTACCGTCGCCTGCGGACGCCGTGTTTTCGAAAGCTCAACGAGAAGTTATCACCACCCTGAATTTCTAAAAGGTACTGTTTGCGGGTCTTCCCAACACCGTAGCTGGTCTGCGACGCTGCGGTCAGCCAGAGCTGTTTGGATTTGTTGGTTCACAACGCCGTGATAGCCCCTGACAGAGCTATCGACATCAAGGAACTATTTTTAAAGCATATTTTGATAAGTGACGATTTTGAAGTACTGTATTGTGGATTTGTATTGCTTTTGGTCTTGTCTTAAGTATGTAAAATATTGGATATTTTTCTAAACTGGTGTGGTGTCCTTTTGTAGTGCTTACACTGTATTACTGTTGTTTATGTGCAAATGACTGTTGGTTATGTGCAAATGCTTTACACACTGCCTCTAAGATAGGTCTGACTGCTCATGCCAAGCTACCAAGGGGTTGAGCAGGGTTTATTTTAGGAGTGTAACTCCCATATCCTGACGAGGAAGAAGGGTTCCTATTTGGACAAAGGTGCAAACCCTTGCCAACTAGAGACCCCCATTTCTAACATTGGGTGTCAGCAGTGAGGATAGGACTTACATTTGCACTCGACTTACAGTGATTGGTGTGCACTACTACCATATCGCAGACCATTACTTATCACATACTTTTGTTTTTGGCCTATATTTGACCTTGCCAGCTTGAACTTGCTCGTTCAACATGCTGGAATCAAGAGCATCATCTGTGGCATCCAGGGAAATTGACTTTGAGGAGAATAGGTTGGAATCCTACAACGTAAAGCGTTGAAAGTGATTTGCAAAAACCTAAAAGTCCAAGTCAGAGGCCTCACTAGGAAGGAGGAGCTACAAAAGGCGCTCAGGGCCTGGGTAGCAGACAGACGTACCAGCGAGCAGTCGGGTGTTCTCAGTGGAGAGGAGCAGGAGCCTATTCCTAGGGTGGACGTGCTTTTGTGAGGGGGGATAGCCCCAGGCCAGGTAGCAGTGGGTTGTCCCCAGACGAGCTGGAGGACAGAAGGGAAGCCTGGTGGTACAAGATAGAGCTGGAGAGGCTCAAGATGGAGTCACAGAGGATGGTATTAGACCATGAGTGTGGGCTCAAGGAGCTGGAATTGAAAAGCAAATCCAGCATGGATGGTGGCAGCAACTCTTCAGTACAAGCAGATAGGATTGTAAAAATTTCCCAAGAATGTAGGTAAAGAGTACCAGAAGGGGGATGACATCCAAAGGAGGTTTCAAGGGTATGAGGCGTCTATTCATATGAATGGGGTCCCTGAAAGGAACTGGGGGGCAGGGTTGTGGCTTCTCTTTCTGGAAGAATCTATGGATACCCTGATAGCTTTGGGTAAGGGGCAGAACATCACCTATGCTGACATGAAGGCCACCTTCCTCACCAGGCATGGACTCACTCCTGGGAACTTCAGGGATCAGGTAAGGTCTGAAGCCAACACTTTTTTGGAGTGTGTAGATTTGTTCTGCAGGTCCTTGGATGGCTGGGTAAAGGGTGGTAATGTGACAGATTATCAGGGGCTCTACAATTTGATTGCATGGGAGCACTTGTCTAGTCTATGTTTTGCAGATCTGCACCAGCACTTAGTTGATAGTAAGCTGACTGACCCCAGGAAGCTTGCTATGGAGGCGGACCGCTGGGTGAGTACCAGGGTCCACAAGAAAGCATTTGGGGGAGACTCAGCCAAAGGTGGGCAGGGTTCCCAGCAGAAAAGTAGGGGGGGACAAGGGTAAAGCACCAGAGTTCTCTAAAGGGCCCTAAACTAACACCCAGTGTAAAGGTTCCCATCCCCCCCGAAGATAAGAAACAAGGGGTCTCATCAGGAAAGCCTGCCGAGACCGGCCCACACAAGTGTTTTGTATGTGACCAGGAGGGGCACATGAAGAGGGACCCCAGGTGCTCCAAGGGGGCTCAGCCATCCACAGGTGGGCAGTCCAAAGTGTTGACTAGTGCAGTGCTTGGGGAGGAGAAGGAGTAACCACAGGAGGGTGGGGGCCCTCTAGAAATGACCCTCATCTCACTAGGGGACAGTGAGATGGTCCCAGGAAACCAGGTGCCCCCTAACACAAAGAAATACAGCACCTGGGTGACCATCAATGGGAATAGGGTAGAGGCTCTCAGATATACTAGAGCCAGTGTGATCCTCACCTGGTCTCTGAGAAGCAGGTAGTCCCAGGGGCATTCCACCACGTAATTGCAGTAGACAATTCAGAGCACCAGTGACTGGTGGCGCAGGTTCTCTTTGTGTGGGGGGTCTAAGGTCCCTTGAGGGTGGTTGTGAGCCCTTCCATGCCTGTAGATTGTCTGCTAGGTAATGACCTAGAGCAGTCCTTGTGGAAGGATGTTGAGCTCAGGTCTCACTTAGAGATGCTTGGGTTGCCGGAGTGGGCATATGTGTCCACTCGGTCAATGTCGGCCATAGAGGGTGGTCAAGAGGACTTGGAGCCTGAAATAGTGGCCTAAGTCCCTGCCAAGAGAAAGGGCAAGGGGCGCTGGAAACCAGCCCTGAAGTTCCCTTAGACAGGGAGGAGGCGGACCTTGAGGGGGACGCCCCGGTGCCTACAGGGGAGCAGATAGCTGAACTAGGGGACATCGTTGAGCTGACCCATTGGCAGCAAGAACACGGTCCCGCCAGGGAGGAATTCTGCAAGGAGCAGAAATAGTGTTCTTCTCTAGAGGGTCTGTGGCAGCAGGCTGCAGACCAGGCCGCTGGTGATCAGTCCGATCACACTGGATCTACTGGGAGAATGATCTCCTGTATAGTGAGCCTAAGGTCCCTAAGCCTGGGTCAGCCCATGTGCTGGTGGTGGTACACCAGCGTTTCAGGATCTTCCTACTGGGTCGGGCTCATGACGTACCTTTGGCAGGACATGTTCGACAGGAAAAGACCTTTGATAGGCTTGTCACCCACTTCTTCTGACGCCAAATGCAAAGGCAGTCAGATGAATATTGTCGATCTTGCCAAACTTGCCAGACAAGTGGTAAGAGTGGAAAGAAGGTGAAAGCTCCTCTTCAACCGTTTCTAGAAGTTAGAACACCATTTGAAAGGGTAGGGATGGACATTGTGGGCCACTGGATCGCACGACCGCCAAGGGCAACAGGTACATCCTGGCCTTGGTGGACCATGCCACCCTGTAACCGTAGACAATCCCTCTCAGGACAACGACGGCACCAGTGGTGGGCCGGGCGTTAATGGATATCTTTTCTTTTCCCGAGTGGGGTTCCCCAGGGAGGTGGTTTCTGACAGGGTGACCAACTTCATATCTAAGTATATATCATCCCTTTGGAAGGAGTGTGGTGTAACTTACAAGTTCACCACTCCTTACCACTCACAAGGTAACAGCCTGGTAGAGAGATTCAACCAGACATTGAAGAGCATGATTAAGGGTGTAACAGAGCCCATGAGGCGTAAGTGGGATGTCCTCTTGCCGTGCCTTCTCTTTGCATACAGGGAGGTGCCACAGAAGTCTTTTGGGTTCAGTCCCTTTGAGCTTCTGTATGGTCACCCTGTGAGAGGACCTCTGAGTTTGGTGAAGGAAGGCAGGGAGGCAGCTCCCAGGAAAACTCCCCAGGATGTGTTTAGTTACATGATGGCCTTCCGAAACCAAACTGCCCGCTTCAGGAAACTCCGCAAACCGTGCGAGCAGAGCTGAGGTCACTGCCCAGGGTTAATTACATCACTCAAGAGACTTATCTGTGGAGCCTTTCCTTTAGTTCAAGTCTGTTTCATTAGTCCTTGGCATCAGCGGTGGCCATGTCGTCACACGGGGGTATGGAGGGGGGCGTTCCACAGTCTTAATGAATTCCACAGCTGAAGATGATATCTGGTAGTCATCTGCGTAAGATGTTAACGAGAAGCCATAGCCTCTAATTAGTAACGCCAGTTCAGTGACATACACATTAAACAACAGTGGGCTCAGCGACCAGACCTTGGTGGGTGCCCCCACAGCCACCACATGAAGATGGAAGCTGTAGCACTCTGGGCCTTGTGGAAGGGAGCCGGCGCCACAGCTTCAGCAGTGTCCGCGCTGCAATAAGTGGGCAGCTGCTTGTCGTCCGCCCCACCTCCAATTTGAGGCAGCGTTTTCACAGTGTCTTCAATTAGCGTAGTTTCAGCCTCAAAGGGCTGGCAGCGTGGCTTGTCTGACCAGCGCACCCGGCGTGGTCCAGCAGGCTCCGGGGCGGCAGTCACTCCCCGATCCGCAGGCTCGCTGTCACGCCCTTGGACCCCTATATTTAGAAATGATTGTGCCTCTGGTCTGTGGGTCAGTGCAATCCGAAGGCATCTCCATCTCCCAGCCCTTCCGCCTCACTCACCGTGTCGGCTCCTTCCTCTCCGCACTGCAACGAGCCTTGGGCGTGGACCGGCATGTTGGGTGATAGGGCTGTTCACTCCCTGCGGCTTGTTCCATCGCCCGCTCGGGCTCCTGTGGCCAGATTCCTGACATAATTACAGGAAAAGGTTTGTGGAGTGTCTGGTTCCTGATCAGGGCCTGAGAAGGCTCATTAGTGCCAGATGCTTGTCGGATTGGAGTCCCGGCCGGCAGAGCTGCACTAAAGTGCAGCCATCTTTCAGTGGGTTTCTCTAGTGCACCACCTATGTGTTATGAAAAGTTACACCAGAGGCAATAGGCCTGACTTATATATTATGATAAGCACATGTTAAAGCCAATTGGCAATAGGCCTAAATGGCAGATTGTTATTATATACTTTGAAAGCCTGTGGACAGGTATTTTGTTACATTGAATCTCACTGGTTATTTTAGCAGGCAATGATGTTGGTGTCTTTTTGACACAGCCTGGAGGTAAAAGATGTGCACCATGATAATGCTTGCTCTTAGGAAGCCTGAAAGGTTTGATATTGTTTTCTTGTAATACACACGGATCAATAATAAATAAATGCATACATATAAATATATATAGAGAGGATTGAGTTAGTCACCTTCTGCCATTGGTCTGTATAAGAGACATTCACACTTAGCCTTCATCCATCAGAGCATACAGAATGAGGCGATGAGTCAGCCACTTCAGCCATAGACTTTTATGGGTGACGACATTGTGACTGATCATATGTCCACACCTGTCTGAACATGAGTGAGCACCAGTAACATGATGACCATAGGAAAGTCCATTAGTTTTCCATTTTCTCTTTTCATACGACTCTAATATTTCTTTCCTTCTTTTTAAATGTAATTATTATTATTAGAGCTTACTCTGACTCCCTAGACAGTGCTACCAGCCTCCTGCTTGCTACTCATTTTATCTGTAAATTGCTGCATCACATGCAGTTGCTGCGTTTAACACAGGAAGTAATAGGTAGCTTCCAAAAGTGGTGACCTTTAAACCAGTGATGCATTACGTACAATGACATTGCTAAATGGGCGCCCGCTACTATGTTTAATCATATATTTTATTCAAAGTATATCGTTTAGGTGCTATGTTTTCTTTTTCCTACTTTTATTCCTCTAAAGTGTCTTCCATGTGCTTCATCAGCTTTTGTGTCTGCATTTTTCTGGATAGATATAAGTATGAATGTAAGAATAAGTCAGTGGGTGGATGAATGAATAAATGTACGAGTGCAAGGATGAGGTTGGAGTGAATCTATGATGACGTAGTGAATGCCTAAACTCACTAATGACTGCATAGGCACTTTCATGTCTAAAACAGACCTTTTGGCATTGCCAATTCTTGTATCTGATATTATTTTCATCTAGCAAGTCATTGCGTAGATAGCACCCCAATTAATGAACATTGTACCTAATTCAACATGTGCATGAGTTATTAAGCTTATTTTTGATAGAAATTAGGTTACACACAGGGAATGTTATTTTCTTAGTGCGAACAGTTGATAAGGGCATTTATAGTTAATAATAAAGCATAAACTGCCTGAAGTTCAAAGTCTGCTATAAAGAGTCAGATCCGCCATTTTGTAAAATCCAAAGCCTGTTGGTAGGCAGATTTGTTCTAAAGTGGATACTGATTTAATCGGGTCATGTGCTTTAAAATAAGAATCTCCATGCCTCGTCCGAATACCGTTCTGGTCAGCTTACGGTGTATCTTCCAATGAGCTCCATATTTAAATCAGCAAAAGAAAAATGTAAATCTCTTTGTCACTAAGATTTATTTCGGATTGAAACACGAGCACTCTCTTCTATCCATCTCAATACACACAGCCCATGTAAACAGCTATCAATGTTTTAGTTGCCTGATTAAATCTGAAGTAGGCTCTACGTCATTGTGTATCCGTGTGAATTTATATGCATTGCTAAATTGACAGCGATATTTCCCTGTTGCATCCTTTGTGCATTTTTCTATTTTGAAATCTGGTGTTTACGAATCTAACTTATTGGTTCGACACTTTTTTATATGATTCCTGAACAGTTAGTGTGTTGTAATCCGTTGTCATGCACATAAAGATCGTTTGCCAATGATTGTGGGGCAAAATTGCTTTTTGTGATTTAGTTATATTTTACTGGAGTGCAAGATTATGTCTTTATTCTCTTTGGTATGTATTATTTAGCAATATCAGAAACTCTAAATTACATTTTTGATTGAACTTTATAAACAGCTGAAGTATCTGGCGGTAGTGCTGATCTGTGTGTAAAGGAAGCCCTACTGTTGCATCTGAGAATCCGCAAATGGTAAACTAGAATACATAATGGCTTGCTGACAATCTCTTCTTGTCAGCTAGCAGTTTCAAATAGACAAAAAAGTAATATATGAGTGTTTGCTACTCTCTATAATCAATGAGGAGAAGTGCTATCAATCGATATCTCCAATTAACTTAGGGTTGGACCTACCATATGCAAAATATGTGTCTGCAAGAAAAGCAGCAAAGAAGGGTTGTCTCCCCTGTGTAGTTTTCTGCACTCTACTCAATGATGACTTTACATGTTGGCCATACTTTAAACTTGGAATCTGTATCACCTGGCTCTTGATTCCCAAATACTCTTGTCATAATTAAACGTAGCGTGTTCCTGCTGTGATTTGAGAGCAATAAAGTGTATGTGCATAATATTGGCTTCCGGGCCTTGCCATAAAATCAGCTGGTGAATGCTCCTCCAGATCTAGTGCCTCATTCTGAAATTAGAGGACTGTCAACTATCGATCAGCCCCAAATCAGGCTCAAAAACTATTTACCCTAAACGTGCTCCATAGCTAGGCCCCCAGAGGTATTGCTGGGAAACGGAAATGACATTCAAAGAAAATGACAAACGTCATGCAACATAAGAGTAACCCCTAACTCATTCTCATTCTGAAGCCAAGACTCTGGTGTCTCCAGGGCTTCCCCATTTTGCTCTTATTTCCAAGGAACAGCTGTCTTCTCTTGTTTTTCAGTCTAAGATAGAATCGCTGTCCCTCTAGTATCAGGAAGCCTCTAGTCTCTTCTATGGTTCAACTCATTCTTTTTCAGGTTCTTCAACCAAAGCAACATTCCACGCCTATTAATGTTGATTGTTAGGAATACAGGATTGAGTAAAGAGAAATGATTCTTTCTTTAAACTTGATGGTCCCTTTAAAACTCGTACTCAGAAGCAATTTGAACTGTTTTTTTTTCATTTAGTAAGTTTACCTGACAAATGAGTATTAATTATATATTTGAACCACGCACAATATCTGAAGTTGGTATTTTGCCGACTAGACAATAACCTCTATGAAGATTTATATCGCTTTGTGTTTTGAAGGAGCAATATACTTTGTGAAAGTAATGAAATATAAGGATACTTTTAGGTATCATACAAAAACAGACAGCGACCTAAAGGAATATTTAGCATCAGCTGACGAGATTGCAAATCATTTAAAATAATTTGGTGTATAAATAATGCACTTTTAGAAAAAAAGTATTATTCTTTATTATAAAGCTATTGAAATTTACTATCACGTTTCACTACGTTTAATAATCTAGATTTCACTTTCTAAGATTCGTCTGGTATGTTCACGTGTACTGCTGGATGGAACACCTACCTCCTTGACATTTAATGGCATCAAATACTATTAAACCACTACAGTATAGCACAGACAGGATATGAGTTCAAGACCTTCCATTTCACAGCGAGGTAAATATATCCCTCTCTGCGGAAACAGCAATGCAGTAATCATTAGTCCTTTAGCGTTCTGTGATATACCTTCGCCTCCTGTTCTTTCAAAATGAGAAATAGCCTCTTGTTTCATGTTTCATATCGACAGGGAGCTGAAAACCGAATTGTTCTAGTTGAAAGAATATTGGAAAGAGGAAAACACTAGTGTGCAGTGGAATTCCAAAGGCAGCTTGGCTTTGTGCGTGAGACTCCATCCCTCTCCCCGTAAATAAAAAAAATCTATCTATCTATCTATCTATCTATCTATCTATCTATCTATCTATCTATCTATCTATCTATCTATCTATCTATCTATCTATCTATCTATCTATCTATCTATCTATCTATCTATCTATCTATCTATCTATCTATCTATCTATATATCTATCTATATATCTATCTATCTATCTATCTATCTATTTATCTATCAAGTTTCGTTATTATTTAGACAGTCATGTCTATCAAAGTGACAGCAACAAAAACAAGTATTGGCATAACCAATAGGTCTCGCTTTTGGGACCTTCTAAGTATTTAGTTATGCAGCAAAATATTCTTGGTGCAACAACAACTGTTGAATGGCTAAACACTTAAAAAGGTCCCAAAGGCGAGACCTATTGGCTATGCTAATGCTTGTTGCACTAAGTCACTTGGGGTGTCAAACAGCGTCTCGCTGGAAAGCCGCCGATACCTGCTGGGTAGGGCCCAGTGCTTCAAAATGGGCCGGTACGGTATTTCCATTTAATGCACCCAGTACTTAAAAACCTGACAAGAGAATGGAGGGCGTGAAAATGAAAGAGAGCCGGCTGGAATGGGAAGGGGTGAAATTGTTCAGAGTCAGACAGGGAGGACAGAGTGAGATCTGGGCACCGAACATATGGCAGAAACAGGAGAGTGATTGAAGCAGAGAACAAACAGTACGGGGGTAGGGGGGTGGCACTGGTAGTTATTGAGACAAAGAAAAGGGAGACGGGCTCAGGCCTAAGAGAGAGAGGGTGGAGCGAGGTTCGGGAGGTGAAGGTGGTGGGGCTGAAAGTGAGTGCAAGAACTCTAGGAACAGAATGGAGAGGGAGAGGAATATATAAAGAAGAAAAAAACACAGCGAAAATAAGAGAACCAAGATCAGGAAGAAGAAGAGGGGCGGGGAGATCAGGGTTAAGGGAGAAAGGTGTTTTGAAGTGGGGATTACGGTGGTACATGGGAAACGGAATCAAAAAGAGAGAAAGAGAAACAGAAGAGGAGTAGAGTGGTGCGCACGCTGGTCCCACGTTCGTTGAGTCATTACTTTATCATTTGCATTCTAGTACTTGTAGTTATGATGTTTTCATTATCCGCTTCTCGAGTAACAACAGCAAGGCAAATGTGAGCCATAAATAAAAATTCAATTAGATACAAAAGTGCATGTTCCCGAATGCAAGCAAACAAAATTACTGATTCCAATTAAGTGTAGCGCTTGACTCATGAAATGAAATGAAATGAAATGAAAAAGGGATTTGTAAAGCGCGGCTGATGCCCGAGGGCGTCCAAGCGCTGATTGGTAGACGTAGTACTCTGAGGGAAGTGGGGTAGTTAGTTTCCAAAGAGGAAGGTTTTTAGCTCTTTGCGGAAAGACAAGAGGATCCGGTTGGCTCTTAATGAGGGGGGATTGGAGTTCCAGAGTTTGGCGGCATTGAGCGTGAAAGACCTGCCTCCTGCCCTAGATCTTTTTATTCGGGGAAGTGCGGCAAGGCATGCATTAGTTGAACGAAGCTGTTTGCCGGGGCAGTAGGGAGTAAGAAGAGAATGGTTGATCTCAGGGCCAGCTCTATGAAAGGCTTGGTGGGAAATACAGAGGGCCTTAAATTTTATTCTTTCCCTGACAGGGAGCCAGTGGAGTGATCGGATCCCTGCTTTGGCCGATTCTCTGCGAGGTATTTGGAGTAGGGTACGAGCTGCGCAGTTCTGGGTCCGCTGAAGCTTTTGTAATACATATTCAGGGGCTCCCAAGTAGAGGGCGTTGTTAAAGTCAAGCCGGGACTGAATGAGGCCCTGGATGACGATTTGTTTAGCTTCAAAGGGCAGGATCGGTAGGATTTTTTTTAGCATCCGAATAAGCCTGAAGCAGATTGCTGATGTTTTTGTTGCCTGAGTATTGAGGGTAAGAGATTTATCGAGCCAGACCCCTAGGCTTTTGATGTCCTCCTTCGGGGATGGGGGTAGGCCTAAACTGGAGGGCCATAGTTGGTCGATGGTGGTAAGAGAGGGAGGACCGAGAAGCATGATCTCGGTCTTTTCGCCATTTAGTTTTAAAGAGGATGCTGTCATCCATCTTCTTACCTCTTCCATACAGGCGGATAGATTGACTTGCGGGTGCCCGCTGTTCTTCTGTGCCAGGGAGACCACGAGCTGAGTGTCGTCCGCATACAAGATGATCTTAATGCCATATTTACGGACGACCTCAGCCAGCGGTCTCATGTACACATTGAACAGCGTAGAGCTTAAAGAGGAGCCCTGCGGTACCCCGCATCTCAGCGGTCTACTGGTGGAACAGGAGTCGCCGTCGAATACCTGGAAAGTCCTTCGGCTCAAGAAAGATCCTAACCAGGCAAGAACATCTCCGGAGACTTCCAGACCGAACAGTCGTTGTAGGAGAGTTTGGTGGCACACCGTGTCAAACGCGGCACTAAGATCGAGGAGGACCACTGCCACTGATCCCCCTCGATCCAGGATCCTCCTGGATTCCTCCATTACGGCCAGGAGAGCCGTTTCCGTGCCATGTTTTGGGCGGAATCCTGTCTGGGTGGCATCCAGTAAAAGATTTTCTTCAAGGAATTTTGTAAGGTGGAGGTTGACATATTTCTCCAGAATCTTACTTGCCCAGGGTAACAAGGAGATGGGACGGTAATTGTTAGGGTCGTTGGGGTTAAGGTTGGGCTTTTTCAATAATGCTTTCACCATCGCCTGTTTCCAAATGGGGGGTACAACTCCCTTTTGCATGGAGCTATTCAATAGCTCCAAGAGAGTAGGGAGAATGATTTGACTAGCCATGGTCATCGTGCGGGGGGGTGCTGGGTCAGAAGGGGAACCTGATTTTATCTGTTGCGTGAAGGATTGAAGTGATTCTAAGTCTAATGGTTGGAGGTTGCTCATGATTGCTCGGCAGGGAATTTCTGTAACGGTTGAAGACTTGAATTCACTGATAGTGGGCTCGGGGGCAGAAGTCATGAAGGATGAGTATATTTTATTGATTTTTTGATAAAAGAAATCGGCTAAGTCGATGCAGTGAGACATGGGGTTATCGACTGGGACTGCCGGGGGGGAGAGTTTTGACAGGCTTTTGACAATTTGGTACATTTCTCTAGGCTTGGAGCTCGCAGACATGATTTTCTCTTTATAATAGATGGATTGGGCTGTAGTGATTCCAAGTTTATATGCCCTTATGGCTTCCCTATATCTGCTTTTATCAGTGGTGGTATATTCCAGGCGCCATTTCCTTTCAAGCCTTCTGCACTGACGTTTTTGTTCCCTAAACTCTTCCAAGTACCAAGGAGCGGTCTCTCGTGATCTTTTTAATACAGTTTTCCTGCAGGGGAGAGTAGAGTCTAGAGAATCCTCGATCCATTTGTGGAATTTCCCACTGTCGAGAAGGGGGTCCTGGGAGAGTGAGGGTTTCGTGGCAGTCAGTAGGTCCCCCCACTGCTCTAGAGGGAGTTTTGACCAGTTTCTCATTTTTCGTGGGATGGGGGTACAGAAAGTGGTTTTGTAGGTGGACCAAGTGAGGGGAATAAGAAAGTGGTCAGTCCAGGGAAGGTGCGTGATGGTGCCAACCGATAGGTTGGGGCAGTTGCTAAAGACCGGGTCGAGCAGATGACCTTTGTTGTGAGTAGGGGACCGGATTAGTTGCTCCAGTTGAATGGCGGCCATGCTGGAGACTAGCTCATTAGTGGTACTGTCATTGCAGTTATCGAAGTGTATGTTAAAATCGCCAAGTACCGTAAAGTTGGAAGAGGTCATGGCAGATTCGGCCGCTTGCGAAGGTAGTGAGGAGTGAAAATGGTTCAAAGGTCCTGGGGGGCGATACACGAGTATCCCTGTTAGGCTGTCATTGGGGGTAAATTTGAGGCAGAAGGACATGCTTTCACAATCTGGGATGGGGTCCGGAGTACAGTGACACTGATCCTCCTTTGCCCCTAGTGCGGTCTCTGCGAGTGATCTGGTAACCAGGGGGGAGTGCTTGAATTACGTCTGGATCGCCTTCTGGGGTTAAAAGTCATGAACGCATCACCCCATTGGCACACCCGAAACACATGCACACAAAAAAAGTGGCAGCTATAAAAGAGCGAAAGCAGTGAATTTTGCCCTTATCAGTCCTGCAGCAATTTCTATCTGAGGTGGCATAGCTCACATATCGCATAATGCACCAGAGTAAGAGTTTAGCGAGACTGTCCAATGAATGCTCAGACCCGTGAGCACTGCCAGAACCAACCAGCTCCAATTGTCCATTCTGCTTACAGTTAAAGTCACAGGCCGCTAATGTTAAAGACTATCAGTAAACCTAAATTTAAATCCATTGTCTGTTATCTCTCTTTTGACAAACGTGTTTATAATGTAAGTACTTCCGGGTCACGTGGCATTGGCTGAATACAATTTTGGGAGTTGAGTGGGAGGGAATACTGGTAATGTGTAAAGCAGCCTAGGATTGGAGTACTGTCAGCACCTCAACCGATCCTAGTGCGTATTAGCTACTCAGCATAAACACTGGCCACCTAAGTGTCCTACGATAGTGACTGGGTGCAACGAGGTTCGGATTCAGAATCGTTTGCACTTTACTGGTGGATGACGTAAGGTGAAGCACTCACTGACAAAGCAGTAATATTTGAGCCGAAGGTGAATAGCTAGCATAAGTAGGCTGTGCAATTTCATTCTCAATGGGTAATGCTAAGTGGGTACGGTGGTGTTAGCAGCGTGGCAATGCGCAGAGGGGGGGCAGTTAGAGTTCTGTGGCGGCCCTCAACATTTAGGGAGCTTAGTAGTAAGCCCGGGAGTTGTGGATTTATGTGGAGTCAACAGGAGGACCACCTTAAAATTTTCACAGCCATTTGGATTTTAGGAAGAATAGAGAGGAGAAATTCATAAAAGCAGCTAGCACTAGGTGTCAGAATTGGAGTTGTTCTTACTAAAGAGTACAGTGCAGCAATAAAACAGATTGTCTTCTCGTTCCAATAATGTTCACAGCTTATTGTTTCCCTAATTATGTTTTAAAGCAAAAATTCTTTTATTTTTGAAAATTGCCATCTGCAATAGCAACATTTGAAAATTATACTCTGGATAATCAGACAGTTATGCAGAGCCATGGTAACACCAGCGTGTGCGCTTGAGATGTTCTAGCTAGTTATTGGAATTTCATCAGCTTCATAAAATAAACTTCTTACCTATCTATGTCTGTTGTGGGTTGCCCAACAAATCTTATTGATTGCCAGTCCCATTTGGGACTGGCAATCCATAGAATTCTTCCATACAATCAATTTGAACCCAAACTATTTCCATAGCCCGTGAAATAAACAAGAAATCTGCCATGTATCTGGTGATTGTGGCCCAAATTAAACTTGCTGCTGCATTGAAAGCAGGTAAGTGAATGAAAGTTTTCGCTAATGGCTTCACTGAGATGACGGATGTAGAGACGTGAGAATGTGCAGGAATCGCAACACAAAGTAGGTAGGAATGAACCCTTGTGGAAAAAAAAAATAGAACAGCCTCAGGTTTACAAAGTGGGAGGGTTTTGAGGAGTGCGGCCGAGAGCACACAAAGCGTTTCCCTTGCGGGAGTGAGCAAGGGGCGCCATGTGTTTGCAAGTTAATTACAAACATATGGTGTCAAGCTCACTCCTGCAAGGGAATCTTCAAACATTCACGCGTTGCCATTAAAGGCAATGCAATGCGTGCACGTTTTTGGTACAAAAAACCGAAGCGATTGCTAAAGGACTTTTTCGCTGCGTAGGCGAGACCTATACAAATAATGTGAGGATAAGAAAAATGTAGTAAGAAAAAACTGGAGAGGTCATAAAACTAACGCGATCAATTTGAGTTGTTAACCCCTTCACTGCGGGGTGTTTCCCCCCCGCTGTGCGAGGGGGCCACGCGTGGCGCCATTGTGCTTGTGACGAGCTCAGCTCGTCATGAGGCACAGTGGAGCTGCACTCATGATGAGCTGAGTTCATCACAGCCACACCCGTTTTTGGAACGTTCAGCACAGCGGGGAAATTATCCCCGCGTGCGAACGTTCCAACGGCCGTGACAAGCTCAGCTCGTCATGAGTGCAGCTCCACTGTGCCTCATGACGAGCTGAGCTCGTCACAAGCACTCAAGGGGTTAAGACATCTGTGGTGCATAATAAAGTTCTGTAAATGGGTGGCTAACAAGATATCTAAACATTTAGCAGTAATAGTATGTCAGAATGCTAAAATCAGACAGACTAAATCATATGTATTGTGCATAATACAAATTCCAAATACTGTACCTGAAGACCTGGTGCTGATTCTTGTGTGGCTGCTATTCTGTTAAGCATCTAGACGTAAGCTAAATGGCATTCCAACCCAATTCGTAAAGTGCCATGTGCTATTATTAACCCAATAATTGTAGACAATGGGGCTGAAAATATTCTATGTCTACATCACGATATGAACAGTAAGATCCAAGAGAGAAGGGGGACTCTACGTTCGCGAAGAATGGACAAAAGTGGGCAATAATTCAAGGTACGGACAGTTGGTGTAAAGCTGCTAAAACCAGACATAATACTGCTTTATTGCTATAGGTATTATTTAAAGACCAAAGTTGATCAACGGCTAGGAGTTTGTCCTTCAAATGCTAAGACATACAAGTGCCATGTGCTACAAAGTGCTGGATAATCACAGTAGTAGTCCTATAAAAATGCTGTTACCTACATAATGCACCAGGCAGTGAAAAACTAAAAGGTAGGATAGGCGACGATCAGTGCGAGATTAGCAAGCAATGGTGGAAACACACCGATTATAATTGCATCATATTTACGGAGTTCGCCTAGCAGCCTGCCCATACTGTGTTCTTATTGGCGAACAGATTTGAGACTTACATGCTCTGAGCACATTATGACAGAATTCATGCTTCAAGCTCACTCCAGGATCATAGACCCCCTGACTCTGAGGAGATTGGGTGTGAGACTGAGGGCCATATGTATCAAGGTAAGAATTTGCAATTCTGAATTAGCGATTTTTACCGAATCGCAGATTCAGAATCGCAAATTGGTATGTATGAAACAAATCGTAAATAAATAGCGATTCGGTAAAAATCGCTATTTATCTGCGAGAACCCGAAAAGCGATTTCTTAAACCCAAAAATTCGCAAATTGGCGATTTCTTAATGGAAAAAATCGCAAATGTGCAAATTTCGCAAATCAGCCAATCGGAAACTCTGGTGCAGCTTGATGACATCACTACCAGGAAGTGACTGCCTACCCATGCTGCACCAGAGTTGCTAAGTGAGAGTCACAGTGAGGGAGAGAGGGTGAGTGAACAGTGCTACTGAATCACCATGGCTGAAAGTGGAAACATGTCCATGCCTGAAACACAGCAGCAGCAGCAACAGGAGGGAGAATGTGCCAGAAAAAGATAATTACAATTCTCAGAGGCTGAACTGGAGACATTGATCCAGGAGATGGTGTCAAATCATGATTTACTGTTTGCCAAGAATTCCCTGAAGGTGCCAGAGACCCGGAAAAGGCGCATTTGGGCTGACATACAGGGAAAAGTGAACGCGCTGGGAGTGACACACCGGAGTGTGGATGTACTACGAAAGCGCTCGTATGACCTGCGCCAGCGCTCCGAAGAGAAGCTAGCTGCCAGGCTGGAGCAGTCACGGCACACCGGTGGAGGGACCTCAACTGTGCCGGACTCCACACCCCTGGAGGAACTTGTGGAGGGTACCCTGCTACCAGAAAGCGTGACGGGCGTGGCTGACCTAGACAGCTCAGATCAACCAGCATCTAGACCAGGTAAGAAGCATGCCATCACACCCCTAACACCCCCCAGACACCCCCCAGCAGCGACCTAGGGTCAGGGTAAACAAATTTCAGGCCAGAGCAGGTACACAGGCAGACACAGCAATGCATCTTGGAAGATGTAGTCACATTAAATTCAAAGTTGTGTTTATCTGCCACGCTAGTCAAATATTGCATGTGCAGGTCAGGAAAGGGAAATAAAAAAGTAATGTAATCCCAAACTGTGAAATATTTTATTTTCACATTGCAAATGAGTACAGTTAATAAATGTGTGCTGTTCTGTCCACAGCACCAACTACGACACAGCATACAGGCAGTGGAACAGTGACCGAACGTCCAGACCCTGGTGACGCAGGGCAGGTGCAAGAAACAGATGGGGAGGACAGCCCTTTCAATCCTTGCAAAAAACAGAGGAGAAACATAGTTAGACCACTACCACCAATGGAGTACGAGGCAGAGGACAGCAATGGAAATTTGCACTCTGAAGACACACAGCCACAGCAAGGGTCCCGTTCACAAGACAGCCAAGTCACACAAGGCACAGCCAGGCGCAGACATCGCACGTCCAGCAGTTTTGGAGATCAGGGTGATGGATCGGTGTTTGCCGGCCTGGAATTGAATATGTTGCAGGTGCTGCGCCTGCAAGCGAAAAACATTAAGGTATTACAACGAGAGGTGAGGGCAGGGCTCAGGGGAATACAAGGTGAACTGAGGGGTGCCATGCATGCGCTTTGTGGTGAGCTGCGCGCAGAACGTGCTGCTAGGCGCCGAGAGTTGGAGCGCATGGACCGATATACACGGGCCATCAACCGCTTGGCCTCTGCCACTAACATCCAGACCAGGCGCAGCATTGTAATGCAGCGGGAGTTTGCCCATGGCATCCAGGACATCGCTACAGCAGTTGTGCAGACAACATCTGCTCTTGACGAGCTGCGGGCACTCCGTACTACAGGCCCTGGAGTACTAACTCCCAGTGAAGAGGACGCACAGTCAGTGCGTAGCAGCAACACCCCACCACCCATCATGGAGAGGCGCCGTAGTGGCAGGAACAATAGGCCTGCTACGTACAATTAGGATTACGCGGTGCAACAACCACCAGGGGCCTTAGCTAGGCTGCGCCACATATAGGGGGTTCATTGTGATAGCATTGGGAGAGGTCAACTACAGACTTGACTTTGCAATAACTCCTGTTTAATTGTAGCACTGTGAGAAAAACATGTGCATGATAATAGGAGTGTGACTAGTTGGCATGAAGGACGTGTGGCATTGTTTCTCCTGCAATTAAAGAATTAAAACAGTCACACACATAAGACTGGTCATTGTGTCATTATTTCTTACCTAGAAGTAGTTGCGCGTAATCTCATCACGCCTCTGGTGCCCAGCTGCAGCACCAGCTACACCAGCTGCCATGCGTCCAGGTCCAGGCCCCTCCACGTCAGAGGATTCAGATTCACTCAGTTCCACTGGTGTGCCTTTCCTGATGGCGATGTTGTGCAGCATGGCACATGCTACCACTATCTTCCAACATGTTTGTGGGCTGTATTGGAGTGCACCTCCACTTTTATGTATGCATCGGAATCTGCTCTTCAGTATCCCAAATGTGCGTTCAATGGTGCCTCTTGTAGAAATGTGTGCTCGGTTATATCGCCGCTCCCCAGCATTATCAGGATTCAGATAGGGTGTCATGATGAAATCCCGGACTGCATAAGCACTGTCACCTGTGGGTTGAAATGTCAATGGTTAGTCACTGAACTGCACATGGTAGTCAGTACAAATGTGCCCTATGTTTAAATGCATTTACCTAGTAGGTATCCCTCGCCAAAATCACCTCTTGAGAGTCTACGGTATAGCCCACTGTGATGGAAGATGAAAGCGTCATGTGTGCTGCCTGGATACATTGCTACTATGTCAGTGAGGATGTTTTTGGCATCACACACCACCTGTATGTTTAGTGAATGGTAGCATTTCCGGTTCCTGAATACGTACTCATTGTTTGAGGGGGGATATTGCAACATGTGTCCCATCTATACATCCTATGACGTGAGGGAATCGGGCAATTTGGTAAAAGTCCTGCTTGGTCTGGGTTAGTTCCTGTGGGGTGCTGGGGAAGTAAATGTGGTGTTGCATCCTCTGTTTTTTTTTTTTTTTATCCTCATTTGCCTGGCCCTACTCTTATTTAGCCTCCAACTGCCATGCGCGTACTCAGAGTGCAGGGTTTCCCCCGCATCTGATAACACGATTGGAAAAAACCGGCAGGAGATGGCCCGAAGAGTACCACGGGTAGTGACTCCGAGCTTGATATTTTATTCAGTTGAACTAGCCTTCGGAGCCAATTGAGGAGGCCTAGTTCTTGGAGTTCCAAGTCATAATCATTGGACCGGGGGAAAAAAAAAAAAAAACCCGGTTACTGTCTCCAAAGAACCAAAAAGTTCCAGAAAACCCGGCTGCGTGCGCCACCTGATCTCAGCATGTCAGTTTTAGAGGTTGCATAGAGAGATGATAACCAATTTGCGTGTGTTGGTGCTAGATTTTCGATCCATACCTTGCATATCTCTCTTCTTGCAAGCAGTATTGCATAGAACAGAAATGTCCTTGCATGGCCCTTTATGTTGTTGTCCCATCCAAATATAATCAGGGGAAGTGTAATAGAGATCGAGGTGTTAAGAATGGAGTCCAAAGTCGCTTTTACTTCGTTCCAAAACTGTAATATGTTAGGGCATTCCTTAAACATATGAATGTCCGAAGCTGCGATATAACCTCATTTATTACATTTCTTCCCTGGGATAAATTTAGATAGCTTTAAGGGTGTAAAATAAGCTCGATGTATTGTATAAAAGTGGTTACGCCTGAGCCATGCAGGTTTAATATACTTATATAGCAAAGTACAGGAATTCTGCCAGATTTCGATACTCTGGGCACCGAGTTCTGTGCCCCATAGTTGTTCCGGGAGGATGAATTCTCCATCTATCTCTTCTAGCAAGCACCAATACCACTGCGAGACCTCTTTGCCCCCTACTGATTGTACTACCAGTTTCTCTTCAGTGATGCTATGCTTCCCAAGTGTTGTCCCTGACCTGATCAATGCTTTAACCCAGCTATCTAATTGTAAAAACTTGAACCTCGAAAGCTCTGTACCCAGCTGGTCCCGCAACTCCTCCCAGGGCCTCAATGATTCGCCTACCAACACATCTCCCCATGTTGAGATCCCTCCCACTCTCAACGGGATGGCAAGCCTGTCATCCAAGCAAGGCGGCAGCCCTGGGGATTCCCAAATGGGTGCGAGGTTAGAATAGTATGACACACCCAGGTTCCTTCTTATATATGCCCATAGCTTCGCTTGGGACATAAGAATCTTTAATTTAACTTTTTTGAAGTATTTCTGATCTCCAAACTTAAACATGTAGCCGTTAGTTGGTAATCCGGCACCAATCAGCATGGCATTGAACATGAGACCTATTGATGTATTAGATGGGACTTTTAGAAGCATTCTTGAATGAGATAATTGGAATGCCCACGCATAGTATTGCAAATCAGGCAGAGACAGACCCCCCTTTTCCCTCCTCCTTCTCAGTTTTTTCCATGATATTCTTGCCGATTTATAACCCCACACGAAGGAATTAAGCTCTCTCTGACATTTCTCTAATGCTGTTTTATCAAATGCGAGAGGAATGGTATTAAAAATAAAAGTACATTTAGGAAGGATAGACATCTTTATCAGACTTACTCTGCCTAGGATAGTCAGTGGGAGATTAGACCAGGATTTTAGCAATTTCTTACTTTCATTGAAGACTCTCTCAAGATTGATCTGAGCGATTTTGGCGACGTCATGCACTACCCGGATTCCCAGGTATCTCATTGAGTTGGTTATGTTTAGCCGTAAATCGGGGATGTTCCATGTCATGATATCAGTTTTGCTTGAGTTAATCTCATAGCCCGAAATGTGGCCAAACTCTTCTGCTCTCCTTATTACCACTGGGAGTGCAATCACCGGGTCTGAGGTAAAAACTAGGATATCGTCTGCATACAGAGCTACCCGCTTTTCCCACTCCCCGAACCTAAAAGATGGAATAGAATCATCCCGTCTTAAAACTTCCGCAAACGGCTCAATGTATAGGTTAAAGAGGAGGGGGGAAAGCGGGCAGCCCTGTCTAGTGCCTCTGAGGATCCCGAGTGTTTCAGAGAGTGTACCGTTTATTAGAAGCCGTGCAGATGGTGATTTGTACATAAGTTTTATTGTACGGCGAAATTTTTCCCCTAAGTTAAACTTCCTTAAAACATCGTTGAGATAGGGCCAATTTACCCTGTCAAAGGCTTTAGCCGCGTCCAGGGTGAGAGTTGCCAGCGGAAGGGAAAAAGATGAGGCAATGTCAATTGCCCCCACTAAGTCGTATGTTAGGTCAGAAAGCTGGCGACCTTTAATGAATCCCTTCTGGTCCTGATGGATTATTTCCCCCACTAGTGAGCCCAATCTAGCTGCTAAGATTGAAGCAAATATCTTGTAGTCACTGTTCAGTAGTGATATAGGGCGGTATGACCCACATAAAGTTGGGTCTTTGCCAGGTTTGGAGATCAAAACTATAGTGGCCTCACTCCATGATCGAGGGGGGTCGGTGCCATCCTTCAAGATACCGTTAAACAGGGCCGTTAAAGTAGGAACAATAGCATCAGCCAAGACTCTATACAGTTCTCCAGGGAGTCCATCAGGGCCTGTAGCTTTGCCATGTTTTAGTAACGAAATGGCCTTTCTTACTTCTGCTTCTGAAATATCCATCTCTAACGCCTCACTTTGTGCAGGCGAGAAATGTAATAAGGGTATCTGATTTAGCCATATATTCCTTGCCTGTTGGTTATCAAGGATATCTTCCCTGTATATTTCCTCAAAAAAATTCCTGAAGGCTGTACTGATTTCTAGATT
This sequence comes from Lissotriton helveticus, assembly GCF_964261635.1. Classification (NCBI taxonomy): domain Eukaryota; kingdom Metazoa; phylum Chordata; class Amphibia; order Caudata; family Salamandridae; genus Lissotriton; species Lissotriton helveticus. The sequence continues at coordinate 1,131,674,597 of NC_136070.1, read as the reverse complement.
TGATGTCCTAAGCTCACTTTCCCCCTCAACCTTAATCCCTCTTATATGATTTTTGGCTTGGTCCGCTTTAACCCTCCAGGCCAAGATTTTACCCGCTGTTTCCCCGAATTCAAAACTGGATAATTTACTTGCCTCCCATCTCTTTGAAACCCTATCTTGTAGAATATTTTCCAACTGATTTCTCAGATCTAGCATATTTTTTTGATCTTGTAGTGACCCAATTGAAGCCCCAAGTCTCTGTTCGATTGTCTCCAGCTCCTGTTCAAGGTTCTGGATTTTTGATAGATAGGTTTTCCTCAAATAAGAGGCTCTATTTGTAATACAACCTCTCAGGTATGCTTTTAGAGTCTCCCAGACCGTTACAAGAGAGGCCTAGCGTAGGTCAATATCCCAAAAAATCCTTGCTTCAGACTTAAAGTGTGTCACTTCCTCTGGGTCCAATAAAATGGTTCGATCGAATGACCAAGAGGAATGTTTCTTTAGATCTTGGAGTTTTAGTATAAAAAAAAGAGCTGAATGATCCGATAGGTGGGAGGGTAAATATTTAATAGTAGATACAGAGTTTTGGAGGCAATAACTAAACAGGGCAAAATCTATTCTAGACGTGTGTTTGTATTTTAGATTTCTATAGGATATCCCTGGTTTAATGCCAGCTTTTTCTCTCCATACATCTGCCAAACCTATATCCTCCATGATCCCCTTAAGGGATTGTCTTGTTTTCGAAGGGGGTTGACATCTATGTCTGCTGCTGTAAGTAGATTTATCCAGTTTTGGATTTAACACAACGTTAAAATCCCCTGTCCATATTATGGGGTCCGAGGTGGTTATTAGATTGTTTCTAACTATTTCTAAAAAAGATGGGTCGTCTGTGTTAGGGCCATAATATCCAACTAGATTATACACCCAACCATGTATAGACAGCTTGACCAGAAGCCATCTTCCACTATTGTCTTCACTGAAATCAAGAATCTGCACGTTTGCTGATTTTTTGCAGATTAAGAGAATACCTCTTATATTAGCGTTATGGTCAGTACTAATAAATTTGTCTATCCACTTTTGTTTTTTTAGAATAGAGTCTGCCTCGCTTTTTAAGAGATGTGATTCTTGGATGACAATGATCTGCGCCGGGGAATCTCGCAGATATTGTAGAATACGTTGTCTTCTCCCTTGCACGCGCAGACCATTGACATTCCAAGATAAAAACTGTACTGATGTCATTGTTCCTTCCTGATGGGCGCTTCCTTACTACACATTTTATATTCAATATTGTTATCTTTATTGGCTTTGATTGTCCTAGCTATGTCAGTTGGACTGTTTAAAATGAAAAAAATCTGTTTTGAAGGACCAAACTCCTGAGGATATTTTTGAAATTTTATGCTTTTGTGTGCCCCCTCCCCCACCCCCTTGGAGAACCCAACCATACTTACTCCGGCCTGTTGTTGGGCCGGCTTTGCGCCAATCTACGCCTTCTCTTCCCACACCACGAAGTGCTCACCTTTAAGAAAAGAAGAAAACTAAAAGATTACCTGTGCTTTGTCTTGTGCATTATCTTATGCAGAGGCTTACATATATTCAACTTTCCGCCTTCACCCTTTTTATTTATTTGTTTGTTTTCCCATTTTCTTTTTTTTTTTTTTTTCCTTTCCTCAAAACTTCCTGAGGTTTTTCCAATGACTTAATAACTCATATAGCCCTGTATAGCCCTATATATCACCTCTGCAAATGCACTCCCACAAACTGTATTTTGACGGCAAAAACGGGTGCGAGGAGAGTAAACAGAGTGGACAAGGGGGTTGTGATCATTTAAAGTTGCCCTGGGAGTGATTTCGAATAGATTCCAGAAGCTCATCTGCCTCAAAAGGTGCTTTGACGTTATGCATCTTATTGTTATACATGATGCGCAGAAAAGCCGGAAACCTCATTTGGACTGTTGCGCCAGCCGCTCTAAATTTAATGTAGTAGTACCGGGAGAACATGGCGGCCGCAGGCTAGTGCGGTGCGCGCGCTAGACGCCGATGCTCTGACACCACGGAGATCGTTTCTCCCTCACTCTGACCTGCAGCTTCTCGGAACCCGATATGAGGCACGTTTTCAACTAAATTAAACTCGGACTATGACGCTGAAACTTTCGCTGAACTAAGACTTCAATTTCACTGCAACGCGAGGTTTGTTTTCCTTTGCCTTACCTGCTCTACCTCGGATGTGCTACGTTCAGCTACCTTCCGGCAGCTCTCCGCCCCTGCAGGGCCCGTGGCATAGAGCAGCCGTGGAGCTTCGCCGGGGTCGCTCGGCGCGGGGTCTGCTTAGAGGTAGGTTTGGCTGCGCTGGCTCTGGGGGTGTGGAGGTTCAGCTGCTACAGAAACAGACTGAACCTAGTAACAAAAACAAAAGGCAGACGCGAGCAGGGGGCTTAGGCTCTGGTATCAGCGAAGGGGCTCAGGAGATTACTGTGTGCCCCACGGGGCTGGAGAGAAAGAGAAAGAGCCACGAGAAGATTAAGGACAAGGAAATCTCCCAAGGGGAGGAGAAAGGTTTTAAAAGTGTAATTAAAAGCCTAGAAGGGATAAAAAGAGTCAGTCAGGAGATACTACAATTACCAGAATCCCCTGCTTCAGGAACAGTGAAAGTGGCAGCAATTGAGCCCTCTACCTCTGCCTCCACTCCTGCTATAAGTAAGCCCTCCACTTTTAATTTCACAGCCCAGACAAAAGAAAAGACAAATCAGAAGTACAAGACGAAAGCCAAAGGGAAGAGAGGCAAAAAAAGTTGCAAAATCGCTCAAGAGGGGTGTAAAGCTCTGAATTCAATCAATAGTGTTGGAAAAATAACCCCCTCACTACGCTCATTTTTCAAAGTCCTGCCTCAAGTCTTGGACTTAATTCCAGTCGCTAGTCCGGACGAGAGTCCTAGTATCGATACTCCCTCTGTTAGCCAGTCTACTACAGATATTGATCTGATTAGTGCCAATCTCATCAGATCGTCTAATACCTCTACTCCAGCTACTGATATGGCTGACTTATTGTCCCCTTCATCTCTGACCTGTCCACCGCTGTCTGTACTAGCAAACACCTTAGATGATGAGGGGGAGGTGCAAGTATTGACCTCTACAGGCCCCCCACAAAATTTAGGGGAGAGGAAAGAAGAAGAGGGAGACAACAATAAGACACCCACCAGTACTGAGTCTGCATTGGTGGCTTTGGCAGCTTCAATTGCTTCGATGAGAGAAGAGATTCGCAATGACTTTCTGGTCTCCAAGACAAACCAGAACGATATTCGCTCATCCTGTGAAGCTTTAGAGAGGAAAGTAGATGGCTTGGGGGAAAGAACAGAGGCACTGGAAAGCACAGTGGGAGGAATGAAAGCCAACCTAGAAGCTGCTGAGCTGAAAATACATAACCTACGGAGGGAAGGGGACGCGATGAAAGACAGAGTGGACTCCTTAGAGAATTATTCACGGAGAAACAATCTGCGTCTTCTAAAGATTCCGGAGGGTAAGGAAGGTGGAGATATTAAGAACTTCATAGTGAGGCTACTGAAGGAATCTTTGGACCTTGAGGAAACAGCTGAAGTCTTGGAGAAAGACATTCAGAGGATCCATCGCGACCCATTCCGACTCAATGCAGGCAGGACTAAACCCCGGAAAATCCTCGTTAACTTCCTGACTTACGCTCTAAAAGAGAAAATACTTAACACCGCACTTAAACTCAAAACTACAAAAGGCCCTGATTTCCCTTTCGAGATCCGCTCCGACCTATCCAAGACTACGCTCGACAGGCAGTGGGAGTTGGGACAGAAGATGGACAAATTTAGAGCGGCTGGTGCAACAGTCCAGGTGTTGCATCCTCTGTGCTATGGCATCGAGGAACGCATGGAAAAAGTGCGAAAGGGCACTTTGTGACACCCCTCCGACTGAGGCTATCACACCCTGAAAACTACCTGAGGCCAGCAGGTGTAGTGAACACAGGACCTGGATGTGAGTGGGGATGGCTTGTGTCCTGCATGTGGTGTGTTCAAGATAGGGTCTGAGTTCTTCAATTAAATCTAGTATACTGTCTTCCTCCAGTCTGTAGTAGGTGTAGATGCCCTCCTCAGTGCGCTGGTAGATGGCGATGCGTGCACGGAATATCCTCTCCTTGCGTCTCCTCCTCTGCGCAGCAGCTCTGAGTCGCATCCTCCTGGCTATCAAGTAAAGCCATTGTTGGAAAGGGCCTGTTGCATTCTGGTACTCCTTATATAGTTTGCACCTGGTTACCACCTGCTCCCACTTAGTGGTAATAGCGATTGTGTATTTAGCGAATTTTCGAAAATCGCCATTTGCGATTGTTTCATACATTTCATTGCGATTTTTTTTTGCGATTTCCCGTTTGCGATTTTCGCACAATGCGAATTTGCAAAAATAAGTAATCGCAGGAGAATTGTAAAATTTGACAATCTCGCAATTTTAGGAATCGCATTTGTAGCGATTCCTTCTTTAGCACGATATTTTCCTGCATACATGCCATTTCGGCGTTTGCGACTGCAATTTAGCTTCATACATATGGCCCTGAGTTCCTTACCAGTTTATCAGCTCTGTCCAGAAATGTTATGACGCCAGCAATTACTTGGGAGTTAGCAACTTTCAGGCTGAAGTCAATGGCTGTCTGTATTGTTCATATCCCTTGTTTAATGATGAAATGGTGAAGAAACATCTGTGGTCGTCAGTGTACATGGGACAGATACAGAGCAGGTGTGGTGGAGACTCCTCGGACAAGCTGCAGAGACAGCAATTGTTATTGATGGGTGGAGGGAGAAGATATAATGAGGAGAAGCTGCCCATGTGAATAAGGCAGAATTTAGCTTTGCAGTAAAGCAGAATGTATCAGTAATTTATTTTTCCACTCTACTCTTAACATAGCTCCTAATAACTAAGTCCTCATGTTTTCTGCTCCTGAGGGTCTGGCAATCCAATTCAAAAGATTACTTATGAACTCCTAAATTAAAGCTATTTTGAACTGCGGGTGGGGGAGATTTAGTTTCCAGAGGGCTGAAGCACCTTTGAGCTCCAGAACTTCAGAAAGAGTGATCTTCCAAAGATTTTGAGCCAACAAGTTATTTGCTGATAGCAGTTCCAGCCAAATTAGTTTCTTCAGTGAGCCTTCGTATGCAGCACGTGCTGAGTGCATCTATTTGAGGAGGCTATCTTTCTTTACTATCTGTCTTTCTTTCCATCTCTCTGTCTGTCTATCTATCTGTCTGTCTATCTATCTATCTACAAAAATCAATGGGGGATGGGATCACTTGTCCTGAGTAACCAGGATTTTAGTTCTCTTGTTCGGTTTCAGTTCTGATAAAAAACCCTCATTCACGTACCAAGGCTCGATAGGCGGTATATCTTGGTTCTCCGCCTTGTTGTTATTAGCAACATGACATTATCATCATAGGGTTTAATTCTATGCTTCCTCCACCAGGAGGTGAACCACTGGTTAGTACAGTAGTGAATCAGTAACGAAAATGGTGTGGGATTAAAAAGGCTTCTTAACCATTTCGGTAAGTTTAATCGGTGTTTGGAAAAGGAAGCAGCAAATATTTATAGCAACATATTATATACTTAATGTGCAAAATATGGCCAATATGATGTAAACATTATATATATTTATATATAAATATATATATATATATATATATATATATATATATATTCACGCTCCAAGGTTGTCCACCTTATGAGTAGCACGCGAGCAGCAGCTTTATTTATGTGTAGGTGAGGACGGGGATCCGCTCGTAGACGCCGCTCGGTAATGGATCTGCCCGACGCGTTTCGAAGCTCCATCTGCTTCTCTTCAGGGGCTTTAACGGAAGCGGTGTGCGCACCCGTTACACTTCTCCAATTTCATATAACTCACCCGCCAATGGGAGGCTCCAATGAGACTTCTGGGAAGTGTAGTGCGGAAAGCACACAATCAAGTCCTGTATGGACTCCACGAGTGGGCCCGTCCTCGATCCCATGTACGGCTGCTACTTCACTGCCGTGACCCCCACGTTAACGGGGTGGTGCATACTCTGCGGCTGGACTGCCGCATATAGATTCACGCTCCAAGGTTGGTTTGGAGATCAAAACTATAGTGGCCTCACTCCATGATCGAGGGGGGTCGGTGCCATCCTTCAAGATACCGTTAAACAGGGCCGTTAAAGTAGGAACAATAGCATCAGCCAAGACTCTATACAGTTCTCCAGGGAGTCCATCAGGGCCTGTAGCTTTGCCATGTTTTAGTAACGAAATGGCCTTTCTTACTTCTGCTTCTGAAATATCCATCTCTAACGCCTCACTTTGTGCAGGCGAGAAATGTAATAAGGGTATCTGATTTAGCCATATATTCCTTGCCTGTTGGTTATCAAGGATATCTTCCCTGTATATTTCCTCAAAAAAATTCCTGAAGGCTGTACTGATTTCTAGATTTGATGTCCTAAGCTCACTTTCCCCCTCAACCTTAATCCCTCTTATATGATTTTTGGCTTGGTCCGCTTTAACCCTCCAGGCCAAGATTTTACCCGCTGTTTCCCCGAATTCAAAACTGGATAATTTACTTGCCTCCCATCTCTTTGAAACCCTATCTTGTAGAATATTTTCCAACTGATTTCTCAGATCTAGCATATTTTTTTGATCTTGTAGTGACCCAATTGAAGCCCCAAGTCTCTGTTCGATTGTCTCCAGCTCCTGTTCAAGGTTCTGGATTTTTGATAGATAGGTTTTCCTCAAATAAGAGGCTCTATTTGTAATACAACCTCTCAGGTATGCTTTTAGAGTCTCCCAGACCGTTACAAGAGAGGCCTAGCGTAGGTCAATATCCAAAAAAATCCTTGCTTCAGACTTAAAGTGTGTCACTTCCTCTGGGTCCAATAAAATGGTTCGATCGAATGACCAAGAGGAATGTTTCTTTAGATCTTGGAGTTTTAGTATAAAAAAAAGAGCTGAATGATCCGATAGGTGGGAGGGTAAATATTTAATAGTAGATACAGAGTTTTGGAGGCAATAACTAAACAGGGCAAAATCTATTCTAGACGTGTGTTTGTATTTTAGATTTCTATAGGATATCCCTGGTTTAATGCCAGCTTTTTCTCTCCATACATCTGCCAAACCTATATCCTCCATGATCCCCTTAAGGGATTGTCTTGTTTTCGAAGGGGGTTGACATCTATGTCTGCTGCTGTAAGTAGATTTATCCAGTTTTGGATTTAACACAACGTTAAAATCCCCTGTCCATATTATGGGGTCCGAGGTGGTTATTAGATTGTTTCTAACTATTTCTAAAAAAGATGGGTCGTCTGTGTTAGGGCCATAATATCCAACTAGATTATACACCCAACCATGTATAGACAGCTTGACCAGAAGCCATCTTCCACTATTGTCTTCACTGAAATCAAGAATCTGCACGTTTGCTGATTTTTTGCAGATTAAGAGAATACCTCTTATATTAGCGTTATGGTCAGTACTAATAAATTTGTCTATCCACTTTTGTTTTTTTAGAATAGAGTCTGCCTCGCTTTTTAAGAGATGTGATTCTTGGATGACAATGATCTGCGCCGGGTAATCTCGCAGATATTGTAGAATACGTTGTCTTCTCCCTTGCACGCGCAGACCATTGACATTCCAAGATAAAAACTGTACTGATGTCATTGTTCCTTCCTGATGGGCGCTTCCTTACTACACATTTTATATTCAATATTGTTATCTTTATTGGCTTTGATTGTCCTAGCTATGTCAGTTGGACTGTTTAAAATGAAAAAAATCTGTTTTGAAGGACCAAACTCCTGAGAATATTTTTGAAATTTTATGCTTTTGTGTGCCCCCTCCCCCACCCCCTTGGAGAACCCAACCATACTTACTCCGGCCTGTTGTTGGGCCGGCTTTGCGCCAATCTACGCCTTCTCTTCCCACACCACGAAGTGCTCACCTTTAAGAAAAGAAGAAAACTAAAAGATTACCTGTGCTTTGTCTTGTGCATTATCTTATGCAGAGGCTTACATATATTCAACTTTCCGCCTTCACCCTTTTTATTTATTTGTTTTGTTTTCCCATTTTTTTTTCTTTTTTTTTTTCCTTTCCTCAAAACTTCCTGAGGTTTTTCCAATGACTTAATAACTCATATAGCCCTGTATAGCCCTATATATCACCTCTGCAAATGCACTCCCACAAACTGTATTTTGACGGCAAAAACGGGTGCGAGGAGAGTAAACAGAGTGGACAAGGGGGTTGTGATCATTTAAAGTTGCCCTGGGAGTGATTTCGAATAGATTCCAGAAGCTCATCTGCCTCAAAAGGTGTTTTGACGTTATGCATCTTATTGTTATACATGATGCGCAGAAAAGCCGGAAACCTCATTTGGACTGTTGCGCCAGCCGCTCTAAATTTAATGTAGTAGTACCGGGAGAACATGGCGGCCGCAGGCTAGTGCGGTGCGCGCGCTAGACGCCGATGCTCTGACACCACGGAGATCGTTTCTCCCTCACTCTGACCTGCAGCTTCTCGGAACCCGATATGAGGCACGTTTTCAACTAAATTAAACTCGGACTATGACGCTGAAACTTTCGCTGAACTAAGACTTCAATTTCACTGCAACGCGAGGTTTGTTTTCCTTTGCCTTACCTGCTCTACCTCGGATGTGCTACGTTCAGCTACCTTCCGGCAGCTCTCCGCCCCTGCAGGGCCCGTGGCATAGAGCAGCCGTGGAGCTTCGCCGGGGTCGCTCGGCGCGGGGTCTGCTTAGAGGTAGGTTTGGCTGCGCTGGCTCTGGGGGTGTGGAGGTTCAGCTGCTACAGAAACAGACTGAACCTAGTAACAAAAACAAAAGGCAGACGCGAGCAGGGGGCTTAGGCTCTGGTATCAGCGAAGGGGCTCAGGAGATTACTGTGTGCCCCACGGGGCTGGAGAGAAAGAGAAAGAGCCACGAGAAGATTAAGGACAAGGAAATCTCCCAAGGGGAGGAGAAAGGTTTTAAAAGTGTAATTAAAAGCCTAGAAGGGATAAAAAGAGTCAGTCAGGAGATACTACAATTACCAGAATCCCCTGCTTCAGGAACAGTGAAAGTGGCAGCAATTGAGCCCTCTACCTCTGCCTCCACTCCTGCTATAAGTAAGCCCTCCACTTTTAATTTCACAGCCCAGACAAAAGAAAAGACAAATCAGAAGTACAAGACGAAAGCCAAAGGGAAGAGAGGCAAAAAAAGTTGCAAAATCGCTCAAGAGGGGTGTAAAGCTCTGAATTCAATCAATAGTGTTGGAAAAATAACCCCCTCACTACGCTCATTTTTCAAAGTCCTGCCTCAAGTCTTGGACTTAATTCCAGTCGCTAGTCCGGACGAGAGTCCTAGTATCGATACTCCCTCTGTTAGCCAGTCTACTACAGATATTGATCTGATTAGTGCCAATCTCATCAGATCGTCTAATACCTCTACTCCAGCTACTGATATGGCTGACTTATTGTCCCCTTCATCTCTGACCTGTCCACCGCTGTCTGTACTAGCAAACACCTTAGATGATGAGGGGGAGGTGCAAGTATTGACCTCTACAGGCCCCCCACAAAATTTAGGGGAGAGGAAAGAAGAAGAGGGAGACAACAATAAGACACCCACCAGTACTGAGTCTGCATTGGTGGCTTTGGCAGCTTCAATTGCTTCGATGAGAGAAGAGATTCGCAATGACTTTCTGGTCTCCAAGACAAACCAGAACGATATTCGCTCATCCTGTGAAGCTTTAGAGAGGAAAGTAGATGGCTTGGGGGAAAGAACAGAGGCACTGGAAAGCACAGTGGGAGGAATGAAAGCCAACCTAGAAGCTGCTGAGCTGAAAATACATAACCTACGGAGGGAAGGGGACGCGATGAAAGACAGAGTGGACTCCTTAGAGAATTATTCACGGAGAAACAATCTGCGTCTTCTAAAGATTCCGGAGGGTAAGGAAGGTGGAGATATTAAGAACTTCATAGTGAGGCTACTGAAGGAATCTTTGGACCTTGAGGAAACAGCTGAAGTCTTGGAGAAAGACATTCAGAGGATCCATCGCGACCCATTCCGACTCAATGCAGGCAGGACTAAACCCCGGAAAATCCTCGTTAACTTCCTGACTTACGCTCTAAAAGAGAAAATACTTAACACCGCACTTAAACTCAAAACTACAAAAGGCCCTGATTTCCCTTTCGAGATCCGCTCCGACCTATCCAAGACTACGCTCGACAGGCAGTGGGAGTTGGGACAGAAGATGGACAAATTTAGAGCGGCTGGCGCAACAGTCCAGGTGTTGCATCCTCTGTGCTATGGCATCGAGGAACGCATGGAAAAAGTGCGAAAGGGCACTTTGTGACACCCCTCCGACTGAGGCTATCACACCCTGAAAACTACCTGAGGCCAGCAGGTGTAGTGAACACAGGACCTGGATGTGAGTGGGGATGGCTTGTGTCCTGCATGTGGTGTGTTCAAGATAGGGTCTGAGTTCTTCAATTAAATCTAGTATACTGTCTTCCTCCAGTCTGTAGTAGGTGTAGATGCCCTCCTCAGTGCGCTGGTAGATGGCGATGCGTGCACGGAATATCCTCTCCTTGCGTCTCCTCCTCTGCGCAGCAGCTCTGAGTCGCATCCTCCTGGCTATCAAGTAAAGCCATTGTTGGAAAGGGCCTGTTGCATTCTGGTACTCCTTATATAGTTTGCACCTGGTTACCACCTGCTCCCACTTAGTGGTAATAGCGATTGTGTATTTAGCGAATTTTCGAAAATCGCTATTTGCGATTGTTTCATACATTTCATTGCGATTTTTTTTTGCGATTTCCCGTTTGCGATTTTCGCACAATGCGAATTTGCAAAAATAAGTAATCGCAGGAGAATTGTAAAATTTGACAATCTCGCAATTTTAGGAATCGCATTTGTAGCGATTCCTTCTTTAGCACGATATTTTCCTGCATACATGCCATTTCGGCGTTTGCGACTGCAATTTAGCTTCATACATATGGCCCTGAGTTCCTTACCAGTTTATCAGCTCTGTCCAGAAATGTTATGACGCCAGCAATTACTTGGGAGTTAGCAACTTTCAGGCTGAAGTCAATGGCTGTCTGTATTGTTCATATCCCTTGTTTAATGATGAAATGGTGAAGAAACATCTGTGGTCGTCAGTGTACATGGGACAGATACAGAGCAGGTGTGGTGGAGACTCCTCGGACAAGCTGCAGAGACAGCAATTGTTATTGATGGGTGGAGGGAGAAGATATAATGAGGAGAAGCTGCCCATGTGAATAAGGCAGAATTTAGCTTTGCAGTAAAGCAGAATGTATCAGTAATTTATTTTTCCACTCTACTCTTAACATAGCTCCTAATAACTAAGTCCTCACGTTTTCTGCTCCTGAGGGTCTGGCAATCCAATTCAAAAGATTACTTATGAACTCCTAAATTAAAGCTATTTTGAACTGCTGGTGGGGGAGATTTAGTTTCCAGAGGGCTGAAGCACCTTTGAGCTCCAGAACTTCAGAAAGAGTGATCTTCCAAAGATTTTGAGCCAACAAGTTATTTGCTGATAGCAGTTCCAGCCAAATTAGTTTCTTCAGTGAGCCTTCGTATGCAGCACGTGCTGAGTGCATCTATTTGAGGAGGCTATCTTTCTTTACTATCTGTCTTTCTTTCCATCTCTCTGTCTGTCTATCTATCTGTCTGTCTATCTATCTATCTACAAAAATCAATGGGGGATGGGATCACTTGTCCTGAGTAACCAGGGTTTTAGTTCTCTTGTTCGGTTTCAGTTCTGATAAAAAACCCTCATTCACGTACCAAGGCTCGATAGGCGGTATATCTTGGTTCTCCGCCTTGTTGTTATTAGCAACATGACATTATCATCATAGGGTTTAATTCTATGCTTCCTCCACCAGGAGGTGAACCACTGGTTAGTACAGTAGTGAATCAGTAACGAAAATGGTGTGGGATTAAAAAGGCTTCTTAACCATTTCGGTAAGTTTAATCGGTGTTTGGAAAAGGAAGCAGCAAATATTTATAGCAACATATTATATACTTAATGTGCAAAATATGGCCAATATGATGTAAACATTATATATATTTATATATAAATATATATATATATATATATATATATATATATATATATATATATATTCACGCTCCAAGGTTGTCCACCTTATGAGTAGCACGCGAGCAGCAGCTTTATTTATGTGTAGGTGAGGACGGGGATCCGCTCGTAGACGCCGCTCCGTAATGGATCTGCCCGACGCGTTTCGAAGCTCCATCTGCTTCTCTTCAGGGGCTTTAACGGAAGCGGTGTGCGCACCCGTTACACTTCTCCAATTTCATATAACTCACCCGCCAATGGGAGGCTCCAATGAGACTTCTGGGAAGTGTAGTGCGGAAAGCACACAATCAAGTCCTGTATGGACTCCACGAGTGGGCCCGTCCTCGATCCCATGTACGGCTGCTACTTCACTGCCGTGACCCCCACGTTAACGGGGTGGTGCATACTCTGCGGCTGGACTGCCGCATATAGATTCACGCTCCAAGGTTGGTTTGGAGATCAAAACTATAGTGGCCTCACTCCATGATCGAGGGGGGTCGGTGCCATCCTTCAAGATACCGTTAAACAGGGCCGTTAAAGTAGGAACAATAGCATCAGCCAAGACTCTATACAGTTCTCCAGGGAGTCCATCAGGGCCTGTAGCTTTGCCATGTTTTAGTAACGAAATGGCCTTTCTTACTTCTGCTTCTGAAATATCCATCTCTAACGCCTCACTTTGTGCAGGCGAGAAATGTAATAAGGGTATCTGATTTAGCCATATATTCCTTGCCTGTTGGTTATCAAGGATATCTTCCCTGTATATTTCCTCAAAAAAATTCCTGAAGGCTGTACTGATTTCTAGATTTGATGTCCTAAGCTCACTTTCCCCCTCAACCTTAATCCCTCTTATATGATTTTTGGCTTGGTCCGCTTTAACCCTCCAGGCCAAGATTTTACCCGCTGTTTCCCCGAATTCAAAACTGGATAATTTACTTGCCTCCCATCTCTTTGAAACCCTATCTTGTAGAATATTTTCCAACTGATTTCTCAGATCTAGCATATTTTTTTGATCTTGTAGTGACCCAATTGAAGCCCCAAGTCTCTGTTCGATTGTCTCCAGCTCCTGTTCAAGGTTCTGGATTTTTGATAGATAGGTTTTCCTCAAATAAGAGGCTCTATTTGTAATACAACCTCTCAGGTATGCTTTTAGAGTCTCCCAGACCGTTACAAGAGAGGCCTAGCGTAGGTCAATATCCAAAAAAATCCTTGCTTCAGACTTAAAGTGTGTCACTTCCTCTGGGTCCAATAAAATGGTTCGATCGAATGACCAAGAGGAATGTTTCTTTAGATCTTGGAGTTTTAGTATAAAAAAAAGAGCTGAATGATCCGATAGGTGGGAGGGTAAATATTTAATAGTAGATACAGAGTTTTGGAGGCAATAACTAAACAGGGCAAAATCTATTCTAGACGTGTGTTTGTATTTTAGATTTCTATAGGATATCCCTGGTTTAATGCCAGCTTTTTCTCTCCATACATCTGCCAAACCTATATCCTCCATGATCCCCTTAAGGGATTGTCTTGTTTTCGAAGGGGGTTGACATCTATGTCTGCTGCTGTAAGTAGATTTATCCAGTTTTGGATTTAACACAACGTTAAAATCCCCTGTCCATATTATGGGGTCCGAGGTGGTTATTAGATTGTTTCTAACTATTTCTAAAAAAGATGGGTCGTCTGTGTTAGGGCCATAATATCCAACTAGATTATACACCCAACCATGTATAGACAGCTTGACCAGAAGCCATCTTCCACTATTGTCTTCACTGAAATCAAGAATCTGCACGTTTGCTGATTTTTTGCAGATTAAGAGAATACCTCTTATATTAGCGTTATGGTCAGTACTAATAAATTTGTCTATCCACTTTTGTTTTTTTAGAATAGAGTCTGCCTCGCTTTTTAAGAGATGTGATTCTTGGATGACAATGATCTGCGCCGGGTAATCTCGCAGATATTGTAGAATACGTTGTCTTCTCCCTTGCACGCGCAGACCATTGACATTCCAAGATAAAAACTGTACTGATGTCATTGTTCCTTCCTGATGGGCGCTTCCTTACTACACATTTTATATTCAATATTGTTATCTTTATTGGCTTTGATTGTCCTAGCTATGTCAGTTGGACTGTTTAAAATGAAAAAAATCTGTTTTGAAGGACCAAACTCCTGAGGATATTTTTGAAATTTTATGCTTTTGTGTGCCCCCTCCCCCACCCCCTTGGAGAACCCAACCATACTTACTCCGGCCTGTTGTTGGGCCGGCTTTGCGCCAATCTACGCCTTCTCTTCCCACTCCACGAAGTGCTCACCTTTAAGAAAAGAAGAAAACTAAAAGATTACCTGTGCTTTGTCTTGTGCATTATCTTATGCAGAGGCTTACATATATTCAACTTTCCGCCTTCACCCTTTTTATTTATTTGTTTGTTTTCCCATTTTCTTTTTTTTTTTTTTTTCCTTTCCTCAAAACTTCCTGAGGTTTTTCCAATGACTTAATAACTCATATAGCCCTGTATAGCCCTATATATCACCTCTGCAAATGCACTCCCACAAACTATATTTTGACGGCAAAAACGGGTGCGAGGAGAGTAAACAGAGTGGACAAGGGGGTTGTGATCATTTAAAGTTGCCCTGGGAGTGATTTCGAATAGATTCCAGAAGCTCATCTGCCTCAAAAGGTGTTTTGACGTTATGCATCTTATTGTTATACATGATGCGCAGAAAAGCCGGAAACCTCATTTGGACTGTTGCGCCAGCCGCTCTAAATTTAATGTAGTAGTACCGGGAGAACATGGCGGCCGCAGGCTAGTGCGGTGCGCGCGCTAGACGCCGATGCTCTGACACCACGGAGATCGTTTCTCCCTCACTCTGACCTGCAGCTTCTCGGAACCCGATATGAGGCACGTTTTCAACTAAATTAAACTCGGACTATGACGCTGAAACTTTCGCTGAACTAAGACTTCAATTTCACTGCAACGCGAGGTTTGTTTTCCTTTGCCTTACCTGCTCTACCTCGGATGTGCTACGTTCAGCTACCTTCCGGCAGCTCTCCGCCCCTGCAGGGCCCGTGGCATAGAGCAGCCGTGGAGCTTCGCCGGGGTCGCTCGGCGCGGGGTCTGCTTAGAGGTAGGTTTGGCTGCGCTGGCTCTGGGGGTGTGGAGGTTCAGCTGCTACAGAAACAGACTGAACCTAGTAACAAAAACAAAAGGCAGACGCGAGCAGGGGGCTTAGGCTCTGGTATCAGCGAAGGGGCTCAGGAGATTACTGTGTGCCCCACGGGGCTGGAGAGAAAGAGAAAGAGCCACGAGAAGATTAAGGACAAGGAAATCTCCCAAGGGTAGGAGAAAGGTTTTAAAAGTGTAATTAAAAGCCTAGAAGGGATAAAAAGAGTCAGTCAGGAGATACTACAATTACCAGAATCCCCTGCTTCAGGAACAGTGAAAGTGGCAGCAATTGAGCCCTCTACCTCTGCCTCCACTCCTGCTATAAGTAAGCCCTCCACTTTTAATTTCACAGCCCAGACAAAAGAAAAGACAAATCAGAAGTACAAGACGAAAGCCAAAGGGAAGAGAGGCAAAAAAAGTTGCAAAATCGCTCAAGAGGGGTGTAAAGCTCTGAATTCAATCAATAGTGTTGGAAAAATAACCCCCTCACTACGCTCATTTTTCAAAGTCCTGCCTCAAGTCTTGGACTTAATTCCAGTCGCTAGTCCGGACGAGAGTCCTAGTATCGATACTCCCTCTGTTAGCCAGTCTACTACAGATATTGATCTGATTAGTGCCAATCTCATCAGATCGTCTAATACCTCTACTCCAGCTACTGATATGGCTGACTTATTGTCCCCTTCATCTCTGACCTGTCCACCGCTGTCTGTACTAGCAAACACCTTAGATGATGAGGGGGAGGTGCAAGTATTGACCTCTACAGGCCCCCCACAAAATTTAGGGGAGAGGAAAGAAGAAGAGGGAGACAACAATAAGACACCCACCAGTACTGAGTCTGCATTGGTGGCTTTGGCAGCTTCAATTGCTTCGATGAGAGAAGAGATTCGCAATGACTTTCTGGTCTCCAAGACAAACCAGAACGATATTCGCTCATCCTGTGAAGCTTTAGAGAGGAAAGTAGATGGCTTGGGGGAAAGAACAGAGGCACTGGAAAGCACAGTGGGAGGAATGAAAGCCAACCTAGAAGCTGCTGAGCTGAAAATACATAACCTACGGAGGGAAGGGGACGCGATGAAAGACAGAGTGGACTCCTTAGAGAATTATTCACGGAGAAACAATCTGCGTCTTCTAAAGATTCCGGAGGGTAAGGAAGGTGGAGATATTAAGAACTTCATAGTGAGGCTACTGAAGGAATCTTTGGACCTTGAGGAAACAGCTGAAGTCTTGGAGAAAGACATTCAGAGGATCCATCGCGACCCATTCCGACTCAATGCAGGCAGGACTAAACCCCGGAAAATCCTCGTTAACTTCCTGACTTACGCTCTAAAAGAGAAAATACTTAACACCGCACTTAAACTCAAAACTACAAAAGGCCCTGATTTCCCTTTCGAGATCCGCTCCGACCTATCCAAGACTACGCTCGACAGGCAGTGGGAGTTGGGACAGAAGATGGACAAATTTAGAGCGGCTGGCGCAACAGTCCAGGTGTTGCATCCTCTGTGCTATGGCATCGAGGAACGCATGGAAAAAGTGCGAAAGGGCACTTTGTGACACCCCTCCGACTGAGGCTATCACACCCTGAAAACTACCTGAGGCCAGCAGGTGTAGTGAACACAGGACCTGGATGTGAGTGGGGATGGCTTGTGTCCTGCATGTGGTGTGTTCAAGATAGGGTCTGAGTTCTTCAATTAAATCTAGTATACTGTCTTCCTCCAGTCTGTAGTAGGTGTAGATGCCCTCCTCAGTGCGCTGGTAGATGGCGATGCGTGCACGGAATATCCTCTCCTTGCGTCTCCTCCTCTGCGCAGCAGCTCTGAGTCGCATCCTCCTGGCTATCAAGTAAAGCCATTGTTGGAAAGGGCCTGTTGCATTCTGGTACTCCTTATATAGTTTGCACCTGGTTACCACCTGCTCCCACTTAGTGGTAATAGCGATTGTGTATTTAGCGAATTTTCGAAAATCGCTATTTGCGATTGTTTCATACATTTCATTGCGATTTTTTTTTGCGATTTCCCGTTTGCGATTTTCGCACAATGCGAATTTGCAAAAATAAGTAATCGCAGGAGAATTGTAAAATTTGACAATCTCGCAATTTTAGGAATCGCATTTGTAGCGATTCCTTCTTTAGCACGATATTTTCCTGCATACATGCCATTTCGGCGTTTGCGACTGCAATTTAGCTTCATACATATGGCCCTGAGTTCCTTACCAGTTTATCAGCTCTGTCCAGAAATGTTATGACGCCAGCAATTACTTGGGAGTTAGCAACTTTCAGGCTGAAGTCAATGGCTGTCTGTATTGTTCATATCCCTTGTTTAATGATGAAATGGTGAAGAAACATCTGTGGTCGTCAGTGTACATGGGACAGATACAGAGCAGGTGTGGTGGAGACTCCTCGGACAAGCTGCAGAGACAGCAATTGTTATTGATGGGTGGAGGGAGAAGATATAATGAGGAGAAGCTGCCCATGTGAATAAGGCAGAATTTAGCTTTGCAGTAAAGCAGAATGTATCAGTAATTTATTTTTCCACTCTACTCTTAACATAGCTCCTAATAACTAAGTCCTCATGTTTTCTGCTCCTGAGGGTCTGGCAATCCAATTCAAAAGATTACTTATGAACGCCTAAATTAAAGCTATTTTGAACTGCTGGTGGGGGAGATTTAGTTTCCAGAGGGCTGAAGCACCTTTGAGCTCCAGAACTTCAGAAAGAGTGATCTTCCAAAGATTTTGAGCCAACAAGTTATTTGCTGATAGCAGTTCCAGCCAAATTAGTTTCTTCAGTGAGCCTTCGTATGCAGCACGTGCTGAGTGCATCTATTTGAGGAGGCTATCTTTCTTTACTATCTGTCTTTCTTTCCATCTCTCTGTCTGTCTATCTATCTGTCTGTCTATCTATCTATCTACAAAAATCAATGGGGGATGGGATCACTTGTCCTGAGTAACCAGGGTTTTAGTTCTCTTGTTCGGTTTCAGTTCTGATAAAAAACCCTCATTCACGTACCAAGGCTCGATAGGCGGTATATCTTGGTTCTCCGCCTTGTTGTTATTAGCAACATGACATTATCATCATAGGGTTTAATTCTATGCTTCCTCCACCAGGAGGTGAACCACTGGTTAGTACAGTAGTGAATCAGTAACGAAAATGGTGTGGGATTAAAAAGGCTTCTTAACCATTTCGGTAAGTTTAATCGGTGTTTGGAAAAGGAAGCAGCAAATATTTATAGCAACATATTATATACTTAATGTGCAAAATATGGCCAATATGATGTAAACATTATATATATTTATATATAAATATATATATATATATATATATATATATATATATATATATATTCACGCTCCAAGGTTGTCCACCTTATGAGTAGCACGCGAGCAGCAGCTTTATTTATGTGTAGGTGAGGACGGGGATCCGCTCGTAGACGCCGCTCCGTAATGGATCTGCCCGACGCGTTTCGAAGCTCCATCTGCTTCTCTTCAGGGGCTTTAACGGAAGCGGTGTGCGCACCCGTTACACTTCTCCAATTTCATATAACTCACCCGCCAATGGGAGGCTCCAATGAGACTTCTGGGAAGTGTAGTGCGGAAAGCACACAATCAAGTCCTGTATGGACTCCACGAGTGGGCCCGTCCTCGATCCCATGTACGGCTGCTACTTCACTGCCGTGACCCCCACGTTAACGGGGTGGTGCATACTCTGCGGCTGGACTGCCGCATATAGATTCACGCTCCAAGGTTGTCCACCTTATGAGTAGCACGCGAGCAGCAGCTTTATTTATGTGTAGGTGAGGACGGGGATCCGCTCGTAGACGCCGCTCCGTAATGGATCTGCCCGACGCGTTTCGAAGCTCCATCTGCTTCTCTTCCGGGGCTTTAACAGAAGCGGTGTGCGCACCCGTTACACTTCTCCAATTTCATATAACTCACCCGCCAATGGGAGGCTCCAATGAGACTTCTGGGAAGTGTAGTGCGGAAAGCACACAATCAAGTCCTGTATGGACTCCACGAGTGGGCCCGTCCTCGATCCCATGTACGGCTGCTACTTCACTGCCGTGACCCCCACGTTAACGGGGTGGTGCATACTCTGCAGCTGGACTGCCGCATATAGATTCACGCTCCAAGGTTGTCCACCTTATGAGTAGCACGCGAGCAGCAGCTTTATTTATGTGTAGGTGAGGACGGGGATCCGCTCGTAGACGCCGCTCCGTAATGGATCTGCCCGACGCGTTTCGAAGCTCCATCTGCTTCTCTTCAGGGGCTTTAACGGAAGCGGTGTGCGCACCCGTTACACTTCTCCAATTTCATATAACTCACCCGCCAATGGGAGGCTCCAATGAGACTTCTGGGAAGTGTAGTGCGGAAAGCACACAATCAAGTCCTGTATGGACTCCACGAGTGGGCCCGTCCTCGATCCCATGTACGGCTGCTACTTCACTGCCGTGACCCCCACGTTAACGGGGTGGTGCATACTCTGCGGCTGGACTGCCGCATATAGATTCACGCTCCAAGGTTGTCCACCTTATGAGTAGCACGCGAGCAGCAGCTTTATTTATGTGTAGGTGAGGACGGGGATCCGCTCGTAGACGCCGCTCCGTAATGGATCTGCCCGACGCGTTTCGAAGCTCCATCTGCTTCTCTTCAGGGGCTTTAACGGAAGCGGTGTGCGCACCCGTTACACTTCTCCAATTTCATATAACTCACCCGCCAATGGGAGGCTCCAATGAGACTTCTGGGAAGTGTAGTGCGGAAAGCACACAATCAAGTCCTGTATGGACTCCACGAGTGGGCCCGTCCTCAATCCCATGTACGGCTGCTACTTCACTGCCGTGACCCCCACGTTAACGGGGTGGTGCATACTCTGCGGCTGGACTGCCGCATATAGATTCACGCTCCAAGGTTGTCCACCTTATGAGTAGCACGCGAGCAGCAGCTTTATTTATGTGTAGGTGAGGACGGGGATCCGCTCGTAGACGCCGCTCCGTAATGGATCTGCCCGACGCGTTTCGAAGCTCCATCTGCTTCTCTTCAGGGGCTTTAACGGAAGCGGTGTGCGCACCCGTTACACTTCTCCAATTTCATATAACTCACCCGCCAATGGGAGGCTCCAATGAGACTTCTGGGAAGTGTAGTGCGGAAAGCACACAATCAAGTCCTGTATGGACTCCACAAGTGGGCCCGTCCTCGATCCCATGTACGGCTGCTACTTCACTGCCGTGACCCCCACGTTAACGGGGTGGTGCATACTCTGCGGCTGGACTGCCGCATATAGATTCACGCTCCAAGGTTGTCCACCTTATGAGTAGCACGCGAGCAGCAGCTTTATTTATGTGTAGGTGAGGACGGGGATCCGCTCGTAGACGCCGCTCCGTAATGGATCTGCCCGACGCGTTTCGAAGCTCCATCTGCTTCTCTTCAGGGGCTTTAACGGAAGCGGTGTGCGCACCCGTTACACTTCTCCAATTTCATATAACTCACCCACCAATGGGAGGCTCCAATGAGACTTCTGGGAAGTGTAGTGCGGAAAGCACACAATCAAGTCCTGTATGGACTCCACGAGTGGGCCCGTCCTCGATCCCATGTACGGCTGCTACTTCACTGCCGTGACCCCCACGTTAACGGGGTGGTGCATACTCTGCGGCTGGACTGCCGAATATAGATTCACGCTCCAAGGTTGTCCACCTTATGAGTAGCACGCGAGCAGCAGCTTTATATATTACCTACTGTCGCCAGTAGGTAGTTATAGTTAAGACCTAGTTTCCAAAGGAAAAGCGCTTTTTGTTTTCCCAATAACTTTGGCGCCGGTAGACGAATCTTGGTGAAATTACTAGTGATCAGCTCCGGTCAGCTCTTGTCTTGAAAGCTTTGGGGTGATTCGCCAAACAGGAGCCCGAGAAAAAAGGGGGGTCCCAAAAGGCGTTTTCCCCATGTTATTTTCCATAGGAAACGTTAGACAAAGCTAGAGTCTGAACTGATGAACGGAATTACACCAAATTTGGCAAAAAGGTAGCCCTTGGTTCAGAAAGAGTCCTTTTTGTTAAAAGGTGTAAATCCGTTCAGTAGTTGCTGAGAAATCTAAAAAAGAAAAAGTTTTGTTATATATGGCCGCAGTGGATTCGCGGAACCTCCCAACCACGAGCTTCATTCTAGTTGGCTGCGAACACTCCAAACCAGGAAGTGTTGGCAGCCATCTTGTGACATGGTAACCAAGTCACAAGAAATCAGAAAAAAACAAGAAAAACAAGAAAAGGGGCATTTACATTTTTTTTAAACGGCAGGATTTGCAATGGGTGCACGAATCCTGCTGATAACTTCTTTTTTTTTTTTTAAATGAAGCACTGCTCCTGCAGTATCCAGGGGTGCCTACCCCTGGGACACTGCTGTTTGCTATGACAGAGCGGGAACCGTGCGGCTCCCGCCCTGTCATAAAAAACACTGGTTTGGATTTTGAAAGCAAGAGCAGGGAAACCTGCTCTCGCTCAAACCTGCTCTCGTTTTCAAAATCCAAACCAGATTGCTTTTCCACAAGGGGAGCTGCATGTTAGCAGCTCCCCTTGTGGAAAATCAATTTCGGCTGACACAGGCGGCGGGGAGCCGTCTGCGACCATGGGGGCAGTAGGGCTCCCCCCATGGTCCCCAATGGAGAGGTCAGCCTTGGGGGATGGGGTCCCCGAGGCCAGAAGTGACCCGGGAGGGGGGCCACGGGGCTCCTCTCCCCTGTAATAATTTTTTTTATTAAAAAAAAAGGAATGGCTCCCCCCCAGGGCCAATCGAGGTCTCAGGAGGGGGCTATGTGGCTATGCCCCGGAGATGGGGTCCCCAGGGCTGTAATTGGCCTCTGAAGGGGGGGCGTGCAACCCATCCCGTTTTCTTTTTTAAAGTACAAAAATGGGTGAGGCCCTGGGGGATTGGGTCCCGAGGGCCCAAAATATTGTAAAAAAAAAGGGGGTCACACAGCCCCGTTCGAAAAAAGTAAAATAAAATAAAAAGCTGGCATCACGCCGGAGGCCCTGCCCCCTCCCTGCATCACTCAGCAAACGTGCCTCCTTAATATTCCAAGTTACAATGTGCCAGGGGGCAGGTTTGCACAGTGGTGCAGGGAGGGTTGGGGCCTGATATGGCAAGCGTGCAAATGTGCCCCCTGGTGCATTGTAAATTGGGGGATTAAGTCGTGTTCAATCCTGAGGGTCTCTAAGGGCCAACTAACCCACCAGGTACCTCCAGTAAGTGCCACAGTTTTTGTGTGAGTGAAATGTCAGTCTGACTATTCCATCCCTGAAACCTTTGTTTTTTTCAGTGAATTTCTAATGTCTTTTAAATACTAATTCCTAACTATAACGTCCTTGAAACCTCTGGTTTTGTCAATGAATTTCTAAAGTTTTTTAAATGCAAATTCCTAATTATAACTTCCCTGAATCCTGTGTCTTTTTGTACATTTCCATTTTTTAAAAATGCTAATACCTAACTAAAACGTCTATGAAACCACAGTTTTTTTCAGTTTATTTCTAAGGTTTTCTAAACAATTTTATTTATTAAAAGATGTTTGTAGCTATGTTTTTCTTTTTTTATATGATTTTTTATGTATTTTTTAAAACTTTTAAAATAATTATAATCACTTTTTTAAAATATATATAACATAGCTGATTAAAGATTTATAGTGGTATTTATTTGAATCATTACAGTTTTTATGAAATTGTAATATTGTTCCTAATTTTGTACAGTGTGATATTATGTGACAGAATTATGAATAGAAAAAGAAAATTTGTATATAATTATTTTTTTTACTGCTTTTTGCTAAATTACATTTTGTATGATTCCTTTTAATAGAGTAAAAGATGTTTTGTTCTATCAAATATCTTCTTTATATATATATATATTTTTTTTTTATTGGTTTACAAAAAAAGGGTTGCACACGAATCACGAGCCTACGCGTTGGGTGCACGGATCCATTATACGAATATCAGTCTCAAATACATATTTAGAATGAATTAATATATTTTTTTTACGAAGAGGTTTATTACTGAGTGCAAAAAAATAGTAATATAGGAGTTATAAATTTCACTAGGTATCACTAGACGGAGCAGAAGGCTACAGCTATCGTGTTCTCCAGATTGCGAGCCCTTATCAAGGAGACACACGAGGCCATTATACACGCTTATTCTTCTTGGAGACGCCACATAATCCTATGCCCTGAAGAAGTTCATTGTTATGAACAAAACGCGTTGGCTGACAATTTCCTGAAATTGGATTTTTTGCAATGAAAGACTGTTTAAGAAAACCTAAGAAAGACTATAAAGATTTATTGAAAAACAACTTTGTCCACACAGCGGGTGGTGCACCACTCCATATCTTGGGTTTAGCATTCCTCTGCTTTGCAGTTAGCACCAACCAACAGCAGGTGTTGAAGTGGTCAATGCACACCCAATATGAATGACTGTTGATCTACATACAAAGGGAACACAGCAGGAGAGTGCGGTCATTGTGTCTGCTGTTGCCTGTAACTGTACTCGGCTAGAAGTTATACATTTTGAAATGTTTTAATGAGATTTTTGAGGATGCAACGTACTGCACACCAGTTGCGGATCTTCGCATTCTGTGCACAAATCCATTACACAAATGTAAGTCTAAAATACATACTTACACTGAAATAATATATTTTTTAAACAAAGCGGTGTATCATTGAATCCCAAAAATTAGTATTAGTGTAGTTGTACATTTTTTTAAAGATGTTTAAAACACATTTTTATGTATGTGGCACCATCGTGCACCGGTCACGTAGGGGTTGCGAACCCTGCCAACATGTTTTTCAAGAATCGAGTAGGGGTTGCACGTTTAAATATCACTTTTGCTTAAAGACTTTCCATTTAAATAGTTTCAAACACAATATGCTAATAGCAATTTATACACTTATATTAAATTTACTACATCAATGGGTGTGCGTCCCATATGCAAATCCATGTGGAATGGAAAGAAAGCTTTTTATTGGTTATAGGCTTTTTATTCTCTCAGAGGGTGGAACCAACACCTGTTCTAGTCCTTTCATTTTGTGTGTGTCTCCTTGTTAAACTACTTTTTTGTAGGCTCTGAAAATATTTTATTTTATTTAGTGTTCCCAATTTTTTTCCATTCAACAATGGCATCAGCTTTTCCTGAAGAGGAGCAGCAGGATGAGATGGAGGAGGTGGAAGAGCCAGTCAAAAAAAGAAAGAAAGCATCTTATGGACTTTCTTCATTGTGCCACAAGGGGAGAAGAAGTGTAACGCCATAAAGGTGACCTGCAGCCTCTGCCACAAAGTCCTCTCTGGAGGATCTGAAAAAAATACATTTGTGTGGCACTTCTTCGATGAAGAAACACTTAGAAGCCAAACATCCAACTCGTCTTGCACGAGAGATAATGGAACAAGAGAAGAGGGAGCAAGCTGCAGCTGATGATGGTAGTCAACCATCTACCTCAGCAGGTGTTGGATTCACCAGTCCACAACCCCGGATTGTCCCTGAACTTGCGGATGCAGGAATTCACTGTCACAAATGTTTAACCACTGCATTGGAGAATTGTCCATTGAAGATATTGTTAATCTTTTGAAAGCACATAAGTGTTAATGTTTTGGGGTGGCTTTTCTACCTTTTGTTTCTTTGTTCTTATAAAACACCATAGTTGGACTGGTGAACTTTGATTTTTTAGTTAAAAAAATTCTAAAACAGCCAAAAAATAAAACAAATCTGAAAATACAAAAAAACCTTAAAATTGTTTTCAACATTTTTCTCACTGAACCACCTATACTGGTTAAAATAAGAAAAAGTGTAAATACTGAAAGTGATTGCTTGAATACATGTGTGTGTGAAGAATTGTGCATAAGTAGTGTCAAAGTGAATGGATAAGCGCATACGTAATGCCTGAGTGAATGGATGAGTGCGAGTGCAGAGGTACTGCCTTGGTGATTGGATGATTGCATGGGTAGTGCCTGAGTAAATGGATGAGTGCAAGAGTAGTGCCTGAGTGATTACATGAGTGCAGAGGTACTTACTGTCCTGGTGATTTGATGAGTGTGTGGGTAGTGCTTGACTGAAAGGATAAGTGCAAGGGTAATACCTGGATTATTGCATTAGTGCATGGGTTGTGTCTGAGAGAATGAATGAGTGCATAGGTAGTGCCTGAGTGAATGGTTGACAACAAAAATAGTGCCTGAGTGATTGCATGAGTGCATGGGTGATTGTATGAGTGCAGGTGTAGTACCTGGGTGATTGGATGAGTGCATGGATAATGCCTGTGCAAAAGGATGAGTGCACGGGTAATGCCTGGGTCATTGGATGAGTGCATGAGTAGTGCCTAAGACAAAAGATGAGTACATGGCTAGTGTCTAAGTGAACGGTTGAGTGCAAGAGTGGTGCCTGAGTGATTGCATGAGACTCAAGCTGTTTCAACACTGAGATAGGGAGTAAGTCACAAGGGGAGTCAGATTTAATGCATGCCATAAGCTGGTTGAAAGAGCTCACTTCCAAGGGGAACCACGCTTCCAGTTTGTTGATGGAATTAATATTCTTATGAGTCTCCAACACTGTGACACTAGTTGCATTAGGGGTGTTAACGGCCGGGTGTAAAGTATGTAACAGATTGTCACTAGACATTGCAGAATATCTTTTTTCGACTTTGCTCAGTGGGCCTGATCTTCACATTGCATTTAATTTAGGACAAGAGGGGTAGCCTCACTCATTATGCATATTGTGTTATGTATTCTCACCTTTCAAGTAATTTATACATTACTCAGTAGAACTATTTCAGAGTAGTATTAACCTAAACAGCAGTAGCTACTATAAAGATGAAAAAGAAAAACTGTTATTTAATGATAATTTATTACAGAAATGATATTATATTTTTAAAATCACAACATACATTTTGAATTACATAATATTTTCAGTTTCCCTTTTTTGCTGTTTTCAGATTCCACTTAACTTCACCATCACAGTGATTACAATGTAGTATCATCATTGAACAGAAGGGAAATAAACAATCAAATTGATTGTAAAAAATATAAATCAGCATAGAACATTATTACCAATGTGTAGCTATGCATTTTCCTATCTACACTTTGTTAATTACTTCATTCATCTACATTAACTATATTATTTATCTCAAATACATTTGCCAAAATGTAGACTCTCATTTACCTCTGGTGCAATATAGACAACAAATATATAAACTATTTTGTTTTTAAACACAATTTTCCAAATGTAATATCAATTAGCGCAAATAATAATCCAAACACTAAACATAAATATTAATAGTTTGCAGTCCTGTCTTCTTTCTGTTTACATCTTCCCAATAGGCAGAATGATGTACTCAAAACTTTGGCTACAGAAAAAACAAATATTAATTTGGTAATTCCTAAGGTAATCTAGGTTTGAATTCCAAGTGGGCATCATTGCAAAGCGTCCATCCTTTGTTACACTTTAAATAAACTGTATAGTGTCCAGATGTTGCAGTAAGCCCTTCATGAAAAATAATAGCTGTTGTTGTATAAGTTCTTCCTGAAATAGATATTTGACTTGCTTTAGAAAAATATTTTTGTTTCCAGTTTTCTCCCATTTGTTCTATATTGTTGTAACATTAAAATGAGATGTTTTCTAAATCTTTCTACCTGTAATTTAGACAACATCTCTGATCTACAATGTGAGCATCTCATATCCTGATTTGCTTTTTTTATCAATTTCTTAAAAGGTACTAATTTGCAGTCTGGTATTGTCAAGTATAGGAATCGTTCTGTCTGTATTTCAGTGGTAAAAGTAAATGAACACTCTTCAAACTTATGGTTCCACTTGTAACTTAGTCCATATAAGTTTTCAATGTGTATTCCTTTATGTTCTAATATTCCAACCATATGTATTAAACATTCTTGTGCATCTTGTTTTATGTTGAGAGTAAATGTCAATGAACCAGTACATATATCTAAAATATGTTGAATGCAAGAATCAGTATGCACTTTACTTCTGTCATTTATCAACTGCTGAAATACATGATGCAGTAAAGGACAGAATCTTTTTTCACGATTTCCCATGATTTCATGATGAAGATGTGTTAAATGGCACAAAACATTCAGAATTACATTAGCATACCAGTTGATACCTCAACTGTTTTCTTACTGGAATCCTAGAATATGATCAACACTTTCTTTTTTTTTTCTTTATGCTTTCAACTTTTTCTTCGGTTGCTTTCTTTTTTCAAACCCAAGTTGTATCTTTTACATATTTCCAGTTTCAACACGCTATATGTTTCTCATATATGGGATATGCACCTAAATCAGGAGCATAAAGTCTTCTTAAACAATTGTACTCTATTACACAATTTGCATCAGCACTAACCTTTTTCTTATCAAAATCTATCAAATACAAACCAGACTAAGGGCCAGATGTAGGTAAGTTCCCTTTACTGATTCTTAAATACCGAATTTTGCAAATTGTGCAAATTGTGTAATAGAGTAAAATAGCCTCCTACATAGGAAAAGGCTTTTACCGGTCGGTAACGGCCGATTTCGGACGTTACCGACCGGTAAAAGCCTACCTACATCTGGCCCAAAGTTCCTACTCAAGACAATGCAATGTATGCCATTCCCTCTTTGAACATCGTACTTCCAATATTATTTACAAAAGCTCTGTCTATACTTAAGCCTTGAGCTTTACTGCATATGCTAAATAGAGAGGAAACTGTTGTCTTCGAACATACAGCGTGAAAGAGATATTATTTGATGCATTGTATTTTGTGTGTGCTCTTTGGGGAGCTGCTAATTCATTTTTGTGTTTTTGGCACATTAGTATAGGTACAATACTTTGATCATCAGAATCTTTTTTTTAATCTTTTAAAATAATACAGAAAATGATTGCTTCTTTTTTAAACTTCTAGACCAGTTATACCTACCAGCAGGCGCTGATCTGCCCTGTCTCTAACCTCGCGGTGTCCGTCTGTTAGAGGGAACCCGCCATTTTAGGAGGTTAGCGGTGCAGTCTTTTGTCGCCTATTGCTATAAAGGGACAAACTGGCGCGGAAGCGCCGGCGGCGCGCCAAAGGCAAGCCCGTCTGCGCCCGTAAGCGCACCGGGTGCGCACACCGCCAGCCACGCTGCCCTTTTAGGGACGCTTCTGGGAAACAATACAGATTGCTGCCCTTTAAGAAATACCTGTGCAGAACTTCGTAACATTGGTGAGTCTGGAAAAGGGAGGGGAGAACTTATATTTGAGGAGACCGTGTTCCCTACATCAGCTTTTGTTAAACAAGGTCACCTCACTTGTGGACTGTTAAAAGTAAGATCCCTCCCAAAGCACAGCGTGGAAATTCAGCTGAAGCTGGAATCCCATAAACTGGATGTGCTATTTGTGATGGAAATCTGGACACACTTAGAGTGTGATTTAGAACCAGGTCCGGCCTGTCCGGCTGGGTATAAAGTTTGTCATAAACCCAGATTGAGTGGGAGGGGAGGAGGAGTTGGTGCGATTTTTAAAGAATTATGGAATGTTGTCACAATAGATATTGTTGTAATAGAAGGTTTTGAAATGTTAGGATTTGCTATTAAATATGCTAGCGGTCATATTTTGACGGGTATTGTCTGTTACATACTAGGCCTGGGCGGTAAATTCCGTTCCGCTCGCGGAATTTGGACAATTTCGGGTTCCGCGGAGAACGCGAAATTGCCCAAAAGTCTGCGTTCCGTGACTTCGTGAAATTTTTTGCTTGTTCGCATTCTCAAAATGCGTGTTGGCGAGATATTTCTCCCCGAGCACGCAAACAGCAATTGCCAACAGGAAAAAAGCACCGCGAACAAGCAATTCCGCATGTTTGCGGAATTTCTGCGTGTTCGCGGAGATTTTTTACCATTTCGCAGAGATTTGCGTAACGTGATTAGGCAAATTTCACCCACCCCTATTACATACCCTCAGGGGCTATTAGTGTGCAGCAGCAACAGTCTCTGATTGAGACTATTAATAATATGGCTGCTACACATACTAGACTAGTGCGTTTGGGGGATTTCAATCTTTGGCTTAATGGAACCCTTGACTCTGGCTATAATAATGTCCTCCAATCATGTGAAGGTTTTAACCTATACCGGCGGGTTTGTTAAACCAACACATAAGGGAGGACATACACTTGATCAAATTTTCTCGGAGGACCATGTACTTGATATCTTGGATATTTTGCCTACGGGTTGGTCTGATCACTATCTGATTACATTTCAAGTGCATACTCCATACTCCGAATTTTAGTAATCAAGTAGCCAGTATTTTAAGTAACTATGTATAACATTCTACATCTCTAAAAGTGTTTCATGATTGCCTGTGAGCCACAGCTCAGTGGCTGAGGGAGAACTCATTGCAATTTAATGCGGATAAAACTGAGGTTCTCTACTGCTCAGTGGGGAAGGTTCCACCAGCGATGCCCGTAAATGTTTGGCCTCTAGTTACATCCACTGTTCTGAGGCCTGTTGAGAAGGTACGAAATCTGGGCATCATGTTCAATATCAAACTGACGTTGGAGTCACAGGTTAACAAAACTGTGGAAAGCTGTTTCGCTATTATTAGAGTTTTGCAGAAGATTTTTCCTCTGCTGCCTACTCACGCGCGAGTGCTGGTTGTACAAAGCACTATATTAAGCAGATTGGATTATTGTAAAGCACTGTTCTTGGAGTCTCTGAGATATGTAATAGATAGGCTCCAGAGGATTCAGTCAACAGCAGCCAACCTAGCCTTGGGGACGTCCAGACATTCCTCCACTTCGTCGGCTTTGGCAGAGCTGCACTGGCTCCCGATAATGCAAAGAATTCAGTTCAAAGCTCTCTGCATAGTTTTCAAGGCCCTGCATGGGTTTGGACCAGTACCTATGCAGAGGAAGTTTGCTTGGTATGTACCTGAGAGAAGCCTTCGCTCCTCCTCGGCTAGATTGGTTAAACTACCAAGATTTAAAAAAAACAAAATCTGGTGGCACAATCTTCAGTGTCTCGGCCGCCTGATTATGGAATAAACTCCCTCTAGAGCTGAGACACCTGAAGGATCTTCTCCCTTTCACGAAGAGACTAAAAACTTGGCTCTTTCCCAATGCATAATCTGTTACCAGTTTCCCATGTAGCATTACTCTTAACGTGCACTTTGATGTCAGCGCCAGTATGCATGTTAGGCGATAGACCAAAATAATTACAAAATTGATTAACAAACAAAATCCCTTGTAGACAACCTTTAATTTACGCTGTTAGGCGATAGAGCGCTTTATAAATGAGATAAATAAATAAATAAATCTTTTGCAAGCAAATAAAATACAACACAACCCCCAATCTGTCTAACGCCCTTAATCTTATTTATTTTATATTCAAAAATTCTATTCCATCTCTATTCTAAAAATTTCAAAATCAACAACTTTTCCCATTGCTCCATTTATTAAACCTTCTTCTATATACAAATTACACTACAAAATTACCCAACAGTTTATACATACATGTAAAGTCTTTTCTAAGCCTACAGTTCTAGATACAAACGTTTCCAATACATGCAATTTCGCCTGTAGTGTCTCTGTAAGAAGAATAGTCCCTCCCTGGTGTTCAATTTTATCAATAGCTTCAATTTCCACAATTTGTTGTTTTTCCAGTTTCAGAAGTTGTTGTTTAAATGTAGAACACTCTTGCAGTGTAGGTATTCGGCAAACTATAGACTTGTTTCCTCCAAGCATATTGTTCATTACTTCAGCTGCTGTGTTTCCAGTTGTAAACAAGTTACTTACAAGCCTACATTCTCTGTTTACCATGTTCCGTCAAGACACCAATTCTTATGTCTTGAAGGATAGTTCCATAATCTTCATCACTTGCTTGTCGCATAGTCTTAAAAAGTTCTTTACATTAAAAATGTACCCAAATGTTCACATTTCTAATACTTCCCAAAGATTTCCTTGTGTCTTCATGGACAAGTGTTTTAAAACAGGTTTTCCTTTTACAGGAGTAAGTTGTAGTAGGTCTCTGAATGCAATTAAATGCTTTCCTCCAAACAGAACATCATAATCTTTTTTTAAATCTGTTGCATTCTTAAATGTACAAGGGCAAGCATTAAGTTTGAGACAATGCTCACCTCATCAATGATTAAAAGTTTCATTTTCTTCAGTACTCTTGAGACTTCATAACAAGCTTCTCCAGTTAGCTTCTGATATTCCAATGTATTATCATGTTCAACAGGTAGCATAAGTAATCGATGTAAAGTAATCCCTTTAATGTTGTGTGCTGCTAATCCAGTTGGAGCTGTTACAACACAAGATATATGTGATTCTGTAGTATTGTGTAGATAACTGGTCAACAATTTAATAAAGAAACTTTTTCCTGTTCCAGCTTGACCACAATAGAATAGGTTTAAATGATGAACATTGGTATTCTTTTCTTTCATGTAGCAAACCATGTTGTATTTGCTGTTTGACTTGTAGATATATGTCTTTTTGCTCAATATTTAGTTGTTCTTCAAACTTTTCCAACTGAATAATATCTTTTTGTGCTTGTTGCATTGCAGTTTCTACCTCATTCATGGCTATTGCTGCTTCGTTTTCGATAATTGGTTTTCCCTTTTTTTTTTTATTTCCAGAAAGCAATTGTTACATTCTTTTCCTTGAGACATACCCAACCTAAGTGGGTCATCAAACAAACAATATTCGTGCCGAGAGAGCACATATTTACAAAAAAAAAAAACGTAACATATATAAACAATGATCCTCTTATTTCCACTACTGTTCCATCAAAACCCCCAGACTAACCGACCCCTTGCCTTCCCACTTCTGCCTTTGCATTTATACAATGCCATCTCCAAATTAAATATATGAAAAAGTCTGGCATACCATGCCTGATATGTTGGAGGGTCTTCAACCTTCCACTTGGACGCAATCATTATGCGGTAAATAGCTACTACCATAAAGCATAAATAAACTTGAGACCGTTCTAATTGTAGCCTTTCATCACATCCAAATAACAGCATGGTTGGGGTTAAGGAGATAGCCCGCCCCAAGTTTTGCCATAAGAACAGCTCCATACCTTCCTTCAATGCATCCAATTTACAACAGTCAGACAACATGTGGATCATGTCAGCTGGGCCCTGGCCACACCTTGGACACTTGTCCTTGGACACTTGTTGTTATCCCTTTTTCCCCATGCCCAGAGTTTAGCCGGCATAAAATAAAGCCCAAATACTGTTTTGAAGGTTTGGGCTCTAAGATTAGCCGATAAAAATACTTTGTTAGATAGTTCTAATGATCTACATATGTCTACATCCGGGTTGTCCAATTTACTCGCCCAGCCGCATTCTACTCTAACTACATGGTACAAAAGGGGGTGGTGATGGACGGAGCATCTGAACCAATCAAACACTCAGACCCAGTCAAAAGATCTGGGTTTAATCCATAACCATTCTTTAGCCCAATCTGCCACCTCAGTTCAGACATGACCATATGCAAATCAGTCTGACCCTGTGCCTCATGGGAACAGTCCAGCCCGAACTGCCAAGCCATGCCTTCCCTGGACCAGAAACAAGCTTCCTAGGACCGGTTTCTGGCATTTTAGCCGTCTTCAGCCAGGCTTGCTTGAATCCAGTGGCAAAGTGAGCAAGGGACTCACGTCTGAGCATACCCTGCCAACTATGGCGAACAAAGCGGTAAAAAAAGGGTCAGACTGATTTGCATATGGCCATGTCTGAACTGGGGTGGCAGAGTGGGCTAAAGAACGGTGATGGATTAAACCCAGATCTGTTGACTGGGTGTGAGTGTTAGATTGGTTCAGATGCTCAGTCCATCACCACCCCCTTTTGTACCGTTCTACTCTAATTATATCATCCGGATTGGCCTCTATCAACATTGAATACAAATCCTTAACTCAGAGCAGTTTTTTTGTTAAGTAATCTAGAAGCGGGATATCAACAAGGTTAATGGGTTTTAAATCCAATGTTTTTGTTATTGCCCTTACTTGTATGCATTTAAAAAAAGTATTAGGATCTAGCCCATATCGTTCCTGTAATTCCCTGAACAAGAGGACCCCATTCAGATTGGTGATATCTCCTATATTTTGAACTCCTGCCTTTTCCCAGGTTTTGCTTACATTATCATAAAGTGGATCCGAAAAGGCTGAGGAGCGCCATAGAGACACATATCTCTGGATTTTAGGTACTTTCAACGTTTTACTGACCCTCCGCCATACATTCCAAGATGCTCGTAGGATTTTAAAGGGAGTTCTTTTATAGTAGCTACCCTCCAGCTGCCTTAAAGCTAACCCTGGTGCTAAGTTGGCAACAGCAAGTTCATAAATAGATGGTGGGGTCTCATTATCCAAATCACTACCTTTGCCTGATCCCAAGCATTTGGCCTGAATAAGATAGTCATGTGTTGCCACATTATAGCCCAATATTAATATAGGAGATTGGGGACCGCCAGCCCACCTCGATGTTGCGGTAGAGTCATTCATTTTAACGATCTCCTAATCTTCTTGTACCCCCATATGAATTGTGGAAACATCCCATCTGCCTTTTTAAAAAACAAGTTTGGAGGTTCGACCGGTATGCACCTAAATAAATTAAAAAACTTAGGAAACAACGTAATCTTTATGACATTCGCTCTTCCAATAATGGATAGATGTAAAATATCCAATCTCTTCAGGTCTCCCCCATTTCAGGCTAAGGCAAGATGGCAGCCGAGTGAAAGTCGGTCGTAGGTGGCTCTCCGGGTGACGGCAGGATTCAGTTAAATTAGGATGCAGAAGACATGAATGACGGGTCGACAGGCTGTAAATATTCACGCCGAGAAGGAGTTGGTCTTACTTGGTATAAGGCGTTGTGCGTCTGCACTGGCAGAGATGGCGGAGCAGCTGATCATAGGCTGCCGCTGTCTGGAGCAGTTGTTGATCCGGATTGCAAGTTGGAGCTGCGGTGCAGCCTCTAGTACCAGCAGTATGGCTCCCAAAACCGACACGAAGGGAAAAGGGGGACCCTCGCAATCGGCCCCCCGGAGCCTCCGCAGCAGAACTCAGCAGACATGGAGACGGCATCTGCCCCTACAGGGCAAGGACGCCGGCAGAGGGTTTGGCCGGAGAATCTCCTACATGGGGATGGGCGCGGGAGCACAGCCCCAGCCGCCTCGGACCTCCACGATTATTGACATGCGCTGTGGTGCAGGGACAGGATTAGTCTCCGGCCAGCTAAGGGAGCAGCGGTTAAAAGAAATGCAGAGAATATAACAGGTAAGCTACCAATGGGACTTGGGAAAAACTCTGAACAGGGCGATATGGAGATTGTCAAGACGCACGCACAGGGGGATAAGGGGGACACTGTGGGACAGATACTGCAAGGGGGAAAACCCACACTAATGTGCCAGGTATTCATAGGGCTGAGAGCATGGGTGAGAAGGCTTTAGGCAATCTCTGTCACAAAACTGAACCACCTGGTGAGATTGAGACCCAGCAGGAGGAAGGACCCGGGCAGCACCCTAGGACTCAGAAGCCAAAGGGGAAGCTGAGAGATTTGTGGGGGACTCTAAAGACTCACAGGACACTGCTGGATGGTAGGGAGAGGGACATTGATTCAGAGGCAAATGACACTACTTTCTCTCGGACGCCACCTAGTCAGGTCTGAGCTCAGGTAACGGGTCCAATACAGATACAAGCGAGGAAGAGAGTATCCCTGGCACTGATGATAGAGGACAGAAAATGACTACTACCAACAGGAATAAGTTCACCCGAACAGGGAGAAAGGATAACCCCAAGCATACTGATCTCAGGTGGGATTATTCCACGGGAGACCAATTAGTGGGGGTTTGCAATCAGTCTAGTTTGGAACAAGCTGTGGTAGGGTCTCCCGGACTCTCCCCTACATTAGAATCAATATTGCAGTGTGTAATGGAACATAGGGAAGAAGCCCGGCTGGAAAGTAAACGCTCCCAGAATGCCACCCGGTAGCTCCAGGGGGCAGTAAGAAAAATTGCGAAAACATGCAATGATATAAGTGACCGGATGTCGGAGCAAGAAACAAGAACAGCTGCATTGGAAGAGGACATAGCTGGCTCAAAAGGGCAAGTTGTAGCACATGAGGAACAACTTATGGACATTCAGTGGAAACTAGAAGAAGGCAAAAATCGTCAAAGAAGGAACAAGCTATGCTTTCTCAGTATCCCGGAGGGGAAGGAGGGGTCCGACGCACGTTTGTATATGGTTCAGCTACTGGAGAAATATTTCCCAGAATTGACAAGGTGGAATTGGCTGCAGGATATACAAAGGGAACATCGAGTCCCGTTTAATATTCGGCAGGCAGTCTGCTGAGATGCCAAACCACGGGCATTCCTGGTGTATTTTGGCAACTTCTTGCTGAGACAAAATGTGTTAGAGAAAACAAGACCTGAAGCTCAGCGGACAGCAGACGGATTTAGTTTTTTTACTAGGCCAGATTTCTGCCACACTGCGGTGGAACGAAGATGGCGCCTGCGGCAAATGATCACGCAGTTCCAGGAGAAGGGCGCGCCGGCCTTCCTCCTTAACCCGGCTTGACTGAAAGTGTTTTGGAAAGACCAAACCAGATTTCTTACATCAGAAATTAAGGCCAAGGGGTTTTTAAGCACTGGGGGGAGATGACCCTTTTTTTCTTCTTCTTTTGTATCTGGAATAACCTGAATAATATTTCTAGATTAATCTGGACTAAAAAGATATTTACATATGGCTTCCAGAAGGCTCTCAATGCTTACAGACTATATTGGTCCAGAAAGTTTACACAGGAGATATTAAAGTCACAATTGTATTGATATGCCACCTAAGGGAGAGAACTACCACTCATCACACACAGTCCTAGGAGGGTCTGTTGCTTCACATAGCAGGGAGTGGGGGGTGTTACATAGGGGGAGGGGAACTGGGGTGGAGGGGCGAGAGGGGGAGTTGGGACGTTGGGGAAGGGGGTAAAATGCAGAAAATCCAGGAAAGCATCGTATCAATGCTGGAAAAGAGATTTATCAGAAGCAGCGTAAGGGAGTGGTTCAAAGGGCAATTTAGGCACCAAGGAAGCCGCAAGTATGGGTAGACTGACTATCTGCACAATCAATACTGGTGGGCTGAACGATGGAGGCAAAAGAAATAGGGTCAGAGAGGTGTTGCGAGCACTAGAGGCTGACATTATCTGCCAGCCAGAGACTCATATCCCCTGGCAGAAAAGAGGGCTTAACATCATCCCAGGCTACTCCCAGGTTATTTGCTCATCTCAGTTCACCAATACTAGAGGGGTGGCTATACACGTTTCTCGTTGGATTTTACCTATTAAACAAGTCAAGTCGGATAAATGGGGTAGGTGGGCTATTGCTTGTATTCCAAACTATTTTACCATCTGCACAATATATGGTTCAAATATTAACGATGCAGAGCTGTTGTTAGAGCTGGAGGTCGAATTGTCCCCTTGGTCAACGCCCTTAATTATCTGCGGGGATCCATTTAGATATAATTGGTTTTCCCAGTGGATCTTGACTCAGTGGACCAGAACTTTCACTGCCTTGTGAACTTTCACTAGCTATTTCAGCTGCAATAGTTCTTTCTTGTTCAATCTCATCATTTAACATTGAAAATTGTGCACTGAATGCTATCTTTAGTTGCATTACAAGAATCTTCATAGCAGCCAAAATCTCCAAGTAATTCTGTTTTACTACTCCAAGGCTTGAACAGTTGCAGAAGTGCTAAATAGAAAAATTCTCCTTCATCTGGAATTTCGCAACTGAGTTTTCTGTGGTTAATAAGATTTCATTTTGTGTGTTTTATTAAACATCTGTCACATCCAGTTACTGCATATTTGTCTTCTTTTATATTTTCCTTAACTTTACTTTTAAAGCTGTAATGTTGAAGTATTTCCTTCAGACATAGGTTTTCAAAATGTGGACTTCAATACTCTATTTTATGTAGAGGCAAGACCTAGACTTACCCAAATTATTCCTCTTGACTTTGAATGTAAACTGGCAGAGCTCAGGCGATCCGAACATTCATAGGATCCAATCTCTCTATGGGAAAGCATTTTCAAGCTAAAGCTGTACAATTTCTTACTAAGACTCATCTCTGCTGAAATTTCTTCCCACGATGCTTTCATCTCTGCCGTTTCATATTTGGTTATATATGATGTACATAGTGAGCAACAGCAATTGAATTATCTGTATGGGTGGGTGGCAAATTACGTTCCGCTTACGGAATTTGCGCAATTTTGGCATTTGAACGTTCCGCACGGAACGCGGAAATGTCGAAAGCTCCGCGATCTGCGGCAGAACAGAATTTGTGGGCATGAGGTATTAATTAAACCTCAACAGGAAACACTTACAGATATAAATAATGCAGGTGCTCGAGTCGAAGCTCAAATTCTATAACTCATTTCTCAGCCCAAAAACCTCATGAGCTCGGTCGCGGCTGGACAGTTGTGCTTTCTCCCCATATCTACTGTTTTGTAAGTAAAAGCGTTTGCAATGCTTTCCATAACTCATTTAGTATAAGCCGGAAGGCACAGAGGATAAAACAGTGCTGTATGTTTTCTTTTGGGGTTTTTGGAATTCATTTGCTAATTGCAAATGCTGAAGGGTAAACTGTACAACTGGTCTTTGAGAGGCATGGGGTGGGCGAGAGAGCACTTTAACACGACCTCTATGCTGCTGTGCTTACTACCAGGCTTCGTTGGGCAGGATTCCCTCTGGCACGATGCTCCTGGCTCAAATATTTTATCTTGACAGGAAGCACTTATACATATACATAAAGAAGGTGCCCGAGTAGAAGCTTTCTCCCCATATTAACCATCGTAAATTAGCTGTGATGCTTGATGGAGTTCTTTACATCCATAACTTTCTCAAGCGCAGTCCCCGTGTAGTTCCTGTGACCAGCAGGTTCTTTCTCCTCATCGGCTGCTCTGATCGTTCTCTGTCCATTTATAAACAAGAGGCATGTGAACTCGCATAGAAGCCCTGTCCATTTGGCCCCGCCCCAGAGACACTAGCAGTATGCAACGTCTTGCCGCCCTTTACACACTATGATGGAAAGCTCACTCAAGGGACCCCGGCGCATTTCGGTGCGGTGGCAAAGTTACAGACACACATGGTCACTGGAGACAACTCTTCTGGCCCTTTAGGCATCTGTTGTGTAGGAAAAGCGCTATACATTTACCCAATGAGGTAGCGCTTACTGATTAGCCGGTAGAAAGTACTCAAGCTGAGTAGAGGAATTGCGCAAAACTGTGGCATCTTCTTGGATAAATATGCAGGGGAAGATTCATTCTGCCTCTGAGACACTGCAAAAGGTTACAACGGGCGCAACAAGAAATCTCTGTGAGCATGCCAAATTATGCGTGCTCGCAGAGATTTCTTGCTGTTTCGCGGAATTTAGCATAGCGTGACTACGCAAATTCCGCCTTCCCCTAATTATCTGCTACATATTGAATATCCATGTTTGCATCCACATTTTCAAAATAACTGGATTGAAGTCATTAATGTACTATAAGCTTCTGTTCTTTTTAAGTTGTATGTGTTCTTCGGAGATTTATGAGTTATTGTATGCCTTACTGCTGACAAACAACTATTTACTCTTCCTTCAGAAATTATAGGACGTGGGAATCCAAAACTATATTTTGTATAAAATTTCCCTTTACACTTGCATTTTCACCACAGTATTTCCCACATCGATGACTTTGAAAACATATAACTTGTTGTCTCAAGCTCTTTTCTCCTCCATCTCTTGGAATGGCACATGTAACATATTGTTCGATTAAAGACAAAACAGTTTCATCCGTATCAGTTCCAAATTTTTGTGCATTCTTTATCCATAATAGCATGTGCATATGAGGAGCACCTCTGGCTTGGTACTCTTTTTGCCAAAAGAAATCAGTAACTTCTCCAAGAGGAGGAATATTTTTATTGCAGACTAGCTTACCCGTCGCACGTTGCTGCGATCTCCGAAGAAAGGAAATTCAAGGAAACTCGTTTTGATAACATTCAATTTACATTGTGTCATTTTTATTGAAACTTAATCATTGTAATATGGACAACATTTCAAAGTGTCGTTTTAATTTTATTTATTTATTCGAGTGCATGTGTATACAGGATTTTTTGTTTTTCCGTCTGGTGCGTACATCAGTATTCGAAAGATTATGAGGACCCTGGGGGCCGATATTTAAAACAAATTTATGCCAGAAACCTTCGCGGGAGTGTACTCAACAACTTCCCAAAGTTTCCTGGCGATCGGATGAATGCTGTTTTAATTCTATTTATTTATTCGATTGCTTGTGGATACACAATTTTTAGTTTTTCTGTCTTGTGCGTACATCAGTATTCGAAAGATTATGAGGGCCCTGGGGGGTCGATATTTAGAAACATTTTTTTCCATAAACCTTTGCGCGAGTGTACTCAACAACTTCCCAAAGTTTCATGGCGATCGGATGAATGGTGTAGTAATGCATAAAGGACAAACAGACAGACAGACAGACAGACATACATTCGTTTTTATATATATAGATACATGACATCATACTTTGAAGCCTATGGTTAAAATAAATGCAGACATTTACAGGATCCAAGAAACAGAGTTCTCCAGGTGCCTTCAATTAAACGTTTTTGACATTTGAATTTGCTTCTCGTAGAAATTCAAGTAAATCTTCCCACGCATATTCAGCACAGTTAAGTGTTACACACCATGTATTTGTACCTAAGTTTCTTAACATACATTTAAGTTTACCAT
Organism: Lissotriton helveticus; assembly: GCF_964261635.1. Taxonomy (NCBI): domain Eukaryota; kingdom Metazoa; phylum Chordata; class Amphibia; order Caudata; family Salamandridae; genus Lissotriton; species Lissotriton helveticus. The sequence continues at coordinate 1,131,634,650 of NC_136070.1, read as the reverse complement.
GATGACGAAACCAATGTTCATTGGTACCACGTTGACACACCATCAAATTAATTAACTGAGATTCTAAATGTTCATCTCTTTGCTGAACTTTGTCCATGAATTATTTTGCAGAAACATGTTGAAGATTAACTCCTGTTTTAAATATGTGGTTCACTGCATATGAAAGTGCAGACAAATCACTTTGAAACAGAAGATGAAATATATATGCAATGCACTGTCGAAATATTGGATCTTCAGAGTACAATCTTGTTGAGCGGTATCCTGAAGCTGGAATCCGTACAGCTCGTTCATCAAATCGTCCACCTTCTCCAGTGGGGAATAGCTGTAGAAAACAACAAGCTTCTAAACTTTTTCCCCATACACTTATGAGAGTTCCCTTTGCATCCTTCATCTGAAATAATTCAATATTGTTTCCTATAATTTCTTTTGAATGTAGAGGATGTGTAGTATAATGTTCATAAATCTCTTCACTCCTGAACTTGTCCACTTTTTCAATTTGGCCACTTGAAATTTCGGTTTCACCTTCTAAGCATATTACCTGTTCATCAACATTTACATACTTTTAATAAATATTATTCTGCACCAGGTATAATGTATCCTTTTGAAGTTTATTAACATCTACAAACTCTTGCCAGAATGTTTTGACTCTTTGTTGGTACACCATTTACTAGAATAACCACTGGGTCATTTTCCTCCCTGTCTACACCAATAGTTTCAATGTTTTTCTTAAAATCTAAAGGTAAGTACACAACACTTCCTTTCAGACCTCTTTGTAAATCTGTTGATGACAGCTTACCTGTTTTAGGCTCCATACGAACTATGGCCTGACATGGGTGTACAGATTGAATAAGAATGGACTTATATGCATTCAAATCTGCCAGTTCCTGAGAAATAGGTACCAACTCTAAGTTGCTATGTACTGCTCTAGCTGGCCTTTTGTTCTCTTCTAATTTGTTGTAATAGAATTCACAAATTACTTGATCAGTAGCCAACTCAGTTCAGTTCGAAAGACTTTATTTTGATCACTATAGAGCAAAAAAGTACAACATAGACCAAACACTTACAGACACAATAAAAACAAAGACATTTATAATGTGCATTCAAGGTACGTTACAATAGCAGCACAATGAAACAGTGAAAGTTACATTTTTAAAAGGACCAAGAATTCTTCATTAAAATTCTTTAAAATCAGCCAACAAATCAGTGAATATCTTAAATAGTATTAAAAGACAGTAGTCCACACTAAATAATTCAGAATACAGTAATACAGGATGTTTATGACTGCATTATTCTGTACACCTCCTTGTACTTTCTTACTCCCAAGTTTCTACAAAGTGGGGCTATCCATTTAAATCGTGACTGACTATACAATGGGAGAAAAGTAAAACATGCTCAAATGACTGATCGTCCTTGGCAACAGGCACAGTTTTCATCCACCCTGTCTCCTAATTGACACCATTTTATAGGTAGACAGCTATACCTAAACTGTAGGTATAGTTTTCTTCCTAGAGGAGATACAATTTCATCTATAGTATTCTCAAAAGACAGTGTCAGTTTAAAATCGATAAAAGTTCTCTCTGTCTATGTCCCACCAGGTCTACAGTCCACTACGTTCTCTGATTTAGGTGGGGTGGTCTTGAGCTTCCCCAAAGGCATGTTGATAATGGGTGGCGACTTCAATTCGGTGGTTAGTGGTAATGATGATCGTAACCCCCCCAGAACTCTCTTGAGATCGCAGTCATGGTTGGGTGATTTTCTGGATGCGATGGGTTTAGTGGATAGCTGGAGGCACTTGCACCCTGGACAGTCACAGTACACCTTTCACTCGGGAGCGCATGGTAGTCTTTCGAGGCTTGACTATATCCTGGTGCCAGCGGTGCAGATGGTCTCCGTAACGGAAGTGCGTCACTTGGCTAGGGGGATCTCGGATCACTCTCCACTTTGGCTTGGGATTGATTTGTCCTTAGGAGCGGAGGGCCGTGTTGCCCCGATCAACCCCTGGCACCTACGCAGCCCCAAAACTAGGGCTGCAGTGGTTCAATGCATGGAACACTACTTTAATGAGAACGTGGGATCGGTGTCCTCTTCCGTTTCCCTCTGGGAGGCCTATAAGACTGTGATTCAGGGTCAGGCCCTATCCTTGATTGCTAGCGCGAAGAAAAGTAAGAATGAGGAGGTTGTTTGCCTTGAAAATGATATCACAGCTTTGGAGGAAGATTTGGGTTCTGAGGTTACACCTGAGAAGTTGCATGTTTTGGCCCTTAAACAGGCTGACTACAGGGCTCTGGTGACGGATGCGGCCGGGATGATGTATCGTGCGCAACAGGGGCGGATGTATGATGTTGGTAATAAGGCCGGGAAGTTGATTGCTTGGTTGGACAGGAGAGAGCGTTTGAATAGGGTTGTGCCTGTTGTGGAAGGGGTGGATGGTTCGCGGGTTGTGGACCCTGTTGAGATAGTCGCGGCTTTTGCTCAGCACTTCCAGAAGGTTTACGCGCCGGTCTCGGACAGACCGGAGGAAGACTCACATTTACTACTGAGGGATATCGCGCTGCCTAGTCTCTCGGAGTCCGACCGTGAGCTTATGGAGGCGGATTTTTCCGCTGATGAAATAGCGCTTGCTATCCGTTCCCTTCGCTCAGGCAAGGCCACTGGCCCGAATGGTATTCCGGTAGAGCTGTATAAGCTGTGCCCGGATAAGATGGCGCCGCATCTACGTCGCATGTTCTTGGAATCGCGAGATCTCGGACTCCTTCCCCGGGATCAGAGATTGGCGTCCATTGTGGTAATTCATAAAGATGGGAAACCCCGTGAGCAGTGTTCATCGTATAGACCGATCTCGCTTCTGAATGTTGAACCTAAGGTTCTGGCGAAAGTATTGGTGAATCGTCTAGTTACAGTGATTGGTGATTTAGTACATCCAGACCGGTCAGGATTTATCCCCCACCGTAATACTGCGCTTAACCTTCGCCGTCTTAACGGCGTTCTAGCCCGGGCGGGGTCACTTCGTGAGCCGGCCATCTTGGTTTCTTTGGACGCCTCGATGGCCTTTGACACAATAGAGTGGTCGTATTTATGGGCGGCTCTATCGAAGTTCGGTTTCGGCCCGCGTTTTATCGGGTGGGTTCAGCTCCTCTATGCACAACCATTGGCTCAAGTGGTGGTGAATGGCAGGGCCTCGGAGTCCTTTGTTCTTGGTAGAGGCACGCGACAGGGCTGCCCGTTGTCACCGTTGCTCTTCGCACTTGCTCTTGAACCCCTTGCCGGGTGGCTTAGATGGGAGCCGTCGCTCAAGGGCATTAGTTGGTCCCCGGGATATGAAGATCGTGTTTCATTGTATGCAGATGATATCTTGTTGTACTTAACTTCCCCTCGTATATCACTGGGAGTGTTGTTTGACGTGTTGCGCTCCTTCGGGAGAAACTCTGGCTTGACCATCAATTGGACCAAATCCTGTATTTATCCGCTCACTGGAGAAATGCCCTTGCTGCCCCGTGTCTGCCCGATACCTGTAGTACGTGACGGCTTTAAGTATTTGGGGATTTATATCTCCTTGGACTCTGCGGTGCGGTATGAAAGGAATTTACTGCCGCCACTTCGTCGGCTGCGATCGGACGTCCCGGGCTGGTGTGGCTTGCCGCTGTCCCCGTTGGGGAGAGCCGCCCTGTTTAAGATGATGTCTCTCCCCCGGTTCCTTTATGCCCTTCAAAATACACTCGATCTGGTCCCAGCTAGTTATTTCCGTGAGGTTGAGGGCCTCCAGCGGCAACTGGTATGGGGCGGGCGGCCTCGTATTGCGTTCTCGAAACTGACTCTGCCTTGGTATGATGGCGGTATAGCTCTGCCTGACATCAAGCGCTATTACTGGGCGTCTCAGTTGAGTGCTATCAACCATGCCATGTATGGTCCTACCCCTAACCCTGCGTTCGAGATGGACAAATGGCAGCTACCAGGTGGAGACTACAATAGGGCGCTTTACTCTAAAGCTGCTAGGAAGACGCTTACTGGTCCTACTGGGGTCGCGGTGCGAGTTTGGACTAGTGCTACGGCTGCTACGGGATGGACTGATAAGCTGACTAGAGCAACGCCGCTTTATGCGGCTGAACGGCTGGGGAATCTCTGGGCGACGAAGGGGTTCGACAAGTGGGATCTTATAGGTATTAGTCGAGTGGGGGACCTCCTGATTAAGGACAGGATCAAGACTTTTGCCGAACTCCAGCGGGAATACAGCCTGAGTGATAGGGAATACTACCGCTATCTTCAAATTCGCCATGCATTTGCTTCGGTGTTTCCGGCTGGTGCCGTTGTCCCGGAATCCTCCCCCCTGGAAGATAGGGTGCTCGATGGTCATATCCCTGATAGTACCATCTCTCTTATATATAAGAAGCTTATTACCGACCGCTCTGACCTCCTTGTCCAGCTCCGTAATGCCTGGACCGCGGATGGGCTTGAGTTGGATGACGAAGACTGGCAGGCCGCGGTGTCGTCTCCAAAGGAAGTGGCGATTCCGGCGCGTCTACGGCTAGTGCAATTGAAGATTTTGCACCGCGTCTATGTCACGGGTCCACGCCTGATGAGGATGGGTTATTCATTGGATGGGTTGTGCAGGCGTGGCTGTGGTATGCTTGCTGCTTTTCTCCATATCATATGGGAGTGTCTGGATGTGGTGTCTTACTGGAGAAGCGTGCATGACATTATGGAAGAGGTGACGGGTGTGTCTTTAATGCCGGAGGCTAGGAGATGCCTTCTGAACGTCTGGGAGCCCAATGATTATAACGTGGCGCAGACTCGGTGGGCCACCCTCGGCAACATGATCGCCAAAAGGGACATAGCCCAATTGTGGGGGTCCCAGAGGGCACCCTCGGCGTCGGTATGGATGGAATGCATGGATTGGTGTATGATTAGGGAGAAAATGGTGTATACTGCCTGTGGTAGGCCTAGGAAATGGGGAAAGGTGTGGGGTCAGTGGAATGCGTATCGAGGAGAGATTTGTACCCCCCCTCCGTAGATTCTGTTACTATCCCTCTGTCTCTGTGACCTCGCATTCCATGCATCCTTTTACTATGACACACAGTCTGCTTGTCCACTCTTGGCCCTTCTTTCCTCCCCCTTAGGATTTATCCTTCTTTAGACCAGCCTCCTTGGCTGGCTTTCCCCCCCCTGCTGGTGGAGATGGTCACTTTGATAACAGTCTTACCTCGGACTTTGTTTCTGTGTTGTTTGCTTGTTTTAACATATAAAATGTGAAACCTTTTTATTATCCTCTTACAGCCGCCGGCCCTGTTTATTGACGTGTACACATTGCGATTGACTTCAGGGGTTGTTGGGCCTTATATTGTTTTCGATTGTGTTGCGGATTATTACTGACCGGCCCTGCGGGGTTGTAGGTCTGTATTTGTATGACTTTTCCGATAATAAAGGTTTTTGGAAAAAAAAAAAAACATCGATAAAAGCAGCTGAAAGCGATCCTTTACAATTATTTATGAGTTCAGTCTCAGCAAAACCCCAGTAAGCCGCTTTAAGGCTGGTTTTGTTAATCTGACACAGAGTTTCTGATTGGTCCCAATATGCACCTAGACTTAACATCTGTAACATATTCTTGAGGGTACGCAGCCACAGGATCTTGCTCACACATGTTGGTGTCATCAATTCACGGAGGCCCACTCTATAAGACTCAAGTGCTGCAGTGGACCATAGCGGATGCAGAACGTAAGCAATCTAAGCTCAATTTTGTGAGTAATTTTTTTCGGGGCCAGATCTAGGGAGAGTGGAGTCAACGGGCTACTCACCGGTAGATTTAACAGAGATCTAAAAAATGTATGTTCAATTACTGACAAGTAACTAGATTTTGTACAATCCCACACCGTACAAAACTGCACCTAAAGCTTTAACATTATAAATCTCTAACACTGGTGCCACCCTGCTAGATATAGTTTTCCTATGGATTTTTGCTATATTGGCCATATGTTGTATCAGGGATAGCTGTGCCCTTTCCATCTGCGGGACCCAACTTAAATTCTTTGTGAGTTTCAAGCCAAGGTAATGAAATTCAGCCACTAGCTCTAAAGGGGCGCCACCTACATATAGCTGCTTCTTACACTTAGTTGTTAATCTGGAGGAAAAGAACAAGCATTCAGTTTTGGAGCTGTTTAGCTCCAGACCCGGTTCCAGGCAAAATGCCTGGAAATCATTCAACAACTGTTAGAGCCCCCGAGGCGACTTAGAAATAAGCAGTTTATCATCTGCAAAAAGGAGAGCAGAGGCCCTCCTTCCTCCTATATTTGGTGCGTCACACCCATCCCTGCTCAAAGACTTGTAACATTGTTTATATACATGGTAAACAAAGTGGCACTAAAATGCACCCCTGTCTTACTCCTTTGTCAATATGGATAGCCTCCGTTAATGCCCCGTTCTCCCCCAAACTCACTTGAGCCAGTGTCTACAGGAAACCTTTTCAAAATATTTAGTAGGGGAGCTGGAACTCCCATTCCTTCTAGAACTTCCCATAATTTTGCTTTGTAAATGTAAATGTAAATGTAAATGTAGCCGTACTTGTAAAGCGCACTGATACTCCTGAGTGTCCTGGCGCTGTACTCATACCGCTAGGGAACCCTTCCTGGTTTTTCCCCGTGAAATGTCCACTCCTGGGCATCCCCAGGGTGCAACTAGGCATCCCTAGCGCTGTCGGGGACCGTTGTGGAGACTAAGCAAGCTATTGCCCAGAGTTGCAGCGTGGGACCCATGCTTAGAGTAGGCACCGAGGCGAGAAATCAGGTCCGAGGAATTATGGGCCCAAGATCCGCCGGGACCAGCCAAGGCAGGAATTGAACCCTGGTCCCGGGCCAGACCTCTGCATCAGGGTTTGCCGCTCTAACCATATCAAAGGTGGCTCGATGATCAACAAAGGCAACATACAAGTAGCCGTTGTTGATTATCACTTCCCTCCAATAAATACAAGGGAAACAAAAGATTTTATCTATAGTGCTCACTTGGGGTCTGAAACCTGCCTGCCACTCTGAAATGATATTCCCCTCGCAAATCCAATCCTGAAGATGGGCAAGCACCTGTTTGCAGAAAGGTTACCCATAGGCCTGTAGTTCACTGGGAGTGCACGGCCCCCTTCTTAAAAATGGTAACAATTTCTGCTAGCTTCCATGAATGTGGGACTTCCATGCCCGAGTGGATCGGCTTTATTTATGAAGGACTCCTTATCTTCCTGTGACCCGAAAGGCAACTTAGGAACATGAACAAGAAAGATATCTTTCCTACCACCATCCCCCCTCAAGGCCCCGCTTCTCAACCACAAAGTTCTAACAGTGGGTAGCATGTGGCCCCCGCTCCCGCATGCATTGCTCCTTACTTAAAACTCGGCACTCTTCATACCACTTCCCTCCACACAGCCTCCGAGCTGGGATCCATACTCCACTATTTCTCAGGTGACTTTGCTTCACAGATTAGGCTATGTGGGGTGGGACACCTGAGTTTGGGGGTGGGCGGCAGAGGTCTGATGGGCTAGATAGATTATTAGCTTTTCCACAGCTCATCTCAAGTCTACCCTCACCCTCTCCCCCATCCCCCTGAAACAACACATATGGGTTTTAGTGTGTCCCTCATCACGGCTTCCCACAATAGCAAGGAGTATATTAACCTGCTCTTTTAGTTCTTTGATGACCTCCAACAAGCTTTGTAATATCATAACAATCTCAGTGTTCATACAATCTTTCCCTGTGGATGCACTTCTCTCTGTTTCCGTATCATCAATACTCAGAGCAGAATATCTATTGCTGCATTCTATCCTTTGTGACTCTTGGGTTGCAGAGAGTTTAGCAGCAAATGTGGTGTGGCGAGCCCTCGTTCTCCTCATTCTCCTTGGGCTTTTCGAGCATTTAATGAAGTCGCTTTACTGGTACACTAGGAGGGACCGTTGTGCTTGATTTTGTTGGCCCAGAGATAGATGAAATAATGTCAGTGCACTCTGACAAAAGTGAATCAATTCTATTACATCACTATCCACTTTCTTAATTGGTGTATGTTTCCCCTTCGGTGCCCTAGGTGCCCCTTCTGTAGCCTTGCGTTTTCCTTTACGTATCGCTGAGCCAATAGTTTATTCCAAAACACTGGAAAATGGGGAAAAGAAAAAGAAAGAATAAGAGGCAAACAAGGGTCCCGGGTCACCTGAGGTCACAGTACCTGGTCTACTGGATTAACATCCTCTTGACAGTCAATCACCTCGTAGCAGGGCCAAGGGGGGTGGCCCTGCCTTCCCTCTTCCCGTTGATGACAGGTGCAGGACGGGCCCACCCTTGGCCTGGGCTTCACCTGGGCATGGCCTGCTTTTAAGTGCTTTGGAGGCCCCTTCCTCCTGGGGGCATTGGTTTCTGGGACATGTAGTCCCCACGGAAGAACTAGGGCAGCAATGATGTGGTGTGCCGCCAACTAAAACTAACGTTTTACCAACAAATAAGCACCAAATTACTGCCACTTATCATTGTTTTCCTTTTCACTTTTTAAATATAAATCAACATTCCTAGTTTGACTTCTATAGTGAGAATGTCTACAACAAATACAAACATAGTTTGTTTTTTCAGACGAAACTGTCTTAAACTTTGTAATTTCTTCAGTAAACTCATCAATACTAATCTCTTTCCCGTTGTCTTCAACAGCTACACTTATCAAACTCTCACTTTGTCTACACTCCCCTTGTGAACCAAAAAAACGAAACTGTATATCATCACAAACTTTTTGTACATCATATACTAAACCTTGCTAAAGAGCTGTGTTCATTTCACTTAAACATAATGTAGAAGTTTTTACATAGTAGAGTCTCCTACTAACTTCCAAATTTCAGAGTGGTGTACTGCTAATATTCTTAAATGATGAACAGTACTTTGGCACACTTTTCTTGAAAGACAAGCCAGAGAATGACCCTGCAAGTTAGTATATTTTCTTATTTTACATAGATCTAGTCCTTGTAACATCTTAATCTTCTGTTTAACACTTTTTTTGCATATTCTCGTTAAAAAAATCATATTATGTCAATCGATGCCTGTTGAATACTGCAAATACTGCTACAATCCTACTTATATACAGGAGCATGTGTACGCCTCCCTTTAACTTATTTAGCTATTACTTCTTACACATTCCTAACAACCATTTTTTCTTTTGGAATGGTACAACCATCTTTCATCTCATAGCATCGACCACTAGTATCAACTGCATGTACTAACATGTTCTCTTGAATATAGCTTTCTACATTAAAGAAAGGCTCAGTGCTAGAAGTGTGCTTCCATTCACCAGTAAAAGTTTTACAAAAGTTACTTCTATTAACAAGTCTTTTTCTTTTTCTTTTCTCTTTCATGAACACCACTGTTTTATCCAATGTTCTCATTCTCTTCAATATTAATATAAATAATTTTGTTTTAATTCATAAGCAGTATCTACTACACGTTCAATGTGTTGCTTCTTCTAAGAAGCTGCTGATCTTCTTTTATATTTTTTACAATCTTTTAATACATTTTGAATTACTCTACTTCTAACCATTATTTTACATACCTCTTTAAATAGTTTTTGCCTTCTTAAAATATATGTTGTTTTTCCAAAAGCTAATTTATTTTAACATTACAATTCTTCTTTTCCTTCTCGTTTGTTGTAAAACTTTTCTTTTTCCTTTCATTATTATTGACTTTCTTTAATCTCTCTGCAACAGTTTTAAGAAACTGTTTAGTGCTCCTACCAGAAGAGATTGTGTCCTGATTAACATTTTGCTATTTTTCTAATGCACCCTTTTGACTTTTCTTTAAGTAGTAGTTTTTTTTGTTCTCTTATCTTCTTATGTTTTCTTACCATCTTCAATTTGTGATTGATCCAAATAAAATACATTTCTAAAAAACAAAGAACAGTTTTAATAGTTTGTAACATCAATTAACAATTTTAAATTATTACATGTCAATAATCATAAGAACCACTAAGCAATTAATCACAATTACATTGCTATTCTCTTCATAATAAATAAAAAAAGAAAATGGCAAAACAAGCAAGAGAACTGCAAAAAGAGGAAGAAAGATGCTGAAAGAGAAAGAAAGGTGCAGAAAGAAAACGAAAGCTTCAGATAGAGCCATGAAAAATGCACAAAGAAGCAACACAGCTACAGAAAAATGTGAGAAGTGCCGAAAAAGGCAACAGCGGTACAGAAAGAGGCAATAGGGGTGCACAAAGAAGCAACAGAGATGCACAAACATGCAAGAGACGTGCAGAAAAAGGCAGGAGAGATGCAGAAAGAGGCAAGAGAGGTGCAAAAGAGACAAGACGGGTGCAGAAAAAGGAAAGAGAAGAGTAGAAAGAAGCAAGAGAGGTGCAGAAAAAAACAAGACAAGTGTATAAAAAAGCAACTGAGAGGCACAAACAAGCAGGAGAAGTGCAGAAAGAGGCAAACGAACTGAAGAAAGAGGAAGAAATATGCAAGAGAAGTGCATATAGAGGCAAAGGAGATACAGAATGAGGCAACAGAAGTGCAAAATGAGGGAAGAAGGGAGAAGAAAGAGGCTAGAGGAGTGCAGAAAGAAACAACAAAGGTGCACAAAAATGCAAAAGAGGTGAAGAAAGAGGGAAAGAGGTACAGAAAAAGGCAATAGAGGTCTAGATGGGGACAAGTGATGTGTAAATAGAAGGAAGAGACGTGCAGAAATTGGCAAGAGAGGTGCAGAAACAGGTGAGCGAGTTGCAGCGAGAGGGAAGAGGGGTGCAGAAGCAAGCTACAGAGGTACAGAAACGGGGAGGAAGGGTACAAAAAGAGGCAGGAGGAGTGCACAAAGAAGCAACAGAGGTGCAAAAATGGCAAGAGATGGGAAAAGAGGGACAAGAGACATACAGAAAAAAGCAAGTAAGCACCAGAAACAAGCAAGTGAGATATAGAAAAAACTAAAAGAGGTGCAAAAACAGTCAAGGTGGAGAAAGAAGCAAAAAAAAGTACGGAAAGAGGCAGGAGAAGTGCAGAAAGAGGCAAAAGAGGTGCAGAAAGAGGCAAGACAACAGCGGAAAAAAGCAATAGAGATAGAGAAACAGGGAAGAGGGATGCAGAAAGAGGCACGAGGGGTACAAAAAGAACCAGGATAAGTGTGCAGAGAGAAGCCAGAGGAGTGCAGAACAAACAAACAGATGCAAAAACAACAAGAAAAGTACAGAAACAGGCAAGAAAAGTGAACAAAGAGGCAAAAGAGGCAAAAGAAGTACAGAAACAGGGAAGAGGAGTGCAGAAAGAGACAAGTGAGCTGCAGAAAGAAGAAACTGATGTGCAAAAAGTACTAACAGAGGTGCAGAAAGAGGCAAGAAAGGTATAGAAAGAAGCAAGAGAATTGTAATAACAGACCAGAAAAGTGCAGAAAATGGCATAAGAAATGCAGAAAGTGGCAAGAGAGGTACAGAAAGAGGCAAGAGGGGTGCAGAAAGAGCCAATAGAGGTGCACAAAGAGCCAATAGAGGTGCACAAACAGGCATCAGAGGAGCAGAAACAGGAACGAAGAGTGCAGACAGAGGCAAGAGGAGTGCAAAAAGAAGCAACAGAGGTGCATACAAAGGTAAGAGAGGTGCAAAAAGAACAAATGAGCTGCAGAGAAAAGCAAAGAGGTTCAGAAAAAAGAGAAGACATGTACAAAAAGAAGCAAGAGAAGTGCAGAAAATGGCAAGAGAGTTGCAGAAAGACTGGAGGGAGAAGCACAAAGAGGCAACAGAGGTACAAGAGAGAAGAAAAGTGTACAAAGAAGCAACAGAGGTGCAAAAAAAGGCAAGAAAGGTGTACAAATGGACAAGAGACATGCAGAAAGGAGCAAGAGACATACCGAAATTGGCAAGAGAGGTATAGAAAGAGGTCAGGGAGGTGCAGAAAGAGGCAAAAGATGTGTACAAAGAAGCAAGATAACCACAGAAAGAACCAAGTGAACTCAAGAAACAGCCAAGTGAGGTGCAGAAAGAACCGAGAGGTGCAAAAAGAGGCAAAAGATGTACAAAAAAGTAAGAGAAGTGCAGAAAGAAGAAACAAAAAGGGAATAAAGAGGGAAGAGAAGTGTAAAAAGTGGCAAAAGAGGTGCAGAAAGAAAGAAAAAAGGGATGCACAAAAATGCAAGAGAGGTACACAAACAGGCAACAGAGGTACAGAAAGGGGGATGAAGGGTGCAGATAGAGGCAAAGAGGTACAGAGAAAGGTATGAGCGGTGCAGAAAGGAACAAGAGACATACAGAAAGAAGCAAAAGTGGTACAGAAATTGGCAAGAAAAGTGCCAAAAGAGGTAAGGGAGAATGCAGAAAGAGACAACTGAGTTGCAGAATGAAGCAAGAGGGCTGCAGAAATAGGCAAGAGAGGTGCACAAACAGGCAACGGAGGTAGAGAAAGAGGAATGAATGGTGCAGAAAAAGGCAAGAAGAGTGCAGAAAGAAGCAACAAAAATGCAGAATGAGCCAACAGAACTGCACAAAAAAGCTTCGGAGGTGCACAAAGAGGAAAGACAAGTACAGAGTGAACCAAGAGAAATCCAGTAATTTAAAGCACCAATCCTTCCCATGTCACTGTTGTAACTCTCACCATATTCCTGAAAGTATGCATGTATATGCCTTTTTTTAGCGGCATCATACATAAAAGAAACATACAAATAGTTGTATAGCTGTGTTTCAGGCGTCTACATCTTTAGATGCATAACATATGTGAGAATACATTTACAAGTAGACACATACCTCAGTCACAAGACCACACAGACCGTTAAACTTGGCAGACTACACATCCCATTTCAAGCAGACAACTACATTTATACAGCCTACTTCAAGTGTACCTTTCCAGAGCTCTTACAAAGTACCCTAATCACTAATCCCTCTGCCAACATGTCTGACATGTCACTTTTCTGCTGCATCTTCATTTTTCACCAACTGCTCAGAATGTTAGAACTATCAAATTTTAAACAGCAATGCTCCCCATGTTTCTGTTGTAAGTCTCACCATGTTCCTGAAAGCATGCATGCATGTTTATGTGCCTTTTGAAAGTGGCATCATACATAACAGAAACATATAAATAGTTGCTAGGGGTGGGCATAGTACTCTGCTCCGTCCACGGAGTGTGCGTAGTGTTGCCTACTTCGCGATTCGCAAAGTAGGCATAGTAGGCAACACTACACACACGCCATGGAGGAGAGAAGTTACCTGCCACCCGCATCCCTCCCACCCTCTTCTAAATGCCCTTAAATTAATTTAAAACATTCTAAAACTAGAAGAAACTACTTACCTGCGATGCGGCGTCCCGGGGCTCCCTCTTCCTGGTATCTCGCCGACTTCTTCCTCGCGGTCGCCCGCACATGCGCATTTCTTGCAAGAAGGTGGGTGGGTGCAGAGGACTCCCAGCATAGGCCCACAGTATGGGGGTGGGTGGATATGACTCCCAGCAGTGTCCAGACATATGAAGGGTGGGTGTATATGACTCCCAGCAGTGTCCAGACATATGAGGGATGGGTGCAGAGGACTCCCAGCACAGGCCTACAGTCTGGGGATGGGTGTATATGACTCCCAGCAGTGTCCAGACATATGAGGGGTGGGTGGATATGACTCCCAGCATAGGCCACAGTATTGGGGTGGGTGTATATGACTCCCAACAGTGTCCAGACATATGAGGGGTGGGTGCAGAGGACTGCCAGCATAGGCCTACAGTATGGGGGTGAGTGTATATGACTATCAGCAGTGTCCAGGCATATGAGGGGTGGGAGGTATGACTCCCAGCAGTGTCCAGACATATGAGGGGTAGGTGCAGAGGACTCCCAGCATAGACCTACAGTATGGGGGTGGATGTATATGACTCCCAGCAGTGTCCGGACATATGAGGCGTGGGTGGATATGACTCCCAGCATAGGCCTACAGTATTGGGGTGGGTGTATATGACTCCCAGCAGTGTCCAGATATATGAAGGGGGGTGTATGTGACTCCCAGCAGTGTCCAGACATATGAGGGGTGGGTGCAGAGGACTCCCAGCATAGGCCCACAGTATGGGGGTGGGTGGATATGACTCCCAGCAGTGTCCAGACATATGAGGGGTGGGTGCAGAGGACACCCAGCATAGACCTACAGTATGGGGGTGGGTGTATATGACTCCCAGCAGTGTCCGGACATATGAGGGATGGGTGGATAAGACTCCCAGCATAGGCCTACAGTATTGGGGTGGGTGTATATGACTCCCAGCAGTGTCCAGACATATGAGGGGTGGGTGCAGAGGACTCCCAGCATAGGCCTACAGTTTGGGGGGGGTGTATATGACTCCCAGCAGTGTCCAGACATATGAGGGGTAGGTGCATATGACTCCCAGCAGTGTCCTGACATATGAGGGGTGGGTGCAGAGGACTCCCAGCATAGGCCTACTGTATGGGGTGGGTGTATATGACTCCCAGCAGTGTCCAGACATTTGAGGGGTGGGTGGATATGATTCCCAGCATAGGCCTACAGTATGGGGGTGGGTGCACAGGACTCCCAGCAGTGTCCAGTCATATGCAGGGTGGGTGCAGAGGACTCGCAGCATAGGCCTACAGTATGGGGGTGGGTGGATATGACTCTCAGCAGTGTCCAGACATATGAGGGGTGGGAGGATATGACTCCCAGCAGTGTCCGGACATATGAGGGGTGGGTGGATATGACTCCCAGCATAGGCCTACAGTATTGGGGTGGGTGTATATGACTCCCAGCAGTGTCCCGATATATGAGGGGGGGGTGTATGTGACTCCCAGCAGTGTCCAGACATATGAGGGGTGGGTGCAGGGGACTCCCAGCATAGGCCCACAGTATGGGGGTGGGTGGATATGACTCCCAGCAGTGTCCAGACATATGAGGGGTGGGTGCAGGGGACTCCCAGCATAGGCCCACAGTATGGGGGTGGGTGGATATGACTCCCAGCAGAGTCCAGACATATGAGGGGTGGGTGGATATGACTCCCAGCAGTGTCCAGACATATGAGGGGTTGGTACAGAGGACTCCCAGCATAGGCCTACAGTATGGGGGTGGGTGGATAGGACTCCTAGCAGTGTCCAGACATATGAGGGGTGGGTGGATATGACTCCCAGCATAGGCCTACAGTATTGGGGTGGGTGTATATGACTCCCAGCAGTGTCCAGACATATGTGGGGTGGGTGCAGAGGACTCCCAGCATAGGCCTACAGTATGGGGGTGGTTGTATATGACTCCAAGCAGTGTCCAGACATATGAGGGGTAGGTGCATATGACTCCCAGCAGTGTCCCGACATATGAGGGGTGGGTGCAGAGGACTCCCAGCATAGGCCTACTATATGGGGTGGGTGTATATGACTCCCAGCAGTGTCCAGACATATGAGGGGTGGGTGGATATGACTCCCAGCAGTGCCCAGACATAAGAGGAGTGGGTGCACAGGACTCAGATATAGGGGGGCATTATCATCATCGTCATATCACAACTACATGTGTGTATGTTTACATCCCTAACCTGTGAGTGTCTTGATAGTGGCATAGCAACACATCACTCCACTCCACGTAGGATGGATTTCTGTCACACACTGCGTGACACACCACATGTGGGTGTGATGTCAGATCCCACATGCATAGCCACCCATGGAGGTTGCAGGCAACCTACACACCCTACCATCATGACACAATAGTGTATAGTCATGTAACAGCCCACCAAACAAAGAGAGTGAAAGGGAACACACACTGTCATGTACATCCCTGGGCTGATATGAATGTCCAGGTGGTGGTCAGACCACCAACATGTATTCTCTCATGGAAGGAATAGGGTTGAAATCCCTTAGATACAATGCACAAAATTGTTAGTCATGTGCACAAATACCCTGCATAACAAATCCCAACATAGGGGTAGGCTGTGATTACACATCTGCATAGTGGGAAAAAGGGTGAATGTGTCCATTAAGGCATTTCTACATACTCAAAACACAAGTACAGTGAGTAGCATGGATGGCACAGACTAACGAGCAGTAGTCACCTGTGAGCAGGCATGGCCATTGCTGAAGGGAACAGTCAACAAAAAAGGAAATCTGCACACATGTCAGCACAACAATTGTGCAACTGTCTGTAGTGAAGATCTCATGTGTCACTGAGGAAGGAACACTCCTTGGGACAATGTATGTAGGAAAACTGAACACACACAGCCAAAGATTAATTGCTGCGGCATTGTGATGGCACATAGATACCATGGTCCACCTCATTACCATCATAAAATAGACATCTTTCAGAACCCCAAAACATTACCATGACACCAACTCCTAGGCCCACAGCACCTAAAGCAAGTACCTGAAATGCAATAGTTTAGAATGAAAAATGAAATGCTTTATTCAGCTCCCAAGGAAAATGAGTGAAAAAATTAGCCCCGGCTCAAACAAGGCCAATGGCCAGTCCACATTAAAGTCTGGTTGGGGGACGTTGGGGAGGTCGTCGACCCCAAACCTGCCTGTACATGATGGAGCTAAAGGGTTGTTGACCCATGGGGGGCATCATCTGGGTCAGGGCCAGGCACCGCAGGGACAGTAGAGGGAAGGGTAGCTGTTGTGGGTACAGGGGGGGAGAAAAACTCCTCAGTGGCTTGTGCAGCACCAAAGGTGGAAATAAACTCAGCGCTGCACACTGCTGCCAGTTCAGCCAGACCACCACCTGCACCCGGGGACATAATGGGATTGGAGGTAGAGGGCTGTGAGTCTAGCGGACTTTGTCTGTGGCTGCATGTCTGCCGTCTGACCCCGGTCCCTGTGGGTGTGCCTGCATCCCTCTGAGATTGTGCCAGGAGATCTGCGCTTATACTTCGGTGGTGGTGTGCTGGTTGTGTCCGTTGGTGTGCGTGATCTTGTTGTTCTGCGTGTGCTGTGGACAGGTATGGGAGAGGGGGGTATGGATGGGTCCGAAGGAGGGGGGGATGGACCGCTGCAAGAGGGAAACTGCTGCTGTCAGTGAGGAGTCCATTCACAATAGAATCCGACGTTGGTCAGACATCGTAGCTGACATGCCCTCCATGAATGACAACAACTGTGTCAGTATTCGAGTGTGGCCATGGAGGACAGTCAGCATTGATGTCTGACCAACCTGAATATGCCGGAGTAGGTTCACAGACTCGGCACTGAGGGCAGCAGGGGAGACAGTGGCAGGGGCTGCCGTGCCGGGGCCAAAGGAGACATGGGGGGCAGCACGGATAGAAGGGACCCTAGCAACTGGGAGGGTGGAGATGGGTCTGGAAGAGGCAGAGACAGACACAGTGATGGTAGATGGTGTTGCCGCGTATTCCCCCTCCTCCTGGGAGTCAGAAGCCGATTCATCCGCATGGTAAGAATCTGCCGCCTGACTCCCCTTACCCTCTGTGCCACTGGCTCCCTCTGACTCCTCAGCTGTGGTGGCACTGCGGCTGGGTCCCCCCTCTTGGTCCGTGCTCATGCCTCCTCCTGTGTTCTTCTCCTTGCCACGAGAAGAAGGAGAAGAAACAAGGCAAGGAGAAGAAACAAAAATGCATCAGTCACCTGTACACATCTGACACATGAGCACAAAATCAGTTGGTCACACTGCAAATCATGGCATGCATCATGAGTAACAGCCAGATAGCTCTGCACATATTTGAGACTAGTACTGCCCAGTTGGTATAGACACAATGCTACTTGGACACAAGGATCCAAAGAACACACCAGGCCACAACTTGAATGAGAGTTACACTGAGAAGCTTCTGTTTATTTACAGGAGAGCAGATCTATAAAATGAAGTGATGCCACCTCAAGTTCACAAAGAAATAAACAGTTGTGGTGCCCATCAGGGCAACCTAATCCACCTCACTCCCCAAGGTGACACCACACTCAGAGCCCTGTAAGTCCATTTGGGTGAGAAATAATGTCACAAATTGTTGGCATCTTGGGACTCACCATACTTCACACATTCAACATGTATTGAATGTGTTAATTCGCCATCTTGTGAAGAGAACACGTATGTGCCTGCACAAAAGATCTCTCACAAGGAAATGCACACAAAAAACATAGATACATTCATTGAAACAGCTGGCACACTTTAAGATGAAACACTGTTAGAAACAAATGGCGTAGCAGATTTGCCATATACATGGTCCAACGGAGGTCTTGATGGCTTGACACACATTAGTTTGTACAATTGACAACAAAGGAGTCTCAAGCACTCAAGACCTCTGTGGGGACATGTATATGGAGATCAAGGCACAACATTAATCACTAACACTGTCCTCCTTCAAAAGCAGCCTGCTTTTTACTAAAAATTGCAAATGTTGTTTTGTGTGCACTACCTTGTGAGACAACTATAATGCAGGCACATAAGTGTAACCTACACAATTTGTCATAGGAACACATTCAAAACATAAACAACTTTTAACAAGTGTTGGGAGTGCCAAGGTACATTCATCAATGTTAGACAACTTTAAATGTGTCAGTCCTCACAGGGGCCTCTATTACCTGATCATACAGTTGCTAGCACATAAGACCCACTGGCTGTCATGTGAAGTGGCCCACATGTCCCAAATCAGGACAATGCTCAAGCTAATGGGACTGCAATTGTGAAGAACAAAATCATTGCTGCATCGTGGACACACCATTATCCCCCAGGCAAAATGTCAACACAGTAGTGTGTACAATAAGACAAAACAGCGTTGCACCAGAACTACATACATGTGGCAAAAAATGAATGAGGCACAATCATGTCTGGAAACAAATGACATAGGCTGTCAAGCCCCAAATGAAAGCACTGTCCACCATCACAGCGGAAGTGCATGGTGAAACATCGACCAGCTAATTCTCACACACAGGTCACACTGCCAAGGCCAAATCAGGCAGGCCCATTAGACCTCTCCTGCACAACACCCCCATCCCTCAGTCAATGTGATAGATACAGCTCAAGAAGTGAGAACTCAGAATCGGGGTAACAAAAACTGTGCAACAACATTTTAAAAGGTAACCCAAGCTCACCTTGTGGGGCTGCCAATACATATTAGTCACAAACAACCAACAACAGATTGTTGTGAATAGTCACACAGGCACTGCCCAGTGTGAGTATGCACACGCCACATTTTGCATCCATGTCCAGTGGGAACATGTAGCAGACACAGAATAAATACAAACTATGCCAGGGGCCAATGCCACTGAGGCAGACCCATGCTGAACCCACATAGAATGGGCACAGTGTTGGATGACACACATGATTAGGAGGCCAGGGTGTCTCAGGGGACTGTGGTGGGCACACTGATCCGTGGTTCTGTAATGAGCTGACTGTTACATTAAGAACCGTCATGGCACAATGCATATCTCCCAAATAATGTACATCATGTCTGACTACACAACATAGGTCATGCATGCTGCAAGGGTGTGCAGTTGAAACTTCATACTTACTCCTACGTTGAGACTCATCATCAGTGCACAGGTCATGGCACAGGCAAGGTCCCAACACATGTCACAGACCACCCTCCCACATGATGCGCTAATCAATGTGCAGTCTAAATAACTTGCACCCTAGAAGAGCATGTGCATATTTGAATACACACAGACCAGGGGACACATGTGAAGGAGGGGAAGGGATGAAAAAGAGAACCAGCTGAATATGGGGAATTTAAAATACACTGCATATATAACCTGTCTGACCAGACACCCCAACTGTGGGAGTGTTTCCAGGCTTCTGAGCACTTCAAGAAGCAGGTGACACACAACACAACAAACAGCCATGTACCTACCCCCTCCTTGCTGCTGTCTCTCCTGCAACTGCCTATCAAGGTCTGGGAAGACCACTGCCAGGACCCGGAGCATGTGGGGGGTGAGTTGACGGCTTCCACCATGCCAGCGTGGTGGCTCCATCTTCAGCTGGACCCGGGCGATACGCCGGGTCCAGCACCGGATGTCCTGCCACCTTTGCTGCATGTTGCGCAGCCGCCGGCGATGGCCCCCCGCAGTCCTGACAGCCCTGACGATCTCCAGCCATATCTCCCCCTTCTCGTAGGCAGCTGCCTGTCAGGAAGACAAAATGAAACAACATCACTACACCTGCTCCATGTCCCAGAGACACACACTTGCACACCATTGATAATGTGAACAGGGCATAGGTTGCTGACAGGACTTGCATCATTGTCCATGTGAATTAGGCCTGTGGGCAAACCCCAATGCACTACATGGCATTGAAAGGCAACAGATGGAGTAACAGATGCAACACACACACTGATCATGGCACACACTGGAGAACACATGCAACTGCAGGGTGTGGGACAGCACGTGGCAAGCACTCACATATCCTACTCCAAACAACCCTCAGCAGACCAGACAGACAAACCCTGGCACAGATTACTCGCCTGTCACTGACAGCAGTGGATACAACCCTCACTTTGCACATGTGCCACTTGACAAAGAGGTGTCACAGGTGTCGTGCTAACTTTGCAAGTCAGGCACACACCACTGCTTACTAGTCACATCAGATGGCTATAGCTGCTGCAAACGCCATGCATCTGTGGTGCAACACTTCACATACACACTCACCCAGATGACAAGGAACATTCACACACTGTAATGTCCATGAGGTTAAACACGTCATTTGTACAATATCACCACAGGTCCCCACAAGTCATACACAGCTGTGAATACAGTCAGCTGTGACTCTGGGGGAACACTGTTACGCCTCAGGACATTTGGGAATAAAGCCACCAAGGTCTTGCATGGCTGAATGTGTCATGCACTATGCAGTGAATGTCACAGTAAGCACAATGCAAGTGAGGACTGAACACACATGAACTATATCATGCTCTGCATGAGAGACACCACCATGTACACCCCCTGGGACACTCTCAAAACCACATTGCATGTCTGTCCCACCAATACACAATGCCTGTTGTGGCACTCACACAACAGGTGCACAGTCAAAGGTACTGAAGTCAGCACTCTCCTGCTCCCCTGGTCTCCCATACAGCTTGCTGTACTGTGGTAGGAGGGCATCCAGCAGGGCATGGTTTTCCTCATCAGTGAATGTTGGTGTCCTCTCCATCGTACGCGGGGAATGCAGAGACAGCAGCTGTGTGGTCCACTCCAATGTTGTGCAGGCAAGTGCTCTCTCACAGCCACATGCAGCCTTAAATCAGTGCTGCTGAGGGGCTTTCAGTCTCAGGAGTACAGTGTGATAGGCCAGATTACTTTGCATCCTACGTTTCATCCAATCCCTTTAAACATAAGGCCCTGACACACATTTGCATGCTTCAAGATTTGAGCTTTAGCTCCACAACAATTTTGCAACATTGTATATTTTTGCCCAACTGACTTTTGCATGACACCTGTAGCACACACTCAAATATCAGTATCCATGACAACCAGCCTGCATTCAGGGCCTACTACTCATCCCCTAGGTGTCCCCTATGTATTTTTTGAGATCCACAAACGTGTACGGTGCGTTTCACGTCGCATATGGCACCTTTTTAATGATGAGACGATGCGCACACACGCACGTAATGTCGGGGTACGGTTTGTTTGCGTATGGCACGATTACAATAGTGAGACGATGTGCACACATGCACGTAATGTCGGGGTACGGTTGGTTCGCCTATGGCACGATTACAATAGTGAGACGATGCGCACACACACGAGTAATGTCGGGGTACGGTTCGTTCGCGTATGACACGATTACAATAGTGAGACGATGCGCACGCACGTAATGTCGGGGTACGGTTCATTCGCATATGGCACGATTACAATAGTGAGACAATGCTCACACACGTATTTGTGAATAATGGGATATGATGCGTTTCACACGGTGCGTCTCACAAGCATTTGTGAATGCAGGGGTACGGTGTGTTTCACACGCATTTGTGAATGCAGGGGTACGGTGCGTTCACACGGTGCGTTTCACACGCATTTTGTGATTGCAGGGGTACGGTGCGTTTCACACGCATTTGTGAATGCAGGGGTACGGTGCGTTTCACACGCTCACGCATGGCACCATTACAATAGTGATACGAGGCGCACACATGGCAGGGATGTATCGGTACGGTTCAAACAAGGATGTGTATCAAGTTCTTTTCATTTCATACTTACATGTGCAGCCCCTAGGTGTGTCAGGCAGTGATATAGCACAGGGCATATGATCTTGTTGCACATTTGATGTGTGCTGACCTGTTGACATGTCATGTGTGATGGGTCACTATGTGGTACACATAACCTGTACACTTGTCACATGTGTACCATTATGCAGATGTAGCCATGCACATCTACACTGGGATGGCACAGTCATCAATATGGGTACCTGTCTCATGATGCCAGGGACCGGGGCACTTTGTCACTTGACATTTCACGCTCAGCATGACCCTATGTGACTATGTCCGGTGTGTGTCATGTCAAACCTTGAGCTTGTTGTTTGTGTTACATACACTGCATCTGCTGTTGGTGCATCTAACATGGGTCTGTGTTGAGATGGGGAATGGTTTCACATGTACGCTCACCATGCCACATGTGCATTTCGACGGCTTTTGGGTCTGATGTCATCAGACATCAATTTTCCCAATGCACACATGTCTGCATCCTGACATGGGCTCAGTCGTTTTTTTGTCACATGCACACCTTTATCGCTATGTGTTTGAGATGTACTTTTGATATTCCATCTGACCTGTGCATGTGCCTTGCAGTCAGCTGTCTGGATGGGTTGACAACCTTCCACTGCAGGATTGGTGACATATGTCACTCAAGTGATATCTTGGGTTGTTCACTCAGACCAGACCAGCAGCTTGTTTCGGGGCATGTAATGTTTATTGAGGCAATGAACAGGGTTATCTGGGTTTTCGTAGGAAAGCCAGCAAGCTGCCATATGTGTCCGGGATGTATTGCACACGCCAGACTCCATAGTGACATGATGTCTAGTAGCATTTTTGCATGTGATATGTACCTTGCCATTGATGTTGTTTGACGAATATTCTCCATTCTTCCCAAATATGTCCTGCAGGGCACCGCCTCTACCAAGGTCATTTCCAGACTTGGCTACCATGAGGGACTTGACTGCATCCGACGTTACAGATTCACTTGAGCGTGGATTCAGGACTTGACGAACAAGCTGGCACCACATCTCCTACTGCAACACAGGTATCCTACTGCGCTGACCCGCAAGATAAAGGTGATGGCAGCCCTCCATTTTTTTTGCAACAGGTATGTTCAAATTAACCATAGCTGATGTAGGTGGACTGTCCCAAACAATGTTCAGCCGTGTCTTGCGTGATGT
This sequence comes from Lissotriton helveticus, assembly GCF_964261635.1. Classification (NCBI taxonomy): domain Eukaryota; kingdom Metazoa; phylum Chordata; class Amphibia; order Caudata; family Salamandridae; genus Lissotriton; species Lissotriton helveticus. The sequence continues at coordinate 1,131,611,418 of NC_136070.1, read as the reverse complement.
GTTAGCAGCCATGTTGGAGCATATTGATGAAATCATCAGATTTCCTACTCCTGAAGAGTTGAGAGATGTCAAGGGTGAATTATATGCCCTGGGTGGGATGCCACATGTAATTGGGTCCATTGATGGGACACATGTGGCTTTGGTGCCACCACAGGCTCAGGAACAGGCTTACCGCAACAGGAAACATTATCACTCTATAAATGCCCTGGTGGTGTGTCTTGCTAACATGATGATTTTGCACGTTTTCCAGGATCGTGCCATGATGCATTCATCATGAGGCATAGCAGGGTGAAAAGAATGATGCTGCAGCTGCGCAACGATCGGGCATGTCTTGTTGGTGGGTATACTCTGTGTGTCCTGTGTGTTTCAGTATCTTTTGCTCTGCCTGCATCTCATGAACCACTTATTGACATGATGTATATTTGCATGTGATGCGGGATATCCAAACATGCCATGGCTGATGACACCTCTCCGGAACCCAAGAACAGATGCAGATCAGCGGTACAATAATGCACACGGACAGACCTGGCGAGTGATTGAGCGAACGTTTGGCCTCCTGAAGAGCCGATTCCGGTGTCTCAATAAGACCGGCGGATACCTCCCATATGTCCTTGCCAAGGTCAGTAATATCTTCATCGTGTGCTGCATGCTGCACAACATGGCAGTTGAGAAGGCAGTGCCACTCATCCTGGATCCTGAGGAGCAGGAACATCCACCCATTGAGCACCAAGGGCTTGGTCACGATGCAAGTGATGAGGAGGAGGAGGATTATATCCGGAGTCAGCTCATACGCAACTTCTTCTCATAATGGTGAGTCACTGCGAATGAGTGTGCAAGCTTGTAGCATTGAGTGGCATGTGTTGCAATGTGTGTGTCAAGCTGACTGTATGCATCTTCACTTTGATGTGTATTCTGATGTGTCACGCAAGTGCTGAAGGTCATGCCACACTGAAATGCACAATGACTTAGCTTTAATTTTACATGTGTACTACATTATTCGTGTTTTGTACCTGCCCATGTCTTTAGCAAAGATTTGTAACGGTGAGCCCTTGTGTGTCTCTCATTCCCAGGTTGCTGTGCCTGTTGTCTGTTTGTGTCATCTCAGTCCTCCTGCTATTCCTCATGATGATTGCAACGTGGGCTGAATCAGCGTTGAATGCACGGACATGTGTAAATGTCAGTTCAGGTAAGAGAACCAAACAGGCTTTTTTGGGTTGTTATGGATTGGGAATGTGTGGGAAGTGTTTCTGTGCATGTTGAAGACCCATCCATACATGTCTAATCACCATGGATCAAATTACATGTTGCACCACTCCCATGACAGGACAGTCACCCTTCTTGACAGTCATCTGTTATGGAGTATTGACTCTGGTGAAGGCATCAATATATGTCAACCTTGACCCTGACACATTGCGGATTCCACATGTTGACATTGTGTGGGACATCACAACCACAGGCTCCATGGTGAATTGCAGCCTCACTGTGTGCAACAGGATGTGTTTGGCACATCCACTTAATCTTGTGTGCCAGTACAGTTTGATTTGTAATCAACCATGTTGTGAAGGTGTGAGCCAGCGTATGTCCCACATGTTCTGTCAAGTGTCCTGTGAGTCTGTTCATATGGATGCTTTGCCCCTTGTGCCAGTATGTCATGTCACTGTCACGTTGCTTCCTCAGGGCCGGTGGAGAACACTGCTTTGCAAGCCTTCTCGGTCAGTTGATGTTAACTTTCTATTCCCATGATGCCAGGAACGTTGCGCTGATGATGTCACAACGTTGTGCTGTAGCTATTGTAAACGCTTACGTTGCACCAGTTGGGTGACGTCAATTCCAGGATTCTCTTGTGGCGTGCTGCATTTCCTGGTCACGGTAGGGTTGGTTTTGTGGCATTGCTCCTCATTACTCTCTGTTGTTTGCAGGACCAGCAGCTTGTTATGTTAGGCATTTCACAGCCCAGTTGGACGAGATAATGACTGTTTATTGTGGGGCTTCCTTGTGTTTACATAATTCCCTCCCTCGTCGAATGAGCTTCTTAAGGCTCTTGCGGGTGATGTATAATTTCCCTTCTTGACCTTCACTGATTGCCAGGGGTAACTACGGATTGTTGCCTTTGTGTGAGTACCACTGCAGCACATTAGTATTTTTTAACATTGAAGCATTATTCATACACTGTGAGTACCTTCGTTACTGCATGGCTCCAATTGCATTGAAGCAGCCTGCACAGCGTTATACACCCTTCATTTTTGCTGAAAAACTCTGCTACCTTTTAGGTGTCCATGTTGAAACATCAGATCTAGTATAATTTTCATTACTGTGATGCCAAGTATGATACAGTGCTGTTGTTTTCCTTTACAGGTGTAACGGTTACAGTATAGGTCCTGAGGTATGCCTGATCCTATGCCAGTCATTTATGGTGATTGTTCTTCCATTTTAGGTGTGTGACCCATGGGTAATCAGACACTCCTTCCTTTCCATACACCGGTTACATTGTGCCTTTCAATCCTCCTTCTCTTTCTGTGCTAGTTTTTGCATGGTGTCTCACCCCTTCCACCATCATGTGTTCACCCATTCCTGCTGCTGCCTCCCCTGTGGCATCACCCCACTGAGTGCCCTGATTCTGCAACACACACACCTCCCAGATGCTCCTCCCTCCCTCCACCCATTGTTATTGCAGGCATCAGCTTGTCAGTGCCACTGTTGCGCCACATCCGTGCCAAAGGCAGGACCGTCTGCACCTGCAACGTGCACAGTGCAAGACCCTCTGGTCCTTCCATGACACAGGTAACACAACAGACTCATGCTCCAGCCACCCTCAAAACAGGGAACACAAGACATTCATCCACCTGCTATCAGGCAACCCCTAAGCGCAACCATTACAGCTTTGTTGGCTGTGTGCGCAACCCCTACTACCAACAACGCGCTGCCCCGCATGACAGACCATGTCCGTACAACCAGGTCATGTGCCTCCTACTGCTCACCCGCTACATCCACCAGGACGCCATTGGACTCTGTCACCTCAGCCAACACAACAGCCCCACACATCTCCTTCATTACAGTGACCTGGTTGAACGCATCCTCAGCACACTACATCAACATTGCCATCACAAATGGATACAAGGTCACCCACAGGGACCACACCAACACTCCAGGACGATGACTAGAAATTACCCCCTCAGAGTCACATACTACACCAAGGACACACTCAGCATTGTCAAACATCTGCACTTCAGGTTTCACACCAACCCCCAGACCACCCTCAGTCTAACTACCATCTCCAGATCCCCAGGCCTACACCCACAATTCTGCTAAGCCATCTACAATTATTATAATAGTCATGTATTGAGCGCACATGTCAGCCAACGGGGTTGTCCCAGCGCTGTAGTGTGCCAAAAATGAGGCAGCATACAGAAGAGCAACTAATCTAGCAGGCTAAATATACAGGTCTTAATGGCTTAGCGAGAATCACATTCATACATAATCAGACGCAGCGGAAGAGGTAGCTTAGTCCAACATTGGGTGGTTCCTACCTAAGAGGTTTCACCTCCTGATCTAGGTTTAGCTAAGCAATAAGCAAGTGCTTGTCATTGGAACATAGAGATCGTGATTGACAATAGGGACGCAGTCTCCTCCTAAGGTAGACCGGACCACGGCCTTGTCCTGCCCAGAAGGCGAGTGTAAGCGCCTTGAATTCTATTTGTGTAGCCATGGCAGCCAATGGAGTAGTCTTTGACACGGGGAGATATGTGGTCAAAGTGAGACTCAACATACCAGGCAGGCAGCAGCACTTTTTCACCGTCTGCAGTATACGGAGCAAGCCTAATGTGAGACGTACGTATGAGACTTTTGCGTAGTGTAAATGGGAGGTAATCAGTGCGTGAAGCACCGTTTTACCAGTTACAATGTGCAGATAGTGTATAATTCTCTTGATGATTTTAATCTTGCGAATACAAGCGGCACCCGCCCCTTGTACCTGTGTGGCAAGGGATAGCTGATTGTCCCATCTTACTCCCAGATTCCTAACCACGTCCTTGTGTGCCGGAGCAATGGCCAGTTCCTCTGGCCACCACAGATTGGAAGAGAGGGGAGAACGTTGGTTAAATGAAGAGGAACTCTGTGTTAACTGTATTAAGTTCTCAGAAATTGTGGTACATCCAGGCCACAATAATCTAGAGAATATTTTCTAGTGTGTCAACAGTTAGCGGCACACACAGCATTCTAGGTGAATAGCAGCTGAGGCTCATCAGCATATGATATGATTTGGACTTCAGACATGGCAATCGATGCAGCCAGAGGGGTTAAGTAAATATTACAGGCTCAGAGCAGAGACCAGCAGCACGCCCCACTTCAGTGATTTGACTGGGGAGATGGATGGATAGGTCTGGACCTGCTGTGTGCAGTCAGATAGTACGGAAGATATACAGTTCACCATGAAGCCACCCACGCATATGGTCTTAAGGAGGTTCAGAAGAATGGGATGTGCGACGGTGTCAAATGCTGTAGACAAGTCTAACAGCACCAACACCGCCTTGGAATCTCAGTCAACCGCCCAGCGTATAGAGTCTGCCATTTCAATGAGGGCCAAATCCGTACTATATCTGGGGTTGTAGCTGGATTGATAGTCGTGAAGGAGGCTATTATCTTCAACAAAGGCCATCAGTTGCTGCAAGGAATTGTTCACTTAAAGCTTGGCTGGAGCTGGTACGTGAGAGTTAGGTCTATGATTGCAAGGAGTTACTGGATTAGCGTTGGCTTTCCTTAACATCCCCTGCCATATCCACATGACCGTCCACCTGAGATACCTACAATAGGCTCACTCTCAACAGCAGGATCACCTTCATACTCCTCAGCCACACTCAGGAGGCACTCCACAACCCGAGCCCCGGAGACGAACATGGACGTCTCCCATCCAACACCCCGTTGCACCAACTCCGTCCAGTCAACCTTGCCCTGTGCACTATCCTCACATCCACAGTACAACTGCATGTGGAAGATAGTTCTCCCACTTCACCAAACAGACCTGGTACTCCCTCCCTGGGCACCTCTACATGACCCATGACCTCTACACCTTCATTACACTCTACCAAAACTGTCTGTCTGAGCAGTATGGCAGACCCCCCTTAGCAGATTGAAACCATCACAGGTGAGTATAGCGCTCCATGTATGTATTTGATGATACATTGTGATCCATGCGTGTCTTCGACCAGACTCAGATCCCAGTGTATGGATGGGTTGAGTTTGTTCCACACTGTGTTGTTCCACACTGTGGCATACTGTGACATATCCCCACACGTATGTTGTAGAATCATGGTAAATGACTGCAACATCAATTTCAGTAGTGTTGGTTGTTTTTATTTATCGTTCTTATGCGGGAAACGTGAGTTAGTGATGGGTGCTGTACATAAAGGGGGGGAATCCAAAGTTCACAAAGGGAGATGTGATGCCTTGCAGTTTGAGGCACCAGAGTCAAGACCACAGTGCTTGCCATCATTTGTCAGACTGCAACCAGCAAGTCCATGTGGGAAAGTAGGACAGTCAGTGAGGTGATGCTGTTGCACACAGACTCCAGGTGCCAGACCAGGAGTCCTGGGAGATGTGCATGGCCCGCTGCCTCTCAGTGTGTCTTCCGTGGATGACCCACCTTCCTTGGGGGACCCTCATGTGCAGGCCTTGACGATGCACTGGACGCCCCATCGGACAATTCCTCCTCCTCCTCCCTCCCTGTGCCTGGTGGTCGTCTTTGCCTTGAAGTGTCTTGCCTGGTGACACAGAGAGGGTGCTGCATGTTTTCAGCAATCCGACGGAGTGAATGGATAATGTCCCTTTGCACCGCCAGGAGCTCAGCCAGTCTTGCCTCCATCCGTCCTTGGTGTTGTTGTTGACTGGCGTGTTGCTCGGCCTGCAGGTTTTTTATCTCTATGAGGGCCCCCACTACCTGGCTGAACTCCCTGGTGTCCTGCCGGAATGCCTCCGTGATGTTGCGGAGCTCACACATACCGGGACCTGCAGCTGTCTGGTCAGGTTCTCGCCTCCGCCTGCTGCTACTCCTGTCACCCCTGCCCACACGAGCCTGGCCTGCCGTTGTGGGGACATCGGCTCGACGGGACCCCTGAGTGATGGTAGTGGTGGTGTTGTCTGCCCCTCCTGGGTGCCCGTTGAACCTTGCCCCTCATTGTCAGTTCTTGAGTGTGGCCAGGGCTCCGAGCTGTCTGCTGGGATGTGGCAGAAATGGTGGTGGCGGTTGGCGCAGGTGTGCCTGATCCAGATGCTGCACGGGATGGGGCATCTGAGGTGCCAGGTCGGTCGGGGTCATCCATGGAGTGGTGAGAGGCATCGCAGTTGGTGGGATGAGGGTAAGCCTGGGCAGAGCACTTCGCTCTGCCCACGGAGTGCACGTAGTGTTGCCAACTACGCGATTCGCAAAGTAGACGTAGTAGGCAACACTACGCACACCCATGGACGGAGCGAAGTTGCCCGCCGCCCGCCTCCCTCCCGCCCTCTTCTACACCCCTAATTTGGATTTATAATAGGTTAAAAGGTAAAGAAAAACACTTACCTTTTATGCGGCGTCCCGGGGCTTCATCTTCTTCTTTGCGCCGACTTCATCCAACCAAATGCGCATGCGCGGGCGGCCGCGCATGTGCATTTCTTGCGAGAAATGCGCATGCGTGGGCGCCCGCGCAAGCGCATTTGGTTTGGAAGAAGTTGGCGCAAAGAAGAAGATGGAGCCCCGGGACGCCGCATAAAAGGTAGGTGTTTTTCTTTACTTTTTAACCTATTAAAAATCCAAATTAGGGGTGTAAAAGAGGGCGGGAGGGAGGCGGGTGGTGCGTAGTGGGGCTACGCGAAGCACGTGGGTGGGCATAGATTCATGCCCACTTCACGAAGCTTTGCGTAGCCCCACTACGCCCACTACGCCCAGGGTTAGATGAGGGTCCTGCGGAGCCTGGGACTGGGAATCATCTTCCCCATCATTGGGGTTCGATTCCGCACGTTGCCTGTGAGTGTGAGAGACAGACAATGTTAATGCCATGTAATGCAACATTCATTTCTCATACACATTGTAGTTGGCACTGTTCCACCTGGTAGTTGTCCATGCTTTGGATTGTCCTCAATGTTCACTTGTGGATGGGTATGTTGTGGGGTCCGATTGATATGTGCTCCTGAGTCATTGACATGGGGGGGCATATTTACTATAACTGGCACCGCCCTGCATATCAGCAGGGATTCACCAGTCATTGTGCACCACACCTATGCCAGCACAGATGCAAGGCATTCACATTGTGGAGCACCATTTTGGAAAAAATGGGTCAGCTGCGTCACACATCTGTGCTGTATAAGTAGGCGCATTGCTGGAGTAGCTTCACCAGCGCAAGACAGCTCCAGCAATGATCTGTGGGGCCCTATCTGCAAAATGTTGCTTCATTCCTTACGCCTGCATCAGCCATGCACAGGGAGTGACGCAGCATGTGCTCATAAGTGACAGAGTAGAATCTTGTAGATTTCACATAGCCACTTTTGGGAGGCGTGCCTGCGCCATTATACCCCTCCTGCACCAGTACACCTACTTGGGGCGCAGGGCTTTTGAATGCGACACATCTCCCAGATGCGTCACCTTGTAAATTACCAGCACCATGGCGCCTCTTTTGTGCCGCAGCTGTGTCACAGAGGTGACGCAACGGCGGCATGTAAGAAGCGCAATTGGCTTGTGAATGTGCACCATGCATTTGTTGCTTGGATGCTTCATCAGATCTGAATTGGTTTAGTTGTGTTACATAACCATTGTGACAGTGGGGAACTCCATTGCCTGTCCCAGGTGGGTATGTTTGTGTAAGGGGGGTGTGTGACAGCCTGTGGTGGTAGTTGGAGACTGAGTTGGCACTGGGTCTCCCTCGTGGTGTGGCTGTCCCCCCATGGAGCATGCTGCCATGACAGTGGCTGTGAGTTCCTGCACAAAATATCTGACCTTGTTGCCGTAGTGTTTGTGTTTTTCACTTGTCACAGGAGGGCTTGCGCTGCCTACACGAGGGCCCAGTGTCAGCTAAATTGTCAGTACATTCACACTCCATGTGCATTGAGCATGCTGCATGGTTGTGTAACTGCACCATATGGGATGAGTACAATTGGACATGGGCATTCACAGAGATGTTTATAGGGGTGGGCAGATTTTTTGCTTCTTCACCATCCCCTTGCACCCTTCTCACCCTCCGCCATGCACACTTCTCACCCTAGCCCTTGCACAGTTCTCACCCTACCCCTTGCACCCTCCTCCCCTCCGCCTTGCACCCTTCTCACCCTCCGCCTTGCTCCCTTCAGGCCCTCTGCCTTGCACCCTCCTCCCCTCCGCCTTGCACCCTTCCCACCCTCCGCCTTGAACCCTTCTCACCCTCCACCTTGCACACTTCTCACCCTACCCCTTGCACCCTTCTCACCCTCCCCTTGCACCCTTCTCATCTTCCGCCTTGCACACTTCTCACCCTAGCCCTTGCACAGTTCTCACCCTACCCCTTGCACCCTTCTCAACCTCCGCCTTACACACTTCTTACCCTCCGCCTTGTGCACTTCTCACCCTGCCCCTTGTACAGTTCTCACCCTCCACCTTGCACACTTCTCACCCTACCCCTTGCACAGTTCTCACCCTAACCCTTGCACAGTTCTCACCCTAACCCTTGCACCCTCCTCCCCTCCGCCTTGCACCCTTCTCACCCTCTCCCTTGCACCCTTCTCACCCTCCGCCTTGCACCCTTCTCACCCTCTGCCTTGCACCCTTCTGGCCCTCTGCCTTGCACCCTTCTCACCCTCCGCCTTGCTCCCTTCAGGCCCTCTGCCTTGCACCCTTCTCACCCTCTGCCTTGCACCTTTCTGGCCCTCTGCCTTGCACCCTTCTCACCCACTGCCTTGCTCCCTTCAGGCCCACTGCCTTGCACCCTCCTCCCCTCTGTCTTGCACAATTCTGGGCATCCCCCTTAGACCCTTCCCACCCAATGTAGGGTGCTGCCACCTGGGACAATGGGACCATTTGTAAAGTATGATGGACTAGGCCAGGTCCTGATTGGGCTGACACCAGAAACACTGGCGATCCAGGGCGGCCCAAGAGCCCACCTTCCCCCCACCTGCCAACGCACAGGGAATTGGGTTTGATTTGGGGTACCACAATGCATTTAGTGACACCCACCCTCCCAGAATACTGGACATCTATTCTTTGGTCTCCCTTCTCCCCTCCGCCTTGCACCCTTTTCACCCTCCGCCTTAAATACTTCTCACCCTACCCCTTGCACCCTTCTCACCCTATGATTTGCACACTCTTCACCCTACCCCTTGCACAGTTCTCACCCTCAGCCTTGCACACTTCTCACCCTACCCCTTGCACAATTATCACCCTACCCCTTGCACAGTTCTCACCCTTCCCCTTTCACCCTTCTCCCCTCCGCCTTGCACCCTTCTCACCCTCCTCCTTGCACACTTCTCACCCTACCTCTTGCACCCTTCTCCCCTCTGCCTTGCACCCTTCTCACCCTCCGCCTTAAACACTTCTCACCCTATCCCTTGCACCCTTCTCACCCTCTGCCTTGCACACTTCTCACCCTACCCCTTGCACAGTTCTCACCCTCTGCCTTGCACACTTCTCAGTGTGCAAGGCAGAGGGTGAGATCTTGTAGATTTCACATAGCCACTTTTGGGAGGCGTGCCTGCGCCATTATACCCCCCCCCCTGCACCAGTACACCTACTTGTGGCGCAGGGCTTTTGAATGTGACACATCTCCCAGATGCGTCACCTTGTAAATTACCAGCACCATGGCGCCTCTTTTGTGCCGCTGCTGTGTCACAGAGGTGACGCAATGGCAGCATGTAAGAAGCGCAATTGGCTTGTGAATGTGCACCATGCATTTGTTGCTTGGATGCTTCATCAGATCTGAATTGGTTTAGTTGTGTTACATGACCATTGTGACAGTGGGGAACTCCATTGCCTGTCCCAGGTGGGTATGTTTGTGTAAAGGGGGGTGTGTACCAGTGGTGTAGCTGTCCCCCCATGGAGCATGCTGCCATGACAGTGGCTGTGAGTTCCTGCACAAATATCTGACCTTCTTGTCCTAGTGTTAGTGTTTGCACTGGTCACAGGAGGGCCTTGCGCTGCCTACAACAGGGCCCAGTGCCAGCTAAATTGTCAGTACATTCACACTCCATGTGCATTGAGCATGGTGCATGGTTGTGTAACTGACCATATGGGATGAGTACAATTGGACATGGGCATTCACAGAGATGTTTATAGGAGTGGGCATATTTTTTGCTTCTTCACCATCCCCTTGCACCCTTCTCACCCTCCGCCTTGCACACTTCTCACCCTAGCCCTTGCACCCTCCTCCCCTCCGCCTTGCACCCTTCTCACCCTCCGTCTTGCTCCCTTCAGGCCCTCTGCCTTGCACCCTTCTCACCCTCCGCCTTGCACCCTTCTCACCCTCCGCCTTGCACACTTCTCACCCTACCCCTTGCACCCTTCTCACCCTCCCCTTGCACCCTTCTCACCCTCCGCCTTGCACACTTCTTACCCTACCCCTTGCACCCTTCTCACCCTCCCCCTTGCACCCTTCTCACCCTCTGCCTTACACACTTCTCACCCTCCACCTTGTGCACTTCTCACCCTACCCCTTGCACAGTTCTCACCCTCCACCTTGCATACTTCTCACCCTACCCCTTGCACAGTTCTCACCCTAACCCTTGCACAGTTCTCACCCTACCCCTTGTACCCGCCTCCCCTCCGCCTTGCACCCTTCTCATCCTCTCCCTTGCACCCTTCTCACCCTCCGCTTTACACCCTTCTCACCCTCCACCTTGCACCCTTCTGGCCCTCTGCCTTGCACCCTTCTCACCCTCCGCCTTGCTCCCTTCAGGCCCTCTGCCTTGCACCCTTCTCACCCTCTGCCTTGCACCCTTCTGGCCCTCTGCCTTGCACCCTTCTCACCCACCGCCTTGCTCCCTTCAGGCCCACTGCCTTGCACCCTCCTCCCCTCTGTCTTGCACAATTCTGGGCACACCCCTTGCACCCTTCCCACCCAATGTAGGGTGCTGCCACCTGGGACAATGGGACCATTTGTAAAGCATGATGGACTAGGCCGGGGCCTGATTGGGCTGACACCAGAAACACTGGCGATCCAGGGGGGCCCAAGAGCCCACCTTCCCCCCACCTGCCAACGCACAGGGAATTGGGTCTGATTTGGGATCCCACAATGCATTTAGTGACACCCACCCTCCCAGAATACTGGACATCTATTCTTTGGTCTGTGCTTCCTGTAGCATGGGACATGGCATTGCCTTGGTTTGCCAATGGGACATAAACATGTTAGTGGCATTTGCGTTGTTTGTGCCTGTAGTTATGGGCAGCTGGCGCTTGGAGCTTGTTGCGGGCATTTTTTGTACTTGGAGTGTAGATGCCATTACTCCCATGTTACATGAGTTGTTTGTATACTCACCAGCTCTACGACTCCTTCAATGCCATGTACTCCCACTGATGGTAGCAGGGCCATGACCTTCCCCTCCCAGGGATGGTACTGTACTGGTCTGCGGAGACCACCACCTCCAGTGTGCTGGCTCTGGGCATAGTCCTCGTCCATCTTCCGCTTGACCATCCTCCGCAGATCGTACCACCTGGCCTGGCAATCCCTCCTGGTGCGTCTGATGGGTGCAACAGCATTCACCTTATTGACGATCCTCTCCCACATGCGTGTTTTGTCAGCTATGCTGGTCTGTCTGACCAATGCACCAAACAGCTGTGGCTCGACTCTGATGACTTCATATACAAGGATCTCCATTTCCTCCTTTGTGATCTTTGGATTCTTCTGTGTGGACATGGTGTGGGCTGTTTGTGATGGCGGGTGAGGGTGTGTATGGATGTGAGTGTGTGGGTATGAATGTGAATGGGGTGGGGTGGGTCTGTATGTGATTTGGGCATATGTGTGAAGGTGGATGTGTGCAGTTGTTTGTGTGTTGTCTGTCTCTGTGGCTAAATGGGTGTGTTGCAAAGGATCATGGTTTGTGTGTGTGGGCCCTTTTTATTGGTCCATTTGTGGGTGGGGCTTAGTTTGAAATTTTGGTGAGTGTGTTATAAGGGGTGAATCTGAGTTAGGCCCTCTGTTTGCCTGTTTAGATCTGGCCAGGACATTCATTTCCAATGGTTTGTACACAGGAGATATGTTTTGTGGTGTTGTACGAGTCGTTTGCACCCTCCTTGTGCTGTTTTAATGGGTTAGCGTGCGCTTAGTTCTGGGGGGGTTCGATTCGTATTTGCTTTCGTGGCTCGCTCATACGCGACGTTTTTCCGGGGTTCGAGTGTGCTTCGTTCAGGGGGGGTTTTGAATAGTTTTTGTTTGTGTGGCTCGCTCATACGCGACGTTTATATGGGGTTCGCGTGCGCTTAGTTCAGGGGGGTTCGAATCGTATTTGATTGTGTGACTCGCTCATACGCGATGTTTATACGGGTTCGTGTGCGCTTCCTTCGCGGGGTTCGAATCGTATTTGATTGTGCGGTTCGCTCATACGCGATGTTTTCCGTACAAATCGCAGTTCATACGCGACGGCGTTATCCCGTACGAATCCCGTTCTCGGTCCCCAGTCTGGATCGTACTTGTCGGGTCGTACAACATGTTTACTAATTGTACGGTTTATTTCCCAAGTCCGTGTCGTACGGATTATCGTATGATTTTCGTACTATTCGCAAGGATTTGAACGTATTTTTGAGTAACGGATCGTACTACGCGATTCGTACGGATTTGTACGATTCGTACGGAAACGGCTACGAATACGAATCGTCGAACAGTTTTCTTTCCCGAATTGGAATCCGTCCCATAATGTTAAAATAAATTAAACATATACATATAAATTAATATAAATACTTACTCCACAGAGTGCAACAGTAGGGGAAGCGTTGGATAGCATAGGGGTAAAAATTACTATTCCCACTCCAGAGAGTGCAACAGTAGGAAAAAAGCTGGAGAGCGTAGGGGTAAAAATTACTATTCCCACTCCAAAGAGTGCAACAGTAGGGAAAGCGCTGGATAGTGTAAGGGTAAAAATTACTATTCCCACTCCAGTGAGTGCAACAGTAGGGAAAGCGTTGGATAGCGTAGGGGTAAAAATTACTATTCCCACTCCAAAGAGTGCAACAGTAGGGAAAGCAATGGATAGCGTATGGGTAAAGATGACTATTCCCACTCCAGTGAGTGCAACAGTAGGGAATGCGTTGGATAGGTTAGGGCTAAAAATTACTATTCCCACTCCAGGGAGTGCAACAGTAGGGAAAGCGCTGGATAGCGTAGGTGTTAAAAATAAAATACTTATAAATCAAATAAATATTGTAATTAAATAATGATTTATTAATACATTTACAAAAAATAAAATAAAAACTACAAATATATCAGAAATTATAATTACTTTATTAATATTAAATACTTCCCACCCTATTCCCCAATAAACAGACAACACACTCACCATAACATTTCACACAATGAATTTCATTTCAAATTCCTCAATTAATAAAAAGTAATTTGCAATTAATAATTAATTACAAAGAAAGGAATTATCAATAACAATAAATAATATGTAAAACAAATTACTATCAAATTAATAATTAATTACCCCAAGAAATGATTACCAATACCCATTTTGTAAATTAATTACCTAATTACAAATAAATTACTTCCCACCCTATTCCCCTATAAACCCACAACCCACTTCAATAATAAATTAATACAAATATATAATAATCAATTAATATTAATGAATTACCTATCAACAATTAATTACCAATAATATAATTATTAATACGAAGCATTAAAAAGTAATAATTACTTATTTAAAATTAAATTACGTCTCACCCTATTCCCTTATAAACCCGCAACCCACTACAGAAATAGAACACAAAATGTAATTAAAAATAATTAATAATTCCTAAAAATTATAATTTAATTTACTATAATTAAATTATTTCCCACCCTATTGCCCTATAAACCCCCGACCCACTACGGTACTAAAACGCTAAATTTACTTTGAAAAAAATGACTAGCTTCTAAGAAATGTATACATATATTTAAAAAAACAATGCAATACTTAACAAACAATACATAACACATACATATAAAATCCATAACACTAATATAAATATTGATATTATTGACATCGATAATTTAACTATCGATATTACTAACATCGATATTTGCAACATCGATATTTCTTACCTTAAGTTCGATATTCTGGTTGTCGATATTCTTGGAGTCGATATTCTGTCCCCATGATATTTAAAACTTGATATAAATGTACTTCGATATTTAAAAATCGATATTTTGACTGTCCACCTCTAGGCAGGAATCAACTAATCCCTGCTCCACAAACTCCAGACCATAGAGAATACCGCTGCCTGACTCGTCCTCAGCATCCCTCGACACGAACACATCACCCAACAGCTGCGTAACCTCCACTGGCTCTCCGGCGAGAAGAGAGTCACTTTCACGATATTGACCCACGCCTACAAATGCCTACACAACACCGGACCCCAAAACCTCAACCAGAGAATCTCCTTCCACGCACCGAAGAGAAACCTCTTATCTACCAACTTCGCCCTCTCCGAAACCCCACGCATCCAAAGAGCCAGAACAGGCTCCTTCAACACCTTCAAGAAGTCACTCAAGACCTGTCTTTTGTACTGAGAGGAGCTACCACCCCCCCCCCAGTTCCTTGAGACCCTTGCGGGTGAGTAGCGCGCTTACAATTCTCTGATTGATTGATTGATTTATTAGTGACTTCTAAAAGTGCCCAAACTGGTTCTGTAATTTACTGAACTCGCGACTCCTTCGCGTTGCAGCAGTGTAGTATCGGGATGGAACTGCAAACCCTTATGGGAGTTCAAAAATCTATTTCCAAAAATACTAGCATTATTTTTTTAACAACACACTACTCTAAACATACTACTGATTTTGGAAAACTTACTTTAGTAGCATATCACTTATATTTAAGACATCATTTCATATTTTAAAACCACAGTTAAGTTTCCACCCTTCCCCCATTCTGTGTAATCGAATTTTCCATAGTAACACTTTCTGCAACATTCAACTGTACCAGAATATCGCAATTTCAATATATTTTCTAATTCAGCACACTAGCTTACAAATGCAAATAGAAGGTGTGGGTGACTTTTGCAAAATATTACCTTATCCTGTACCTTTCAAACATTTTTCAATACCCATTCAGAAACAAGCTTCTTCAGGAAAGTGGGATTCCTGAGAAATGCGTGTGATGCCCAACCCCTTTCTCCACCACTGTGCAAATGCAGATACTAGTTAAAAAACCTTAGAAATTCACTGAAAAAAACCAAAGGTTAACTTGACGTTATAGTTAGGAAATAGATTTTTTTTAACTTATATATTCACTGAAAAAAAACAAAGGTTACAAGGATGTTATAGCTAGGCTCCGATTTCACATGCACAAAACCAAAGAAATTCAGCAGGTGTATAACTATAATTAACGCCCCCGCAATGCACTGCTTATGACCTCAAATAATGCATCACTCATGACATGGTCAGAGACATTACTGATTATTTCACTGCTGACATCTCAAATGACATCACTGATGACATCATCCGGTGACTGTGAGTGTTTCTAAAAAGATTATGAGTGTAAAATATGTATACACCAAGGTGTATTGATAAATCAGTGGGTGTATGAGTGTCTGTATGGATGATTTAGTGGGTGTGAGACTGACTGTATAAGAGAGTGATTATACATGTCTCAGTCAATGTATGGGTGAGTGACTAATTTGTGTGAATATCTGTATCAGTCTGTCAGTTGATGTGTAAGTGGCTGCATGGGTTGGTGAGTAGGAACATACATGAGTGGCTGTATGGGTTATTTATTGGTTTTCTGAGTACCTGTATAATGTATGGGTGTCTGTGTGGATGAGTGAGGGGGTTTGTGACTCGCTGCATTGATGATGAGTGGGTGAATCAGTGACATATGGGTTCATAAGTGCATCTGAGAGGGGCTGTATGAGTGAGAGAGTGTGTGTCTGGCTGTGTTGGTGAGCAAATGGATGTTTCAGTGGCATGTGGGTGAGTAACCACATATGTGAAAGGCAGTATAGGTGAGTGTTGAAGTATATAAGTGACTTTATGTGTGAGTGAGTGATTATGAGAGTTGATGTATGTATGTATGAGTGGGTGCTTGTGTCAGTGACTGTTTAGGTGAGTAAGTATGTGTTAATATCTGTAAGAATAAGTGAGTTGGTGTGTGTGTCTAACTGTATACGAGAGTAAGAGTCTGTGTGATTGACTCTGTGGGTGAGTGACTAGGTGTGTGAGTAGCTCTATGGGTGACTGAGAGTGTGTGAGTGGCTGTGTGGCTGTATGAGTAGATATTTCAGTGCCTTTAATAGTGAATGACTTTGTGTAGGAGTGGTTGTATGGGTGACTGAGTGGATGTGTTTGTAGACCTATTAATCAGTAAATGGGTATGTAAGTACTGGTATAGGTGTGTCAATGGTTCCGAGAATGGTAGTGTGAAAGTTGGAGGGGGTTTATGAAAGGTTACATGGGGGTGTGAGTGGGTGCGTCGGAGATTCTGTGGATGATGTCATCAGTGATGTCACTGACCATGTATTGAGTAGTGTACTATGTGAGGTCATAAGCAGTGCATTGTGGGGGTGCAAGTTATAGTTAGCTCAGCTAACTATAACTGCTGAATTTCTCTGGTTTTGTGTGTGTGAAATCTGAGCCTAACTATAATGTATATTGTCCCTGTAACCATTGTTTTTTCAGGGAATATATATATATATCTATATTTATATATATATATATATATATATATATATAGAGAGAGAGAGAGAGAGATAGATAGAAAGATAGATAGATAGATAGATAGATAGATAGATAGATAGATAGATAGATAGATAGATAGATAGATAGATAGATAGATAGATAGATAGATAAATAGATAGATAGATAGATAGATAGATAGAGAGAGAGATAGATAGATAGATAGATAGATAGATAGATAGATAGATAGATAGATAGATAGATAGATAGATAGATAGATAGATAGATAGATAGATAGATAGATAGATAGATAGATAGATAGATAGATAGATAGATAGATAGAAATCTAGTTATTTCTCTCTGTCTCTGTCTCTCTCTATATATATATTTATTCAATGAAAAAACCATAGGTTTGAGACCATATATAGTTAGGTGAATATTTTAATCATACAAAACCAATGAAATTCCATATATAGTTAGTTGCACTAACTATATATTTCGCGCACCCGCAATCCACTGCTGATGATGTCACATATTACATCATTCATGACATGGTCAGTGAAATCACTGATGACATCACTGATGACATCTCAAATGACATCACTGATGACATCACTGATGACATCTCAAATGACATCACTGATGACATCTCAAATGACATCACTGATGGCATCACTGATGACATCACTGATGGCATCTCAAATGACATCACTGATGGCATCACTGATCACATCTCATTTGACATCATTGATCACATCACTGATGACATCATTCATGTGCTAATACGATGAACCTCTTCAGACTCTAAAATAACCTTAGATACACTCAGTGTATACAGACACTCACACACTGTCACTCATCCATGGAGTTACTCACACACCTAGTCAGTCATGCAAAGAATCAATCTCACCTCCATTTCCTCAACTATACAGTTATACACACCTTACTTATTCAAACATATACTAACACATATTTACTCTCTTATACAATCCCTGATACAAGTTCACAATGATCCATACAGCCACTCACACATTCACTGGCTCTCATGCACAGTTATTTATATATGCCAACTCTCACATTTACTGTGTTTTACATATGTACTTACTATGACATGTAGCATTGAGATATCCATTCACTCATCAATACACTCATGCACACAGTCAACCGCCCATGTAGCTGTTTCCACATGCACTCTTGAACTCATACACCTAGTGAATCAACTGCTCACACATCTATGCACAGAGTCACACACCTCCCAGCCACCCCCACACAAACTCAATCTCCCATACAAATACTTGGGCAACCAATCAATAACACATATAGCCTCTCGTATAGCTAATGATCAACACATGCAGCAGTTTACATCACAACAGACATACTGATGCACACATTCAGACAGTTTAGTCACTAACCCATGCATTTAGTACGACACATTTATTCACTCACTCATACAGTCAGTCACGCACCTACTAAATCCTTCATCCAGACACTTATACATCCACTCATTCTTCAATATGTCAAACATATTTAAACTTTACAGAAACACACAGTCACTGGATGATGTCTCATCTCACATGACATCACTGATGACATCATCTAGTGTCTGTGTGTTTTTGCAAAGTTTAAATATGTTTTACATATTGAAGAATGAGTGGATGTATAAGTGTCTGGATGAAGGATTTAGTAGGTGCGTGACTGACTGTATGAGTGAGTGATTAAATGTGTCTCACTGAATGCATGGGTTAGTGACTAAACTGTCTTAATTTGTGCATCATTATGTCTGTTGTTCTGTAAACTGCTGCATGTGTTGATCATTAGCTATACGAGAGGCTATATGTGTTATTAATTGGTTGCCCAAGTATTTCTATGGGAGATTGAGTTTGTGTAGGGGTGGCTGGAAGGTGTGTGACTCTATGCATAGATGTGTGAGCAGTTTATTCACTAGGTGTATGAGTTCAAGAGTGCATGTGGAAACAGCTACATGGGCAGTTGACTGTGTGCATGAGTGTATTGATGAGTGAATGGATATCTCAATGCTACATGTCATAGTAAGTACATATGTAAAACACAGTACATGTGAGAGTTGGCATATATAAATAACTGTGCATGAGAGCCACTGAATGAGTGAGTAGTTGTATCGATCATTGTGAACTTGTATCAGGGATTGTATAAGAGAGTAAATATGTGTTAGTATATGTTTCAATAAGTAAGGTGTGTTTAACTGTATAGTTGAAGAAATGGAGGTGAGATTGTTTCTTTGCATGACTGACTGGGTGTGTGAGTAACTCCATGGATGAGTGGCAGTGTGTGAGTGTCTGTATACACTGAGTGTATCTAAGGTTATATTAGAGTCTGAAGAGGTTTATCGTATTAGCACAAGAATGATGTCAAATGAGATGTCATCAGTGATGTCATCAGTGATGTCATTTGAGATGTCATCAGTGATGTCATCAGTGATGTCACTGACCATGTCATGAATGATGTAATATGTGACATGATCAGCAGTGGATTGCGGGTGCGCGATATATAGTTAGTGCAACTAACTATATATGGAATTTCAATGGTTTTGTGTGAGTAAAATAAAGTTTTTTAAATGCTAATTCCTAACTATATATGGTCTATAACCTATGGTTTTTTCAGTGAATTTTCAAGGTTTTGTAAATGCTAATTCCTAACTATATATGGTCTATAACCTATGGTTTTTTCAGTGAATTTCAATGGTTTTTTAATAGCAAATATCATAAGCTGTCGAATGTCAAGTACGTGGTAAGTGAAAACATTTTCGTGTTTATGCACACTGATCTGCTTTGAATGGTGCCCCCCCCCCCTCATTTCTATTAGGAGTACTCTCTCTTTGCAGATAGTGAAAGGTAGTTAACGCAGGCCTTTGCCCCCATTGTAATCCGTCGTGCCTGCTTCTCTCTCCATTTGATTGATTGTTATCCAAGTATTTACTGTTTTAGAATTAGTTCTCTTTGGTTCATTCTCTATTTACAAACAAACACAGAGTCGCAATACTCTGTTTAGTCTTTGCAGATAACGAAAAATCGTGTAAAAAAAAAAGAAAAGGAATCGAGCAAAATCAGTAGGCCACTAATGGGATCTCTTTTTGACCTCGCTAAAATAGAAACATTAGGAACAACCCCTCATGACAAATACAAAACTAGTGAGATGAACTGAACTCCACACAATGATGGCTGCAAAACAGCTCGGCTCCGCCACCCACCCCGCCCAAAATAACGATAAAGAGCGGCTGCCATGATTGGTTGCGGAATGGCCACAACGGAGCTACGAAATGGTGCTGCTCTCATGCTAACCCCAGCTTCGGTCTGAAACATCCAGAAACACTGTAGACTACCAATTCGATCAGTTCCGGTAGCGCCCCAATGTAACCCGGTAGAGAAGAACTAGCCCTCCCCTCTTTGACTGATGGTTCTTGTTGCCTGTCCTTTCTGTTGTCATTTAACAGAACTATTTAGCCTGCTGAAAGGGGTTGTGTTTCGACCGCTGGTTGGTGGAGACATTTTGACTATATTCTGGACCTGCGTTGTCGCGTAATGCGTCATATGACGCGCCGCGTTAGCGCATCCGGAAGTCATCCGGGGCGCGCAGCGCGTAACGTAAGCATAACAAGTCATGTGACTTGTTAATAAAACTTTTCATTGGTTCATTTTACTTTTCTTATTCTAATGATGAAAGCCTTGGTCATATCACCTAAAAATTACGCTTTTAATTACTTCCGAACATTATTTTCTCTTAAATATATGTTATAATGTTCCAGGCTAATGTACTTTCCCGGAAATTTTACAACTGTCCTGCAAGTAAAATATATTCTTTTTTCGAGAAAAAGAGCGTTTCTTCGTCCCATGACGGAGCAGTTGAGCAAAAGAGGGTCGACCTGCTGTCTTAGTCGCCGATACGCCTGAATATGAGATTCTTATCGATCACTTTATGTTGCAGGAATAGAAAACACAACAGCCCTTGACCATTTATCTTTACTGCGTTCCTTCGTATTATACCTTTTACCCTTCATGTAATTGGTCTGCTTTATTTCACTTGCCTTTTAATGATTCTAAAACAGTGACTATTATTAAAAACTTTACCAATGTATACACTACTACCATGTTTTCTTTTAAAAACCTTTATTGTGAAAATTTCATTATACAAATACGAGCCTATAACCACGTGGGCCTGCCACGGAGCAAACTGTAATCGTATATGATGAATAGACATTTACACTGTACAGGAACGTAACGGGCGGGCCATTAGGTTGCAAAAACTAAGGTGTCTAACAGTTACGGAATCGGTGGACGTACATTTTATAATTAAAATACGACAGGGCCAGTTACAATAAAATTATCTAGATATACATTTGCGGGCAAGTACCATGGGTGACGTTAATTCGAATTTTCAACAGTACAGTAATCAATAACACATCAGAACTTAATATCAATAGGGATGTCGAAATATTCAATCAATTCTCGTCCCCGCCCGCCATGTGCTTCAAAACTGCATACGTATCTCGTGATTTCAAGGTTCTGCAACCAGTACACAACAAGGAGTTACGAGTCCCATTTATTCCGGCGTCATTTTGGGCGAGGACGGGCAGGTCCAGGATATAGTCAAAATGTCTCTACCAACCATCGACTATGATGATGTTCATATGCTGTATTTATTAGAGTAACACTCATCTGCCCACATGAAATTAATTTACCACAATCTAAACATGTCATTTTAATCTTTCCAAAGTTCTTCTAAATATTTGGGACCGTTTCCCTTGCCTCTGAAGCTCTCAGTGCCACTTCTTTGATGAATGTACTAGCAGGTCAGGGGTTCTCCTCCAAATCTCTCTTTTATGCAGCACTATAATTAATTGGTGCCACCTCTCCATATGACGATGCATGGTATAGTTACCACAACTATATATTTTTTCGGTTCCTCTGGAGAGTTCATCGTGGCAGATGAAGCGTGTAACATACCGGGCATTTACCTTTTTTTGCATGTACAGGAAAGGAAAAAAAAATCGAGCGTTCGAGTTCTTAGGTGTCCCAGGGCCATTTTAGTGGACCAGGCCCAAATCCAAAGAACAGCTATCTCACAGGCTAATGGGGCGACCCACGCCGAGTTTCAGCATTGTAGGATGACCACACAAGTACAGCAACTTGCTAGACATCACCTCGGTGCCATCCGGATCTCGGCGCCCCACTGCAGATGAAGTGCCTCTCAACTATGAAACCACCACGGTGACATCCGGATCTTGGCG
Organism: Lissotriton helveticus; assembly: GCF_964261635.1. Taxonomy (NCBI): domain Eukaryota; kingdom Metazoa; phylum Chordata; class Amphibia; order Caudata; family Salamandridae; genus Lissotriton; species Lissotriton helveticus. Next base: position 1,131,589,362 of record NC_136070.1, on the reverse strand, counting down.
CGTTGTGCTGCCTTCGGCCTATTCGCACATCGGTCCGCTACTGACGCCATCTCACAGGCTAATGGGGTGACCCACGCCGAGTTTCAGCATTGTACGATGACCACAACAACTTGCTAGACATCACCTCGGTGCCATCCGAATCTTGGCATCTCAACGCCTAGTGGTATCTTCCATACAGAAAATATTGTTATGCTGCCTTTGGCCCCATTCGCACATCAGTCCGCAACTTAGACATCACCTTGATGCCATCCGGATCTTGGCATCTCAGCGCCTTGTGGTGTCAGTCAGAAAATATTGTTGCGCTGCCTTTGGCCCCATTCGCACATCAGTCCGCTACTGACACCATCTCACAGGCCAATAGGGCGCCCCACGCCGACTTTTACCATTGTACGATGGCCACACCAGTGGCACAACTTCCTAGACATCACCTCGGTGCCATCCGAATCTTGGCATCTCAACGCCTAGTGGTATCTTCCATACAGAAAATCTTGTTACGCTACCTTTGGCCCCATTCGCACATCGGTCCGCAACTTAGACATCACCTCGGTGCCATCCGGATCTTGGCATCTCAGCGCCTTGTGGTGTATTCTCTTCAGAAAATATTGTTGAGCTGCCTTTGGCCCCATTCGCACATCCGTCCGCAACTTACACATCACCTCGGTGCCATCTGGATCTTGGCATCTCAGCGCCTTGTGGTGTCTTCTACTCCGAAAATATAGTAGAAAATATTGTTGCGCTGCCTTTGGCCCCATTCACACATCAGTCCGCTACTGACACCATCTCACAGGCCAACAGGGCGCCCCACGCCGACTTTTACCATTGTACGATGGCCACACCAGTGCCACAACTTGCTAGACACCACCTCGGTGCCATCCGGATCTTGGCATCTCAGCGCCTTGTGGTGTCTTCAAATCAGAAAATATTGTTGCGCTGCCTTTGGCCCCATTCGCACATCGGTCCGCTACTGACGCCATCTCACAGGCCAACGGGGCGCCCCACGCCGACTTTCAACATTGTAGGATGGCCACAGAAGTGCGACAACTTACTAGACACCACCTCGGTGCCATCCGGATCTTGGCGCGTTGTGCTGCCTTCGACCTATTCGCACATCGGTCCGCTACTGACGCAAACTCACAGGCCAACGGGGCGCCCCACGCCGACTTTCAGCATTGTAGGATGGCCACACCAGTGCGGCAACTTACTAGACACCACCTCGGTGCCATCCGGATCTTGGCGCGTTGTGCTGCCTTCGGCCTATTCGCACATCGGTCCGCTACTGACGCAAACTCACAGGCCAACGGGGCGCCCCACGCCGACTTTCAGCATTGTTGGATGGCCACACCAGTGCGACAACTTACTAGACACCACCTCGGTGCCATCCGGATCTTGGCGCGTTGTGGTGCCTTCGGCCTATTCGCACATCGGTCCGCTACTGACGCAAACTCACAGGCCAACGGGGCGCCCCACGCCGACTTTCAGCATTGTAGGATGGCCACACCAGTGCTGCAACTTGCTGGACACCACCTCGGTGCCATCCAGATCTTGGCGCGTTGTGTTGCCTTTGGCCTATTTGCACATCGGTCCGCTACTGACGCCGCCTCACGTGCCAACGTATTTTCTCCTAATGTTACACCCTATGCCGCATAACAGGTCATGTGACTTGTTTATAAAACTTTTCATTGGTTCATTTTAATTTTGGTTTCCTAATGATGGAAGGCTTGATCATGTGACCTAAAAACAACACTTTTCATAGGATGAAAACTTTTTTTTTCCCCCAAACGATGAAAGCCCCACCTTGTTTCTGGATGTTTCAGACTGAAGCTGGCGTCAGCATGAAAGCACCACCATCTCGTAGCTCAGTCGTGGTCATTCCGCGAGCAATCATGGCAGCCGCTCCCCACCAGAAGCCTGCAGGAGTCGGAGCCCCCAAAACTTTTGATGAATTCTCAAGGCGGAGGGGACGCTTTCGAGAATGAGGTCCAAGACCTAGCAGACAAGCGTCCGATTTCCAAGGTGTCCCAGGGCCATTTCAGTGGACCAGGCCCAAAAAGGAAACAGCCTGCCGCCATTTTGAGAGTCCTGTGACAGCCGCCTATCGCTGCACCGCAAGAGTGGGCGCAACTCAGCTGAATTGCGGCTTTTGACACAGTGGACCAAAAACGGACGGAATGGCAACTGAAACGGTAAAGGGGCGCCCCACTACAACAGATGACACTCCACCTGGAGAGGCCCGTTCACGCCGCCTCCCCCGGGGCGCTCCACGCCGTTATTCGGAGCAGCATTGTAGGATACCAAAACCAGTGCGGCAACTTACTGGACATCACCTTGGTGCCATCGTTCTGCTGCCTTGGAACTATTCGCGCAACAGTTTGCTACTGATGACCCACCCCCCGCGACGCCCCATGCCGTTATTTGCTGGGTGGCAACTTACTAGACATCACTTTCGTGTCATCTAGATTTCAACGCGTTCTGCTGCCTTGGAACTATTCGCACAACAGTTTGCTACTGATGACCCACCCCCCGCGACGCCCCACGCCGGAAATCTGGACGTTGTGCTGCGTTGGGACTATTCGCACAGCCGACCGCTACTTCGTTGTTTTTCCCTAAAAATGTTTATATGTTATTACTATTTTTGTTTTCTTGTATATATTTATAAATTATTAAAGTTTTATAATCTTACTACTTTGTCGGAGTGCTATATATTTTTAATGTGACACATAATTGTAAAAACTTTGATGTACAAACAGTCATCCCTGGAATCTTCCGCTTCAGGCTCGGTCCCCTCCCCAATCACAATACAGGATGGTTTTCAGATAATAGCAACGCTTCTGCTGTGACGAATCTCATCGAGTGTGGGCCTTGATCTACTATAACTCCTTTGAAGAGGGGTGATTCTTTACAGCTGTGGCCATAAACTACATCTGCAGGGCTAGCTGATACCCTAGGACCAGCCTGGACAATCGGACACAGAGGAAAAGGAGTGTCAGAGGGTGCGGTAGTGAATAGGGCGAAAGGGAGGTGTCGGGCGGGCACAGGGTGTGATTCTCAGTGAACAGCAGCACAGATGGGGGAGGTTTATTACCCATGCATAAGACAGAGAGCGGGGGTGACCACTGCCTGGGGGAGATGTTTGCGAGGGTGGGGAGCCATGCTAAGGATCGACAGCGTGCACAGAGTGCGTCTGGTCAAGGCATCTAAAATGGCTGCCGTGCACGACAAAAGTGTGGCATTTGAAAAAAGACAAGATGGCGCAGACAATGTTTTTCAACACTTCCTGATTTCCTTCGAATCGAACGTTAACAGACGTTGGGGCATATTACCAAAGTTAAGCGATATTTATCCCTAACGATGCTTAGCAACGTTTTTTTTACCGTCAGAAATTATCGCAGATAAACCTTGCTATTATCAAGGTTTATCGGAAATACGATAAAAAACGACCGCAATACATTAATATCGCTGAAAACTCAGCGATATTCATGCATTACCGAGCTAATGCTCTTAGCCATGTTATCCACCTCCCATTGGATAACATGGCTAAGAACTGCTCAGGGCAGGTGGTAGCTTTTAGAGATATTCGCCCTTATCTCGAATATTTCCAAAAGTTGATAATAGGAGATAGCGATGTTAGCGACTGTTTCCAGTTGCTCTTAGCCATGTTATCCACCTCCCATTGGATAACATGGCTAAGAACTGCTCAGGGCAGGTGGTAGCTTTTAGAGATATTCGCCCTTATCTCGAATATTTCCAAAAGTTGATAATAGGAGATAGCGATGTTAGCGACTGTTTCCAGTCGCTAACATCTTGGCATGCCCACTTTGCATGTCATTAGTGATAAATATCACTCACATGCAAAGTGGGGCCCAAGATAGTCGCTATCTTCTACTAGCCGTCGCTAACTGGTGTTAGCAACAGCTAGGTAATACACATATAATTTTATCTCCGCGAAGCGGAGCGCTGTTACAGATATATATCTTGTTTCTGAACGTTAATTTCTCAAAATGCACTGAAGCACATATATTGAGACCTAGCAAAGGCACATCGGGCTACCAGTCCCTACAATTTTGCCAAGTTTCGTGCAAATCCATTCAGCTGTTCGATCCTACCGAGAGACAAGATGGCGGCCGCTACGGACTGTTTGGAATGTTTACAGACACCGGAGAGCCAATCAGCTTCGCTTCGCAAAGCTCCGTAACGCGAAAAGTACGCGAAGCGGTGCGCTGTTACAGATATATACTTTTTTTTGAACGTTAATTTCTCAAAATCCACTGGAGCACATATATTGAGATCTAGCAAAGGCACATCGGGCTACCAGTCCCTACAATTTTGCCAAGTTTCGTGCAAATCCATTCAGCTGTTCGATTATTATTATTTTTATTTTTTTTTGCCCCGCGGGGCCCTTTTAAAACCTCCACATCAAACCTAGGGGGTGAGCGACAATGTACTATGCCCCCTTATGGTCATTTGCCCCTTCGCTTCGGCCTCCTCTTGTCTCTCGATCCTACCGAGAGACAAGATGGCGGCCGCTACGGACTGTTTGGAATGTTGACAGACGCCGGAGAACCAATCAGCTTCGCTTCACAAAGCTCCGTTGCGCGAAAAGTCCGCGAACCAGAGCGCTGCCTGGTCCGCGCTTACAGATATATATCTTTTTTTAAACGTTAATTTCTCAAAATCCACTGGAGCACATATATTGAGACCTACAAAAGGCACATCGGGCTACCAGTCCCTACAATTTTGCCAAGTTTCGTGCAAATCCATTCAGCCGTTCGGGCTAAAAGTGAGGCCAACCGCCCTATGGAAAACTCAATGTTAAAAACACGTTTTGGGACCCCCCTTTTTACTCGGCCCCCCCTTGACGAACCCCCCCCAAATTTTCAAGGGCTGCTCAGAAACAAAATGTGCCATTTTCCTGAAAATTTCAGCCAATTCCGTCCACAAACGCCAAAGTTATTAGACATAGAATTTTCAAAAAACCCATAGAGAAAAAATCCTAACTATATATACCTACTGGCGACCGCCAGTAGGTAATATATATATATATTCACTGAAAAAACCATAGGTTATAGACCATATATAGTTAGGAATTAGCATTTACAAAACCTTGAAAATTCACTGAAAAAACCATAGGTTATAGACCATATATAGTTAGGAATTAGCATTTAAAAAACCTTATTTTACTCACACAAAACCATTGAAATTCCATATATAGTTAGTTGCACTAACTATATATCGCGCACCCGCAATCCACTGCTGATGATGTCACATATTACATCATTCATGACATGGTCAGTGACATCACTGATGACATCACTGATGACATCTCAAATGACATCACTGATGACATCATCCAGTGACTGTGTGTTTCTGAAAAGTTTAAATATGTTTTACATATTGAAGAATGAGTAGATGTAGAAGTGTCTGGATGAAGGATTTAGTAGGTGCGTGACTGACTGTATGAGTGAGTGATTAAATGTGTCTCACTGAGTGCATGGGTTAGTGACTAAACTGTCTTAATTTGTGCATCATTATGTCTGTTGTTCTGTAAACTGCTGCATGTGTTGGTCAGTAGCTATATGAGTAACTATATGGGTTATTGATTGATTGCCCAAGTATTTGTATGGGAGACTGAGTGTGTGTGTGGCTGGCTGGGAGGTGTGTGACTCTGTGCAGATCAATGTGTACTTGTATCAATGATTGTATAAGAGAGTAAGTATGTGTTAGTATATGTTTCAAAATGTAAGGTGCTCTATGTTTAACTGTATAGATTAGAAAATGGAAGTGTGATTGATTATTTACAGGACTGACTAGGTGTGTGAGTAACTCCATGGATGAGTGACAGAGTGTGAGAGTCTGTATAGGTGTATGAGTGCATATGATAGTGTTGTAAAGATGAGTGATTGTATGTATGAATGATTGTATGGGTAAATGAGTGAATGTGTGTGTAAACATAGGAATCACTGAGTGCGTATGTACTATATATGGTCTATAACCTATGGTTTTTTCAGTGAATTTTCAAGGTTTTGTAAATGCTAATTCCTAACTATATATGGTCTATAACCTATGGTTTTTTCAGTGAATTTCAATGGTTTTTTAATAGCAAATATCATAAGCTGTCGAATGTCAAGTACGTGGTAAGTGAAAACATTTTCGTGTTTATGCACACTGATCTGCTTTGAATGGTGCCCCCCCCCCTCATTTCTATTAGGAGTACTCTCTCTTTGCACATAGTGAAGGGTAGTTAACGCAGGCCTTTGCCCCCGTTGTAATACGTCGTGCCTGCTTCTCTCTCCATTTGATTGATTGTTATCCAAGTATTTACTGTTTTAGAATTGGTTCTCTTTGGTTCATTCTCTATTTACAAACAAACACAGAGTCGCAATACTCTGTTTAGTCTTTGCAGATAACGAAAAATCGTGTAAAAAAAAAGAAAAGGAATCGAGCAAAATCAGTAGGCCACTAATGGGATCTCTTTTTGACCTCGCTAAAATAGAAACATTAGGAACAACCCCTCATGACAAATACAAAACTAGTGAGATGAACTGAACTCCACACAATGATGGCTGCAAAACAGCTCGGCTCCGCCACCCACCCCGCCCAAAATAACGATAAAGAGCGGCTGCCATGATTGGTTGCGGAATGGCCACGACGGAGCTACAAAATGGTGCTGCTCTCATGCTAACCCCAGCTTCAGTCTGAAACATCCAGAAACACTGTAGACTACCAACTCGATCAGTTCCGGTAGCGCCCCAATGTAACCCGGTAGAGAAGAACTAGCCCTCCCCTCTTTGACTGATGGTTCTTGTTGCCTGTCCCTTCTGTTGTCATTTAACAGAACTATTTAGCCTGCTGAAAGGGGTTGTGTTCCGACCGCTGGTTGGTGGAGACATTTTGACTATATTCTGGACCTGCGTTGTCGCGTAATGCGTCATATGACGCGCCGCGTTAGCGCATCCGGAAGTCATCCGGGGCGCGCAGCGCGTAACGTAAGCATAACAAGTCATGTGACTTGTTAATAAAACTTTTCATTGGTTCATTTTACTTTTCTTATTCTAATGATGAAAGGCTTGGTCATATGACCTAAAAATTACGCTTTTTATTACTTCCGAACATTATTTTTTCTTAAATATATGTTATAATGTTCCAGGCTAATGTACTTTCCCGGAAAATGTACAACTGTCCTGCAAGTAAAATATATTCTTTTTTCGAGAAAAAGAGCGTTTCTTCGTCCCATGACGGAGCCGTTGAGCAAAAGAGGGTCGACCTGCTGTCTTAGTCGCCGATACGCCTGAATATGAGATTCTTATCGATCACTTTATGTTGCAGGAGTAGAAAACACAACAGCCCTTGACCATTTATCTTTACTGCATTCCTTCGTATTATACCTTTTACCCTTCATGTAATTGGTCTGCTTTATTTCACTTGCCTATTAATGATTCTAAAACAGTGACTATTATTAAAAACTTTACCAATGTATATACTACTACCATGTTTTCTTTTAAAAACCTTTATTGTGAAAATTTCATTATACAAATACGAGCCTATAACCACGTGGGCCGGCCACGGAGCAAACTGTAATCGTATATGATGAGTAGACATTTACACTGTAGAGGAACGTAACGGGCGGGCCATTAGGTTGCAAGAACTAAGGTGTCTAACAGTTACGGAATCGGTGGACGTACATTTTATAATTAAAATACGACAGGGCCAGTTACAATAAAATTATCTAGATATACATTTGCGGGCAAGTACCATGGGTGACGTTAATTCGAACTTTCAATAGTACAGTAATCAATAACACATCAGAACTTAATATCAATAGGGATGTCAAAATATTCAATCAATTCTCGTCCCCGCCCGCCATGTGCTTCAAAACTGCATACGTATCTCGTGATTTCAAGGTTCTGCAACCAGTACACAACAAGGAGTTACGAGTCCCATTTATTCCGGCGCCATTTTGGGCGAGGACGGGCAGGTCCAGGATATACTCAAAATGTCTCTACCAACCATCGACTATGATGATGTTCATATGCTGTATTTATTAGAGTAACACTCATCTGTCCACATTAAATTAATTTGCCACAATCTAAACATGTCATTTTAATCTTTCCAAAGTTCTTCTAAATATTTGGGACCGTTTCCCTTGCTTCTGATGCTGTCAGTGCCACTTCTTTGATGAATGTACTAGCAGGTCAGGGGTTCTCCTCCAAATCTCTCTTTTATGCAGCACTATAATTAATTGGTGCCACCTCTCCATATGACGATGCATGGTATAGTTACCATAACTATATTTTTTTTCGTTCCTCTGGAGAGTTCATCGTGGCAGATGAAGCGTGTAACGTACCGGGCATTTACCTTTTTTTGCATGTACAGGAAAGGAAAAAAAAATCGAGCGTCCGAGTTCTAAGGTGTCCCAGGGCCATTTTAGTGGACCAGACCCAAATCCAAAGAACAGGCCGCCATGTTGAGAGTCCTGTTGCAGCCGCCTGTCGCTGTAGCATCAAGAGCAGCCGAAACTCAGCTGAATGGCAACTGAAACGGTAAAGGGGCGCCCCACTACAGCAGACGAGCCTCCACCTAGGAAGGCCCGTTCACGCCGCCTCCCCCCCCCCCCTTCGGGCACCCCACGCCGTTATTCGGAGCAGTATTGTAGGATGGCCACACCAGTGCGGCAACTTGCTAGACATCACCTCGGTGGTAACCGAATCTCAGCGCCTTGTGGTGTCTTCTATTCAGAAAACATTGTTGTGCTGCCTTCGACCTATTCGCCGCAAGTGCGCACGCAACTCAGCTGCATAGCTTGCTAGACACCACCTCGGTGCTAACCGAATCTCAGCGCCTTGTGGTCTCTTCTATTCCAAAAATATTGTTGCGCTGCCTTTGGCCCCATTCGCACATCGGTCCGCTACTGCTGCCATCTCACAGGCCAACGGGGCGCCCCACGCCGACTTTCAGCATTGTAGGATGGCCACACCAGTGCACCTTACTAGACACCACCTCGGTGCCATCCGGATCTTGGCATCTCAGCGCCTTGTGGTGTCTTCTATTCAGAAAATATTGTTGCGCTGCCTTTGGCCCCATTCGCACATCGGTCCGCTACTGACGCCATCTCACAGGCTAATGGAGCGCCCCACGGCGAGTTTCAGCATTGTAGGATGGCCACACCAGTACAGCAACTTGCTAGACATCACCTCGGTGCCATCCGGATCTTGGCATCTCAGCGCCTTGTGGTGTCTTCTAGTCAGAAAATATTGTTGCGCTGCCTTTGGCCCCATTCGCACATCGGTCCGCTACTGACACCATCTCACAGGCCAACAGGGCGCCCCACGCCGACTTTTACCATTGTAGGATGGCCACACCAGTGCCACAACTTGCTAGACACCACCTCGGTGCCATCCGGATCTTGGCATCTCAGCGCCTTGTGGTGTCTTCTATTCAGAAAATATTCTTGCGCTACCTTTGCCCCATTCACACATCGGTCCGCTACTGACGCCATCTCACAGGCTAATGGGGCGCCCCACGCCGAGTTTCAGCATTGTAGGATGACCACACCAGTACAGCAACTTGCTAGACATCACCTCGGTGCCATCCGGATCTCGGCGCCCCACTGCAGATGAAGTGCCTCTCAACTATGAAACCACCACGGTGACATCCGGATCTTGGCGCCTTGTGCTGGTTCCGGCCTATTCACACATCGGTCCGCTACTGACGCCATCTCACAGGCTAATGGGGCGCCCCACGCCGAGTTTCAGCATTGTAGGATGACCACACCAGTACAGCAACTTGCTAGACATCACCTCGGTGCCATCCGGATCTTGGCATCTCAACGCCTAGTGGTATCTTCCATACAGAAAATATTGTTGCGCTGCCTTTGGCCCCATTCGCACATCGGTCCGCTACTGACGCCATCTCACAGGCCAACGGGGCGCCCCACGCCGACTTTTACCATTGTAGGATGGCCACACCAGTACCACAACTTGCTAGACACCACCTCGGTGCCATCCGAATCTTGGCATCTCAGCGCCTTGTGGTGTCTTCTAGTCAGAAAATATTGTTGCGCTGCCTTTGGCCCCATTCGCACATCGGTCCGCTACTGACGCCATCTCACAGGCCAACGGGGCGCCCCACGCCGACTTTCAACATTGTAGGATGGCCACACCAGTGCGGCAACTTACTAGACACCACCTCGGTGCCATCCGTATCTTGGCGCGTTGTGCTGCCTTCGGCCTATTCGCACATCGGTCCGCTACTGACGCAAACTCACAGGCCAACGGGTCGCCCCACGCCGACTTTCAGCATTGTAGGATGGCCACACCAGTGCTGCAACTTGCTGGACACCACCTCGGTGCCATCCGGATCTTGGCGCGTTGTGTTGCCTTCGGCCTATTCGCACATCGGTCCGCTACTGACGCCGCCTCACGTGCCAACGTATTTTCTCCGCATTTTATACCCTATGCCGCATAACAGGTCATGTGACTTGTTTATAAAACTTTTCATTGGTTCATTTTACTTTTGGTTTCCTAATGATGGAAGGCTTGATCATATGACCTAAAAACAACACTTTTCATTGGATGAAAACTTTTTTTTTTTCCCAAACGATGAAAGCCCCACCTTGTTGCTGGATGTTTCAGACTGAAGCTGGCGTCAGCATGAGAGCACCACCATCTCGTAGCTCCGTCGTGGTCATTCCGCGAGCAATCATGGCAGCCGCTCCCCACCAGAAGCCTACAGGAGTCGGGGGCCCCCAAAACTTTTGATGAATCCTCAAGGCGGAGGGGATGCTTTCGAGAATGGGGTCCAAGACCTAGCAGACAAGCGTCTGATTTCCAAGGTGTCCCAGGGCCATTTCAGTGGACCAGGCCCAAAAAGGAAACAGCCTGCCGCCATTTTGAGAGTCCTGTGACAGCCGCCTATCGCTGCACCGCAAGAGTGGGCGCAACTCAGCTGAATTGCGGCTTTTGACACAGTGGACCAAAAGCGGACGGAATGGCAACTGAAACGGTAAAGGGGCGCCCCACTACAACAGACGAGACTCCACCTGGAGAGGCCCGTTCACGCCGCCTCCCCCGGGGCGCCCCACGCCGTTATTCGGAGCAGCATTGTAGGATACCAAAACCAGTGCGGCAACTTACTGGACATCACCTTGGTGCCATCGTTCTGCTGCCTTGGAACTATTCGCACAACAGTTTGCTACTGATGACCCACCCCCCGCGACGCCCCACGCCAGAAATCTGGACGTTCTGCTGCGTTGGGACTATTCGCACAGCCGACCGCTACTTCGTTGTTTTTCCCTAAAAATGTTTATATGTTATTACTGTTTTTGTTTTCTTGTATATATTTATAAGTTATTAAAGTTTTATAATCTTACTACTTTGTTGGAGTGCTATATATTTTTAATGTGACACATAATTGTAAAAACTTTGATGTACAAAGAGTCATCCCTGGACTCTTCCGCTTCAGGCTCGGTCCCCTCCCCAATCACAATACAGGATGGTTTTCAGATAATAGGAACGCGTCTGCTGTGACGGATCTCATCGAGTGTGGGCCTTGATCTACTATAACTCCTTTGAAGAGGGGTGATTCTTTACAGCTGGGGCCATAAACTACATCTGCAGGGCTAGCTGATACCCTAGGACCGGCCTGGACAATCGGACACAGAGGAAAAGGAGTGTCAGAGGGTGCGGTAGTGAATAGGGCGAAAGGGAGGTGTCGGGCGGGCACAGGGTGTGATTCTCAGGGAAGAGCAGCGCAGATGGGGGGTGGTTTATTACCCATGCATAAGACAGAGAGCGGGGGTGACCACTGCCTGGGGGAGATGCTTGCGAGGGGGGGAGCCATGCTAAGGATCGACAGCGTGCACAGAGTGGGTCTGGTCAAGGCATCTAAAATGACTGCCGTGCACGACAAAAGTGTGGCATTTGAAAAAAGGCAAGATGGCGCAGACAATGTTTTTCAACACTTCCTGATTTCCTTCGAATCGAACGTTATTAGACGTTGGGGCATATTACCAAAGTTAAGCGATATTTATCCCTAACGATGCTTAGCAACGATTTTTTTACCGCTAAGCATCGTCAGAAATTATCGCAGATAAACCTTGCTATTATCAAGGTTTATCGCAAATACGATAAAAAACGACCGCAATGCATTAATATCGCTGAAAACTCAGCGATATTCATGCATTACCGAGCTAATGCTCTTAGCCATGTTATCCACCTCCCATTGGATAACATGGCTAAGAACTGCTCAGGGCAGGTGCTAGCTTTTGGAGATATTCGCGCTTATCGCGAATATTTCCAAAAGTTGATAATAGGAGATAGCGATGTTAGCGACTGTTTCCAGTCGCTAACATCTTGGCATGCCCACTTTGCATGTCATTAGTGATAAATATCACTCACATGCAAAGTGGGGCCCAAGATGGTCGCTATCTCCTACTAGCCGTCGCTAACTGGTGTTAGCAACAGCTAGGTAATACAGATATAATTTTATCTCCGCGGAGCGCTGTTACAGATATATATCTTGTTTTTGAACGTTAATTTCTCAAAATCCACTGAAGCACATATATTGAGACCTAGCAAAGGCACATCGAGCTACCAGTCCCTACAATTTTGCCAAGTTTCGTGCAAATCCATTCAGCCGTTCGATTATTATTATTATTATTTTTTTTGCCCCGCGGGGCCCTTTTAAAACCTCCACATCAAACCTAAGAGGTCAAGGAGGATCTACTATGCTCCCTTATGGTCATTTGCTCCTTCGCTTTGGCCTCCTCTTGTCTCTCGATCCGACCGAGAGACAAGATGGCGGCCGCTACGGACTGTTTGCAATGTTTACAGACGCCGGAGAACCAATCAGCTTCGCAAACCTCCGTTACGCGAAGCGGAGCGCTGTTACAGATATATATCTTTTTTTGAACGTTAATTTCTCAAAATCCACTGGAGCACATATATTGAGACCTAGCAAAGGCACATCGGGCTACCAGTCCCTAATATTTTACCAAGTTTCGTGCAAATCCATTCAGCCGTTCGATTATTATTATTTTTTTTTTGCCCCGCGGGGCCCTTTTAAAACCTCCACATCAAACCTAGGGGGTCAGCGAGGATCTACTATGCCCCCTTATGGTCATTTGCCCCTTCGCTTTGGCCTCCTCTTGTCTCTCGATCCTACCGAGAGACAAGATGGCGGCTGCTACGGACTGTTTGGAATGTTCACAGACGCCGGAGAACCAATCAGCTTCGCTTCACAAAGCTCCGTACCGCGAAAAGTCCGCGAACCGGAGCGCTGCCCGGTCCGCTGTTACAGATATATATCTTTTTTTGAACGTTAATTTCTCAAAATCCACTGGAGCACATATATTGAGACCTAGCAAAGGCACATCGGGCTACCAGTCCCTACAATTTTGCCAAGTTTCGTGCAAATCCATTCAGCCGTTCGGGCTAAAAGTGAGGCCAACCGCCCTATGGAAAACTCAATGTTAAAAACACGTTTTGGGACCCCCCTTTTTTCTCGGCCCCCCCTTGACAAACCCCCCCCCAAATTTTCAAGGGCTGCTCAGAAACAAAATGTGCCATTTTCCTGAAAATTTCAGCCAATTCCGTCCACAAACGCCAAAGTTATTAGACATAGAATTTTCAAAAATCCCATAGAGAAAAAATCCTAACTATATATACCTACTGGCGACCGCCAGTAGGTAATGTATATATATGTATATTAAAAAAAAACAAGTTTTGCCTTGCAATGAGACGCCAACATAGCAGAGAATAAATAATAAAGGGGTTTGTAGAGCGCATGGTGACGCCTCCCGGCGTATCCCCGCGCTGAGGAATAGAGTCGGAGATCAGAGGAGGGGAAGAGCCTAAAGGGCAAATAGGTGCGTTTTTAGAAGTTTCCTGAAAGTGGCTTCGTTTTTTGCTAGCCTAATATTGATGGGAAGGGTGTTCCATTTGGTTGCTGCCAGGGAACGGAAAGACCGACCTCCCATTCTAGATTTTTTTATACGGGGGATCATGAGGAGGCCCTTTCCCATCGAGCGAAGTGTTCTGTTAGGCTCGTATGGGACAGCTAGGTCAGACAAGTAGGACGGTGCATTGTGAGAGATAATTCTAAAGCATAAAAGTAGGGCTTTAAAAAGAATTATCTTCCTAATGGGCAGCCAGTGAAGGGTTGCCAAGGTGGGTTTAGAAGCAACTCTTCTGGGTAGTCTCAATACTAGCCGTGCTGCCGAGTTTTGTAGCACCTGCAGTCTCCTGATGTTCTTTTCCGAAGTACCAAGAAGAAGTACATTGCCATAGTCCATGCGAGAGGTAACTAGGGCCTGAGTCAAGGTACGTCTGGCCTCCAAAGGGAGAAGGTCCAGGGTACGGTTGAGAGTTTTCATGACCCCAAAGCACTTCCCTACAATTTTATTTACATGGCTGTCAAAGGAGAGTTTAGTATCCACCCAGACACCTAAGTTCTTAGCTTCTCTGCCGGGAGTAGGTAGAGACCCCAGACAGGATGGCCACCACTCCTTGGTCCAGCTAGTGTCCTTGCCGCCAATTATCAACACCTCAGTCTTCGAGCCGTTAAGTTTGAGGCAATGTTGGGTCATGCAGTCTGCAAGATTGCTCATACATGTTTTAAAATTGTCAGCAGCCAAGGAGGGAGCTTGGGACAGGGATATCAGCAGTTGAGTATCGTTGGCGTAAGAGACTAGCTCTACGCCGTACGATTGGACCACCCCTGCCAGTGGGGCCATATACAGGTTGAACAGGGTGAGACTCAGGGCAGAGCCCTGAGGTACCCCCTGTTCTAACGCTATGCTGTCCGAGAGAAAATTGCCTCTCTGAACCTGGAAGCTTCGGTTGGTTAGGAAAGCTTTCAGCCAGCCCAATGCCTTCCCGGTGACCCCCGCTTTGTTTAGACACTGTAGCAAGATGAAGTGTGCTACAGTGTCAAACGCAGCACTGAGGTCCAGCATAATGAGTGCCATGGTCTTACCCTCATCTGCGCCTTCCCGTAAAGTTTCAGTCGCTCTCAGGAGCGCTGTCTCTGTTGAATAGCCTGATCTAAAACCAGACTGAGAGCTGTGTAACGCATTTTGGGATTCGAGATAGGCCATGAGTTGAATATTTGCTATTTTCTCTGCGACTTTGGCTAGGTAAGGTAGCAGAGATATAGGTCTTAAATTCTCTAGGGTATCTTGACTCACATTGGGCTTTTTCTTTATAGGTAGTACGATTGCTTTCTTCCAGTCTTCAGGCAGACAGGCTGTAGAAAAAGAAATTTGTAGCACGTACCTAAGGTGGGGCTCCAAAACAGCCAGACTAGCAGCTATTATTTTGGGAGGAGCCGGATCCCGAGGGGAACCAGATTTAATACTTTGGCAGATTTTTACAAAAATTTCCAGGGAAGGGACCGTGAAATTACGCAGGCATAAATCTGTGGGAGCGGCATCTTCACTCTCAGCAAAGTCGTGTCCTGGTTTTATGTTGCCCGAAAAATTGGCATAGATGTCAGTGATCTTGCCGGAAAAATACTTAGCGATCTTATTGCAAGTATCAACTGAATCATAAAGGGAAATATTGTTAGAGGTGGTTACAGAGATTTCTTTAAAGATCTTAAAAAGCTCCTTCGAGGAATTCTCTGCTTCCCTAATGCGAATGTTATAATGGGATGCTTAGGAGGCTCGGATCATTCTATAATAATTTTTTTGCGCTTTTTTGTAAAGAGTTTTAGTTTTAGGGCAAAAATTGATACGCCATGTCCGCTCAAGTTTTTTACAAGCGGATTTGGCTAGACGTAGTTCTTGAGTGAACCACGGATTAGCTTTATTGGCTCTCTTGGTGTTAGTCAGCGTACGAATTGGGGCAGTGCTATCTAAAGCAGTTGTGATGCATTTTTGTAGCTGACTATAAGCTGTTTCACAATCAGACCCTCCAGGAGGTCCAGCGCTATCAAATTTCTTAATAAAGGAGTCAAGGGAGAAATTTTTCCATTTTCTACATTGATAGCGATAAGCAGTATCAGAACTGAGTTCGGTAGCAGGGATCTGTATTTGCATCGGAATCACAGAATGGTCAGACCAGGGTACCGGTAGAGGGGTCAGAGGAAGTACTCCAGTACTCCAGAATATCGCCTTCCTTTTATTGAGCAGCGGGCACGTCGTGTTAGAATCACCGCCAGCAAGCGCCAAACATGTTTCGGGCTCCTCGCCCTTTGTCAATGGCTGTATACACCAAGTCCTGACAGCTGTGTGGACTTTTCAATATGTACCCCGCCCATGTGGGACTGAAGTTGCATTCTGGGGTAAGTAGTCCAGTAATACATTTCACGTTGGATGCTGTGCATGGCTTCGTGCATTAAAATAGTTCCCAAGTGGGTCGCATGGCAGGGACACACCACGTTGTCCGCTTGTAGCAAACCTCACAAAATCGGCATTCAATGCTCCTCATAGCAGCAAGTTCTAGGCACTGCAGGTCCACAGCATAGTGGCGGGGCATCTCAGCGGCGAGGCGCGCCGCATTTCATTTTTTAAAAAACCAAGTTTTGCCTTGCAATGAGACGCCAACACAGCAGAGAATATAGCCTTCCTTTTAATGAGCAGCGGGCACGTCGTGTTAGAATCACCGCCAGCAAGCGCCAAACATGTTTCGGGCTCCTCGCCCTTTGTCAATGGCTGTATGCACCAAGTCCTGACAGCTGTGTGGACTTTTCAATATGTACCCCGCCCATGTGGGACTGAAGTTGCATTCTGGGGTAAGTAGTCCAGTAATACATTTCACGTTGGATGCTGTGCATGGCTTCGTGCATTAAAATAGTTCCCAAGTGGGTCGCATGGCAGGGACACACCACGTTGTCCGCTTGTATGTATATATATATATATAAAATTTCTATGGCAAAATGAAACCCCTCATTTTGTTCCTTTTCAAATCAAATGTATTAAGTGTTACCACTTTATTCCAATCAAGATGACTTCAGGTGTGCCATACTTTTGTCAACAACCTGTCCGCTTTTCGCAAAGCAATCAAAACTCACCTCTTCCCACCTCTGTAAACCTTCTCCCCCCCCCCCACAGGTTATGCTATGATTCCTAGCGCCGGGACGCCCCGTTGCTGGGGCAGCTGTCGCGCTCAACAAACCTATAACATAACATACCATAACATAAGTAAGACTGTTAGCGTTCTAGTTGTTCTTTAGAACACTCTGGGACATTCTGTCATTGGGCTATAGTTGGGCTACATCTGGCTGATATTTGGGCTACATTTGGGCTCTTTTGTCTCTGGTGGCCATCTTGGGAGACTGCATATCAGAATTTTTTTAATGAAATATAAGAGGATTTGAGAAGTCACTGAAAATGTGCCCTAATTTTTCTTTCTTCAGCACTAATCATAATTTCTATGGCAAAATGAACCCCCTCATTTTGTTCCTTTGCAAATTAAATGTTTTAAGTGTTAACACTTTATTCCAATCAAGATGAATTCAGGTGTGCCATACTTTTGTCATAAGTAAGACTGTTAGCACTCTAGTTGTTCTTTAGAACACTCTGGGACATTCTGTCATTGGGCTATAGTTGGGCTACATCTGGCTGATATTTGGGCTACATTTGATTTTTTTTGTCTCTGGTGGCCATCTTTGGGCTACATTGGGCTACATTGGGCTACATTGGGCTACATTGGGCTACATTTGGGCTCTAACATATATATAGCCCAATGTAGCCCAATATATATTTTTTCAAAGTTAATTTTCGTAAAAACCACTGGAGCATATATCTTGAGACATAGCAAAGGCACATCGGGCTAACAGTCCCTACAATTTTGCCAAGTTTGGTGGAAATCCATTCAGCCGTTCAGGCTAAAAGTGAGTCCAACCGCCCTATGGAAAATTGCATGGGGAAAACACGTTTTTGGACCCCCCTTTTTTCTCGGCCCCTGCTTGAGGAATCCCCCCCAAACTTTCAGGGAAGGACCAGAGATTAAATGTGCCATTTTCAGGAAACTTCAGCCAATTTCGTCCATCAGCGCCAAAGTTATTCAACATAGAATTTTGAAAAATCTCATAGGAAAAAAATCCTAACTATATATACCTACTGGCGACCGCCAGTAGGTAATATATATATATATATATATATATACACACACACACACACACACAGATAAATGTGGTTCAAATTGACCGCATTTAAATCACACGTTCACACATTTATTACCACAGTGCAAGCATCTATCACACGTTCACACATTTATTACCACAGTGCAAGAATGTTGTTACAACGGTGGAGCATAATTGATTTGGTATAACACTACTTAATGTCTGACACATTCCATTTTAGAATCATTTTACAGGGAAAATATAACTGCCACCATACTCACAATGCCTGGTTATTGTGATTTCATGTCACATCATATGTTAACCCCTTTCACTTTGGTTATGGTTAAACACCTTTGTTTATAATTGCTGCACAGGAAAAAAACATAATGGCATAAACCATACATGGAGATCCACTTCGTATAATATGCTTCACCTCTCAATATTCATTGCTGATACCCAACCTCACAAAGGTTAAGAAAAGCTTTATGTTTATGTAGAAAAGGCATATTATATTAATTATATTTCTGGCCCAATTACATATTATATAGAGAATTTGGCATTCTAAACTTATATCCAGATAATTAATATTACAATGCAAGATGAAATTATATGGTATTTCCACATTACAGGGAAAACAAGCTGAGATGACATATATTAAGATATGCTGGGCATAATATAATATTTATTAGCATTTTGGAGGGAGAGAAGGGGCATCATGACCCACTAGGTCTTCACCTTTTACGAGCCGTGGTCACTGCCTACACTCATCAGTGGTATTAAATAGCATATTACCCTATGTACATCTTCCAGTATATAGTGAAGTTATCAACCTGCTTATTTTGATTTTACCTTTATCTGGGTATAAATCATATTATGCTTGAAGATTATGAATTGTTCTAATTCAATTTTTCAGGCAGACGGTCAGTATCAACGATTAGGTGATGTTCAGATAGTGGCTAACCAAAGAATATATATATTGTATAATATAGCTTTTTTTGTATACTCATGTAGGGCAATATACTGCTCAGTGCCATAGGTTACAGGAATGGATAGAATATCTTTTATGAAAGAAAGGACTTTGAAGTGGTCTAAACGTTTATACGTGTAGGCTGAATACATAATTTGCGGACACCATAACAGATTATGAATTTGGCATTCTGTTTGGGTTATATGTGATTAGATTGATGCAGTTTGATTTGTGGTACTCTAGACCACATAGGCATATTTCTGGACTGTGAATACTGAAATCACGTTTCACAGGTTCATGATTAGCCCATATATTCACCTGAACAGACCCGATGGTACTTTTACAGTTACCTGACAACATATTTGTTTTAAATATTTTACACCTCCCACTGCTTGCCTAGTGTTCTAACTCAATTTTCCAGTAGGCATGCAATACATTGGGCTGTAATGTAAATGAAAAATAATGTCATTTGGCTCAGGGAATAAAGTATTTGACTCCTGTTTAGCAGATCTTAGTCAAAATCTAGCAGTTCTAAAAAGTGAAAAGAAACAGGGAACATAAGAATGGCAATGGAATTTGGTACCATTATGTTGTTTCTTGAATTATGTAAACCTTTCAACTTACAGAAAGCTGGATCTCCCAAATAGCTATTAACGAAAAATAAAAACAAAGATTAACATTAAGTTATGGTTAATTATGGTTATAGCACCTCAATGTATGTTTAAAAAACTTGAGAAATTCACCTGACAACACAATTAAAATGCAGATACAGTTAGGAAAAACACTGGATTGTAGAAGTTATGGCTAAGAGCACAATACTTAACTCGCATAATAGCATGCAAACTATTACTCACAAACAGAATGAGGTCAATTGTCTTACAGATTAGAAAACATTCCAAATTACCCTTATGTCTTTGAGAGAGATGAGTTGAAAGTAGTATCATTAAATGGTTTGAATATGTGTTTAGGTGTTGTAATTTCAGTTTTTGGTGTTGTAATTTACTGATATAAATTGTAAGGTTGTAAGCATTGCATTTGATGTGTGAGTTATGTTTTGCATGGCTGTTGTAGAATTCATAGTTTCTACCACTAGCCATAATGTGTGAATTTCTGTGGCTTTCCAGTTTTAATTTGTAACCGGAAATGCACTGTAGCTGTCTTTTACCTGAATTTCTCAGAATTTTTCAACCAACGCTAACCATGACTTCACTTTAACTTTTGTTTCCTTTCCGTGCATTTTGTTTGTTTGATCATACACCACATCGAAGAGCTCTCGATGCCCACCTCTATGTGGGTGAACATGCCCAGGTGTGAACAGGTTTTAGACTTGCACAGCTAGGGGTTGCCACAGGGCCTGGTCCCCATCTTAGTCCTATGCTCAAACCTCTGTAAAAAGGCAACACTCAATGTGCTAGGACTTTAGCCATGAGCAGCAGCAATAGACCGGAGGGCCTGGACTTTGACCATGTCTTATGCACATCATCTCCCTACGTTCATTTCTGAAGGCTGAGTAAGGCGAGGCTGGCCACAGGGCCTGGCCTCTAAGCCCTGTATACCACCCTGCACAGGTATCCAACCACCACTCTGCACAGCCTTTAGACACGTGCAGTGGGACTGGCCACAGTATCAAAGTGCCTGACCTCCAGCCAGCACCTGCAACAAACTCATCATGGGAGGCTAAAACCTTAAGCAAATGGCCTTTGACACTGCGCCGCAAGGATGGTCACAGGGCCTGGCCCCGGATCAAACCTCCCTGAACAACCAATCTCCACTGTGCATGGTCTTCAGTGCACAGGGAACAGCCATAAGGCCCCTAAGTCCAGCTCGCCATGTTCAGTTAAACCTGGCAATGCATGATCTTTGGCACACACAACAGGGATTGACCTTGGGTCCTGGTCTCTGCCCAGGCTCAGCTCCCAACACTGCTTGGGCATCAAACCCCCGGATGCCTGACCGTGTGTAGCGGGCTTGCCCAAAGGGCTAGACCTTCGGCCTGCACCTGTGTCCAATTCTAAATTCAGCATGTTGGATATAGAATGAAGAACATGTATAAAGAGGAAATTACGAGGAGAAATAAACATTTTTCTCTTTGTTTTACCTCAGGGAGGCGTGTGGGTGTTCCCCCCTCCCCTCCATGGATTTTGGCGCATATCCAGATTTGAAACAAACGTTGAGGTGGGTGCACAGCCTATTTAAGTTGTTAGTCACGATGTGTTTAGTTCATGTGTAATGTTCACTTTTGGTGGGGTGCTCCTTCAAGTGACGTGTCCGTCCTGTCACGTCAATATAACTAATATGGAAAAATGTGCACCCAATATTTTGGATGCATCCTTGGTTAGGGCACTTCTTTGGTTCCACAAACAATGGACTCCTCTTGAAGTTTTTCTATAACACTTTTATTTCATTGCTCTCATTTCATTGTATGTCTTTAGAATTCTTATTCATTCTCTTTGCCATAATTTTACACAAAAATGGATATTTATGCCCAAAGGAGGAGAAACAAACCATATAGCCAGCAAACCGACACCTCATCCTCATGAAGCGATACAACAAACAGACCCCAAAGGAAAGCTAGTCTTAGTCAACCTGGACCATCATCCACATCTACTAATCAACCCCCACACGTTGAAACACCACCAAACTAGATAACACCAGTGCCTTTTTTAGATTAGGGCCCAGAAGAAATAGGAGACCCAGGAGGGGCCAAAGAAAAAGAAAAGGAAAAGGAACATGTAAGCACTCGGAGTACAACCGTTCCGAAGAGAGACAAGAAGAAAAGCACCTAGTAATCAACATCTCGGATTATACTCTACACCCCAGTGAAATCAAATTACTGGAGAAGGGGACATCATTCATACCAACGAATAACACTCATCAACTTGAACTGGAAGTAAGCACGTTCAAATTCACACGAAAACTCAGACTTAGACATTTTTTTGAGAACGTATTACCTCCTCAACCTCAACCAAAAACTGACCAACTTATAGGCTTAAGACCACACAGTACTTATCAGGCACCGATTAGCCATAAATGTATTGATATGTTTGAAAATCTGGTAAAACAAGACCTTTCTAAGCTCAATTACAAGAAACAATTCAAGAAAAACATCACCCAAAAAGATATGGATACCCTCAAAAAAATCGCCAATAACAAAAACATTAAGTGTGTGTAGGCAGACAAGGGAGGCGCACTAGTTATCATTAACACAGAGATGTACGAAAGAAAAATGATGGAACACATTAAGGATGAACATACATGAAACTAGAAGGCAACCCGACATCTAAATTCAAAGAAATGCTTATCAACATACTTGATATAGCTCTTAATAAGGGAACAATTAATGAAAAGACCAGGAAATACCTACTAAAAGAACACCCAAAGAGTCCATCAATATACCTGGTACCAAAGATTCACAAAAATTTGAAAGACCCACCATTTAGACCCATTGTACCCACAAGGGGATCTCTACATGAGCCTGTAGGAAAGTTTTTGGATAAATACCTACAACCTATGGTCAAAACGATGACCAGCTACATCAAAGATACTACAGACTTTTTGCTCAAGTTGTCAGCTATTAATATTGATGGAAACGAGAATTTACTACTGTGCACGGCAGATGTGAGGTCATTGTACACCTCCATCCCCCATGCGGGTGGCATTGAAGCCATGGAAATGGCCATACTTAACACCGACACCGAACCGGCAATGCAAAGGTTCCTCATGGAACTAGTGTTCTTCACACTTTACCAGAGATATTTTGAGTACAATCAAGAATGGTACCTCCAGCTGTCAGGTACCTCTATGGGTAATTGCGCGGCTCCAATGTACGCGAATATCTATATGAAACAATACGAAGACAAGAATATTTATTCTAACCCTATTTGGATTAACAACGCTAAACTGCTAGTAAGGTACATCGACAATGTATTTATTTTATGGAACAACACCAGAGAAACGCTGCAGGAAGCTTTAGAAGTTTTGAACCAAATAGACGACAGAATCCAATTCACGTGGGAAATCCATGAGAAACAAATCACCTTCCTGGATGTACAAATCACCCTGACTCCGTCAGGTATTGAAACTGACCTATTTCGCAAAGACACAGACAGAAATAACGCGCTACACTTCACAAATTTTCACCAAGCATTCCTTAAACTTTATCTACCATACTCTCAGATGCTGCGGGCCAAGAGGATCGCATCTAAAGACACACAAGCGACTCTTCGATTAAAAGAGATGGGAGAAAGATTCGAAATAAGGGGGTATCCAAAAACCTTGATTGAACAAACTAAAGACCGAGTCTCTCTGATCCCAAGAAGTGAATTACTTAAGAGAACGAATAAGCCCGAAAACACCAGAATGGTACTAGTTTCTAAATTTTCTACTTTAAGCCCAGCGTTCAAAAGGATCATACTAAGACATTGGCCAATACTGAGCATGGAACCTGATTTTAAGACACTGTTCAGAGATCCCCCATCTTTGCATACACCCGCTACCATAACATAAGCGAGATACTGACGATGAAAACAACGGACGTTTGCGAATACAAGGGCACCCGCCCGTGCATGAACTGCAGTAACTGCAACAATGTCATTAAGGGAAATATGGTAACCCATCCTATGAAAGGTTTTAACATTAAGCTTAAAACTAATGCCACATGTGACACTATGAACGTCATCTATATGGCAAAATTCCCATGTGGCAAAGTGTACATCGGCAAGACCGAAAGGAAAGTGAAAACACGAATAAATGAACACAAATCAAATATCAGGACAAAGAATGAGAAATCTATGATCGCCTTGCATTTCAATGAAAGGCAACACCACATCTCCCAACTGAAATTCCTGGTACTGGAAACAGTAGTCAAGAAAGAAGGCAGAGAGAATACCAAACACCTTCTGAAGAGAGAAAACGCTTGGATTTATAAGCTGAACTCTATAAAGCCATTCGGGCTTAATGAACGTTTGGAATATTCACGCTATTTATAAAATGCATTATTCCTGTATAGGATGTTCACTGATGCTAATTCCGTTGTGTGCTGTTGTACCTTAACATACTTGACACCAGTACTACACCATCGCGCTATTTACACTTCGTCATTTATACATTTCTTCACGGGACGTATGTCATTATTTATTCATTTATCTATATTTTTACATCGTTCACCATTTTTGTAGTTTCTGACCATTTTGTGGTTTCTGACACTTTTCACCACACTTAGTATAGTCCGCTTTTTAGCTCCGTTCGCCATAGTCTCTCATTTATTTTCACAGCGTGCATACTAGATGGTCACGCTGAGGGGATTAACGTTACAACACCGAACCGGGTCTTTGAACACGGACGCCACGCAGGAACGTTTGAAAAATACAAGTAAATCGGCACAAGCCGCAGACAGATTTCAACTCGCTAGGAGGATGATTGATTAGAGTAAATACAATGCAGACGTTAAACCGTGTTATCTCTATCTTTCGCCAGATCACGGACAAGACGACAGGCTTCAAATACGTAAGCCTTAATTAATATTTACACTCACGCTTTGATTTCGGGTCACTTATGGCTGATGACACATACCACCAATCATATGAAAATGAGCACGATAACATCCAGCCTGCCATGTATGATATAAATGTAAGTGTAACACTATGAACATGTACTGGTTTTTCCAAAACACCGATACTATGTCCCCTTATTTTATAGAGCTCCCAGAAGAAGGGCACTCATGCCCGAAATGCATTGGAGCCTAATTATGATGATTAGCAAGAATGCTATACCTATGATTTGTGTGGGAAATTATGGCAAAGAGAATGAATAAGAATTCTAAAGACATACAATGAAATGAGAGCAATGAAATAAAAGTGTTATAGAAAAACTTCAAGAGGAGTCCATTGTTTGTGGAACCAAAGGAGTGCCCTAATCAAGGATGCATCCAAATTATTGGGTGCACATTTTTGCATATCCAGATTTACCATAAGTGGTAGACCTGGGAATGTGTCAAAATGCTATGCCTTCCCCGGGGAGGTGTTTATTTCTCCTCGCTTTTTAGGTTTCGCCTGGGGCACGGAGCTTTAGCTCCGCCCCCAGGAGAAATCTTATGTCTCTACAGTGTACTGCTTAGTCCCGCCCTCTGTTCCATTGGCTAGCTCCATAAATGGAGGCTAGCCATTGGAACAGAGATCTGTCCATCATGGCCGGACCAGATTCGTTGGCGTTCCTGCATTTTTTTCGCTCTCCACCCTTTTTGCATCGTCATTGGGCGGTGGGCGGAGTTTCTTTTTTTTCTTTTTTTAGGGTTTGTTTTTGTCATTCCATGCCGACCACGGCCGCCGGAGGAAGCCCAGGTGAGTGCTTGTTTGAGCGTGCCATCACCATAACACAAGGCAGTCTGTTCCAGGTAACCGAAGATACGAACTCGTGCAGGCCTAGCTCGGAAAGTTAAAGAGAGAGTCTCAACCCTGAAAACGTTTGTCCTCAAAAAGAATGAACTTGACATCAAAGTGGTCCCCTTGCCCCTTGCCTCCTCTCACTAATGATATGTAGCGTCTGCTGAGCCTGCAATAAACGTGTTTACGTCCGGTCCGATTGCCGTCATTTTGCGAGCCGGGCCGGGGCTTTGCCGAGGCAAGTCGCAGGAGACCAGCAGCAGCGCGCGCTTCCAGGCATTTCCTGACCTCCGCCTTCACTTCGCACTTAAGTTGAAGGGAGTGGATCTGATACGACGCCTGGAAAGTCAGGAGCGAAGCGGCTTCACCTCCTCCTCAAATGTGCCTGACAGGAGTCAATAGTGATTCCATCACGAGGCCACCATCAAAAACTCGCAGATGAAAGTCCAAGGGGATGCTTTCTAGCTATTCCGTACGATATTTTATTGAAAAGGGCTCGAAGCATGCATGTGCCGCAGCAGGACTTTTCTTTTTTTCTTTCTGGTTCATTTGAATCAGTTTTAGCAGCTGGTCTTATAAATGCACTCTCCGATGCCCTGATGCTCTTTCCTTTGCATAAACGGTAGTATAAAGGCAAAAAGCAAACGAGGAAAGAAGTAAAAGCTCCTTTTTATGGTATAAAAAGAACGTGCCTTCCTTTGTAGTATAAACGGAATGCCACGTGAGGCCTCAATAGTCCCTCCTGCTGCTTCATATGCACTCAGCAGAGTGCTTTTATTTGTAACCTATATCTCTTATAGTTTACTTCCAGAAGTAAACACGGTATGCTCAAAATTGGCCATTTTCATACCCAAGACTCCTGTGTGAAGAAAATACACACTTTGTTCCTCAATAATATTTAAATGATACTTCATTGTGCTAAAATGTCCAATTATTGTGCTACAGTCGTATCATGAAAAGGTCTGCATAATGTGCCCCTCTGCAAACGACTCTTGCTTATTTCTAAGCATCCTCTGGTGCTTTCGGGATCCCAGGAAGACATCTTTGCCACTGAGTATATTTTCATCTGGTCTACATTTTTCGATTGAGCATGTGTGTAAAATGAAATATTGGCTAAGGTCAAACAATATGTGCACTTGTGAAAATACGTTTTGTTTGTGTCTGTGCGTGTGTGCGCGTGCATGTGTGTGTGTGTGCATGTGTGGGTGTGTGTACGTGCATGCGTGTGTTTGTGCATGTGTGCGTGTGTGTGTGTGGGTGTGTGCATGTGTGTGGGTGGGTGGGTGTGCATGTGCAAGTGTGCGTGGGTGTGTGTGTGTGCATGGGTGTGTGTGTGCATGTGTGTGTGTGTGTGCATGTGTGTGTGCATGCGTGTGCATGCATGTGTGTGTGTGTGTGCATGTGTGGGTATGTGTGTGTGTGTGTGCAAGCGTGCGTGCGTGTGTGTGCGTGCATGTGCGTGTGGGTGTGGGGGTGTGTGTGCATGTGTGCATGGGTGTGTGTTTATGTGTGTGTGCGTGTGCATGTGTGGATTCTCATTGACCAAGATATTGCACTGACAATGCTACTTCAGTCTCTTTTTAAATCACGTTATTACTTACTGTTTCTATTCATTCTTTGCTTTATTTTCCTACCCTCCACTCTCTTTTCCTTATTTCCTTTCTCTTTTCCCTCTCTCTGTGGATGCCGGCAGTTCCACATCATAGGCATTTATTATGCTTTGTATGCAAGGGGAGTTCGCACTTGAGTAACTGTTCTGTGTCTGAATAAGTGTGCACTTCTGCCTGCCATTCCTGTGCTGCCCAAATTGTACGCATTCGGCTTTTTATAAACTATTTCTGTACAATCTTGAGCTGCTGCTATCACCACCTGCCTTTTACCTGTTCGTGCTGCCCTTATTTTGCATGTTAGTTAAGCTTACTGAAAACCTTCTCAGTATAGAGGAATCAAAATGATTGACATTGGCAATGCTTGGCAATTCCCATAAACTTAAAAAGTTTGTATGGGAGTTAAGAATTTAACAAGGGTGTTAAAAGCTAAGCCTGGGCAAAATTGAAATCCCTATGGCGAAATTCCTGAATTTTGCATTACGCGAAATAGGCAAAACTTCTCAATTTTGCATTATGCCATTTTGCGTCATTTTCACATACAGGAGACAATTGTGACCCAAAAATGTATCGCAGAGACATTTTCTTTCCTGGCCACTCTTTTGCTTTTGGTATGTTGCATAGCAGTTATGTAGGTGGTATGACTTGGGGCCAGATGTAGGTAGGCTTTTACCGGTCGGTAACGGCCGAATTCGGCCGTTACCGACCGGTAAAAGGCATTTGAGATGTAGGGGGCAGAATCGGTAAATTTACCGTTCTGTAAATTTACCGATAGGTAATTTTACAGAATCTGTAAATATACCGGTCGGTAAATTTACTGACCGGTATATTTACAGATTCTGTAAAATCG
Organism: Lissotriton helveticus; assembly: GCF_964261635.1. Taxonomy (NCBI): domain Eukaryota; kingdom Metazoa; phylum Chordata; class Amphibia; order Caudata; family Salamandridae; genus Lissotriton; species Lissotriton helveticus. The sequence goes on along the minus strand of NC_136070.1, from coordinate 1,131,561,498 downwards.
ATATGTAGGTGGGACTCTTATGAGTCCCACAAGGCCTTAGAAATCGGTATTTTACCATCAAATTCAATTTGATGGTGAAATACCGATTCAGGTGTGCATGCAAATGTGCGCATGCACACCTGTGCCATATGACAGGCAGACCTGCCCTTAGGGCAGGTATGCCTGCCATATGGCCCCCGAACCTTTTTTGGGGGTGCTAGAGGGTGTCAAAGTGACACCCCCTGCACCCTTGCCAAAAATCTGTATTTACCGATCGGTAAATACCGACCTGTAATGCCCCATTCATTCCTATGGGCTTCATAGCCCATAGGAATGAATGGAGCATTACAGGTCGGTATTTACCGAATCGGTAAATACCGACTTTTACCGATTCGGTAAATAAACATCTGGATTTCCCTACATCTCCCCCCTTCATATTTACCGACTTTTAAATACCGAATCGGTAAAATTCGGTATTTAAGGGTCGGTAAATATGCTTTACCTACATCTAGCCCCAAGTGTTAAAATAGCAAAAAAAGTGGTTTGCCGTATCTTGCTTGACTAATAGTAATTTAGTTGTATTAACTTCCATGAAATTTAGTAAAACATAATTACATAGTTTAATATAGCGTTAAAACCAGCAAGTGACGTTTTCTGGCTCTTTGTTTGTAGTTTCCTCTCTGCCCCGGGTTTGAATTTTTTTGACACACCAGGGCATGATTTCTGTAGGTTGATGCTGTGGGTACTAAGGTGTATGTTTTTCTTGCTAGTGTGTGGCATCTCTGCAGCCAGAATTGCTTTTGTGAAGTTGTATTCGACATTGGTGATAGGGTTTAAAGCAATCTGTTAGGATCCAACTGAGTCTTTTACAACAGCAGCAAAAGTCCCAAACCCTTTTTATTAGGTTCGCAAAAAACTGAGACCTCATCCACACCAGAAGCTGCTCAAAGGTCCGCTCTTCGTGATATCTCCAACTGGAATCCGTCTCTCCATTCATTGTCAGCATTTTATTGATGATACAGTGGTTACATCATCACTAGAGTACAGAACACATCACAGCCCTTTCTCTTGTTTATTTTTTCACCCCAATGGAGCTGCTTTGTTGCCTCTCCTAGGGGTTTTAGAGTTTTTTTGCATCAATTTTCATTAGAAGAAAAAAGGTTGTCCTCTTTGGCAACCACTTGATTACAAGCAATTTGTGAAGTTTAATAGAGATTCTGGTGACAACCAAAATGTACTTTCATGCTACAACCAAGTGGCACTTTTGGAGATTGATTACAACATTAGTACTTCTAGAATTACTAAATTGGCTATGCTGAAGGCCTGCAGACCATGATATTTTTCTTTTTAAATATACACCAATGCCCACAACTTCAAATTGCCCCTTGACAATGTGTGGTTCCTAGTCCCTTGTGTCCCTGCTGATGGGTACTATTGTTGGGGGATCTAGTTTCATATACATCTGCCTCAGGAGACTGTTGTACCCTTTGTCCTTGGGTGACTGTACTTTTGCACAGGTTCTCGTTGTGCTCCCTATAGCAATATCACCGCCAGAAAGCTGGACAAGGTAGACCCCAGAGAGTTGTACTTATTAGACCTTGTTCATCCATTCATGCTCTCACCCACTAGTCCAGCAGCCCATCTATCCCCTCACTTTTCCATCCTTGCGCTCAGTCACTCACCCAGCACTCACTTGGCACATGTTTAATCCCGGGGCCCTCAGGATTGCTATTGGCAATCAAGCGAGTTGTAGTGTTTTCTGTATTTTGTTGCCAGTGGTAGTGTTTCCTCTATTTACGTGCAAGTGGTAGTGTTTTCTGTTCACAGTCAAATGGTAGGGTTTTCTGTTTAGCCGCAATTGGCAGTATTTATTTTGTTTTCGTTCTGGTCGTTGTGTGTTTTCTGTTTTACATTCTGGTGGTTGTGTGTTTTCTGTTTTACATTCTGGTGGTTGTGTGTTTTCTGTTCACAATCGAGTGGTGTGTGTTCTGGTTACATACAAGCTGTAGTGTGTGCTCTGTTTACGTATAAGTGGAAGTGTGCTGTATTAGCGTGTATGTTTTCTATTTGCATGCAAGGGGGGGGTGTATTTTCTGTTTAAATTGGAGCGTTGGTGTTTTTTTTGTTTACTACAATTGGTAGTGTCCTCCTCATATATTAGTAGTAGCGAGTTTTCTGTTTAGGTGGTAATGCAACTTTTTTTTTTGTTGATTTTTTTTTATATCGGGAACTTGACCCAAAAGCATTAAAGCCCTTTATATCGTATCAGATTTTTTTTTTTAAACCTGGGGAGCCGGGATGAGCTGGAAACAACCCACACCTTCAGTGTGAGAGACATTGTGTATGAGAGACAGCAGTGTCTGTAAGAAAGACAGCAGTGTGTGTGAGAGAGACAGCAGTGGCTGTGTTCAAGGCAGAGTCAGCAGTGTGAGAGAGACAGCAGTGTGAGACCTTTTATTTATGTTTTGGTTTTTGAAACATAAATAAAACGAATTATTTGCAATGTCAATAGCATAAACTTGCTTAAATACGTGACCTATTGCATTGAAAATGCAATACAAATCGCATTTGCGAGAGATTAAGCTAATGACATTGTAAATGACAATGCCATTTATTTATCTGTTTTCAAAACCAACACATAAATAAAAAGTTTGTCATTCACAATGCCGATAGCTCAAACTTTTCCAAAGGCGAAACCGTTGCATTGTAAATGCTTGTTCCTTTTTCTATGAGTGCTGCATTCTGCAAAAATAATCCGCCTGTAACACAGGCACTCTTGCACCACGCATCAAGGGTGCCTGTGTCGGTTCTAGGCTGCCAAAACTGCACTGGTAGAGGATAAGAATGCACCGTACAATGTTAAATACAAGCGCATTTCTGCCCTTTCCTTTTCACACAGCTCAGCTAAGTGACTTGCTGCTTTTACACTGCTTGAAAAAATGATAAATATTGGACTCATTTTCTTTGTGAAATGTTCACAAGTTATTTCGAGAATACATCTCAAGTTCACCGAATTGTTCTAAAGCGCCACTCATTATTCGAACTATTTGAAGCTGTTTCTGCGTTTCTTTCTCAGTGTATGTGTAATAATTGTTTTGAATAAAAAAAAATTCAAGGACAGAAAACGAAGGGTTAAACATATGTCCATGAAACCTGTTTTAACTAACAGTAAACACAGCCAATATTTATTGGAAGAATGAACTTTGGGCGGCGATATGTCAAACAAGTCCATGTGGAATATTACGCTCAACAGTTCCTAGAAGAACATACTGGAGGATTATGCTTCCAGTTGGCTCCCAGAAGCAATTTGATATTAGTGCTGTGTTCATTAACAGCTGGCTCTATTTGCTATTCCCAGGACTTTAACGCCGGAATGCCAAAAGGTCAACTGAAGCTGAAGAGTTGCTTTTTGTTTTTTTTAAATTTGATTTAGTCAGCAGGGGTGAATCCCAGCATAGATAAAATACGTTTAAAAGTTTTGCTGAGCTTTTGCACTTTTCAAACAGCAAATATTTAAATTCCTTTCCTTTGATTCGGTTTGGATTATTTTCAATTAGGTTACTAAACAAAAAATGGTAAATACAAGAGCATGCTGGAGTAAAAAGACACAGTATAAAAACTAAAAGAAGAAGGTATAGAAACATAATACTAACACACCAGAATATAAAGCAATGTGTGTTTGCATACTGTTTATTGTATGGTGTGGTAGTCTAAGTATACTCAAAGGAGGGATTAAAGATATTACGTTATTGGAGCAAGTAAACATACCCAGAATGTGAGTATGTACGTGTAATAAATAGATAATTATGGATGAATAATGTGGAAGGTTTAAGGTCAGAATCCTACTCACTCAGCCCAGTCTTTCCCCCTTGGCAAATGGTTCACATACAGGCAATTCTAGGACACGTACACCGTGTGCCTGCTTTTGCCTTACGACAGAGGCAAAAAGCAGACAATTATATGTACTGAGGCATGGGGTATTTGACCTTACTGTTGATGTAATAATAGAGGGAAGAGTCTTGACACGTTCTGAGAGCTAGGCTACGAGAAGGCTTCGGACAGTAAAGAGGTTTTCCAGTGAAGGTTTGATTGTGGTAACTCGTACCTTTTACATCTGTTTAAACAAACGACTGTATAGATATGGTTGAAAATGAAATACTACTCACCATCCTGTGCTTAAGAAAATTGAATATATCGAAGGGTAATGAAATGGTTCTCAAACTTAATGTTCTCTATCAAGGTCTAAAATTGAAAAGCCTGTCTCCCACTATTCCTCTGTCACGTGGGATGCTCCAAGGATCAGTCCTCCCATGTTCATCTTTCCAATGTGTTCCTGGAGCCACTGGAGATGTGAGGATGTGAGGTGAAGGGGGCCAGCTAATGGTACGCCAATGACACTCAGCAGTGGCGGCTCGCATAGGACGTTCTGCGGGGCGGAGAAGGGGCAGGGTGGTGGGGGTAGTAAACTCGGTCATACGACAGAAAGGAGGAACGTTACATTCCTCCGTTCCGTCGTATGTCCAAGTTTGCTGCCCCCACCCCCCCCGCCCTGCAACATGCCCTATGCGAGCCGCCACTGACACTCAGCACTAAATGAGGGACCTGAATCATCACACGTTCAAAGTGTATACACTCCTTCACTCTGAAACACATCCCTGAAACTGAATTCCTCGTCCTCTGCTGCCAAGAGGCTCCACTAGGACTCCAAGTGAAGCTTGGATCCCCATCTTTCATGGCTGTCTCATCTACGTCAGACCCCTATGTTAAATCACGGGACTTTACCAGTGACCAACATTTAAACACGTTGTTGTGCAGTGTTATGAATACCTCCTACAGAAGACAGAACTCAATTTTAGAAGAACATTGTTTTTTCATGTTTTATCTTTGGTTGTATTCAAGATACCAGCAGGCGTTTATCCCAGTTGTCTTCCTACCAGAGTATGTGCACCTTAGGCATCCATTTGTCATGTAGAAGGAGTAGGCGACTGGACTGTCATCTACATTCAACGTCCATTGCTTGAAGAATTGCCCACCTGTGATCCTGGCTAGATCAAAGCAGTCTGCCTGAGATTAACCAATCTGAAGTAGAATTCCTTGTTGTCCTGCTAGGTGAACCTAGTATCACTTTTAGGACCTATCTTTCCATTGTTGCAGAGCACTTGTTTTCCCAACCCTGGGTAGCTGTGCTGAATCCTTTAGATTTAGGCGGAATTCTACATCGTGTGCTCTGTCTTCAGACTCAAAGAAGTTGCAGTGTTCCTCATTTCAGGTGTTTCTTCTATGATAGATAAAATCTTTACTCTGGTCCAAGAGCTTTCACTCACGGGTTCATGCCCTTGTGCCCACACAAGTAAATTGGCTGTAACTCTTTCTGGAGATTCCGCATTTGTGACTTTAGGCCAAAAGGAGTGTGTTTAACTTTGATGCTTCAGCTGGTGTGCAGATGGTGGATTTGATCAGCCCCACTCTCAAGTCTTTACATTGCCTACCTCTTTAAATGTTGGTGGCAATTCACACTTGGCTTTTCAGTTTACAAAGTCTATATTTTTAACAGTGCTTATACCTGGTCTTAAATATCTCTTTAGTTGCAGGTTCTTGTTTAACTCACAGGACAGGAACCTTTATGTCTTTCAATTTGGCTACTTTCAAGAAGATGAATATCATTACAAACATTTTTCAGTAGTAGACCTCACTGTGACAAATCCCTGCATCTGATTGAGTGCCCTCCACGTTCACTGTTATGTTTCAAGAAGGAATTGAAAGTGAATGTATTCCTCTTGCAATTACAAGATCACATAGTTGTTGTACATGTTGTTGTTATTGCATTTGATCTTTTATTTCATTCAGTGTTTACTTGCTATTTTGATTGCTATTCCATTAAACATCTACTTTAATTGCATTGTATAGCATTCTGTCAGCTACATTGGCAATGTCTGTGTTTACAAAAACAATAAATAATGAAATAAACATACATTTAGGATATTGTATTTGCTTTTGCTCTGTTGTTTCTTTAGTAAGCTGAGACAAATCTGGGAATGACAACGTTTTTTCATCAAACTTGCAGGATTTTATTTCATTTCTAAGGTTTGGTGCCCCTTAGAAATTCCACGGTTGAAGAAGGAACACAATAGTAAACTGCACAATGGATTGCACTCCAAAACAAAATGTCACTCACACAACTTTTAACTTCCCCATTTTCTTTACTCATCCTCATTTAGCAAAACATAACGTGTTCAATGTTAAATTTAATTTGTGCACATCTACGCCCAAAAAACTCAATCCATTTTCAATTCATTTGAATTCAGTTGTTTTTATATAGCACATGGCTAACCCAGAAGGCCTCCCAGCGCTAGCTGCAGCAACCTCACCAAGTTACCATAATGAACCAATTAACTAAAGTCCATTCTTCAGAAAGGTGTGTTTTTACACATTTTCGAAAACATACTTCTAAGGGAGGCTGGAAGGGCATTCCAAAGAACAGATAGATGGTGCTGCTTCTCACCCTTTTTTTTTATCTTGGGCACCAGCAACAATCTCTGATTACTAGATCTCAGAGACTTCCCTAAACCATACAGGATGAGTAAGTTCCTGATGAAACATACAGGGTGAGTAAGTTCCTGATGATGAGTGGCCTTGTCCATGGATGGCCTGATGTGCAATGCATAGAGCCTTAAAATGAATTCTCCTTTGGACTGGCAGCCAATGTAGAGCTGATATAGCAGATCTTGCGGATTGGTGCTTGGGTATTTTGAGCAGAATTCTTGCAGCAACATTCTGCACCACTTGAGCCTTTTTATCACATATTTAGGCCACCCTAGGTAGAGGCAGTTACCATAGTCTGGCCATGAATTTATTCAACTCTGTACCACTACCCTTCTTGTGGATGCCGGTAGCATTTGTAAGATTTTTCTGAGAGATCTCAGGATGCTAAAACAGGATCCCGACATTTTTTGGCCTGCGTATCCATCGTGAGCTTGTCATCTAAACAGACACCGAGACATTTTACCGCTTTGACTGACTGTGGTAGCTCGCCTAGTTGTCCTGGCCAAGGCAGTTCCAGCCACCTTGAGAATGTTTCCAACTAGTTACCTACCAAAAGTACCTCTGTTTTGACACCGTTAAGTTTCAGACTGCTTACAGACATCTAGTCTCCCTAAGACAAGAGTTTAGTTGGGTGGAGGTTTCGCTAACATTGGTTGTAAGGGCCAAGATGATCCGAGTGTCAACTACATAGGACACTAATGCGAGACCATGAGGCCATACAATTTCTGCTATGGGGACTACATACCTATTAAAAAGTGTAGAGCACAATGACGATCCCTGTAGGACTCCACACTACAGAGGAGGAATAGATAAAAAAAATGGACCTTTGTACACTTGAAAGCTCCTATTCTTTAAGAACAGTTCCAGCCACATGATGGCATCACCAGTAATGTCAACTTCCATCATCCTCTGAAGAAGCATGGAGTGCTCAAAAGCCGCACTTAGATCCAACATTATCATTGCAGCTGAACCACCCTGAGTTCCTTGGTGGCTATCAGTAGTGCAGTCTCCGTACTTCAACCTAATCTTAAAACTGTCTGGGTGGGGTGGAGGACATCATGAGGTTCCATGAAGCAGGACAGATATTTATTGACATGCTTTTCTAGTAATTTATAACCCTGGGCGTAGTTCACGAAGTAGCGCTACGGATAGCTACGCGAAATGCACTTCGCACTACACGAGCTAGGCGTAGCTACGCGAACTGCGCAGTGCACTGTGAAAAATGCTGTTCGCACTGATTGCACAGTGCTAGATGCTTGTCCGCACTGTGCAAGCAGTGCAAACTGCATCTTGCACAGTGCAAGCGGTCGTTTTCTGCCGCTCGAGTAGATTTCTACTAGAGAGGCAGCTTTCTCAATGCGGACTGGTAGTTTCTCATTGCGAGTGGTCGCGAGCATACGCGACCACTAGCAATGAGAAACCTGACCTCCCCACGTTGAGAATCTCGCCGGGAGGTTTATTTTCCACGCTCGCGATCGGCAACTTGATGTTGCTGATCGCGAACGAGCAGAAAGTCTCGCGGGGATGTCATTTTGCTTGCTCGCAGTTGCCAACTTGACGTTGAGGACCGCGAGCAAGCAAAAAATGACCACTGCGCTATGCTCTGCGTGTTTGCACTGTGCTACGTGCAATTCATGTAGTTCGAAGTAGCTCAAACTTCTCAAGCTATGCGAGCGTAGCGTGGTGCTTTGCCCAGGGTTAGTAATTTACTCACTACCGGAAGCAGGGAGATGGGTCTTTAGCTGTCTTCCAGTTTGGGATTCACTGTAGAAGTTGTGACAAATGTGGTACAGTGTATTGGGAAAGAGAACTGGCACTGGAAACCTGGTTAGCAGGGACCCAGTGCACTTGCAGTTCGAAATTACATCAGGCAAACAGTGGGGGCTAGCTTTGCAAAAATAAGCACTTCCCTACATCATCAATGATGGCATTTGAGATGTAATTAGTGATGTCATCAGTGATGTCACTGACCATGTCATGAGTGATGTAACATATGAGGTCACAAGCAGTGCATTGCTGGGCGGACGCTCTATGTAGTTCAGCTAACTATAACTGCTGAATTTCTCTGGTTTTGTACGAGTTAAATGTCATCCTAACTAAAAAACGGCCTGTAACCTTTGTTTTTTTCTGTGAATTCATCAGCTTTTTAAATATTCCACATCCTAACTATAAAGTCCCTGTAACCTTTAGTTTTATGTGTATATATATATATATATAATGCTCCAGTTGCCCCTTCGGCAGGAACGCACACACACACTCATCGGAGGTAAGTCCTTTATTGGTCAAAATTGCTCTCGATGTGCAGAAAGCTTTACACAGCAGGAGTCGTCGATTCTGCCTGACACGTTTCAAAGCCGGAATGCTTCTCTCTCAAAGGCTCGACATCATATGCTTTACGCTGGCGCACCTACTTCATTCAGGATAATACCACGCCTTTCATTTCGCAAAGATTTCTGGGTCCTGTAGTGTGTCATAACCTCAACCCTGTATGGGTGTTTTATCCGCTGCATCTCGCATATTTAAAGTCCACAGATGGACCTCCACACATGAGGTCAGTTTCAATCCATAATCGGTGCTCCATATGTCGAGCTAGATTGGATACCAAGCCCCATGGTGCCCAGACTTAGCGGGTCGGTGCGCTCCTCGCGGCAAGGGGTGCTGTGTAAAATATAATGCTCCAGTTGCCCCTTCGGTAGGAACGCACACACACACTGTGCATAGTTGTAAGAGTGGGTGTGGGAGGGTCTGTATGTTAATGGCTGTGCAAGTCTCTGTGTGGTTGTAAGTGTGGGAACTGTCAGTCTCTGTATGGGTTTGCGAATGGGTGTAACAGTAGGATATCGAAATGGGTGTGACAGTGTCTGTATGGGTAAAGTCATCCTCCTGGACCTGTCAGCTGCCTTCGACACTGTCTGCCACCGCACCCTACGCACACACCTCCACGGCGCTGGGATCCGAGACAAGGCTCTGGACTGGACCACCTCCTTCCTCTCCGGCAGAACCCAGAGCGTCCGCCTCCCCCCTTTCAGCTCCGAAGCCACAGAGATCATCTGCTGCATACCCCAGGGCTTATCGCTCAGCCCGACACTGTTCAACATCTACATGGCACCGCTCGCCCACGTCGCCCGACTGCACGACCTCAACATCAACTCCTACGCTGACGACACCCAGCTGATTCTCTCCCTCACCAATGACCCCCCCACCGGCAAAACCAACATCCACGAAGGAATGAAAGTCATCGCCGAGATAATGCAGAACAGCCGACTGAAGCTAAACTCAGACAAGATGGAGGTCCTCATCCTCGGCTCCACCCCCTCAGCCTGAAATGACTCCTGGTTGCCGACCGCACTGGGAACAGCACCAACACCCACCGACCACGCATGCAACCTAGGGTTCATCCTCGACTCTACTCTCTCCATGTCAAATCAGGTATGCTCCGCAAGATCTACAGGTGGATCCCCACCGAAACAAGCAGAACGGTCACCCAGTTCCTCGTCAGCAGCAGGTTGGACTACGGAAACGCCCTCTACGCAGGAGCCTCGACCAAATTCCTGAAACGACTCCAACGCATTCAAAACGCCTCTGCACGCCAGATACTCGACATCCCCCGCCGCAGCCACATCACACCCCACCTGAGAGACCTGCACTGGCTCACCGTCAACAAGAGGATCACCTTCAAGCTCCTCACCCACACACACAAGGCACTCCACAACACCGGACCAGAAAACCTCAACAGACCACTCAGCTTCTACACCCCCAATTGCCAGATCCACTCCACCGACCTCGCCCTCCCCACCGTCCCCCGCATTTGAAGAGTGACCTCCGGTGGCAGATCGTTCTCCCACCTCGCCGCCAAGACCTGGAACACCCTCCCCATCCTCCAACGGCAGACCCAGGACCTACTGACCTTCAGAAGACTCCTCAAGACCTGGCTATTCGAGCATTAGCAGCATCCCACCCCCCAGTGCCTTGAGACCCTCAGGTGTGAGTAGTGCACTTTACAAATGTTCTGATTGATTGTTCTGATTGATTATGTGAGTGGGTGTAAAAGTATCTATATAGTTTGTGAATTAGTGTAACAGGGTCTGCATAGGTGTAAGCGTGGGCGTGAGAGGGTGTGTATGGGTATGGGAGTGGCTGTGAAAGTCTCTGTATGGATATAATTATGGGTGTGACATTCTCTCTATGGGTTTGTGAATGGGTGTGGCAGTGTCTGTATGGGTATGTGAGTGAGAGTAAGAGAGAGTGTAAAAATATATATATTTTCGGAGCTGTGGCAGGATATATTTGTGTGTGTGTGTGTGTGTGTATATATATATATACATACTATAAAGTCCCTTTAACCTTTGGTTTTTTTCAGTGAATTTCTAATGTTTTTTTTAAATTTATTTCCAAACCATAATGTCCCTGTAACCTTTGTTTTTTAATGAATATATATATATATATATATATATATATATATATTACCTACTGGCGGTCGCCAGTAGGTATATATAGTTAGGATTTTTTCTCTATGGGTTTTTTGAAAATTCTATGTCTAATAACTTTGGCGTTTGTGGACGGAATTGGCTGAAATTTTCAGGAAAATGGCACATTTTGTTTCTGAGCAGCCCTTGAAAATTTGGGGGGGGTTCGTCCAGTGGGGGCCGAGAAAAAAGGGGGGTCCCAAAACGTGTTTTTAACATTGAGTTTTCCATAGGGCGGTTGGCCTCACTTTTAGCCCGAACGGCTGAATGGATTTGCACGAAACTTGGCAAAATTGTAGGGACTGGTAGCCCGATGTGCCTTTTGTAGGTCTCAATATATGTGCTCCAGTGGATTTTGAGAAATTAACGTTTAAAAAAAGATATATATCTGTAACAGCGGACCGGGCAGCGCTCTGGTTCGCGGACTTTTCGCGCAACGGAGCTTTGTGAAGCGAAGCTGATTGGTTCTCCGGCGTCTGTCAACATTCCAAACAGTCCGTAGCGGCCGCCATCTTGTCTCTCGGTAGGATCGAGAGACAAGAGGAGGTCAAAACAAAGGGGGAAATAACTATAAGGGGGCATAGTAGAACCTCGCTGACCCCCTAGGTTTGATGTGGAGGTTTTAAAAGGGCCCCGCGGGGCAAAAAAAAAAAATAATAATAATAATTGAACGGCTGAATGGATTTGCACGAAACTTGGCAAAATATTAGGGACTGGTAGCCCGATGTGCCTTTGCTAGGTCTCAATATATGTGCTCCAGTGGATTTTGAGAAATTAACGTTCAAAAAAAGATATATATCTGTAACAGCGCTCCGCTTCGCGTAACGGAGGTTTGCGAAGCTGATTGGTCATTCTGTCACTGGGCTATAGTTGGGCTACATCTGGCTGATATTTGGGCTACATTTGTTTTTTTGTGTGTCTGGCGGCCATCTTTGGGCTACATTGGGCTACATTGGGCTTCATTGGGCTACATTCGGCTAATTAGCAAATAGCTCATCGCAAACTAGGAATGGTAAAGAATCGCTATTTATTCCTTAAAGTTCGCTATTTAGGAAATGCAAAAAACTTTGATGATATATATGGCGGTTCATCTCTAACAAGATAAGAAGCATAGGGATACATTTATGATGACTGGCGCATCACCAGGGATGTGTTAGTCATTCTGTGCCGCTGTTCCGTCACCTATGGTGTGCTGCATTTACAATGCGGCGCATCATGGGGCAAAAACAGCACAGATGCGTGATGTATCTGTGCCGTAAAGGTGGCGCATTGCTGGAGTTGTATCGCAAGTGTGATGAAGCTCCAGCAAGGGTCGGGGGTGCCCCTGTCGCAGGGTTTCTGTTCTCACACAGAACTGTGGACAGAGGATTGGAACCTCGGCGAATGCATTGCTGGAGTTGTATCGCAAGTGTGATGAAGCTCCAGCAAGGGTCGGGGGTGCCCCTGTCGCAGGGTTTCTGTTGTCACACAGAACTGTGGACAGAGGATTGGAACCTCGGCGAATTAGGGTGTCCCAAAACTCACGTTAGTAATCAAAAACTCCTTAGCAAGCTAGGTACAGTGTCACATTGGATATAACAAACTCTCAATGTTTAGACAATCCAGAATATGAACTTATAGTACCTCAGGATACGTGGAACTCATGAACAGTCGGTCGTTATAGATTTCTTAGAAACCAGAACATGGAGTTAAGAAGAACAGATGTGTATTTGAAATGTTTATTTACTAATGCCGTCTTCTCAGGCGTAGTACCTTAGATAATAAAAGTACACATATTATCAGTAGCAAAATTACCAGCATAGTTACTAGTACATAAAAAGTGAATGGTGATAGTATGTTAACATGCTGTAAATGAATAAGAGTTAGCAACACTTATAAGCAGCCGCGGGCCGTGGAGGGAGTTACGGTGAGGCAGGGAGGCGGGGAGGGGGAGAAGCAGGGTGGAGAATACAAGTACACATATTATCAGTAGCAAAATTACCAGCATAGTTACTAGTACATAAAAAGCGAATGGTGACAGTATGTTAACATGCTGTAAATGAATAAGAGTTAGCAACACTTATAAGCAGCCGCGGGCCGTGGAGGGAGTTACGGTGGGGCAGGGAGGCGGGGAGGGGGAGGGGCAAGGTAGAGAGGGCTCCACCCTGCTTCTCCCCCTCCCCGCCTCCCTGCCCCATCGTAACTCCCTCCACGGCCCGCGGCTGCTTATATCTCACCCTCCCTAATACACATATTATATTATTTGCTAAGAAGGTCTCTTTGTGTTGGTTTAGGGCGTGCCCATACTTTAGTGTCTTAGATTTGAAGGAATCACATCACCATACACCAGCTCTCTCTTCATGTGAACCGCATCAACTGTTGTGTATGTGTGTTCGGCAAAGCAATATAAAACCCGCCTCATGCCCAGAATTGGCAGAAGTTGCACTTATGTTATGAGTATGAAGTCGTGGAGATCAGACCTCATAACAATTCTGTATCGTGTTGTTCTTGAAACTTTAGCACTCGCTGTACAGATATAGTTTAACAAGTAAAGCAGATAGTAGACCAATAACATATTATTCTCATGTAAACCACGATGAACTACTAGGTGGAAAGCTAAAGCAACAACTAAGTGTCGTGTGCAGAAGTTGCAAAAAAGGAAAAATGGCGCTTAAACCGGTAATGAGCCCATGCTAACTTAACACGGTGTAAAGATATCCAGGACCTAGATGACACCTCCTCATGATCCGGAAACGAACTGAATAAGATAATAGAAGTGCCATCTCATGAGAGCAGATTGCAAGTTTATATGTGGACGGTCCGCAAGGTAAAGCATTAAAAACTAGGAAAATTTAATGCTAAAGAAAAATAAAACAGCCAAGTACTTTATCGAGTCTTAAGCCAATAGGCAAGGTAAATAATAAAAACTTGACAAATAAGTCAATGAATTGTCAATGAAATGCTAGTACTCAGCATATCAAACATGAAAAAGGTCTATGACATAACTGTGTATGCAAAATAAGCTGCAACAGCCTCCAATAGGAAGTCACCGTCTTCATCCGAAAACAGTTCAGCCATCCAATTTAAAAGCGGAAAAGAACATACGTGCTCTCCCAGCACCGGATCCTCTATCACCATCAGAGGACAGCTCGGTGGGTTTTCAAGAAAGCTCTCTTCCAAGAAAGACTGTGCTGCCGCCAGTAAATTCCAGGGACCAAGTAGTCCATGCATCAATGCCACAGCCATAATCCTTTCGCCAGGACAAACCAACTCGTGAGTAATGATAGGAGTCATCAGCTGATTAAAGTCGACGTCAGGAGAAACCGGTCCGCAGAGACACAAATCAATGGCCCAATCGAAATCACAGGTCAGGCAGTGAAATACAGGCTGGACACAGGTGAAGTAGGAGAACCGAAAAGATAATCCATATGCCGTGCTTAATATCGCCAACGGCATTGTGCCATAATATTCTAGCATGCGATTGCGGAACAGTGTCAGCAGTTGCAGGGTCGGAGGTTGCATAGGAGGGACATCCATATTTAAAAATGTAAAAAAGCACAAGAGCGTCCGCTGGTAATGCAAGTAAAAATGCCAATCCACGAACCAGAGTGCAGAAAATACAATGAAAGGAAGCAGGGATGACTCCAAAGATTTTCTCAAATGAAGTCACGAGACCACTGGTAACAACTTTAAAAAAGTGTGTCAGGGACTTTGTGGAGGATGCGTTAAAGATAGTCGGAAACATGTTGCTGAAATTGAAAGGCAAATCTTAATTGAAAAGGGTGTGCACCTCTGTACGGGTGTTCGCTATGTGAAGTACGAAAGTTTCACGGGCCGAACTCAAGGCCACCTCTCTCTGAGACAAAAGAGCTCTTATTCTTGCCATGCCGTTGAAACGTGTCCCAAGGTTGGTATTTGTGGCCAGATTGAAAACTCCCTATGTTCATGTGTGGGAGGAAATAGAACATTTCTGCAGCAAATAACCCGTTCACTTACTGTTACGATAAAAGGAATACATTTAATTAACTCAGAACAATCTTCATTATTGAGCATCAAATAACTACCATTTTCCAACAACTTGAACGTGGGGATGATAGCAGGAACTGGCGTGCCTTGCAACACGCAAGCCATATTTGGTCGGTGTTTGTTGCATGAACCGTGTAACTGTATGTGCCTACACATTAGTGAATGATCTGGCGTCTCAGTGCATTCCTCTCCATTCAGATAAACTTCTTGATCATCTTTGAAACATCTGTATGTGTATGGAAGCGACCAGACCTCATGAAGAAAAGCACTACCTAAAGGTTCATAACGACCTATTGGTATATATTTCATACAATTTGAAAACTTATATAAAGCAAAAGGCAGCGTTATTAAACCGTGGATAAGGCATGTTGTCAAAAAACCCGCAATCCTCTGCTGATGATGTCACTGAGCATGTCATGAATGATGTAATATGTGACATCATCAGCAGTGGATTACGGGTAATAGTATCTCTAGTTTACTCCCCTATAGCTGTCTTTATTTTAACATAAGTGTGTGTTTCCCTCCCTTATACTTACTGTTTTTGGTTCGCTTCCAGTTCGCGTACCGGCGAGCGAACTAGGAAGCGAACTAAGAGAAATAGAGGTTGGCACAGTTCCAAATATTGTACCAATTTTTTAATAACGGGGAGGTAGTTCTGAAAAGAACTTTTTTTTTTTTTTTTCTGAACATTTTTTTACTGTTTTTGAATTTTTCGGAACAGTTTTATATTTTTTGGGGTTTTTCTTGGAGGGGGCAATGAAAACGATTCATTGTAAAGGGCTCAACAGGAGCAACAAAACAAAAAAAAGAAGTATTTATTATTTTGGGCGTTTCGGACAAACTTGCATATGATAGTCAATAGCTCTGTTGATCAGAGTGATGCTTCTTTCTCTGTAGGAAATGAATCCATCGCAAAATACGCAGGTGTGTTTTACTTCACCAAATCTCATTTGTATATTTGGCACCATCTCCCTGCCCTCTGGTCCCGTTACTTCCGGTACAACAGATCTTCTGGCCATAATAGGGAGATTATCTAGGTCGTTCCGAAACTGTGCAGCACTGTAGTTGTTAGGATGCCACCTAGTCATATGGCGATGCATTGTGTAGTTTCCGAAACTGTATTTTTTGTCGGTCCCTCTGGACAGTCTATCTTGACATATAAGGCAAGTTACGTATCTTGCATTTACTTTTTTCTGACCTTTGGGAATTTTAAAAAATTGCCAAATGAAGTTTTCTTTCCGGTGAGACGTCCTGGGCTGCTCAGGCAAAAACTGCCTCTCTTCGTGCTCGTCCTCCTGTTCCTCTTCTTCTTCTTCTTGTTGAATTATAACTTGAGCAGGTGGTCCACTCTTCCTTGGATGTGGTGGAGGTGGTGGGGAAGCACCAGCTGAAGCTACTAAAGAAGCCATTGCTCAGTGATCACAAAGGGTCTTTCTCTCACAATGATGAAAGTCAGAGTGAGGAAAGAAGGAGGGATTTTCATCATTTGGGAAAAACAAGAGTTCTCAACCAATCAAAAGTGTTCATTTTAGATTATATGACCTAGTCTTACATCATTAGGAAACCAAAAGTGAAATGAACCAATGAAAAGTGTTATTACCAAGTCACATGACTTGCTGTGTTTACGTTAAGCGCTTTGCAGGGCCTCCCGGTTTGCTTCCAGAAACCTGCGCTTTGCGACTCGCTTCGCGTACCAGTTCGCTAACGTAGTACGTCATATGACGTATCACGCGACAACGTGAAACGTCATGCGGACGGGAGGCGTCACGATGTTGTTTTGTAACGCGGCACTTGCGGTAAAGAAACGTTTACCGGCTCGCGGTCTATTTCGCGGCATCAAGGTCAGCTAACGGGAAGCTTCCCGATTTGCGAAGCGGGAACGAAGAAAAAAAAATATTTAAAAAAAAAATTATTCATAAACATATAAAATATATTTTTGGATTTAAAGAAGAATACATTTTACAGCTACAGATATTAGCTGTGAAAAAACCAATGAAATTCACAGAAAAAACCATAGGTTATGGACCATATATAGTTAGGAATTAGCATTTACAAAACCTTGAAAATTCACTGAAAAAACCATAGGTTATAGACCATATATAGTTAGGAATTAGCATTTACAAAACCTTGAAAATTCACTGAAAAAACCATAGGTTATAGACCATATATAGTTAGGAATTAGCATTTAAAAAACCTTATTTTACTCACACAAAACCATTGAAATTCCATATATAGTTAGTTGCACTAACTATATATCGCGCACCCGCAATCCACTGCTGATCATGTCACATATTACATCATTCATGACATGGTCAGTGACATCACTGATGACATCACTGATGACATCTCAAATGACATCACTGATGACATCACTGATGACATCTCATTTGACATCATTCTTGTGCTAATACGATAAACCTCTTCAGACTCTAATATAACCTTAGATACACTCAGTGTATACAGACACTCACACACTGCCACTCATCCATGGAGTTACTCACACACCCAGTCAGTCATGCAAAGAAACAATCTCACCTCCATTTCTTCAACTATACAGTTAAACACACCTTACTTATTGAAACATATACTAACACATATTTACTCTCTTATACAATCCCTGATACAAGTTCACAATGATCGATACAACCACTCACTCATTCAGTGGCTCTCATGCACAGTTATTTATATATGCCAACTCTCACATGTACTGTGTTTTACATATGTACTTACTATGACATGTAGCATTGAGATATCCATTCACTCATCAATACACTCATGCACACAGTCAACTGCCCATGTAGCTGTTTCCACATGCACTCTTGAACTCATACACCTAGTGAATAAACTGCTCACACATCTATGCATAGAGTCTCACACCTTCCAGCCACCCCCACACAAACTCAATCTCCCATAGAAATACTTGGGCAACCAATTAATAACACATATAGCCTCTCGTATAGCTAATGATCAACACATGCAGCAGTTTACAGAACAACAGACATAATGATGCACAAATTAAGACAGTTTAGTCACTAACCCATGCATTCAGTGAGACACATTTAATCACTCACTCATACAGTCAGTCATGCACCTACTAAATCCTTCATCCAGACACTTATACATCCACTCAAGACATATTTTAACTTTACAGAAAAATACAGTCACTGGATGTTGTCATCAGTGATGTCATCAGTGATGTCATTTGAGATGTCATCAGTGATGTCATCAGTGATGTCACTGACCATGTCATGAATGATGTAATATGTGACATGATCAGCAGTGGATTGCGGGTGCGCGATATATAGTTAGTGCAACTAACTATATATGGAATTTCAATGGTTTTGTGTGAGTAAAATAAGGTTTTTTAAATGCTAATTCCTAACTATATATGGTCTATAACCTATGGTTTTTTCAGTGAATTTTCAAGGTTTTGTAAATGCTAATTCCTAACTATATATGGTCTATAACCTATGGTTTTTTCAGTGAATTTTCAAGGTTTTGTAAATGCTAATTCCTAACTATATATGGTCCATAACCTATGGTTTTTTCTGTGAATATATATATATGTATATACATTAAAAAACAAAGGTTACAGGGACATTATGGTTTGGAAATAAATTTAAAAAAAACATTAGAAATTCACTGAAAAAAACCAAAGGTTAAAGGGACTTTATAGTTAGGCTCACATTTTACGTATACAAAATACAGCCCATACCCATACAGCCACTCCCACCCACCAATATAGCCTATCAGTCACCCACTCCCACATTGATACAGACAATAACAGTGACACTCAGATAAAATATATTAGAAACAGTATCTCTCATTAGTAGTACAAAGAGAATAGCAATTTAACTAATGCAGTAGCTTAGTATAGATCTTTAAATCTCAGAATCATTTAGGAAACAATTGCAATCACTGGATGATGTCATCCATGATGTCCTTTGAGATGTCCTCAGTGATGTCACTGACCATTTCATGAGTGATATAATATGTGAGGTCATCAGCACTGCATTGTGGGGCCATAAGTTATAGTAAGGTCAGCTAACTATAACTACTGAATTTCACTGGTTTGTTACAAGTAAAGTCTGAGCCTAACTATAACACCCCTATGACCTTTGGCTTTTTATATTGAATTTCTAAGTTTCTTTTTCATTCTATTCCCTAACTATAAAGTCCTTGTAACCTTTGGGTTTTAGCAGAATTTCTATGGTTTCTCAAATTCTTTTTCCTAACTTTAAGATCCCTGAAACCTTTGTTTTTTAAGTGAAGTTCTATGGCTTGTTAACTAGTAGTCACATTTGCAGAGTGATGGAGAAAGGGAGAGGTGCCTCCCACCAGCTCTCAGGAATCCTGATGTGTCAGACTTACTGGAGGTAACAGGAGGGCTTCTGGGCCCCCTACAACCCTCAGCATCCAAAACAACTTCTTCCCACAACCAGAAGTGCACCAGGAGGCATGTTTGCAGAGAGGTGGAGAAAGAGGGCATGGCCTCCGAACACCTCTGAGCAAATTTGCTCTGTGGGACATACTACAGGTAATAGGAGGGCTTGTTGGCCCCCAATGATACTCTAGAGCCAATGGGACGTCATGCCCCAGCCAGCAGTGTGCCAGGAGGAGCGTTTGCACAGTGGTGGAGAAAGGGTGCATGGCCTCTGAATTCCTCTCAGCAATTGTGCTCTGTGGTACTTACTGGAGGTAACAGAAGGGCATGTGACCCCAAAGACCCTCTGGTGACAAGGGGACTTCATCCCCCAACCAACAGTGCACCAGGAGGCACGTTTGAAGATTGGTGGAGAAAGGGGTGTGGCCTCTGAAGTCGTCTCAGCAATTTGCGCTCTGTGTGACTTACAGAAAGTAACAGGGGGGCTTGTTGGCCTCCAAAGACCTTCTGGAGCCAAGGGGGCTTCATTACTGAACCATAAATGCACCAGGATGAACGTGGTCAGCGTGATGGAGAAAGGGGATGTGGCCTCCAAACGCCTCTCAGCAATCATGCTCTAAGGGACATACTGGAGGTAGCAAATTAGCTTTTTGGCCCTCAAGGACCCTCTGGAGCCAAGGGGACTTCATCCTCCAACTAGAAGGGCTTCAGGAGGTGGTAAAAGGGGTTGGGCCTCTGACTACTTGTCGTTCCATTTAAAAAAATAAAATTGGGTGGAAGTGGGCCACATAGGCCCCCTTTCCTGGGGCAATTTCAGGCCCAGGGTTCTCATCCACTAGGGCCAAGCCTTTTCTGAATGGAGGAGGGGGGGCTTATGGCCCCGTCCCTGGGCCTATTTTGGCCCAAAGCACCACATCCATCCATTAATAAATAATGGGGGTATGGCGGTGCAGCCCCCCTCCCGGGCCATTTTTGGCCTCAAGGACCCCATCCCCTGTGGCCCGGCCTCACTTGTGGATGCCTTGGTCTCACCCATGGCACCCATATTGTAGTATTGGGGACTGTGGGGGGCCTCAAGGCCCCTGCGGTCCCTGCGGCATTGCTTCGACACCGAGAGAGCTGCTAAGCCCTCTATGTCAAAGCAATTGTGCTGACGTTCAGCAAGCAAGAGCAACTTCAATGTTCTCACTTGCTGAAAGCGAGCACAGTTTGCTTTGGCTTGGCAGGAGCGGTAAAGCTCCTGCCAAGCCATAGCAAACAGCTATGTCCTGGGGGTGTTCATCCAGGGACAAAGCAGGAGCCAGCCAGGGGGTGTGGCAGTCCACAGGACCATCTATGGCTCCAGGAGGGAGGCCATGCCGCTCCCCACCCATTGCAGGTCACAGCCCCGAGGAGGTGGTGGTCCCCGGGGCTGCTGGGGGCTGCGTGGCCCCCCACCTATATTCTAACCAATTGCCACAGGAGATGGTGGTCCACGGGGTTGTGGGGCGAGCAGGCCCCTGTGTTAACATGATATTTAGCCCCAGGGAGGTGGTGGTCTCCAGGGCTGCGGAGGGGCTTCCTGGCCCCCTCATCTATGTCATATTTTGCCCTGGGATGGTGGCAGTCCCTCAGACTGTGAGGGGGCTGCACAGGCCGCCCCACATTAATAAAAAAATTGCCACGAGGAGGTGGCGGACCCTGGGGCTTTAAGGCTCCTGGGAGAAGGGCCCTTTGCACCCCCTACATAATTTTGACATGCTTTGTGGACTAACCGCTACCTTTCTACCAAATTTGGTGAAATTCCATTCAGCAGTATCCCCTTTTTCTCGGCCCTCGCTTGACGGATCACCCCAAAACTTTAAGGATAGCAGCTGGAGTACGTGTCAAATAGGATTTGAAACTTTTGTGAGGATTCGCCAAACGATGCCAAAGTTATTGGCAAATGGAAAAACGATCTTCCTAAGGAAGCGGGGTCCTAATTATAACTACCAATTGGCTACTGCCAGTAGGTTTTAGATATATATGTGTATATACATATATATATATATATATATATATATATATATATATATATATATATATATATATATATATATATAAATATATATATATATATATATATATATATATATCATCAGTGATGTCATTTGAGATGTCATCAGTGATGTCATCAGTGATGTCACTGACCATGTCATGAATGATGTAATATGTGACATCATCAGCAGTGGATTGCGGGTGCGCGATATATAGTTAGTGCAACTAACTATATATGGAATTTCAATGGTTTTGTGTGAGTAAAATAAGGTTTTTTAAATGCTAATTCCTAACTATATATGGTCTATAACCTATGGTTTTTTCAGTGAATTTCAATGGTTTTTTAATAGCAAATATCATAAGCTGTCGAATGTCAAGTACGTGGTAAGTGAAAACATTTTCGTGTTTATGCACACTGATCTGCTTTGAATGGTGCCCCCCCCTCATTTCTATTAGGAGTACTCTCTCTTTGCAGATAGTGAAAGGTAGTTAACGCAGGCCTTTGCCCCCGTTGTAATACGTCGTGCCTGCTTCTCTCTCCATTTGATTGATTGTTATCCAAGCATTTACTGTTTTAGAATTGGTTCTCCTTGGTTCATTCTCTATTTACAAACAAACACAGAGTCGCAATACTCTGTTTAGTCTTTGCAGATAACGAAAAATCGTGTAAAAAAAAAAGAAAAGGAATCGAGCAAAATCAGTAGGCCACTAATGGGATCTCTTTTTGACCTCGCTAAAATAGAAACATTAGGAACAACCCCTCATGACAAATACGAAACTAGTGAGATGAACTGAACTCCACACAATGATGGCTGCAAAACAGCTCGGCTCCGCCACCCACCCCGCCCAAAATAACGATAAAGAGGGGCTGCCATGATTGGTTGCGGAATGGCCACGACGGAGCTACGAAATGGTGGTGCTCTCATGCTAACCCCAGCTTCAGTCTGAAACATCCAGAAACACTGTAGACTACCAATTCGATCAGTTCCGGTAGCGCCCCAATGTAACCCGGTAGAGAAGAACTAGCCCTCCCCTCTTTGACTGATGGTTCTTGTTGCCTGTCCCTTCTGTTGTCATTTAACAGAACTATTTAGCCTGCTGAAAGGGGTTGTGTTCCGACCGCTGGTTGGTGGAGACATTTTGACTATATTCTGGACCTGCGTTGTCGCGTAATGCGTCATATGACGCGCCGCGTTAGCGCTTCCGGAAGTCATCCGGGGCGCGACGCGCAGTGCGTAACGTAAGCATAACAAGTCATGTGACTTGTTAATAAAACTTTTCATTGGTTCATTTTACTTTTCTTATTCTAATGATGAAAGGCTTGGTCATATGACCTAAAAATTACGCTTTTTATTACTTCCGAACATTATTTTTTCTTAAATATATGTTATAATGTTCCAGGCTAATGTACTTTCCCGGAAAATTTACAACTGTCCTGCAAGTAAAATATATTCTTTTTTCGAGAAAAAGAGCGTTTCTTCGTCCCATGACGGAGCCGTTGAGCAAAAGAGGGTCGACCTGCTGTCTTAGTCGCCGATACGCCTGAATATGAGATTCTTATCGATCACTTTATGTTGCAGGAGTAGAAAACACAACAGCCCTTGACCATTTATCTTTACTGCGTTCCTGCGTATTATACCTTTTACCCTTCATGTAATTGGTCTGCTTTATTTCACTTGCCTTTTAATGATTCTAAAACAGTGACTATTATTAAAAACTTTACCAATGTATATACTACTACCATGTTTTCTTTTAAAAACCTTTATTGTGAAAATGTCATTATACAAATACGAGCCTATAACCACGTGGGCCGGCCACGGAGCAAACTGTAATCGTATATGATGAGTAGACATTTACACTGTAGAGGAACGTAACGGGCGGGCCATTAGGTTGCAAGAACTAAGGTGTCTAACAGTTGCGGAATCGGTGGACGTACATTTTATAATTAAAATACGACAGGGCCAGTTACAATAAAATTATCTAGATATACATTTGCGGGCAAGTACCATGGGTGACGTTAATTCGAACTTTCAATAGTACAGTAATCAATAACACATCAGAACTTAATATCAATAGGGATGTCGAAATATTCAATCAATTCTCGTCCCCGCCCGCCATATGCTTCAAAACTGCATACGTATCTCGTGATTTCAAGGTTCTGCAACCAGTACACAACAAGGAGTTACGAGTCCCATTTATTCCGGCGCCATTTTGGGCGAGGACGGGCAGGTCCAGGATATAGTCAAAATGTCTCTACCAACCATCGACTATGATGATGTTCATATGCTGTATTTATTAGAGTAACACTCATCTGTCCACATGAAATTAATTTGCCACAATCTAAACATGTCATTTTAATCTTTCCAAAGTTGTAAATATTTGGGACCATTTCCCTTGCCTCTGATGCTGTCAGTGCCACTTCTTTGATGAATGTACTGGCAGGTCGGGGGTTCTCCTCCAAATCTCTCTTTTATGCAGCACTATAATTAATTGGTGCCACCTCTCCATATGACGATGCATGGTATAGTTACCATAACTATATTTTTTTTCGGTTCCTCTGGAGAGTACATCGTGGCAGATGAAGCGTGTAACGTACCGGGAATTTACCTTTTTTTGCATGTACAGGAAAGGAAAAAAAAAAATCGAGCGTCCGAGTTCTAAAGTGTCCCAGGGCCATTTTAGTAGACCAGGCCCAAATCCAAAGAACAAGCCGCCATTTTGAGAGTCCTGTTGCAGCCGCCTGTCGCTGTAGCATCAAGAGCAGCCGAAACTCAGCTGAATGGCAAATGAAACGGTAAAGGGGCGCCCCACTACAGCAGACGAGCCTCCACCTAGGAAGGCCCGTTCACGCCGCCCCCCCCCCCCTTCGGGCACCCCACGCCGTTATTCGGAGCAGCATTGTAGGATGGCCACACCAGTGCGGCAACTTGCTAGACATCACCTCGGTGCCAACCGAATCTCAGCGCCTTGTGGTGTCTTCTATTCAGAAAATATTGTTGCGCTGCCTTTGGCCCCATTCGCACATCGGTCCGCTACTGACGCCATCTCACAGGCTAATGGGGCGCCCCACGCCGACTTTCAGCATTGTAGGATGGCCACACCAGTACAGCAACTTGCTAGACATCACCTCGGTGCCATCCGGATCTCGGCGCCCCACTGCAGATGAAGTGCCTCTCAACTATGAAACCACCACGGTGCCATCCGGATCTTGGCGCCTTGTGCTGGTTCCGGCCTATTCACACATCGGTCCGCTACTGACGCCATCTCACAGGCAAATGGGGCGCCCCACGCCGAGTTTCAGCATTGTAGGATGACCACACCAGTACAGCAACTTGCTAGACATCACCTCGGTGCCATCCGGATCTTCGCATCTCAACGCCTAGTGGTATCTTCCATACAGAAAATATTGTTGCGCTGCCTTTGGCCCCATTCGCACATCGGTCCGCTACTGACACCATCTCACAGGCCAACAGGGCGCCCCACGCAGACTTTTACCATTGTAGGATGGCCACACCAGTGCCACAACTTGCTAGACACCTCCTCTGTGCCATCCGGATCTTGGCATCTCAGCGCCTTGTGGTGTCTTCTATTCAGAAAATATTGGTGCGCTGCCTTTGGCCCCATTCGCACATCGGTCCGCTACTGACGCCATCTCACAGGCCAACGGGGCGCCCCACGCCGACTTTCAACATTGTAGGATGGCCACACCAGTGCGACAACTTGCTAGACACCACCTCGGTGCCATCCGGATCTTGGCGCGTTGTGCTGCCTTCGGCCAATTCGCACATCGGTCCGCTACTGACGCGAACTCACAGGCCAACAGGGCGCCCCACGCCGACTTTCAGCATTGTAGGGTGGCCACACCAGTGCTGCAACTTGCTGGACACCACCTCGGTGCCATCCGGATCTTGGCGCGTTGTGTTGCCTTCGGCCTATACGCACATCGGTCCGCTACTGACGCCGCCTCACGTGCCAACGTATTTTCTCCGCATTTTATACCCTATGCCGCATAACAGGTCATGTGACTTGTTTATAAAACTTTTCATTGGTTCATTTTACTTTTGGTTTCCTAATGATGGAAGGCTTGATCATATGACCTAAAAACAACACTTTTCATTGGATGAAAACTTTTTTTTTTCCCCAAACGATGAAAGCCCCACCTTGTTTCTGGATGTTTCAGACTGAAGCTGGCGTCACCATGAAAGCACCACCATCTCATGGCTCCGTCGTAGTCATTCCGCGAGCAATCATGGCAGCCGCTCCCCACCAGAAGCCTGCAGGAGTCGGGGGCCCCCAAAACTTTTGATGAATCCTCAAGGCGGAGGGGACGCTTTCGAGAATGGGGTCCAAGACCTAGCAGACAAGCGTCCGATTTCCAAGGTGTCCCAGGGCCATTTCAGTGGACCAGGCCCAAAAAGGAAACAGCCTGCCGCCATTTTGAGAGTCCTGTGACAGCCGCCTATCGCTGCACCGCAAGAGTGGGCGCAACTCAGCTAAATTGCGGCTTTTGACACAGTGGACCAAAAGCGGACGGAATGGCAACTGAAACGGTAAAGGGGCGCCCCACTACAACAGACGAGACTCCACCTGGAGAGGCCCGTTCACGCCGCCTCCCCCGGGGCGCCCCACGCCGTTATTCGGAGCAGCATTGTAGGATACCAAAACCAGTGCGGCAACTTACTGGACATCACCTTGGTGCCATCGTTCTGCTGCCTTGGAACTATTCGCACAACAGTTTGCTACTGATGACCCACCCCCCGCGACGCCCCACGCCGGATGCCGAAATCAGTGAAATCTGGACGTTGTGCTGCGTTGGGACTATTCGCACAGCCGACCGCTACTTCGTTGTTTTTCCCTAAAAATGTTTATATGTTATTACTGTTTTTGTTTTCTTGTATATATTTATAAGTTATTAAAGTTTTATAATCTTACTACTTTGTTGGAGTGCTATATATTTTTAATGTGACACATAATTGTAAAAACTTTGATGTACAAAGAGTCATCCCTGGAATCTTCCGCTTCAGGCTCGGTCCCCTACCCAATCACAATACAGGATGGTTTTCAGATAATAGGAACGCGTCTGCTGTGACGGATCTCATCGAGTGTGGGCCTTGATCTACTATAACTCCTTTGAAGAGGGGTGATTCTTTACAGCTGGGGCCATAAACTACATCTGCAGGGCTAGCTGATACCCTAGGACCGGCATGGACAATCGGACACAGAGGAAAAGGAGTGTCAGAGGGTGCGGTAGTGAATAGGGCGAAAGGGAGGTGTCGGGCGGGCACAGGGTGTGATTCTCAGTGAAGAGCAGCGCAGATGGGGGGTGGTTTATTACCCATGCATAAGACAGAGAGCGGGGGTGACCACTGCCTGGGGGAGATGCTTGCGAGGGTGGGGAGCCATGCTAAGGATCGACAGCGTGCAGAGAGTGGGTCTGGTCAAGGCATCTAAAATGACTGCCGTGCACGACAAAAGTGTGGCATTTGAAAAAAGGCAAGATGGCGCAGACAATGTTTTTCAACACTTCCTGATTTCCTTCGAATCGAACGTTAACAGACGTTGGGGCATATTACCAAAGTTAAGCGATATTTATCCCTAACGATGCTTAGCAACGAATTTTTTACCGCTAAGCATCTTCAGAAATTATCGCAGATAAACCTTGCTATTATCAAGGTTTATCGCAAATACGATAAAAAACGACCGCAATGCATTAATATCGCTGAAAACTCAGCGATATTCATGCATTACCGAGCTAATGCTCTTAGCCATGTTATCCACCTCCCATTGGATAACATGGCTAAGAACTGCTCAGGGCAGGTGGTAGCTTTTGGAGATATTCGCGCTTATCGCGAATATTTCCAAAAGTTGGTAATAGGAGATAGCGATGTTAGCGACTGTTTCCAGTCGCTAACATCTTGGCATGCCCACTTTGCATGTCATTAGTGATAAATATCACTCACATGCAAAGTGGGGCCCAAGATGGTCGCTATCTCCTACTAGCCGTCGCTAACTGGTGTTAGCAACAGCTAGGTAATACAGAGATAATTTTATCTCCGCGAAGCGGAGCGCTGTTACAGATATATATCTTGTTTTTGAACGTTAATTTCTCAAAATCCACTGAAGCACATATATTGAGACCTAGCAAAGGCACATCGAGCTACCAGTCCCTACAATTTTGCCAAGTTTCGTGCAAATCCATTCAGCCGTTCGATTATTATTATTATTATTTTTTTTGCCCCGCGGGGCCCTTTTAAAACCTCCACATCAAACCTAAGAGGTCAAGGAGGATCTACTATGCCCCCTTATGGTCATTTGCCCCTTCGCTTTGGCCTCCTCTTGTCTCTCGATCCTACCGAGAGACAAGATGGCGGCCGCTACGGACTGTTTGCAATGTTTACAGACGCCGGAGAACCAATCAGCTTCGCAAACCTCCGTTACGCGAAGCGGAGCGCTGTTACAGATATATATCTTTTTTTGAACGTTAATTTCTCAAAATCCACTGGAGCACATATATTGAGACCTAGCAAAGGCACATCGGGCTACCAGTCCCTAATATTTTACCAAGTTTCGTGCAAATCCATTCAGCCGTTCGATTATTATTATTATTTTTTTTTTTTGCCCCGCGAGGCCCTTTTAAAACCTCCACATCAAACCTAGGGGGTCAGCGAGGATCTACTATGCCCCCTTATGGTCATTTGCCCCTTCGCTTTGGCCTCCTCTTGTCTCTCGATCCTACCGAGAGACAAGATGGCGGCCGCTACGGACTGTTTGGAATGTTCACAGACGCCGGAGAACCAATCAGCTTCGCTTCACAAAGCTCCGTACCGCGTAAAGTCCGCGAACCGGAGCGCTGCCCGGTCCGCTGTTACAGATATATATCTTTTTTTGAACGTTAATTTCTCAAAATCCACTGAAGCACATATATTGAGACCTAGCAAAGGCACATCGGGCTACCAGTCCCTACAATTTTGCCAAGTTTCGTGCAAATCCATTCAGCCGTTCGGGCTAAAAGTGAGGCCAACCGCCCTATGGAAAACTCAATGTTAAAAACACGTTATGGGACCCCCCTTTTTTCTCGGCCCCCCCTTGACGAACCCCCCCAAATTTTCAAGGGCTGCTCAGAAACAAAATGTGCCATTTTCCTGAAAGTTTCAGCCAATTCCGTCCACAAACGCCAAAGTTATTAGACATAGAATTTTCAAAAATCCCATAGAGAAAAAATCCTAACTAGATATACCTACTGGCGACCGCCAGTAGGTAATATATATATATATATATATATATATATATATATATATATATATATATATAATGCTCCAGTTGCCCCTTCGGCAGGAACTCACACACACACTGATCGGAGGTAAGTCCTTTATTGGTCAAAATTGCTCTCGATGTGCAAAAAGCTTTACACAGCAGGAGTCGTCGATTCTGCCTGACGCGTTTCAAAGCCGGAATGCTTCTTTCTCAAAGGCTCGACATCATATGATTTACGCTGACACACCTACTTCATTCAGGATAATACCACGCCTTTCATTTCGCAAAGATTTCTGAGTCCTGTATAAGGGTGGGCGTAGTTCGCGAAGTAGCGCTACGCGAAGCTACGCGAAGTGCACTTCGCACTACGCGAACTTCACGTAGCACTACGCGAGCTGCGTAGTAGCATGTTCGCACTGTGCAAGATGCGTTTTCAATGATTGCACAGTGCGGACAAGCATCCGGCACTGTGCAAGCATTGAAAATGGCATCTTGCACAGTGCGAGCTGTAGTTTTCTGCTGCTCGCGTAGATTTTTACTCGAGCGGCAGCTTTCTCAACGCGAACAGGTAATTTCTCATTGAGAGCGGTCGCGAGCATGCACGACCACTCAAAAATGAGAAACCTGACCTCCTCGCGTTAAGAATCTCGCCGGGATGTCATTTTGCTTGCTCGCGGTCGCGAACATGACTTTCAGGACCGCGAACAAACCCATACGGAGACCCGCACACCTACACTTATATAGAAACTTTTCATAGCCACTCACACACTGAAACAGAGTCTCACACCTACTGATATACCCATATAGACACTGTTACTGCAACTAAGATAAGCATAGAGACACTTATGCACTTAGTATGATACCCATTTAGACTCTGTTATATCCACTGTGAGACCCATTCAGAACCCTCTATTAGAAATATTAAATGTGCTCTTTTGCATTGAATGTACGTTTTTGGTTTGCGGATCAGCGATGGATCCACGCAGTTGATCAATTTAAAAAAAAAGGAGTTACAGTTAAAAATTATTAACTGTGTGGGAAATAGGGTGGCTTTTAGAAGAGATGTTGTGTTCATTGTGTGCATATGATGATATATAAGTCGATGCAGAGTTTCAATTTGCTCAGAAACCCAGTATTGCCTTTGTCTGTGAAGTGAACACCATCTCTCCTGTATAATCCATGCACGTTGAAGCACAGAATATTATTGTAGATAGAGCCCATGTTATGGTCTCTGAGTACTGTTGAAACAATTTTATTAACATGCTTCCTGGTTTTCTCTGTCTGTAGAGGAATTTCAGAAGATCCCTTCCATTTCTGTCTCTGGCATATGTTAGAAAACACCAAGGCAGTGTGACTGAAAAGCTGCATTAATTGCTTAATGGTAATTTTCATTAGGATTTCCAGTCCTACCTCAGTGAGTGTGCCTAGGTCTTTGCTACCACAGTGCACAATTATGAAGTCTGGATGTAGGGAATCCATAATGCTATCAACTAATGGAAGCGATTGCTGCCACTTTAACCCTTTCTGGTCAAACCACCTAATAAGGCAAAAACAACAGGTGATGGACAGAATGCAGAACAGTGTCATACATTCACCCCAGTACAGAGATCTGGGCCTAAATCCATCGTTTTTTTGCACTCAACACCACCCCAGGTCAGACATGGCCATATGCAAATCAGCCTTGACCCTGTGCCTCATGGTAACAGTCCAGCCCAAACTGCCAAGCCATGTCTTTCCTGGACCGGAATCAAGCATCCAAGGACCGGTTTCTGGCTATCAGCCGTCATCAGCCTGGATAGCTTGACTCCAGTGGTGTGGAGAGCATGGGACTCACGTCTGAGCATACCCATCCCACTCGGGGCGACAAAGGCAAAAACAACAGGTGATGGCACAGGGTCAAGACTGATTTGCATATGGCTGGGTTCAAACTGGAAAGGCAGGGTGAGCAAAAAAACGATGGATTTAGGCCCAGATCTCTGTACTGGGGAGAATGTATGACATTGTTCTGCATTCTGTCCATCGCCTGTTGTTTTTGCTTTTGTCACCCCGAGTGGGATGGGTATGCTCAGACATGAGTCCCGTGCTCAGCATGCCACTGGAATCAAGCTATCCAGGCTGATGAGGGCTGAAAGCCCGAAACCGGTCCTTGGATGCTTGTTTCCAGTCCAGGGAGGACCTGGCTTGGCAGTTCGGGCTGGACTGTTCCCATGGGGCACAGGGTCAAGACTGATTTGCATATGGCTGGGTTCAAACTGGAAAGGCATGGTGAGCAAAAAAACGATGGATTTAGGCCCAGATCTCTGTACTGGGGTGAATGTGTGACATTGTTCTACATTCTGTCCATCACCTGTTGTTTTTGCTTTTGTCACCCCGAGTGGGACGGGTATGCTCAGGCGTGAGTCCCGTGCTCACCATGCCACTGGAATCAAGCTATCCAGGCTGATGAGGGCTGAAAGCCCGAAACCGGTCCTTGGATGCTTGTTTCCAGTCCAGGGAGGACCTGGCTTGGCAGTTCGGGCTGGACTGTTCCCATGGGGCACAGGGTCAAGACTGATTTGCATATGGCTGGGTTCAAACTGGAAAGGCATGGTGAGCAAAAAAACGATGGATTTAGGCCCAGATCTCTGTACTGGGGTGAATGTATGACATTGTTCTGCATTCTGTCCATCACCTGTTGTTTTTGCTTTTGTCACCCCTAGTGGGACGGGTATGCTCAGACGTGAGTCCCGTGCTCACCATGCCACTGGAATCAAGCTATCCAGGCTGATGAGGGCTGAAAGTCCGAAACCGGTCCTTGGATGCTTGTTTCCAGTCCAGGGAGGACCTGGCTTGGCAGTTCGGGCTGGACTGTTCCCATGGGGCACAGGGTCAAGACTGATTTGCATATGGCTGGGTTCAAACTGGAAAGGCATGGTGAGCAAAAAAACGATGGATTTAGGCCCAGATCTCTGTACTGGGGTGAATGTATGACATTGTTCTGCATTTTATCCATCACCGGTTGTTTTTGCAAACCACCTAATATCCACATTAGACAAACCAACGTCTCTGTCAATTAAAAGAGACCCTAGAAAGTAAATTTTAAAATATCACATTAGATTGGATGATGTAATTATGGCATTGTTTAAAACTAAGTTCAAGTTCAAGTTCGGTCATTTGTATAGCGCACTACTCACCCAGAGGGTCTCAAGGCGCTAGGGGAGGGGTCGTTATTTGTCGAATAGCCAGGTTTTAAGTTCTTTTCTGGAGGAGATGTTGTTCTGAGTAAGGCGGAGGTGGGTGGGGAGAGAGTTCCAGGTCTTGGCGGCCAGGAAGGAGAAGGATCTGCCACCCATGGTGGATTTACGGATGCGCGGGACTGCGGCGAGGGCTTGATTGGACGATCTTAGTTGGCGGGTGGGTTTGTAGAAGGACAGTCGAGTGTTGAGGCATTCGGGTCCTAGATTGTAGAGTTCTTTGTGTGCGTGGGTGAGAAGGCGGAAAGTAATTCTTTTGTTGACGGGAAGCCAGTGGAGGTCTTTTAGATGTCCAGTGATGTGATCTTGGCGAGGGATGTCTAAAAAAACTAGGTTATGGTATACATTTAAAGTAAGTACATGTGTGATTGGCTACATGGATAGGTGTCTAATAGCATTCAGTCAACCACATCTGCTATCATGGTAATAGTCTCTATCTGAATGTCCAAAAGAGACTGATGAACAAACTCCAAGTAGTGCAGAATGCAGCTGCCAGGCTATTGACGGGCACCCCTAGGTTTGTTTCCGTCAAGAGGGAACTAAGACAACTTCACTGGCTCCCAGTGAAACACCAGGCTCAATTTGAAGCCCTTTGTACAGTCTTTAAGGCATTAAACGGAAATGGACCGGACTACTTAAAACAACAATTTCAATGGTATGTCCCTAGAAGAACGTCCCTGGCAGCAAAATCAGTGATGGTTCCCTTAGTTAAAAAAAACTTGATGGGGTAACAAGAGCTTTACTACCTTCGCCGCTAAGGCTTGGAACAGCCTACCATTTCACCTTAGAAATACTACTGAGCTGCTCTCCTTCAGACGAGAGCTGAAAACCTTTTTTTTCACGTAATAGCTGTCTCACTACACGGGAACCTATTTGGCAGTGCTCAGCACCAGGGCTCCTTAGTGTAACAGTCGTGCTTTAGAAATTTTAACAACATAACATAACATGCTGCTGTGGAGACTGTTTTGCACTTGTGACCCACTGCTAGCAGAGAATGTTACAATTATGGTCACCATAGAAACAACTCTACAGGAGTATGGGGAGAGGGAACAATAAAAGCCTAGAATATCAATGTGAGGAGACATCGTTCATCCAAAAATAACTAATAATGGTTGTTTGGCTATACATTTAGGAATTTGTAGAAAGTAGTCATGTATAGGAATAGTTTTCGGTTTGCTGGGTGGATCTGCGGATCTACAACAAAGTTGCATGGGGGGCCACACAGATTGCCACGGTGGATGTGCAGAGTCGCCCAAAACTTTTACTGTATTGGGCTTTCTTTAGAGGAGTCAAACAAAGGGTTAAGAAATGTGATCATTCAGAAGAGCTATATGATTAGTATAAATGTTTGGAGCCTCTGTAACCTTGAAAGCAAAGTGGAAAAGGGTTCCATTAATGGTTGCCTTGTATGAGCGTGGTCTACCATTCTTCTGCTCGGTTTTTGTGTACTTTCTTGAGACAAGTTTGACAACCTGATACTGAGAAAGAAAGAAAAATACACACCAACAGTCACATTTAACAGGTATGTGAGTTAAGCAGCAGTATGACAAATTGTTGCTAGAGAAATGAGTGTGAGTAAGCTGGGTGAAAGTAAGCAGGATGTTTGAGGAAACTAAAAGGAAATGTTAAAAGACAGTAGAAAATTAAAATAAAGAAAAGTCTACTGATCAGGAAGTATGAGTAAAGCGTTAAGAACAAAAATAAAACACAGGTATACACAAATGATGTATACACTGAGACATCTGTGGATACACTGATACAGTCATTGAGCTAGTCACATACTCCCTGATAAATACAGTGAGACATTTTGGGAGAGAGTAATACATACAGTGACACACTCAAGGACACATTAATGCAGTCACTGACTAACTGGCATACTCAGTTATACTTACTGTATCTATAATAGAGAGTTATACCTGTGTATCATTGAAAGAAGAGCAAAAAATATAAAGGAAAGTATATCTTGTATTACTGACTATAAATGCTAGACGAAGGTTATTTGATGTAGATGGTAATTCATTGTTTATTTTTTAAAGACCTCAAGATATTTGAGAAACACGATTTACAATGCCTGTAAAGAGAGAAGGAAGAAAGTAACAGAGAATATAGCGTTATGAACTGCAAACCAGGAACCACAAACACAATAAGGAGGAGAATATCCAGAGGAATAAAAGCGAAGCTTGTAAAAGTACTAAGGAGTTTCTCAAAAAATATGTTGTAAAATGAAAAATGTGACTACAGTCTTATCTACAAATGGAAATTATCCATCAAGTAGAAAAAAAGAGGAGTACATATTTCTGAAAGTTGGAAATACTCTAAGAAATCAGGGACTTTATCATGAAGACAGAAACCATTTAAGGAGTTAAGAGCTAAAATGTTTCAGACTACAGTTAAACAAAATTTGGTAAAAAAGGATGAAGAATTATAAGAGGAGAAGTGCTGCATTTAAGCAAATGGAACACATTGAGAGTGTTGTTGAGAAAGTATTTGCTCGAAAGTATTTATATTAATATTGAATATAATGAGGACACTAGACAAAACAGGGGTGTGAATTAAGAAAAGAACTGCTAGAAATGGCTTTTTAAAAGAACTATTTTTTGCAAAATTTTTAAAGGTGAATGGAAACATACCTCTAGTACAGAATCTTATTTTAATGGAGAAATCTATTTGCAAGACAACACACTAGTCATACAGGATATCTTTTGATCAGCCATCTACCATGTAGACTTAGGGGTATTATGATGTTGAGCAGACTTGATCTGCCCGACACCATCTTGTAAACGGGACCGACAGACCTCTGGTCTGCAGTCCCACCCGCCTCATTAAGATGCGACCGAACACTGTTCGGTCACATTACGACATTTCCCTATGGAAGCATGCATTACGGCTATAAACCTGCCTTAATACATGCTCTCATAGGGAAATGGGAAGTTTGTTCATCCTTGCACCCATGGCAGGCATCTCAAGGTTGCAGTTATCAACAGGTGCCCCCTCGGCCCCCAACAGGAGCCCACACACACAAGGGGGCCCTGAAGCAGGCCCCCAAACTCGTTTTCCGACATGGTTTCCATGTCGTTCAGGCCGCATGAAAACCATGCCGGAAATAGTGCAATGTAATCCCAGGGGTGGAAAAGCCCGCCCTCTGGGATCATGAGCCGGTTCCAACTGGCCAATGGGCTCCTTGAGCCTGTCGGATTCCAGCCGGAATGACCGGCTGGTTTCAATTCCAACCAGCTGATACATAATCAACCGGTCGGAATTGAAACCGATGATGGGGGTCGGAAAACCTCCGGCAAAAGGTCAGAGGCTTTCCAACCTCCATTGTAATAGGCCCCCTTATCTTGCACTTTCCCAGATTTTGCTTCTATTAATTCAATTTGTTATCTTGCTCGAGACCATTTAGGGACCTTTACCCCCTTTACAGGGCTCCTGTTTTGCTAGATTCATCCTACATAAATAGCACATGCATACTTGCAAAGAGAATATGGACCTTGCCCTGGAGCCCTTGCTTCACCATACCATCAACAAACAAATGCAGCTGGTGGCCCTAGGCCCCCCAGATCTTACTTGTGATCAGTCTGCTGACTGGTCAAGGCCCTTGTGGTCCCAGCTCCAGCACATTCTCTCATTCTTGTGTCACTGGTCTTGTGGCTCTATTTACCACAGTTCTCTCTTTTGCACCTTTGTTTCATCAAAAATTCTCTCTTTTTCTCTCCTTTGTCTTGTCACTGCTTTGCACTTATTTTGTTTTTCCACTGTTCCATGCCTTTCATCTTGTCTTTCTTTTTTCTGCCTGTTTTTTGCCATTATTTTGTGCCCTTTGCTTGCCAGTCTTTCTCTTTTGTGCCAGTTTGTTTGCCACTGTTCTGTGTCTTTTGTTTTTCCAGTCTTTCACTTTTGTATTAGTCTTAGCCACTGTTTCCTCCCTGTTTGTCCTGCCACTGTTGCGTTTTTCTGGGCCTGCTCTTTCTGCCCCCTTTCCTGTCTGTTTATTTCCCCCATTCCTCCTCCTCAGTGCTTACCTACTCCTCATGCCACCCACTCTTTCCTGCTCTGCCACCTCCCCTGATCCTCAGAGCCCCACCCACCACCTCCTGAATTCCTACTTTCTCCCAGGACCTATATAGTGGTGGCTGCAGTGCTGCCACATGCAGGGGAAATACTTTTGGCATGCCAAAGGAGTGCCAAACGCAAGACTGTCAGCCCCAACCATGCCTAGACAGTGCCCAGCTCCTATTTTGAGTTTAGAGGAGTTATGACAAGTTTGAACCCCGGTGCAAGTGCACCTGCTGCACCATTCAAATCATGACCCTATTGCCTGTAAGGTAACTGCCTTTTTAGTAGTAAAATATTGCAATATTTATTGTTTAGAGAGTTTCCTAGAGCTTTGGGTCCCGCTGCACCATTGCAATCATGACCCTAGTGCCTGCAAGGTACCTACACTTGTGAATGCTTATTTAGTAGTTAAATATAGCAATATTTGGTGCTTAGAGGATTTCTGACAACTTTTGGCCCCGGTTCGACTGCACCTGCAGCACCATTTAAATCATGGCTCCAGTGCCTGCTAAATAACTGCACTTGTGACTCACTGTTTAGTGGTAACGTTTAGCAATATTCTGTGTTTAGAGGGGTCCCTACAGCGTTTGGTCCCTGGTGCCACTACACTTGCTGCAACATTCAAATCAAGCCCCTTTTAACTGCAAGAGAACTACAATTGTGTCTGCCTGTATAGTAGTAAAATATAGCAAAATTAGGTGTTTTGAGCAGGTAATGAAAGGTTTTGCGCCCAATGAAGCTTAAACAGTGTGAACAGCTTTTGTAGAAGTATTGTGAATGGGTGCAGCCATGGGAAGTTAACAAAAAAGAGTTTCACACAAAAGCGAATGAACACAGTAATTCGGCTTTGGGAACTAATAAGAGCCCCTTTAAAGATATATTAAATGCAAGTGATTTCACAAGCTCAGCGCAAGTACTGTGGTGGAGAAACCTAATGGATGTGAGCGGCCCCACAGAGGACATGCATTGAAGCCTTGCAAAGGGCCTCAGTACCCCACAGCGCCCATGTGTCAAAGTGTACTTGTCCCCATACAGCGCTTTAGTTGTAATGTATAGAAATATGTACTATAGGAATAACGGTGTAACAGAGTGTATGACATTACACAGCAAAACCTATTTGCTGGTGGAATTCGCTATCTTAATGCAAAAAGTTTTACAGTGTTAGATTAAGTGGAAAACTTTATGTCACATGTCACAAGGGTGCCTTAGTTCAAGTACTGATGCTTTCAATTAGCAAATCAGTGCGTTCTGGTACATGTAGACATGGCTCGTTTCAATTAAATCAATTGAACTAAGAATCATTTGTAAAAGCATAGTCCTGACCTTCAGCTTGAAAAGTTCTGACCGAGTGATTAGGGGTCATCTGTTAACTTTGTGCATAGTAATCACAATACTGGAGGGAGCCACCATTTTGGAAATCATCATTTAATTGGTTGCATTTCCCATGTCAATCCGCTTCAGGCATACAACCTTGCCCCTTCTTGAAGAATCAAGGCACAAGCAGATTAAGTGTAAGCAAACATTGCAGGAGGAACACCAAAAGGTTACAAACAAAAGCTAAGCATAATGCCATTGTTTTACACAACACATAACACACCTAAGTAACACACACCCACCCAACATCCAACAACTAGTTTGGTTTAAAGATTACTGAGAACCCTACTCCCCTTCATCCAGACACTTACTTCAAGCAGGGCAATGAGCATACCAGACACCCCGCATAGCTTGTACATGAATTGATTAAAAGACTCCCGGCTACACACAGAAAACAACACAGCACACATACAATATGCAACAAAGCCTATACATGAAAGCACCACACTACTGATGATCCAAATCAAACAATCAGAACAATGCTTACGGCCAGGAAGTAAAGGTAACCTAACTCCGACCATTCTGGAAACCAATGGTAATTACAATATGGCACTTTTGAAATATCTATAACATAACATGCCATTCAAATTCCTACATGATGTGTATCTAAACACACTCATTTTTATAATACTTCGCAAGTAACTGATGAATCCCTGTGAGGGGTGTGTGTGTGTGGGTGTGTATGCGTGTGTGTGTGTGTGTGTGTGACTGTGAATGTGTGCATACCATATTATGCATTTTAGTATAGAGCATGGGTTTAACCCTACAAAAGTGTGTCTATTGTTTGAATTGTGTACACGGTTGATAAATAGATCATATTGTTTTCAGAACCACATGTAGCATTAATTAATCCACCCACTCACTCCTCAATCCAATTATAACGGATGTATGACATTACAACGCATGCTTTTACATCGCATGCTTTTACATCGCAGTTTTTACAACGCATACCATTACAACGCATAGCGCTTTGGGGTGCTGGATAGTGAATAGTTTAATTTACTATTCCAACTCCAGTCCCCGTGGACACTAGGGAAGGTGTTGGATAGTAAATTAAATCTATTCCCTATCCTAGAGCGCCCCCCAGCGCAATGCGTTGTAATGGTTTGCGTTGTAAAAGTTGCGATGTAAAAGCACTGCGTGGTAAAAGTTGCGTTGTAAAGGATGTTTCCCAATTATAACGCATGCTCCCATTCAATTGATCCACTCTCCTCCCCACACAACCACAAGCACAAACTTGCTAATCAATGGTGAATATTAAAATAGCAAAGCCTAAACAACAAGACCTACTGGCTTTGCCGGTGTTTCTTTTTATATAGTTAGTTGTGTGCTTTCTACCGTGTTAACTGCATTAACAGT
Source organism: Lissotriton helveticus (assembly GCF_964261635.1). Classification (NCBI taxonomy): domain Eukaryota; kingdom Metazoa; phylum Chordata; class Amphibia; order Caudata; family Salamandridae; genus Lissotriton; species Lissotriton helveticus. The sequence continues at coordinate 1,131,522,829 of NC_136070.1, read as the reverse complement.
TACATCTGCTCTTGACCCTTTACCCTTCACTTGAGATATTGGTAAAAGTTGAATTGCTGAATTGAGACGAGCACAGGAGTGGGGAGGGCAGTGACATTTTTCAATTTACAGAAATACACACGAGCAGTTATTTTCAAGGTGCTAAGGCGGACGTGCGCCTAATTGTGCACGCTTTGTAATGTGTTTGAAATGACAGGTTTAGTAATCCTCTTTTAAGTGTATACACATTCGAGCATGCCGGTTCTGTAGGCTGCTGAGCTGGTAATTGGGATACAATTTCTGTCCCAAGACGCAATTCTTCTACTCTCATTTATAAAACATTTCATAGGTGTGGAAACTTCAGGTATAGGCATTTCATTTGTTCAACTGCTTTGGAAAAAGTGAACATTCGAGTAATTCGAGCCAGAGTGACTCTCTGTACTAAGCTGTGTGATTTGTATTGCATTTGGAATTGCCAGGTGTGTGTATATAATACTCACAGGTAAGCCACTCACCCAGGTCACTAAACTTTCGGTAAGGTTTATAAGTTACACCACAATTAGGGCTTCAAATTGCACCTATTTTACTAATCCTCGCTTACCTGTTTTTTTTCCAATTCGTCCATGTTACATGCTTGAGGCAGTTTTTCGGAAAATATGTTCTCACTTATCTGAAATGTAATCAGAACAATTAATGTTGTGATGTCTTGTGAGCATCAGAGGTACCGATTTTGGTACGGAGCTGACATTCATCAATTTAGCTACACATTTGTATATCAGTCAGTCAGAATATCTTTATTCGACTTATTCAAAGTCATACAAAGAAACATAACAATTAAAACATGACATAAGAAACATAATAGAGTTTCCTAACATCTAAAACACATCATACACGATATACATTATAAATACTATTTACACAATTTAAAAGGATACATTTATGTTTTAAAACAATACACATAAACTCATTAGGATAAAAATCTCTTAGACCGGAGATTGTCCAACAGCTTTCGCCCTAGAGGCTGCAACTAAAAAGTTTGCTAATCTAAACGTTGTGCATGGATTTGTCATGAGTTGTAAATAGAGCAGCGCAGGGCGCACCTGGGTGAACCCTGCTTCTTTAAATAAAGGGAGCAAATATTTTTTCCTCTGCTCATGATATAGGCTGCAAAACATGACGAAGTGCATTGTATCCTGCACAGAGAAATTGTCGCAGCTGCACGGGGCAGCTAATTCTGGCTTCTGCCATCCCTTAAAAGAGCCTAGGTGGAAGTGAATAAGATTAAACCTAAGTTTAGTTAATAAAAACCTGTGGTAAGGGATTGATACGTAGCGAAGATAAGGTGCCAAATTAGGAGTGCTGACCAGTAGGTAGTGAGCCCTGACTGCTGGTTTCTGCAGCTCAGATACCTCACGGCAGGCTTCCTTCCTTTCTTTGAATGCCTTTTTTATAAAGGGTATGTCTTGGGCCCTAATGTTCTCTGGGCAGAGGAACAAATCTGGGCGACCCAAATCTTTGAATGATTTACTTAAGTAAGCCAACCATGGGATTTTACTATGGTTGTCCATTGATTGGACATCCCTCAAAATTTTATGGTTCAGCGGAAGATCAACATTTAACCACATTTTAAGCCACATGATCAAAGGTGCTACACTCAATAAGTCCGACAAATATGGTAGGCCAACCTCCATGTGAATAGAATAGGTTGGGGTTGACTGGGGCACAGAAAGGAGTGATCTTATGAATCTATTTTCTGCCCTCTGAATGGGGTCAAGATTAACATACCCCCACAGAGGAGATCCATATGAGGCAATGGCAACAGGTTTGCTCTTATAGATCTTCAACAGCGCTTCCATGGGCCTGGCACCCAGCTTGCCGGCAAAACCCAAGAGTGCAGAAGCAGATCTAGTGACTGCCAGCCTTTTTGCACTTATCTGTGGTCCCCATGTGCCTTTATGGTCGAACAAAACTCCCAGGTAGGGGAATGTGGTTACTTCCGGAACCGGGATCCCACTACAGAGAAAAGATTTGTGACTTCTCTTCGTACGCTCTCTGCCCATGACCATTGTATGCGATTTGGACGCATTGACCTTAAGGTCCAGATTTTCACATTTGTGTATCTTTAAGGGATATTTTCAGAAGGCATGCCCCTTACTATTGAGGCCTAGCTTCAATCCTACAAGATGAATGCATATTTTATCACTTAGTTCAATGATGCTAAAACACAGTATTAGAAAAGAAAACTAAATTGATTTGATATGTTTTTTCACTAAGTAAAGCTTACGGACATTTTGAAATAAACTAGCTATAAAAAATATAAATAAACACACGAATAAGTAGGTGGGGTGCTACACATCATACAAGATAAATGTTACAAAGTTATGACCCCGTTTGCTGGAGGCACAAGTTTATGACTATTATGTTAAGAATATTGATGACTTGAAGCACAGAAGTCGGGTATGTCTGGGATAGTACATTTCTCCAAAAACAGTAATTTGTATTTGAACAGCACTTGGCAGATGAGGGATAAATAGTATTTAGGACAAAGTGTATGGTCTATCATGTCCTCCATTACCAGGTTTATAGTAAATGTAAATGGCAGTGGTTGTGCAACCAGCGGCCAGTCATTAATATATATTGATAGCGATCCAACGGAATTTCGGAGCCCTTTTACAAATTAATTATTATTTACTCAGACTGGGATTTCTCACCACCCATCCAGGTTGGTCCTCCGATGGACATTGCTTGTCACATGGAGGGGTGAAGAAACTAAGGTGTCACTGTTGGCTACCCAATGAGGACCATACATAGGTACCCAACGTACAGATATGTGATCAGGTATAGGGTATATCACCCTCAATATCATATTGTAAATGTATAGGATGGCAACTGGAAGTCCAAACATCCTGAAGAAGCGCAGTTGGGTCAAAATTATACAAATGAGTATTTCTGCTACAGCTGTACAGAACAGCAACAGTAAGGCTTGCTGTTCTGAAATTACTCTATGACTATCCTTGCCATACATTCGAATTTGAATCTTACATGCACAAACTCTGTAGAAAGAACATTATCGAATTTAAAAATTGTCATACAAATAGAGGTCAAGCTAATTTTGCATTCATCAATATTAGGTCATTAGGCAAATAATTCAATAAGCTTCAGCGTGAGTCTCAAAAATAGTCGAAGACTATACATGATGCGCAAATCAGATTAAATGTACAAGTCAACCAGATTGGTTTAAGAAGGATCCCCTAACATGACATTTTGGATGACTTAGTTCAGCTAAACAGTTTGAACAGACTACTTAAGCAAAGAGTTCCAGCAACCAGCAAGGGCAGAGGAACATTTTCAAATGTTCTCTTAGCATTTGCATAGAGTTCAGTAAATTGACAAGGAAAGCAAGTACGAGTATAGGTAGCAGAAAGAAGAAGCAAGAGACAAAGGGGCAATCAATACACTAGTGGCAGTATCAGCAGTTAGTCTCTCGCAGTTAGCTCCACCATCAACCGCTCTCAATGGGGCAAATTCAGCAAGGCTCTCTCCACCTCGAAGGAAAATGTCCATATAGTCTCACAATTCTGGAGATGATGTCGACTGTCACACCATCAAAGTCAGATAGTCACTAGATCATCATCCGCTCACAAGATGCAAACAAGCATTTGCAATGCAATAGGGCTCGCATTATTAAAGTTGGAGCTATTGGCATTGGTAAATAATGCAACACCAATAGCTCAAACTTTAATAATGCGATGGTTTGGTCGGAACTGTCAATGCAGGGCAATAGAAAGAAATAGAGTTTCTAGCGAGATTAAGAACAAACTATGCCATGCTCTCACTAACACAGAAGTGAAAGATACAAATATAAGAATGGCCACAGGAATTATGTGAATACGCAGCTGCTGCATTTTCCGCATATACATAGTAATTTACCGCATTTGCCATATAAACCACCATCTGCTGCATAATCTGCAGAAGTTACCAAATATGGGGCAACACGTTTTGTTGTGTAGTGGAAGTACCTTCGCAAAGGTTGATTGGTCACCTTTCTGTTTATTATTACTGCATCTGGATGTTATACTGGTACTAATGAGGTGAAACCTGCATCCAAACAGTGTTAATCATTTTAAAAATGACAGTAATGAAATAATACTACCACAAAATGTGCTGTATAATTTGTATTTTACTTAATTTGGACAGCACCGGCACCCATTATGCTCCTCAACGCTAAGGCCCTGGAGTTAGCCGGGCGTTGGTTAATAGCATCTCTCAAGGTATAGAACAGGAGACAACTGCCCCGTATTGGTAGCTGCATAAGGACTGCAGTCATTGGGGGTTCGCACTACTGCCCCCATCTGTTACTACACAAACCATTACAGGCATGCGTAAACTTGTCCCTATTCTACTGTCCAAAGTCACACACACAAAACAACAAAGGCATCAGGGGAGTGTCCCAAACCTGCACAGGAAATGCATTTAGTACATCTCAGCCGCCCGTCCTTCCGCGGGATTGTATCATTAATATGTATTATTATTTTGTACCATGACGAACTTGAACAGAAACCAACCCTTCCTGGCACACATCACACCTGAACAGTTTAGCAGTGAATATGATATTCGGAGGGGGTGAGTCAACATCTGCACTAATGAATGACTAATTACCCCTAACGCAAACAAGCACCCGTGTCTTAAGAGGGCAGTTATGGGAGGCGCAAGGCCTTTGGCATTTCAAGGGTATTCATTCACTCAATGAAACAGTGGCGTAGCCAGCCCTGTGGCAGCCGATTGAAGCCTGAATGGGGAGGGGGGAATTGCCACCCCGAGACAGCAGGTTGGAGAGGGGGTAAGGGGGAACCGAGGTGGTGACGCACATTGAAGAATTTCAGTGAACAAGCACTACACATCTTTAATTTCAGTGTAATCTTCCAGGCACAATAGCGCGAACTTGACCCGTATCGGGCATCAGAGCACTTTACATAGCACCAGTTACGTTATATGAGGATACATTCATTTTTGTTAGGCACAGGGAGATTAAGTGATTTGCCCAGAATCACATGATGCTCAGTGTCATTGCCGATATTCAAACCCAGTTCCCCAGATTCGAGGTAGACTACCCTAACCGTTAGGCCAACTCCTCTCCCTGCTGTTCCGGTTAGATTTTTGGAAGTTTGAACTTATGGTTTATTGAAAATGGAAGCTGAACAGCAGGGTCTCTGATTCACCAATCTGTCTAGTTTGCACCCAAAGACACTCAGGGTTGGACATTTGAGATCAAACATTCTACCCTGATATCTGTGACCACTAACCCACTGACTTGCTGTGTTTACAACACTAGTAAAGCTTAACAAACCCTGAAGAGCGACAAACGTCTGAAAGGATGAACTAGATTGTTAAACTGGTTCGCAAAGAATTGGTGGCCCTGGAACACCCTTGGTAAACACTGGATGCTGCTCAGTCATAGAACCCAAACAAAAGCCTCATATTATGAAGTATCTATTTTGTTTTTATGAGGGAGGCCTGTAATCTTACGGAGGAGCCAAACTGCACCATATGCCACTTTCATTGCACTTCCTTTGATGAGATTATGCAGCTAATGTGAGAACTGGTGTGGGTTCTGCACGCAATGAAATGTTTGTGTCACAAATGTTAAACTTTGAGAACTTATGGAGTTGAGTATTTGTCATTGAAAAAGAACACATACACAACCATAATATAAGATTTAAAAAAAACAAAAAAACATGTGAGCATGGACCCTTACTCGGTTGCTTATGTGCCTGGCTGGTGAGAAAAAGCACACAAGTAGCAACCTTGCTTTAGGCAGGCCTTTTCGAAATGTAATTTATGCTGGCATAATCCTGCATAATTTTCTGGATTTTGCGTTAATATTGATACACAAAATGCCAGCGATTATGCCCATATGCCACATGTGTAATTGAGACTTTGTATGGTTAAAAATGATATCAAGGGAAGACCGGAAAAAAGAACATACGGGATGCGAGCGGATGTCGTAAACATCACGCACACTTACACGAAGCGCCCTCCACAAAGGAACTAGTAATACATAGGGGAGTTCAGAATGCTTCTGGCAGTGCCTTTTCACCACACAGTACGATCGCTTCTTGCTCAAACACGGCTATAGTTAAATGCCAAAGTAGCTAATCGTGACAAATTTAATCATACCAAAAGCAGTCTTGTAATATTTTGTACAGATAGTGCCACAAAGACTTCACAATTTCAGAGTAAAAACAGTACTACAAAACTGCCCACTCAGCATGACACTTACCTCGATCCATTTCTGCGCCTTGCTGAAGGCTGCCTTGGGAGCCGGCTTCTGCAGGTTGCTTCAAAGTGAAATGGATCCAAAGAAAAACAGAAGCTCGCGAGTGGTGCGAGCGCGTGTGCCACTGCGAGCAATGCCCTATTGGTGTCTATTACGCTCACCAAGCACGTAATAGACACCAATAGGCCACGGGAGGAGCAATGCGCCCGCCTTTGGCCAATTGCGTGCAGTCTTTTATAAAAAGAATCACGCAAAGGCTAATAGCTGCCCACAAAAGGAAAAGCACACGCACGAGCGTGTGCAATTCCTAGGGCAGCTACCAAACCCTGTTTTTCACCTACTAAAGGACTCGCGCTGCGTGGTTCAAATGACTTACTGCTCTACTCTTGGCCGTACTAGAATCTTGGCAGGGTTCCATAATACACCCAACTGTTAAGAGTGGCGACAGAAGCAAATCAGCCAAATAGTGACCAATAGTCACCTTGCTTGATGTTGAAGCCAAGTATCATGCTAGTCTGATAGTAAAAGATCTTATCGACTGGACTGTTAGCTTGGGTCTAATCCCTTGGAACCAAGCAGGACCACAGGCAGGGCATTGAACATTACCGAATCTAGTTACTCTTGCAATTAGTATGGAAAAAAGCCTTCAGCTCTAAAACCACTCTATATGCTTGCTTCATAGACTGAAAGACAGCATTGGACAGGGTCTCCAAAGAGCTAATGTGGCAGAAACTAACACATGTCGGGATTTCACCAACATTACTGCAAGCGATCCAACTCCTTTACCCTAACACATAGGTTCATGTGAAGTTAGGAGATGGCACAAAACAGTCTAGGAAACTATGCACCACATCCGGACTAAAGCAGGGGTGCGTACTTGCCCCCTGTTAGACCTGGCATCTTTAGCGTGGTGAGGTTACGTGGTTTTCAGCTTCGCTTTGTATCTAGCCGCCATTTTGTGCTTAACTGTCATTTTGTGTTGCCTCACTCAGGCAGCACGGCGAACGCGGTCTTTTTGCCTTTTCAGCTGCTACGTGTCCCTCTGTTAAAGAGTAACCCCTGTCCTTGTTTACGAAACCGATGTCAGGGCCTGGCCGAGTTTGCTAAACCCATGTCTAGACTCGTTAATCCTTACTATACTCCACTGTTTGGGTCCCACCATCCTTCCTGACTTTATCCTATTTAACTGGCCTTCTCTATTCTCTCTGTGTATTCTCTTGTTACATAAACTGTCCTTTGAAGCATTCAGACATGTTCTACCACCTGCAAATTGAAATACGGGCACTAGTGTTGATTAACTTGAGGGGAGGAGAGCACACGGGGTCTGAAAGAAAGGTGTGTTTTGGACATCCGATAGCTTGTTTTCGAACTATTCCTATTCGTCAGTTTTGTATGTTTTGGAAGTGGGTATAGTAAATGTATATACTATATAAGATTTTGCGCCACGGATTGAAGTGGCAGTCTCCTGAGAATCTACCCTCAGGGTACTTCGTGGACAACTGTGCTTAGCTGCAGCTAATAAATCTGTTTTCTACGCCCAACAGAGTGTCTTGTGTCTCTGTTCGACAAGGCAGGTGAACTCGGAGATTATAGGCGTGCCCTGCGCCGCTTGGCCCATAAGGTCAGGTTCTCCAATTGGCGCCCAACGTGGGGCGACTTCAGTGGTAGTGGTTCAGCCCGAGGGTCGTGAGGAGCTTCGCAAGAAAATTCTGGAGGATTTGCGCACCACGTGAGCGACCCCTGTATGTCGAAGTGGACCGAAAGTCTTTTGAAGCACGGCTACTCCTTTCCGACGGCTGCTGACGACTGCTGCCTTGACTGTTGCCCTGCCTTGGCCCTCTGGTGATGATTGGTATCGCAAGACGTTAGACGGACATCTGTTGGCGTGAGAAAACATCTAGTTAAGTATTCGTGGGTAGCGCCCACTCTTTGTTTTGGTTTTTGTTATTCGATTAGTGCACTTATCGAAGCCGAGGGGTAAGTACGTTTGTGCTGTGACTATATTGTCCTAAAACCTCTCGACGTTTGAAGAATCCAGTCCGTTACGAAATGCCTGGATTTAGTAAGTTTAGGAAATTTTGTTGCTTTGGTTGCTCGAGGGATTCCCGGCTAGAGGATTCTTGTCCGATTCCTCCGGTTGGAACTCCCACTTACGAGCTCTATTCGAAACATGGTCTTGGTCCTATTATTTTTAACAAAACATGGACCCGATATACGAAGAAAGATGGTGTTTTGCAGTGGCCACAAAATGGTAGTTTTGAGCCTGATATATTAAATAATTTGGAAACGATTCTATTTAAAAGAAAAGCCCGGCCGGCAATGTTGGACTCTTTTCGCCTATGGCGTAAGGAAGCCAAACAGAAAGAAATTAAGCAAATGAAGAAAGATAAAAAGGAGCAAAGTATGACAATTTTACAGGCTGCCCAACAGTTTAAAAATGATGAGACTGACCAGATAATTGAAGTTTCAGAGAGACAGCATCGTATGACAATAGATAGATGTTATCCCGTGTTGCCTACTTCCTCAAAGAGTAAGGGTCCTGATGAAGATCCTTTCATGTCCCATCTATTGACATTACCTCCACCTTATGTATTAGGCGCTAACGCACCCCCATTACAACATGCTGCTAATCCAGTTATTCCAGTTCCTGCACATTTGCCTCTTCCAGTAATTCCACCTCCGCCTCCTTTGCCACCGACTTCTGTACCTCAACCTTCTGTGCTTCAGTTTCCTTTATCTTCAGTCTCTTTGGCTACTAGTTCTTCTCCTGTTTTACAGAATACGTTATCTCCTGTTCTAGTGTCAGATTCCCCTACAGCTCGACAACGATTAGTTAACACTGTTTCCGGTCTCTTGTCACCTTTCCTTGGACCTCTTTCTTTTTCTCCTGCTTCGTCTCGAAGGCAATCTCGTAGTCAGATTCCAGATTTAGAAGAATGGATTAAGTTAGATTCTATCGCTCATAAGTAGATTATGAGTAATTTACAGTATTGTGTGCGTGATATTTTAGACACTTTTCTTCAATGGAATGCGCCTACGCAGAGGTACGTTTTTAATGTTATGTATAGCACTCTTATCAAAGGGTGGGGAGATATGGATTTGGATTTACCTCCTCAGGGTTTGTTCGAGATACAGGATCAATTTGATAAGGGACTTGTCGTGGGTCCTGATGTAGAGCATGCTGTTCAAAAGCTTGTTACTTTCCTGTCTTCCTTTTTCTCTCAAGCTTTTCTTGAACCTGATCCTGTGGTTCGTCGTAGAACGGCACAATATCCTATGCGAGAAGTTCCACCGATATGGAGAGATGCAGTTCCTCAAGCAGGTGCTAATCCGGCTATTCCAGCTCATTTTCAGCGTATATGGGTACATGATCCTTGGAAAAGATCGGAAGTGTTGGCACTAAAACAGTCTTTACCAGACCCTCGTAAGAATCCTGCTGGGTATTATAAAGAGTTGTCCCAGACTGTCGATGCATGTATCATGAATTTGGCAGACATTGATTTACTGATGGGAAATGTGGTCTCACAAGCTTTATGGGCTAAAATTCGTAAGGTAGATCATGACCAGGCTTTGGGTGGTAATTGGGCTGCCATAACAGCCGCAGATGAAGGACAAATAGGTGGTGCCAAACCCGATGATTTGATCACGGAGTTACCAGGTAGAATAATAGCTCTTATGAAAATGATGATGCCTGCTGTACGCGTTAACTGGGATAAGTTAGCGGCGTGCAAACAAAAGACAGATGAAAGTGTCTCCGACTTCTTTACTCGTTTCGAAGAAACTTTCATCGACCATAGTGGTCAAGATCTGAGTACTGAAGGTGGACAGTGATTATTTGTAGACAAATTCGTTTTTAATTTACTTCCAGAGCTATCGCATAAATTGAAACAATCAGAAAGTTCATGGGCCGTTTCCTCGACTGCCCAGATATTAGCTACGGCTCAGTATTATGAGAATAGGGATAAGGAAGAAAAAGAAAAGGCGGAGAAGAAAACTAAAGATTCGAAAAAGAAAATTCTTTTGCAACAGGCTTATTCCCCTCGTTTTCACCAGTCCCAATCGCAACAGCCGCCACAGTTCCAACGATTGTTGCAGAAACCTACATCTTTTGTTCCACGAGCTCAGTTAGGTCCTAATCAATGCGCCTATTGTAAAGAAGAAGGTCATTTTAAGATTAATTGTCCGATTCTATTACAACGCACTGGTGGACAATCCGTGCCACGAGGTCGTGGTGGTGTTCAGTCAGCACCTAGGGGTAGAGGGCGAGGTGCGTTGTCTCAAGGACAGTGTTCTTTACCACCGCAGAATACTATGAACTATTTTGATCAACAGAATTCTAAGTCTGCGCAATATTATAATGATGATTACTATGCAGAGAGTGAAAGTCCTGATTTTCACACTAGCTAGGACAGCCATAGACAAAGTAAGGGAGTCGTATCAGTTCCAGTGGATCAAAATGGACCTTATGTTGATGTTGTAGCATTGGGTGTTATGGAACCATTTCTTTTGGATACTGGTGCAATGAGAAGTTCTATTATGCATTCCAAACTCCCTGGGGCACCTTTGTCTGGCTTAACAAATGTTTCTGTAGGATTCTCTGGCGCCCCAGTTAGTAACCCTATTTCCTGTCTTCTGCCTATTTCCATTGGTCCGTATGATTTAGAAGCTCCACTTCTTTTGACGACAGGTTGCGGAGAGAACTTTTTGGGTTTGGATCTGTTGAAACGCTTGCATGCCACATTGTATTGTTCCCCCTCTGGTGCACATCTTACTTTGGGTGATAAATTGACTTCTCCGATGTATGTGTCTCAAGAACAACTGCCACTTGAACTGCGTTCACTTCCTGCCACACTTTGGGCTACGGGTCCGAATGATGTTAGTTTGCTTCAAATTCCACTTATGTGATTACTGTTAAGTCTGATGTTAAGTTGCCACGCATTCCCCAATACAAGATTTCCAATGATGGTGAGAGAGCTTTGTTAGCTATTGTTTATGACTTGGTTCAGAAGGGTGTGGTCGAAGAGACCAGAGGAAATGTTTGCAATAGCCCTGTTCTGCCTGTTCTTAAGCGTACTGATCCTTCCAAGCCTCCTGTGTATCGTTTTGAGATTGATCTCCGAGAGGTCAACAAAATTGTTGTCCCTCAGTTTCCTGTTGTCCCGGATATCACTGCTCTGCTTACTATGGTTCCTGCTTCGGCAGATTGGTTTTCGGTCATCAACATCAAAAATGCTTTCTTTAGCATTCCCATTGCTAAAGAGAGTAGGGTTCTCTTTGGTTTCTCTCTCGGAGGCCGAAGCTTCCGATTTAAACGTGCACTCCACGGCTATTGTGAGAGTCCCTCCATCTATAGTCAGGCTTTGAAATCTCAGCTTGATACTTTCTCCTTGCCTTCAGGTCCTACGCTCATTCAATATGTGGATGATTTGCTAGTGGCTGCCGATTCGGAAGATGTTTGTAAAAATTCGACTGTGTTGCTCTTGCAACATTTGTCTGATTTACATCATAAGGTGTCACCTTCTAAGTTACAATATTGCCGCCAAGAGGTTACCTATTTAGGTCATCTCTTGTCGAAGGAGGGAAGGCGATTGACCCCAGAACGTATCCATGCGATTACATGAATGTCTGTACCATCCACACAAAGAGAGGTGCGTGCTTTCTTAGGCATTACCTCCTATTGTAGACAATGGATCCCGAATTTTTCCCTTTTGGCCAAACCTTTGCTGGCACTCACTCTGAAAGATACACCCCAACCTCTTCCTTGGACTGATGAATGTCAGAAGAGTTTTTCTGATTTACGCACTGCTTTGTGTTCTGCTCCTGTGTTGGGTACTTCAAATTATAGTAAGCCTTTCACACTCTATGTTCATGAAAGAGACTGTTGTGCATTGTCGTTTTGACACAACAATTTGGAGACAAACAGAGGCCATGTGCCTATTTATCGGCTACATTGGATCCAGTAGCCAAGGCATTACCTGGTTGTCTCAGAGCAACAGCAGCAGCGGCGATCTCTATTCGTCAATCTGCTGGATTGGTGTTAGATCATCCTCTTAATGTCATGGTACCACATGCAGTAGATACCCTTTTGAAGAAAACAAAGACGCAGCATTTAACAAGTGCTCGTTTGTCTGGGTATGAGTTGACGCTTTTAGCTAGTCACATACATATCAAGAGATGTAATGTTTTGAATCCAGCAACTTTGTTGCCTGTTTTGGATGATAAAAAGGTACAAGATCAGCATGATTGTTTTCTTCGCACAGAAGAAGAAACTAAAGGTCAAATTGATTTAAAAGATAGGCCACTTGCGGATCCGGATGGAATCCTGTGGGTGGATGGGTCTTGTTTTAAGCTTCCTAATGGTGAGACGACAGCAGCCTATGCTGTTACTACTTTGCACACAGTAGTAGAAACTGCACGCATTGCACAACATTCAGCTCAAGCTGCAGAGTTAATTTGCAATAACAAGAGCATGTGTGTTGGCAAAAGGAAAGAGAGTGACTGTTTATACAGATAGCCAACACGCTTTTGGTGTCGCCCATAGTTTTGGCCGTTTGTGGAAGGAAAGAGGATTCTTTACCTCCCACGGCACTAAAATACAGCATGGTCAGTTGGTAACTGACCTTCTCGAATCACTTGCTTTGCCTGCTCAAGTAGCGATTGTGAAGTGCAGCGCGCATAAAAAGGTCACTGATGATGTGGGTCGAGGGAATGCATTTGCGGATGAAGTAGCGAGGGAAACAGCGAAGGATTTTGAAAGTCACATGTATGTCGCAGGCCCTGCGAGATGGGTCGCAGAAAAAGGTATGTGTGAAGACACAGTAGAAAGTGTGAAAATGATTCAAAAGGAAGCGACTGAGAAAGAATTGAGTAAGTGGAAAGAAAGTACGGGAATGTTGGATACGACAGGATGTTGGACTGAATTATCGGAGCACCAGCGATGGTTGTTACCAGATGCGTATGTACTACCTGTAGTAACTATGGCACATGGACCAGCCCATATTAATGTAAAGGGTATATGTAAACTTCTGGCTCCAGTATGGCAGAATGAAGGTATTCCCAAATGTGCAGAAAATGTGGTGAAGCATTGTATTGTCTGTTTGATGCACAATCCAGGAAAGGGAACACCGACTCCGGCAGGTCATTTTGCTCCCCCTACGTATCCCTTCGAGGTACTGCAAATAGATTATATTCACATGGAATGTTTTAACAATCTCAAGTATTTCCTGGTGGTGGTTTGTGCCTTTTCCAGATGGATGGAGGCCTACCCCCTAAAGGACAATACTGCTTTGTCCACTGCTAAAGTCCTTCTGAAGGAATTTTTCCCGAGGTTTGGTTTGCCGCGCATTGTTTGGAGTGACAATGGGAGCGAATTTGTAGGCCAAATTATGCAAAAGGTGTGTGTGGGTCTTGGTATTAGACAAAAATTCCATGCGGCAACCCACCCTCAGTCGTCAGGTTTGGTAGAGTGTTATAATGGCACTCTCAAGCTTAAGTTAGCAAAGATACAGGCCAGCACAGGCCTTTCTTGGCCTGATGCCCTGCCCCTGGCACTTCTCTCAACAAGAACGACAGTCCATTCTCGTCTGGGACTTAGCCCATATGAGGTTGTCTTTGGACGCCCAGCCAATGTCTGGGGAGTACCTCGACCTAAGAAATACTCGGATTTTCCATATCCATTGTTGGTTGATTTTCTGCATGACCTTACCACTAAATTATGTGTTATTCGCCAACAGGTCCAAAACGCTTTGCCGGAGGCCTCCTCAGATCCAGGACACTCCATACAACCTGGGGAGCGACCGCTGAGCCTTACCCAGGCCTGGTCGCCCCCACGCTCCTCCTGCTGCCTGCTGTTTGCTCCTGTTCGCCTGCTTGCTCCTGTGCTCGCCTAGGGTGACCCAGCCGCCGCTGAGCCGCCCGCCCGCACCAGACTTTCCCGCCGCTGCCTCCCTGCGGCCCCGCCCCACGCCAACCCATTGGCCGCCCCGCTCCCGCCACCCAGCTGACCCTCCCTCCCGGCTACCTTCTTATGTCGCCCCCATGCACGCGCAGCGGGCGCGCCGATTGTGCGCTGAAGGCGCGCCAAAGGCAAGCCCATATGCGCCCGTTCGCGCCTGGACCGCGCCCAGCGCCAGGACCCCTGGCCCCCGAGGATGCCTGCCCACACAACGGACCTACGACGCCGCCACCCTCAACGCCGGCCGAACCCCCGCCTGCTGCCGGGCCACCCCGAGACGCATCCACGGACCCTTCACCTGCAAGGCCTGCAAGTTCATCTGCCTCCGAACCTGCACCGCACCCGCCAAGCCAAGCACCAGAAAGACCCACCTCAAGTGCATCCTGCTCAACACCCGCTCCATCCACAGACACGCCATCGAACTCTGGAACCTGCTCGACACAACTTCACCAGACTTCGCCTTCCTCACGGAAACCGGGATGAACGCCTCCTCTGCACCCGACATCGCCATCACCATCCCAGAAGGATACAAGATCACCCGGAGGGACCGCATCAACCAGACCGGAGGAGGCATCGCCATCGTACAGAAGAACACCATCCGCATCACGACCGACTCCAACGACACCTTCTCCGCCGCAGAGCACCTCCACTTCCAGATACATGCCGACCCAAAGACGACGCTCAGAGGGACCCTCGTCTACAGACCCCCGGGACCACGCACACAATTCAGCGACGACATCACGGACTTCATCAGCTCGCACGCCCTCCCCTCCGCTGACTACATCCTCCTAGGGGACCTCAACTTCCACCTGGAGAACAACAAGGACCGCAACACCGCCGCCCTGCTGGACAACCTCGCCAACCTCGGACTCAAGCAACTGGTCAACACCCCCACCCACTATGCCGGCCACACGCCTGATCCCGTCTTCTCTTCCAGCAAGCACATCACCTTCAGCCACGCCACCGGACTCCACTGGACCGACCACAGCTGCGTCCACTTCAGCTTCGGAAGAACCACGACCCACCACCACCGGCAACAGGTTCCTCACAGGAGCTGGGGCAAGATCACCGCCGAGCAGCTCACCACCTCCCTCAGCCAGAACCCACCCACCATCACAACGGACCCCAACGAAGCAGCCCGCAACTTCACGCAGTGGCTGACCGCCTGCGCCGACGACCTCGCGCCACTAAAGAAACCTCCCAGCAGACCCAGAAGCAAGAAGGCCTCCTGGTTCACCGACGAACTCAAGGACTCCAAGAAGAACTGCCGCACCCTCGAGAAAGCCTGGCTCCGCGACCAGACCACAGACAACATGACCGCCCTCAAACACGCCACCCGCAAGCACCACCAGCTTATCCGCACCACCAAGAAGAAATCTCTGAAGGAATGACTGGACAACAACACCCACGACAGCAAGGAACTCTTCAACATCGTCAAGGAGTTCTCCAACCCCAGCACCGGCAACAACGACATCACTCCTTCACAAGATCTCTGCGACTCTCTCGCCTCATTCTTCCACTGCAAGATCGCCGACATCCACAACAGCTTCGACGCACCATCCACGCACCCTACCGTTGAACCAACGCCCCCCACCGCCACCCTCCGCACCTGGACCACGGTGACCACCGAAGACACAGCCCGCACGATGAGCACCATCCACTCTGGATCTCCAACTGACCCCTGCCCCCACCCCGTCTTCAACAAGGCCGAATCCACCATCGCACCCCAACTCCGGAACATCATCAACACCTCTTTCAACACCGCCACCTTCCCAGTGAGCTGGAAGCATGCCGAGCTCAGCGCCCTACTGAAGAAACCAACAGCGGACCCCACCGACCTCAAGAACTTCCGCCCCATCTCGCTCCTCCCTTTTCCTGCCAAAGTCATCGAGAAGACCGTCAACAGACAGCTTGCTGCCTTCCTCGGGACGAACGGATCCCTCGACCCCTCGCAGTCCGGTTTCAGAGCCAACCACAGCACCGAGACCACCCTCATCGCAGCCACCGACGACATCCGAGCCCTGCTCGACAACGGGGAAACAGCGGCACTCATCCTCTTGGACCTCTCTGCAGCGTTCGACACTGTCTGCCACCGCACCCTAGTTCAACGCCTAAGCAACATCGGTATCCAAGAGAAGGCACTGGAGTGGATCACCTCGTTCCTCGCCGGAAGAACACAGAGAGTCCTCCTCCCCCCGTTTCGATCCGAGGCCACCGAAGTCATCTGCGGCGTCCCGCAAGGATCATCACTCAGCCACACCCTCTTCAACGTCTACATGAGACCTCTTGCAGCCATCGCACGCCAGCACAACCTCAACATCATCTCCTACGCCGACGACACACAGCTGATCCTCTCCCTCACCAGAGACCCCGACACCGCCAGAACTTGCCTACACGAAGGGATGAAAGACGTCGCCAAATGGATGAAGAACAGCCGCCTGAAACTGAACTCAGACAAGACGGAAGTCCTCATCCTGGGACCATCGCCCTCCGCCTGGGACGACTCCTGGTGGCCCCCCGCCCTGGGCACCACTCCCAAGCCAACAGACCACGCACGCAACCTGGGCTTCATCCTGGGCTCCTCCCTCTCGATGACCAGACAAGTCAACGCCGTCTCCTCATCGTGCTTCAACACCCTACGCATGCTACGCAAGATCTTCCGCTGGATCCCGACCGAAACCAGGAGACGGTCACCCAGGCACTCGTCACCAGCTGACTGGACTACGGAAATACCCTCTACGCCGGAACCACAGCCAAGCTACAGAAAAGACTCCAACGCATCCAGAACGCCTCCGCCCGACTCATCCTGGACATCCCCGACGCAGCCACATCTCCGGCCACCTGGGGGACCTGCACTGGCTCCCCGTCAGCAAGAGGATCACGTTCAGGCTCCTCACCCACGCACACAAGTCTCTCCACGACCTGGGCCCCAAGTACCTCAACGACCGCCTGACCTTCTACACGCCCACCCGTCAGCTACGCTCTACTAGCCTCGCCCTCGCCGCCGTACCACGCATCCGAAGAGCCAACGCCGGAGGCAGATCTTTCTCCTACCTGGCGGCCAAGACATGGAACTCCCTCCCCATCCACCTTCGGCTGACCCAGGACCATCTCGCCTTCAGGAGACAACTCAAGACCTGGCTGTTCGAGCAATAGCAGACCCCTTCCCCCAAGCGCCTTGAGACCCTACCGGGTGGGTAGTGCGCTATACAAATGGTATGATTGATTGATTGATTGATTGATTGATTGATTGATTGATTGATTGTGTCTGAAGAATTTTCAGAGGAAAAAGAACTTGGAACCTCGCTGGTGGCCGCCGAGACAAGTCTTGCTGGTCACTCGTACAGCAGTGAAGGACGTTGGGAAGAAAAACTGGATCCACGGCGTGCACTGTAAGAGGATACCATTGCCTCTACCTTATGACCAGTGGGTCCGAGAAGGTGTTGGTGATACTGACTGTGAGAAGGTACCCAGATTTGTACCATCCAGTAGTGCACGCCTGGATTGGACAAGTTCCGAGAAAGAAGACGACAACGTTTTACAGGAAGCTGTACCTTCACACCTGCGACTAAATACATCGGATCCAGAACTTTTGTTTAAGGACCAAACTATATCCGGCAAGACGCGGTACAACCTACGAGCAAGGTTGACCAAGGACACTTGACACTTGACATTTTATAAATTTCGTTTTTTTTTCCCTTTTCCACTATCCATCAAGTTGCAGGGTCACGGTAGGAGTCTTAGGCTGTGACCTGAATAGTGACTCGGTCAAAAGGACTTGCAGTGTCATAGGACGGCTAACAATCACAGCCAAGTGATTAAGGAAGATTATCGTGAGCAACGCCTTTACAGTAATGGATATAGTAATGGAAGAGGGCGATATTAAAATGATGAAAAGAAAGTTGTGGCGTAGCGTTATGCATTTTAGTTTGTTTATGTACCTTGTTAGCATGTTTAGGCTGGGTTGTACACGTTATACAGCCAAAACCCGCTCCTACTTCTGTCTCCTTGATTCCTTCTACTACTATTTCTCCGCACAAATTCTATTCACTTCCAGACCATGAACAAATGAGGAGAACGGAATATCTCAATAATTCATTTATCCAATTATTACATCAACATCAATTGATAGTGAATACTACTTACTGTTGGGTCTGTGGGCTCATGCCCCACAATAGAGAAAGAGGAATGCCGTACTTAGTTCTCCCATTTTCTTATGAAGGTTCTGCTTGGGCTTATCTGGCTATGTTCTCTAATGCATACCAGAATCAACTTCGATACCCTCCGGGTGGGTCCTATAATGGTGGAGTAGATTTTAGTCACAGTCCTTTGATAAAGGGAATAGTGACGATGGCAAAAATTGCTGACATTAGTAAAATTCCCAAAGATGAGAAGCAAGCATATGATGGGTGGAATGTGACTCATTATATCACTAGCCTCACTGACAAGGTTAAACAGAGATCTTCACCAATTTGGACTATACCTCACAAAGGCAATTTGTGTTTACAAATCAATGGACAGAACACTAAGATTAAACAGGAAAAGAGTAATTGTTCCCATACATACGTTTATACACCATTGGTTTCTTCACCGTTAGTACCATCCCAAGGTACATATTTTATCTGCCATGATAGAGCCTATACATGGCTTCCTACATATTTCTCGGAAACATGTTATATAGCTTTTTTTCTTCCTCCAACATATACTGCTCCTGCAGATCACCATAGGAAGAGATATGGCAGAGGGGTTATTGATTCTGAAGACACAGCTGGACAAGAGGGAGATTTCTTGAAAGGGTTTCTTCCCTTCTGGGGTCCA
The DNA here is from genome assembly GCF_964261635.1 of Lissotriton helveticus. Taxonomy (NCBI): domain Eukaryota; kingdom Metazoa; phylum Chordata; class Amphibia; order Caudata; family Salamandridae; genus Lissotriton; species Lissotriton helveticus. The sequence continues at coordinate 1,131,503,801 of NC_136070.1, read as the reverse complement.
ATAGTTAACAGCCGAAACATCAGACGTCTGGTCCGAGTAGTCGATGCTACCATAAACGTGACTTCTGGAGCATTGAATAATTTGACAGCTGAACTTCAGGCGGATCGTCTTATGACTTTACGAAACCGAATGGTTTTGGATATTGTCCTTGCAGATAGAGGAGGAGTCTGTAAACTGATTGGGTCTAGTTGCTGTGTTTACGTTCCTGATAACGCCCCTACAGTATACCAAGCCATCTCTAAGCTACATGTCATTTCCGAGTCCATTCATCAGGACACCGGAGATTGGTCTGTGATGGGATGGTTTTGGGGCCTACTGTCCACATGGGGATGGAAAGTGTTAACTTTCCTTGGAGCAGTTCTAGCAATTATCTTTTCTTGTTGCCTCTGTTTGCAGTGTGGCCCAGCCATCTGTGGACTTTGTGCCACTGAATGCGTTCCAAAACCAGTGTCACAGAAAACAGAGAATTTTAGAATGATGTTGCAGCAACAACTCAATGACCTCATGACCATTGATGTCCACTCAGACTAACATGGGTCCCTTTGTGCTTTGCCTGAGTATGGCAAAAGGAGGGTCTGAGGTTACGTGATTTTCGGCTTCGCTTTGTATCTAGCCGCCATTTTGTGCTTAACCGCCATTTTGTGTTGCCTCACTCAGGCAGCACGGCGAACGCAGTCTTTTTGCCTTTTCAGCTGCTACGTGTCCCTCTGTTAAAGAGTAACCCCTGTCCTTGTTTATGAAACCGATGTCAGGGCCTGGGCGAGTTTGCTAAACCCGTGTCTAGACTCGTTAATCCTTACTATACTCCACTGTTTGGGTCCCACCATCCTTCCTGACTTTATCTTATTTAACTGGCCTTCGCTATTCTCTCTGTGTATTCTCTTGTTACATAAACTGTCCTTTGAAGCATTCAGACATGTTCTACCACCTGCAAATTGAATTACGGGCACTAGTGTTGATTAACTTGAGGGGAGGAGAGCACACGGGGTCTGAAAGAAAGGTGTGTTTTGGACATCCGATAGCTTGTTTTTGAACTATTCCTATTCGTCAGTTTTGTATGTTTTGGTAATGGGTATTGTAAATGTATATACTATATAAGATTGTGCGCCACGGATTGAAGTGGCAGTCTCCTGAGAATCTACCCTTAGGGTACTTTGTGGACAACTATGCTTAGCTGCAGCTAATAAATCTGTTTTCTACGCCCAACAGAGTGTCTCGTGTCTCTGTTCGACAAGGCAGGTGAACCCGGAGATTAAAGGCGTGCCCTGCGCCGCTTGGCCCATAAGGTCAGGTTCTCCAGTGGTTTCCCCCTATCTTTTTGCCTCTACCTCCTGTATTTTTGATGCTGTGCTGGGTTTAATTTTTGCTGGTTTAGATGCTTTGGACACTTTGCCACTACTGTTCAGTGTCAAAGTGCAAGTGCTCCCTGTGTAAATTGTTATTATGATTGGTTATCCATGATTGACATATTTGTGTCACCAAGTAGTCCCTAGTAAAGTGCACTGAGTGTGCCAGGGCTGGTGATAACAAATGCTACTAGTGGGCCTGCAGCACTAATTGTGTCACCCACCTGAGTAGCCCTAAAAAGTGTGTCTCAGGTCTGCCACCGCAGTGCCTGTGTGCAGTCTGTGAACTGCCATGTCCTCCTGGTCAGTGTTCCCACTGGTCAGGCCTAACCCTTCCCTTTCTGTACACATTGGTCACCCCTATGGAAGGCCCAAGGTACCCCCTTGGGCAGGATGCAGTGTATGTGAAAGGTAGAGCATGTACTTGTGCAGGTGACATGCTCTGGTAGTGAATTACAGCAATTTTCATTTTCACTATTTTAAGGCTATCTTGCCCCATAGGCTATCATGGGGGTTTCTGGCTACAGTGGCTACCAGCATATCTTCCCATAGGAGCAAGATAGGACATAAAAGTCTGGTATCCCTGAACTCAGAATTTAATATCACATCTTTTAGGAAAGGTTGTTTTTAAATCCTGTGTTTGAGAACAGCACTTTTAGAACGTTGCTGTTCTCTTGTCTGACCTTTCTGTGTGCCTTGGCCTGTTTGTGAATTGACTGTCTGGTTTGTGAGTGACAGGGGCTGGGTGGCTCCCAGAGTCTGAGTGGGCCATCCCTGGGCTGAATAGCTCCATCTGCATCCAGAGTAGTGGGAGGGGAAGCACCTGGGCCTGGATAGGGCTGCGCCTGCCTTCCAAAAATGCTGGCTCCACCTCCTGCTGGGCGGTTGACGATCCTGCCCCCATCTCTGAAATGAAAGGAAAGGCCAGGAAAACAAAGTGCTCAAGGAACACCCAGAACTGGTTCTGACCGGGTTTAGAACCCGCCTGCACAAAGGGAACAAAGATGTTTAGGGGTATAAGTACAGGACCCTTGACTACAGAAAATTAGATCATCCTGGAAACAAGAAGCAACCTCTGCCAAGGAGAAAGCTGGAAGACTGAAGAAGAATGACTACCCTGCTGTGAGATGCTGGACTGACCTGCAGTTGCTTTGCTGCCTAGTAGAGGGGAAGGACTTTGTTGTTGCTTTGTCCCTTTACTTGAAGGAATCTCCAAGGGCCTGTTGTGAACTGGCTCCCTGTTTTGAAGTCCCAGGAACAAAAGGACTTCACCCCCAGCTACCCTGAGCTCTGCTGAGAGAGCTCTGTCCTTCCTATAGTGCTTGTGCCAGTTGTGGTGTCTCTGGAAGTTGTACCAGTGCTGGGAAGCTGGAAACCAAGATTTGAGAGACTTTGCTACAGAAAAGTTATTGCATCGCTCGCTTGCAGAGCCATCCCCGACAGGGCGAGGAAATTCCCGCCACTACGAAGGCCAAGATCGTCGCAGCGCCTGTTGCCTCTGCCGGAGACGTTGCATCCTTCGTTTGCGGGGAGATCACCATCGCTGCGAGCATTGTCGCAGAGCCTCCCATCGCTGGGAGAGATCGCCGCACTGCTTGCTTGCGGATTGCATCACGTTGCTGCGAGTGTCGTCGCAGAGCCATCGCATCGAGGAGCTGCATGAGGAAGATCCCCGCTGGGTCATACATCGTCGCCTCGGAGATCGTCGCAACCCCTACAGATCATCGCATCGTGCCTTTGCGAGAACAAACTTCCTACGGAACCTACGCACCGTAATCCATATAAGTCATCGCCTTCCTCCCCATATAGACCGGATTCGTCACAACACACCCGCTGCTGCAGCAGGGCTGTCGCCAATGCCTCCCCATGGTCTCAGGAGCAACGGATTGCTTGTTTTCCACCGCACAAGCTTCTGCTTTGGAACTTTGTCACATTTAAAGGTACTGTTGGCTAAACGTGACGCAACTGTGAACTTTTCACGCAACTGTGGATTATTTTTATCGCAACTTTAAGAACTCTTTCGCGACCATATTCTTGAACTGTGTATGTTGGATTTTTGTCGTTTTGGTCTTGTGTAGTTTAGATTAAATACCTTTATTTTTCTAAACTGTTGTGGAGTCAGTTTGTGGTGTTTTCACTGTGTTACTGTGAGTGTTGGTACAAATACTTTACACATTGCTTTTGGATAAGCCTGACTGCTTGTGCCAAGCTACCAAGGGGGTGAGCAGAGGTTATCTAAAGAGTGTTTCCTCCTTACCCTGACTAGAAGCAAGGGTCCCTATTTGGACAGTGGTACCTACCTCTGCCAACTAGAGACCCCCAGTTCTAACACCCCCCGTTATTTAATTGCTATATATACATCCTGTCCAAAGAGTTAGGTGCTTTTTATGCTCATGCAACAAAATTTGGGGATCGAACTTTAACCCACATTCTATATGCGGACGAACTACTCTTATTGAGCAGGACACCAGTTGAGTTTTAACAACATTTAAATGCTCTTTACATCTATACGCTGTGAAATAAATTAGAAATAAACCCTAAGAAAACGAAAGTCGTGAAGTTAGCTAAGAAGCCAAATTCATCTGGCTCTTGGCATGTCAATAAGCAACCAGACTTGCTTTTGCAACACAAATTACAAATACCTAGGAGTAACGTTTCTAATCCACAAATAGAGGCAATGAAAACTAAGGCCATTGCCCTAACAGTGGGTTTTACTAAGCTCGCCAGATCAATGCAGGGCCCAACGTCAAAGCCCCTGTTGAAGGTAATGTTGTCAAAATTCTTACCAACAGTCACTTATGGGAGTGAAATTATGTTAGGGAAGGCCGCAAAACAGTTAGATTTATTAGTGGCCAGAGCCTTCCAGAGAGTGCATAGTTTGCCAAATTATACATCACAGGTGCAATTACGGCATGAATTTGGGCTCTTAAAACAATCAAGGCCCTCAAGCTTGACTTCCTCAATATGAGCTATATATTTAAATCTGCAGCTTAAAACGCATTGGCGTATATTAAGTGGGAAGAAATAAACAACTAGAACAGTATACACAAATTTAAAGCGGAGTTCGAGGATAGCCTTCAGTCAATGCAAGCTACCAATTTGTAAAATTCTCACATATACCCCAGAGTCTTTAAACAAATAACTTAATGGTATGACTAAACTTCTCTCTTTATTGGAGGACAAAGCTAACCTGACAAAGATGGACCTTGCCTAGCAAGTTAGAAATACATATAAACTGCTTAAACCACAACCGTATTTTAATCAAGGGTACGTGCACTGCATAAAGCTGAAGTTTATGCGACTATGACTGGGAGTACAGCCAACTTAGGACTTAACGCCCCCCTGGCTAAGTGCTACAGTGCTACAAAACTGTCCGCTCAGCCTGACACTCACCTCGATCCATTTCTGCGCCTTGCTGAAGGCTGCCTCGGGAGCCGGCTCCTGCGGGTTGCTTCAAAGTGAAATGGATTTAAAGAAAAACAGAAGCTCGCGAGTGATGCGTGCACGTGCACCACTGCGAGCAATAGCCTATTGGTGTCTATTACGGCCACCAAGCACGTAATAGACACCAATAGGCCATGGGCGGAGCAATGCGCCCGCCTTTGGCCAATTCCGTGCAGTCTTTAATAAAAAGACGCACGCCAATAGCTGCCCACAAAAGGAAAAGCACATGCACAAGTGTGTGCGATTCCTAGGGCAGCTTCCAAACCCTGTTTTTCACCTACTAAAGGATTCGCGCGGCACGAGCTCTGCTGCGCCATGCAACGCAGGGCGCAAGCCCTAAAAAGGTAATGTTGACGTAGTTTCTCAAGCTGTTTATGATTTGATTTGATTATTTGTATAGTGCAAACGAATGCTCAGACGCGTCTTGGCACTGGTCAGAAAGGATAAATGATAGGCGGGACAACGCAGGAAACTAATTATGCTTAAAAAGCCAGGATTTTAAAGCTTTCCTGAACTTATATAAGGAGGGGGCTGTTTTTAACTCCAGAGACGCGTGGTTTCAGTTTTAGGAATCAATTGTCCATCCTGTGTGCACAGGTTTGTTCACAAAGAATCATTTATAAAGAAACATTTTGTATGAAATAACAAAGTCTGTCGATATAACTGTGTCAAATCGCTGTATGGCAACGTGTATCATTTGTTGCTACAATACTATGAAATGTGACAGAAAGTTACATAAGTGAGAACGGAAGAAAAATTATTTCCCACAGTTTAATGAGAACATGCAAGCTTCGAGAAGTAGATCAAGTTAAAGCATTAAAATCAGAAACGAAAATACACATGTGTAGGTGCACTTTAGAAATGAGTAAAATAAAGGTTGAATAGTACATTAATTAAGTAGTTAAATGTCATAAAACATTTCACGAAATCATTCGTTTGTAGGTATGACCTATTGCCTAAATGCAAATTTTACCATTACTAAAAATATTTTTTCAGTTTTAGGAAATCGAAGTCCACTTATGTTATAAAGACTGCTTTCATACAATTTCAGCTTTCTTAATGATTGCATACAGGAGTTGTACCACTTTTTAGAAGTAAATGATGCTGTGGCAAATGAGAAGTGCAGTCATCATTCTATAGCGTGAAAATTATCCCTTCTGCCACCCTCAGGGTGAAGATCATGTCTGAACGACCTATAATGTGTAGATTAAACCACTAGTAACATTTTGTGCGAACGAACATCGTGCCTGCAACGCTGGTAAACTCCACTCAACTGGTGGTTAGCAGAGATGTTTTGCCGAACTCTGCTTGGAATGACAAAATTCTGTGAACTCTGCCAGTGGAGCCCAGTTGCCAGCCCACCCTTATTCTTTTGTACTTTTCATAAAGGTGGCAAGATTGCTGTCTCTGTTATCCTCCGGAAAGAAGTTCAAACCATGTGATTTGTTTTTATTTTTTTGTTAACTACCAGTTTTACATAGTTCAGAACAGACCCAAAAAGCGATGTCATATTCTAAAGTTAGGCCTATGTTGCGAAGCAGCTTATTGCTTACATTGCCCTAGAAAATAACAGTACAGATGTGAAATTTGCACACATTTGCACACATTCAACATTGTACAACAATGTTGAATTAGTTTCCCTGAAATATTTTTGTTTACATATCCATCTTCGCACAACATTATCACAATGCCTTGAACATCGTGTACTATGCCTCTCTCCGCACTGGGTACAAAAGTCATCCTATCTTCATCCACGAGAAGACGACCCTATCTACATAACCATAACATCACTAATCTAAACGCGCACTTCACAATGCCGCCTTTTATTATAAATAATAGGCATCCCAATAGATTGGTAGAGGAGGTACTTCCACTAACACTGAAGTGCATGCTGAGAATTCACCACGTATCGGTCTCACATTCCGTGACGGGTGTCCAACTCCAGACCAAGATGGGGTCCTTCACTCTCTCCCATCAGGTAATGGGGTTGGGCTGTCCATTGGGGGGATTCTTGGCTCTACACCGACACACACACACTCTAGGTACACTTAGAGTAGGGTTCGCACTGTAGGAGTATGCAAGATTACCATTCTGCATATATGCCTGCATATATTCATTGCTTCAGCACCATGGTAGAAATGTACTCTTCACTCTCTTGGTGCTAGTAATCTCATTTATTTGCTTCTGTCTCCTAATCATTGCAGCACATTTTATACAGTAATAATGTTGGTTCAAAAAATATTATTGAAAACATCCCATTGTGTATTCTCTATATATTTCTCTGAGAATAAGTGAGCACAAGTGTCTGAGTGAATGGTTCTGTACTGTTTCCACAAGTCCTGAGTCCTCAGGGTTTTCATGTTCAGTGTTTGCCAGAAACTATTTGCTCCCTGGTTGGCTACGGGGACTTATGGTGGAACTGTGAGCTAGCTGGTCTATAGGCCAACATATCCTGCATGGTGTCTGGAATCGATCTTGACACCAAGCCCTTAGTTTACATTGTCTGAACAATGCACAGGTCCTATGGATTGATAGGAACTACATGACAACAGCAGAGTGCTTTATAAAGTTCCAAGTAACAAGTGATACAAAAGCTATGGAGGTAATGCTATACCATAGCCTTATAACCCACTTCTGAGAACTATACCAGTAGCAAAAGGCCCAGAACCTGAGTAATGGGCCCAAGCTGCAGGCAAGGGCCTATAACGAGGGAGAGGGCCTTTAACAACAGGTATAGTCTGAGGTGGAAGGGTTATAAGACTATTAAAACATTCCACCCACTAAGAGTAGAATGTTGTAAATTAAAAGGGAGAAATGGAAAGACAAGCTTTGACATTAGGAGCAGAAGGCATATACCAGCAATTTGTAGACCTGAGCCACCCCATGTGTTTAATAGAGATCCCAAAATTCCAGTGTTCAAATGGTTGAACATATAGGCAAGTACCAACAGGATATATTTATAAAGACCTTTTTGAGGGATTCAGTGAGGGCCTCGTTGGACTTGATAAAGCTAAAAATGTTTTCTCAAATTCTACCACACAATAACATAGAAATGCATTAAATAATAAACCTAAAAATGCATAATAAGCTACATGTCAACAATTTTTACTCTTATGTGCAAAAGAGAAAATGTTGTTTATACTCTGAAGATAGCTTTCATTTCTGTCATTCTCCACTTGCCAGGCCGCACTACTCATTTATTCAACACTGCCCCTTTAGGAAAAATAATGCTTGAATAAAATAGTGATTAAACTCTAGGACTTGACTTTTTGTGAAATGTGCTGTGTCTATAGAAAATATATTCTTTCTTATTCCTCACACTAAATGACTTCACTGTACTTAGATTGCTTCCTTGTCACGTGCATAATCAACATGTATATTATTTTTTTAAAAACTATTTGCTGTAGTTTACATTTTGTGTTGTAACTTCTTGAAATATGTTGCAACCATTTCTAACTGACTTCATGCTGGTTTAGATGTTTACCATGGGAATTGAGGGCGAAGATGACGGACCATTAGAAGACTGCTTATCAATGGATGATGATGATGAAATGCACCTGTTTTTGCAACATTTAGCTGCTTTCTAAATGGTGCATGTTCCTAGCTAGAAAGCTCAAGACCATTTCCATACATCCCTACCCTGCCATGCCCCTTGGACCTTTGCTTGCCATAAGCTACTGCTTATGGTGATTCCTTGGCTTTCCTTACATACTGAGATGAGAATTTCTGTTTTATGCTAATCATAGCTACTGCTGTGATTCATTCCTTCTATCTCTTCATAGACGGTTGCTACTACAGTTATTAGGAGAACATGGCTGAGTCTCCAGACAACCCTTTATGGCAAGTTCGCTCTTCCTTTTAGCTTTTTGAATCTGCTCTGAAATCTACTTGCTCTTTACTAGAAAGAAATCTTTATGGGTTCTTATTAGCATAGAATAGGTCCTTTAGTATTGAATAGGGACGACAATCTGAATAGAATACACTGTTTTTCTATGCGTGTTCTAACAGATTGTATCTCTTGTTATTTCTGTAATCGATTTGCAACTAATTTGGACAAAAGAACAAAAGTATAGACTAATCTACTAAATGAAAGCATAAACTTTTAAAACTTCACGAACTCTCTCTTTATTGACTAAACATCAAATGTAATAATTGGTGTCTTTTGATGTGCAATGCTCCTTTCGAAAACGGTGGCAAAGATCCATTGGCTGAGAACGGTGCTGAAGTTCGAGGTTCTCTAAGTAAGTTTAAGGTAACATAATTCGTGGAAATTTATGAAAGATTTCCGTACTGGCAAATCGCAGTGGAATACAGTTCCATACGTAGACCACACTCTCATTATTTAGAGGTCTTTGTTTTCTGAAGGCTGACCTAGAAGAAGGTTGTCAGAGCTCAGAAGGAAATAAAGTAAAGAAGTGCTATGGACTTAGGGCCTTATTTATGAGGCCCTTCCGGGCGCACTATTGAGCCGCTGGAATGTCACTTTATTGGCGGTCCAGTGTTGGAATGTGCCACTGGCATATTTATAAGGCAACGTAAAGCCATTTTTTCATGGCTTTTTATGGCCTTATAAATATGTGACCCTTTCATGCAGAAAAGTGCAGAAAAGGGGGATTCTCTGGGTGTTGCTGGGGTGTTACCTGAAACATCCATGGCTTTTTGACACTGCCCCAGATTTAAGTGAAATCATAAGTCTAAGGCAGCGCCAAAAACTTACTCCTCCCCAGGGGAGGCGTAAGGGAGGCATAATGAGGAGAAATATCTTTATATATCCTCGTTTTTTTCTTTCTATGTGTACTGCATTTTGCAGTACACATAGATAGAAGAAAATAGCCTCTTGTGATTGTTTTTGTGCAGGAAGGTTTCCTTTCCTGCACAAAAATAATAATCCCCTTAGAGCATGCACCCTTGCACCATCGAACAAAGGTGCCTTTGTTGGCACGTGGCAGCCACTTGTGCACAAGCACAGGGAAAAAGAACAGGAATTTGCCGTATCTAATAGATATAGCGCATTACTTCCCTTTTCTTTTGCCGTAGGCCTGCTGTGCTGCCCTATGGCAAAAAAAAGCATAAATGAGGCCCTTAAAGTGTCCATTGCCTTTTGAGTAGATGTCACACAGATGTCATTTAAGTGCTTTGTGCTTGTCCTATAAGTGTTGACAGTAAACTGCTTTCTAAGAGTAAACATCTGAACACGTTTCGGTCTGTGCTTAATGATACAGCTGATAAATAATAGGCTTTCCAATTAAAAATACGTCCTCATTTTCCTTCAGACAAATCTATGAAATACTTGGCATGCTATTAGTTTTTTCTACTCAGTATTTCAAAGTTCTCTCTTTTGAGCCATTGTCCTTCACATAAAACCTTGCTTGGTTATCTGGCAAGTCTTCCCTTCCTTCTCTTTTCTGTTTTATATGTGCCTCTTAAATCGCTTCTTTCCAATTAGTAATGCAGATGTGTGTGCACTGGGTCGTCTTGTGAAAAGCAGTGTACCAGACACTTTCTTTCTTTCTAATGTGTGCCTTTCAAATGTCTCTCTCTCGAGCCATGTTCTGTCACAGAAACCGATTCTGCATATATGACAAATCTCTTTTTTTTCCGCCGACATTCCAAACATTTCTTTCTTGAGTGTGTTGTCTCTAAAAATCCTAGTCCATTTCTCTGGCAATTATCTACTTCTTTGCAATGATTGTTTCAAATGTGTGTCTCCTGGCACATCTCTAACTTGACTGCCTCAAATATTTCTTTAGTATCAATCCATGTTTCAGATGTGTCTCTCAAGTCGTGCTCGTTCACACAAACTTGGTTAGCCAATCTAGCAAGTGACTATTTACATTGATTCAAATTAATCTAGTTCAAATTGTGTTTAAGTCCCTCACTCAAACGTGATCTGCACTTTCTTGTCGGTTGTTTTTTAATGAATGCCTCAAAAGTTGCTCGCTGGGATAACTTTGGCCTGCTTAGTAAACAAGTATATTTGTCCCATCTGTCATTGCAGATGATCGTCATACGAGATCTTGAGTATGATCAACCTTATTGCACTATGCAGTGTGTAAAGCTGTTCTTTTTATTCTCTTGTACTTTAGTGCAAGATAGTCTACCAAACAACAGGGGGAGTGGCAGCATCAGATCTCACAATCTGAGTGGAACAGTGACAAGTCTTAGATATCTTTTCTTTCTTTCATCCAATTTACCATAGCCCCACTCATGTGCACCTCATTGTACTTTCATGTCAGTGTCAGTGGTGGCAGATGAGAGATGGCCTGGTGAGAGGTTAGTGCCTGCCTCATAGTGCACAAGATCGACTTTTCCTGCTGTGTGCTATGCAAAAACACTAAGCAGTGGGGCATTCACACAGACCAACACTCAGATCTGCACAGTTATCCTGCTCCCTAAGCTGGCACAGTGCCCAAGGTCAAGGTCTTCATGTCCACCCCAAACTAGTAGCTTCCCAATTTGCCTTAGATGTGTATCTGGCTGTTGTATTACACTCGAAGGACAGCGTTCCCTGTGTGATAAAAGGTGGATCTGTCCACACTTGACATCCTGAAGCACCATTGATTGCCTCTGCATGATGCAACAGCAATTCATGGCCATGAGAACACAAAATATAAATAACAGCTTGGTAGATGCACAGTATCAATTCTGTGTTGTGTGACTCAATTGTTAGTTGGTTTTCGACAGCTCTTGTGCATTGAATAATACATTTATTTTGGAAATGCATACACCGTCTTCATTTGTCATTTATGAGTTCATACCATATTGTAGTTTACAACAAGCAGATGTTGAGACCATTAATGTCAGACCATGTAGCTCCCTATAGTAAAGTACAAATCTGACCACAAGTTCTGCCTCCTGATCTCTAAAACGTATCTTCCTGTAGATAGGATCATTTGAATCTTTAGTGTTGGAGAGGGAACAGGGCAGAGCTCTCTGTGTACTTATGTGCTTCAGATTGTTATTGTGGCCTGGTGCGCATGAATCATGTGGTCAAGCGTAGCACATATTCTATTTCTTCAATTTGCAATGGTTTGCAGTACACCCTTTCATTCCACCACTGTGTGTTACGTTGAGAAAAATGGGAACTGTAACATTATGATACTATTTTAAGGCATATGTCTATCCTCTCCTCAACTACATAAGAGCAAGGGGTGGAGAGATACACATAAACAACTGAGTGGGATTCTCCAGCTATTCTTTTTTTAATTACTTTATTGGGGAAACCTACGTTCAGTGTTAGATGCATTAGTAGCTGTGATAGGTTTCTGCTCCCCCTAATTTTTTTTTTAATCCCCCCCCTCCCCACCTTGCACAACCTATTATTTGTTTATGTGAATGAAGAATCTTTTGCGCTTGCACAAGTTACACATTGTTGTGGGCAGGAATCAATTTGCAAGCGGGCAAACAATTTTATGAGTTTGTCCATGGATGTATCACTTTGTGAGGGAAGAGATGGCAGAGGGACTGTGAGAAAAGCTGGTGGTGTCTGATAAAAGCAGAGGGAGTGTTCTTTCAAAGCCCCATCTCACGTGAACAGCTGTGCAGATCACAGGAACCAAGAAGTGATACCAAAAAGCAGCCATTACTTTCCCAGCATCATACACTTAAATGATCCACTCTTTGTGCTGGCCTCTTTGGTTAAGCCTAGAGATACACAAATAAGACGTTCCGTGTTAGGAAGGACGGGACAAGACTTTATTTTGTATCTTTTTAGCACTGTTGCTCAGGAAAGATGATTTAAAAATTGCAATACAGTGTTGAAACTTCCATTGCCATGTCTTACATTAAAAGCCCGTTGTAAATGAAAGAGAGTAGTAATCCTTGCTGTGATGTATCAGTAAATATTAACCGAGGCCAAACAATAGAGCTTTTCATTTTCACTAGAGAATGTGTACTTTGCAGCTAATTAGATGTAGTGCAACACAGTCTGCTGAGAGAGTATTGGAAGCTGGTGATAGACAAAGCTTATTTAATGAAGAGGAACAGGTGGCATGGAACGGGGCCAAGGGATTCAGTAGCCGTATCGTTTTTTTATTCAGCGTGGAGAAAACCACTCATGTGAAAATAAAGCTCCCAAGGTCACAGCAGTTTTCCTCAAGTTTAATTAAAGATGCAATTTCTTAGATCTTCAGAAAAGCATTGTCCAACACAGTAGTATACACACATTTAATAATGATCAGGAAAGCTAATAAAAAATAAACTGCTCGGCCCAGGAAACCTTTTGCCAGAAAATAGTCTTTGGGTCAGAAGTCAAGCACTGCACTGAAATGATAGACATTATTGTTCCCTTTTTAAGCCCTGTGGCAGATTTACAAATGCATCAACCAGTTCCCTCACAACATCTGCTGCTGTGGAGATGTAATAGTGTTTTGCAGAATATGTTTACTGCTGCTTTGCGCAGGAATTAAGCATTTTTCATGCTGCTCACTTTGCAAAATAAATATTTTATGTGTGGTAATATTGAAATCATATTATTCATGGTCTTCCCATAATATAAAATGGTGGTATGCTCTGCCCACTCCTGTAAGGGTCGATTACCACTTAGGAATCTTGGCTGCAAAGTAGTGACAGTTGGTTAACCGGTGAACCGGAAGGAGTACTTTGTGACAACTGCCAGAGTGAAAGGGACCCTATTCATCCCGTGGGAGACAGTTACAGATGTCCCGTGCTTTTTTCGAGGGTGCTTTAACCCTGGCCACCGAGCGGAGACATTCCTTCTCGTGATGTTGTTAAGCATCGAAAACATCAAAAGGAAAGGGGTGAGTTTAGTGCAGATATGTCCACTCTGAGCTTTCTGCTGCCCATGCAGAGAGATTACTTTATGAAATACCTGTATGCAATGAACCGATTTATTATTGCCCTCGACGGATTGGAAGCCTTTTGTGAGGGCTTCAGATTTCGGAATTTGTATTATAATAATATTTAAATATTAAAAATAACAAACTGAGGGGCATATGTAGGTAATTTCCATTTTGCGATTCTCAAATAGTGATTTTTAAGGAATCGCTATTTGAGAATAGCAAAATGGAATGTAGGTAACAATTCGCAATTTATTTGCGAATCTCTAACATTCCTTATTTGCGATTAGCAAATTGCGAATCGCAATTAAGGAATGAGTGTCCCATTCATTCCTATGGGCCAAAAGGCCCATAGGAATGAATGGGGATACATTCTCAAATTGCGATTTTCTGTGAGAAAATCGCAATTTGAGAATCGCAATTCCAAGGGTGCCAGGGTGTCCAAAGGACACCTGTTGCACCCCTGGAATGTACATTTGGCACACATACATGCCCTAAGGGCATGTCTGTGCGCCACATGGCACTTTGAATTTCTAAAAAAAATGCATTTTCAAAGGAAATCGCAAAATATCATCTGCTTGAAGTAGGTGGTATTTTGCGATTCCTTATGCCAAAATCGCAATTTTTAAGGCACCCCTACATAGCATTTAAGGAATCGCAAAATTGTGATTCCTTAAATGCTATAGGCAAAATAAGGAATTGCAATTTTTGCGATTCCTTATTTTGCTAAGTGCCACCTACATACCAAAGGGGCGTTTGCGATTCGCAAACGCCGAAATTCGGCGAATTTCAGCATTTGCGAATTGCAAACGCCTACCTACATATGCCCCTGAATGATAAAACATTGAAATTAATGCACACTTTTTAAATTAATAACCAAAATACAGGCCAAAAGCCCAATAACCTGATCTTGCACATTCTTTTCCCACTTTGTAATTATCAAATTCCATCACGTTAAAATGGAAGAACATTCCTTTGCTGCCATGTTGGCTTTTTCTTCTTCATTTCAGTCACTCCTCCCCCTTTTTTGGTCAGTGTAGTTTTCCTACTGTCCTAGGGAAGTATTGTTGTGTCCCTTACCCTTTTGCTGCACCACTCCAGCCGTGTGCGCTCTGCCAGACTGAAGCAGACAGGTGAGGCTCACTCCCGTCGTGCAGCATGAGCAGTGGCAACACTCACATAGCAGAGCCAGTGGGTCAGCACTTCTCCATCCCCCACTTAGCTCACCCTTGGTCTATTGGTGCCCGCTTGCCAGAGTATTCTCTTAGCCTCAGGAGGTTCAGGTCCCTTGGGGCCATTTTCCTGCCCAGTCTTCTTCCTAGAATCCCTCTCTTAAGATTCTAGAAACCTATGTATTAGCTCAATCCAAGATGGCCACCACCATTCCAACTCCCATAGCATCCCAAACAGTTATGGAGAGGTTCTTGTGATTCTGTTTAGTCTTTCTGGGTTAGGCCTATTTAAGGGATGTTCTTCCTTATTTCCAGTGCGTTTCAAGTGCTTTGAATTCCTCATAGTGTTTTCTCACTCTTGGATTCAGCTATTGCTGTTTTTCAGTACCCAGTCATTCCAGTACTTCGCCCTTTTTTGTTCTTGTGCCTGGCCATCACTGTTGCAGTCTGAGGAGAGCACTTTTCTGCTGGGCACTCACAAGTATCCGCAACTTGGCTACCAGAAGGGGTCGACCCTACCTCTGGCATACCAAAAACTGGACAAGCAAACTCCAAAACTGTTCGAAGACCCCATCGGATGTCCTGGTCGTGACAGATTGCGTTGGACACATTTCAGTTCAGAAGCCAAAGAGATGAATCCTGATCAAATGGAGCAAGACCAAATGCCCAGTCAGTCGGTAACCCCTGCACAAGCCCAATCTTTGATGCTGACAGTTCAGCAGCAAATGCAAGAACTCCAGGATAGTAGTGCCTTATCTGGGCTGGCACTAGCATGGACAACACCTTTGGTAACCTCTGAAAATCAGTCTGTCAGATTATGCATCCTTTATAATGGCTTTCAAACAAATGTTCAAGAGGCCAGACCTAGAGTGCTCAGCTGAAGAGACACTCTATGAGATTCAACAAGGGAAGCAGGATGCTCTCTCTTACATAACCAGATGCCCCCAATTAGCAGCTGAAACAACCTAGTTTGAGCAAACTTTAAATACGCTGTTTTATCGAGGCTTGAAGGAAGAGATGAAGGATGTGTTGATCCATTCTGCTTGGGCCATTTCCTTTGTAGAACTTATGGACTAAGCCCTCATGATTGAGTACCAGTTGAAGGAATGTTGGATAGAGAGATGAAGGTCTCGGTTTTCACCGGCGATAACAAGAACACGGGCCCCATCTGTGAGATCCGAAGATACTCCAGAGCCTTCTACAATTTTCTCCAGAGAGTAATAAACGCAGATAGGATTAGCTCATGCTTCCCTCACAGAGACTGAATGGAGACATCTCAGAAAGAATCACTCAATCAATCAATCAGAGTTCTTGTAAAGTGCGACTACTCACCCGTCAGTCTCACAAGGGAGGGGAAGTCTGCGGTTTAGTCGATGAGCCAGGTCTTGAAGTCCTTTCTGTATTGAGGCAGTGAGTGTGAATGCCTGAGATGTAGAGCCAGGTCTTTGCAGCAAGGTAGGAGAAGGATGTTCCTCCAGCTGTGGTCTAGTGGATCCGTGGGACTGTGGCCAGGGCTAGTTGGGCAGAGCTGAGATGCCTGGTGGGAGTGTAGAAGGAGAGGTGGTGGTTGAGGTATGCAGTCCGGCATTGCGGAGGACTTTGTAGGCGTGCATGAGGAGCTTTAAGGTAAGTTTTCTGTTGATAGGTAGCCAGTGAAGGTCTCTCAGGTGACCGGTGATGTGGCTGCGGCGGGGATGTTTAGGATGAGACTAGCGGAGGCATTCTGGATGTTCTGCAGTTCTTTAGAACTTTTTGGGTGGTGCTGGCATAGGGTGCGTTGCTGTCGTCAATTCTGCTGCTGATGAGTGCATGGAAGACCATTTTCCTGGACTCGGTGGGGATCCACTTGAAGATCTTCCGAAGCAGGTGGTGGAGCCTGTGGGAGCAGGAGGATGAGACTGCATTGATTTGGCGATTCATTGAGATCTAGGAGTCTAGGATGATGCAGAGGGTTTCTGTGTGGTCCATGGGTGTAGGGGAGGTGCCAAGCACTGCGGGCCACCAGGAGTCATCCAAGGCAGAGGGGGAGGAGCCCAGGATGAGGAGTTGGATCGTGTCTGAGTTGAGCTTAAGGCAGTTGTCCGCCATCCAGGTGGCAACTACCTCATCCCGTTGTGGAAGTTGCTCTTGTCAGCTGTGGATTCGTCTGTGAGAGAGAGAATCAGCTGCATGTCATCAGAGAAGGAGACAATGTTGAGTCCATGGCTTCTGACGTTGGCTGCAAGCGGGGCCATGTAGATGCGGAAATGGGCGGGGTTCAGAGAGGATCCCTGAAGCACTCCGCAGCTGATCTCTGTGGGTTCTGAGTAGGATGGCAGAAGTCTGACTCTCTGCATTCAGCACGTGAGGAAAGAGTGGACCCAATCTAGGGCTTGTCGTAGATGCTGAGTTGTGGAGTCGTGCACATAGTGTGTAGTGGGAAACAGTGTAGAAAGTAGTCGAGAGGTCCAGGAGGTTGAGGGCTGCAGTCTTGCCTCAGTCGAGGAGGGTGCGGATGTGGTCTTTAGCGGTGAGGAGAGCGGTCTCAGTGCTCTGGTTGCTTCTGAAGCTTGATTGGGAGGGGCCGAGGATGAAGTTTGTTGCGATGAACTCTGAGAGTTGGCCATTGAAGACTTTCTAGATTACTTTAGCTGTGAAGAGGAGCAGAGAGATGGGTCTGTAGTTCTTGAGGTCCGTCGGAGAGACAGAGGATTCTTCAGCAGGGGGTTGATCTTTGCATGTTTCCAGTCTTCTGGGAAGGTGGCTGACTCGATGGAGCAGCTGATCGTGTGGCAGAGTTCGTGTGCAATGGAGGTGCCAGCTTTGTTGAAGATGTGGTGAGGGCAGGGTTCCAAGGGGGCTCTGGAGTGGATGCTCTTCATGATCCTGAGGGTGTCGCCAGACGTGAGGGTGGTCAAGTTGAGCAGGGCCTGCAGGAGTCTGGAGCCATTGGTTGTGGTGGTTGTGGGTGGGGTGAGCCGGGTGGGGTGGGTGAGTCTCGGGTTGCAAAGCTGTCGTAAATCTCCTTGATCTTGTGGTGGAAGAAGGTAGCAAGGTTGTTACAGAGGTCTTGCAATGGAGAGATGTCAGCTGTCTCTGTGCTGGGTTTGGCAATTTATTTGACCCGGGTGAAGAGTTCTTTGCTGTTGTGTGCTTTGGCATTGATGCATTCCTGCATGGCTACTAACTTTGCTGTTCTGATGACGTGGTGGTGTGTGGTCACAGTGGTTTTGAAGGCTGCTTGGTCTGTTGGAGGGCAGGAGAGTTCCAGCTGGCTTTCTTTGAGGGCTGCTTGCCTGAGGGTCTCCTGAGGGAAGCCAGTGTGTCAGCGCAGTTGGAGATCCAATGGTGGAGGCTGTGTTCTGGGGCATTGGCGTCCATGGATGATGTGGTGGGGTTTCATTGAGGGAGGCGGTGAGCTGGTGTTAGGTGACCTTGTTCCAGCTTCTGCAAGGATAGCGGTGGGCGTGGTAGTGTACAGTGGGTTTAGTGAAGGAGAAGTGGAGGCAGTGGTGGTCGGTCCAATGTGGCCTGGAGGTGTGGCTGACAGAGATGTTTTTGCTTGTAGTGAAGATGGGGCCGAGCATGAGTCCTCCGAGTGTGTTAGAGAGGTGACCAGTTGCTTGAGTCCGATGCTGGCGATGAGGGATGAGGTATTGTTGTCTTTGAGGCTGCCCAGGTGGAAACTGAGATTGCCGAGGAGGATGTAGTCCGCTGAGGCAAGAGACGGGTGAGTGATGAGTTCGGCTATGGCTTCGCTGAATGGGGGCGGGGTGCAGGGGGTCTGTGAATGAGGGTTCCAAGGAGGGTAGTGTTTGGGTTGGTATGGATCTGGAAGTGAAGGTGTTCCATGTCGGGTGAGTGGTCGGTGGAGCTGGTTGTTAGACATAGGGTATTTTTGTGTGCGATGATGATGCCTCCTTCCGGCTGGGAGATGCGGTCCTTGTGGATGATTTTGTACCCCATCAGGGATGGTGGTCGCAATGTCCCGGGCTGAGGTGGAGTCCATCCAGATTTCCGTGAAGAAGGCGACATCAGGGCCAATGGAGTCTAGCAGGTCCCAGACCTTTCCCAACGGGTCTTTTGAGGGAGCAGGTGTTGTGTAAGATGCATCTCAGGTGGTTAGTTCTTGAAGGTCATGCGTTCGGTAGGTCTAGTGGGCAGAGGCAGGAGAAGGAGCAATTGCAGCAGGAGAGTGGGCCTTGGGTGTTATTTTGTGATGCAAGGTGGCAGGAGATGGAACATCCGGGGTTGAGAGTGTGCAGGGTGCGGTAACGATGGTCTGTGGCATTGGGCGCTGTCCAGGCACAGACAGGCGTAGATGGGCTCGCCTTTGGCATGCCACCAGTGCTTGCACGGCCGCCAATAAGTAGTGTTGGGGAGGTGGGAGGGCTGGTGAAACCAGAGTGAAAGTAACGACAGATGTGAAAACAAGAGGCAGCAAAAAGTGATACAGAAAAGGCAGTAAAGAAAGTAAAGTAAAAAAAAACAGTAATAGAAAAGAAAAGAAATAACAGTGGACAAAATGGTGCTCGAAAGAGGGTGGGCTGTTGGGGGCGAGCAGCAGTGAGGGCGGGAAGGGGGAAACCAGAGTGAAAGTAAGGACAGAAGTTAAAACAAGAGGCAGCACAAAGAGTTACAGAAAAGGCATTAAAGAAAGTAAAGTTAAGAAAAACGGTAATAGAAAAGAAAAGAAATAACAGTGGACAGAATGGCGCTTGGAAGGGGGCTTGGTAGCAGGGAGCGAGCAGCAGCAAGGATGGGAAGTGGGGAGGCCAGAGTGAAAATATGGACAGCAGTTAAAATAAGAGGCAGCACAAAGAAATACTAAAAAGTTAGTAAAGAAAAATAAAAAATAATTAAAGAAACAACAGTAATTGAGAAGAAAATAAATAACAGTGGACAGAACAGTGCTTGGAAGGGGATGGGGATGCGGGGAGCGAGCAGCTGTGAGGTGTGGGAAGGAGGGAAACCGGAGTGAAAGTAAGGACAGAAGTGAAAACAAGAGACAGCACAAAGACAACCAGAAAAAGAAGAAAGCAAGTAAAGTAAAGAAACAACAGTTATAGAAAAGAAAAGAAATAACAGTGGACAGAACAAGAGCTCACCACTGGGCCACGAGGGATGAGGCGCAGGCAGGGGCCAACGAACGGGTGGAGGAGGGCATTGAACTTAAAAAAAAGGGTTCAGGAGGGCAGACCTCTGCCAGGTGCAACTGTGTGGTGGGGGGGAAACGCACGCGGACAAGGTCAGAAGAATGATTTGTGCATGTATTGGGGACCCCCAGATTATTTGATTCATAGCCCCTTTGCTGCGCGCGTCGGCCAACGGCCGTCATGAGCACTACCTCGGTAGTGCTGCGCACATCCATTGGCCGATGCGGCCCGCCCACTCTTGTAAACCGCTGCACCATGGCGGAATTTGCGCCGCAGTTAAGCGGATAGTTGCCCTCTGCTTCCCAAACGACCATTGGGAAATGCCAGACCCTGGCCCTTGTAAAAGTGAAAAGGGCAGGGTTGAGCAATGTCCCTTTCATTAGTGTTTCTAGAGACATTCGATCCTTCCTTTTCATTGTACCCGTTTATGTAGGATTGCCCAGTGGCAATCTGTTGGAGGTTTCAGCTTTCTTGGATTGTGGGGCAAATGGATTATACATCGACAACTCTTGGGCTAAAAGGCAAGGGCTGACACATATTTTTAAGGACTGACCAGAACACATACATACCACAGATAGCTTCCCTTTAGCACATGGGCCTATAATCAAGATGACAGCACCATTATGATTATTCTTTGGTTCCCATCAAGAGGAGACTTTTTTTGATATAATTGCCACCCCAAATTATAATATTAACTTGGGAATACCTTGTTTGATTTGACACAATCCTTACATCAACCAGGAGACTCATTCCACATTTCACCTCATTTTTGTCATACATCCTGCTATCCACCTGGCGGATATTGGACCCCAAAAGTGTTTACTACTGGTCTAATTTCTGAAACCGGAGAGATACATTCTCTTCAAGGAGTACCAATCTTGTATCATCATTATGCAGGTCTCTTTGAAAAATCCAAGGAAGTAGCAATACTTCCACACAAGGAATGTGACTGTGCAATTCCATTCAAATCTGGAACTACTGTGCCTTTTGGAAGAATATATTCTCTGTTTGAAAGAGCTCCTAAAACAATAATTAGAATAACATTTACAGAATGGTCTTATCAGACAATTTCACTCCCCTGCTGGAGCCTCAATGTTTTTGGTATCCTATAAATCTAATTAATTAAGACACTTTATAGACTATCACAGTGTGAAAAAAATTACCATCAAGCATTGTTATCCTCATCCCCTAATCAAAGACATTAGGAACCTGTAAGAGGGTAACAGATATTCACCAAACTTGACCTATGCATTATGGATAGGGGCCGAGTGGAACGTTCAGAACACCTTTAGGCCACTTTGAATATCAGGTATGCCCTTTGGTTTGAACAATGCCCCGGCAATTGTCTAACAATTCACGGATCACATACTAAACCAATTTGATGTCATTAACAAGGACTACATCCTGGTATTTTCCAAAGATCCATCATTACCTTATTCTCATGTCTGTCAAGTGCTTGACAGACTTTGTCTGATCTGATTATGTTGTAAATGCGAAAATTTGACTTACATCTTTCCGAAATTGGATACCTCGTATTCTGGTTGAACAGCCAAAGGATATCAATGGATCCGAAGACAATAGTCTCAATACTAGATTGGCCGGACCCTCCTATTCAGAGATTCATGGTTTTGTCAACTTTTATCGTCCATTCTTTGGCAATTTTGCTCTCCTAACCAGTAATATCACACAAATTCTTCAAAAGGATATGCTACTGTACGGCTTCCGCTGTGATGAGCAAGCTGACACTGCCTTTCAGGAGCTAAAATTAACCTACTCTTAGGCATCCTATACATAAGCATAGGCTCATAGTTGACGGCAGACACATCTGATAAAGCTATTGGTGCAGTATTATTGCAACAGTAAGCTTACACAATAAGGTAAATGTAAGCTTTTTCAGCATTCACAAAAACTGCATTTTAATCTTAAGTTTACCAGGGCAGAGACTTCACAGTTGGGCGGGGAACTTCGCACATAAAAAGGTAGGCAAAGCCGATCTTTTTATGTACGGTGTTCTTCACCCCGACTATGGAGTCTCCGTAGTGTAAACTTACAATTAAAATGCAGTTTTGTGAATATTGAAAAAGCATGAACTTACATAAACGTGTACTTTACTTTTGCGAATCAGGCCGACAAAATTTACACATGAGGTGGGAGCCACTTTTGGGACAGGAATACATGTGCTAATTACAAAAATGCCGAACATTAATCCAAAAGAATTGATATCCTTAGTATAGCCAGTGCAGTCATACTTGTTACTCGCTGTGTGAGAGGCACACTGCAGCCAAATTATAGCAGTGTTTTTACTATCCAACTTGGGTGAGAGACCCATTTCCCTTGTTTGCATTAGGACATATGTCCCTCTTGCTATGCCACTGCATTAATCCCAAAAATGGGGCTGGAATGTCTGCAATCCTACAGATTTTCCTCCAGTTTTTTTGTCTCGCTGTCGGCAAAGGGGATCGAGGTGTGCCGCATAGAAAACAGGTGGACTTCCTGTGAATACATAGGTAGGATTCCTTGATGAAAAAGGAAGCAAAACCCAAATAACCATGAAGTAAGAAGTCACTGCATTTCTAAGACAAACGCATTCTCAATCGGGAGCACCACAAAATGAAATATATATATGTGGTATATGGTTTGACTGGAGGTGAATTGGAATATTTTACGTGTCGTCCAGAGACACGTCAGAGAGCTCCCGCTTCGCAAAGTTGGCTGCCTTCTTCTGGTGTCTGCATCTGCAGTTTCTTTCCGTCAAGGTATTGGCATGGGGCAGTCCACCTACAGGACAGCAGGAAAGCACGGGACGCTGCAAGGGCAGTCTGTGACTACACGGATGTTATTGGTGCACTGTCACCGATCCACGACCTGGCGGACTTGTACCCTGCAGTTTGAAGCGGATTGGCGGGGACTTGAGGGGTTCTCATGTTTTTCATGACTGTTTAAAGTTCGCCGAGTGCTGCAGACGCCTAAAAACACAAGATTCTAACTTCGGTTTCCCCACGTATTATTTGCCCAGATTTGGAGTATGCTGGGAGTTGTAGTGTTAGCAGTCCTACACTACGATCAACGATCACATGGAAGGGGGAGGCGTGCTCCTATAAATTAAGGAGCCCTGCAGTGACTTTCATAGGCTGGGCGCACGGACTAACAGTTGAGCAGTGGCGTCTGAGGAAGGCTCACGCCTAAATGCATAACGCCCTATCTGCTTTAACAAATAAAGAGCTTCTCTACCTAGTCCTCGCTTGTGGCTCCTTCCTTTGGTTTGACTGGAGGTGAATTGGAATATTTTACGTGTCGTCCAGAGACACGTCAGAGAGCTCCCGCTTCGCAAAGTTGGCTGCCTTCTTCTGGTGTCTGCATCTGCAGTTTCTTTCCGTCAAGGTATTGGCATGGGGCAGTCCACCTACAGGACAGCAGGAAAGCACGGGACGCTGCAAGGGCAGTCTGTGACTACACGGATGTTATTGGTGCACTGTCACCGATCCACGACCTGGCGGACTTGTACCCTGCAGGTTGAAGCGGATTGGCGGGGACTTGAGGGGTTCTCATGTTTTTCATGACTGTTTAAAGTTCGCCGAGTGCTGCAGACGCCTAAAAACACAAGATTCTAACTTCGGTTTCCCCACGTATTATTTGCCCAGATTTGGAGTATGCTGGGAGTTGTAGTGTTAGCAGTCCTACACTACGATCAACGATCACATGGAAGGGGGAGGCGTGCTCCTATCAATTAAGGAGCCCTGCAGTGACTTTCATGGCTGGGCGCACGGACTAACAGTTGAGCAGTGGCGTCTGAGGAAGGCTCACGCCGAAATGCATAACGCCCTATCTGCTTTAACAAATAAAGAACTTCTCTACCTAGTCCTCGCTTGTGGCTCCTTCCTTTGGTTTGACTGGAGGTGAATTGGAATATTTTACGTGTCGTCCAGAGACACGTCAGAGAGCTCCCGCTTCGCAAAGTTGGCTGCCTTCTTCTGGTGTCTGCATCTGCAGTTTCTTTCCGTCAAGGTATTGGCATGCGGCAGTCCACCTACAGGACAGCAGGAAAGCACGGGACGCTGCAAGGGCAGTCTGTGACTACACGGATGTTATTGGTGCACTGTCACCGATCAACGACCTGGCGGACTTGTACCCTGCAGGTTGAAGCGGATTGGCGGGGACTTGAGGGGTTCTCATGTTTTTCATGACTGTTTAAAGTTCGCCGAGTGCTGCAGACGCCAAAAAACACAAGATTCTAACTTCGGTTTCCCCACGTATCATTTGCCCAGATTTGGAGTATGCTGGGAGTTGTAGTGTTAGCAGTCCTACACTACGATCAACGATCACATGGAAGGGGGAGGCGTGCTCCTATCAATTAAGGAGCCCTGCAGTGACTTTCATAGGCTGGGCGCACGGACTAACAGTTGAGCAGTGGCGTCTGAGGAAGGCTCACGCCGAAATGCATAACGCCCTATCTGCTTTAACAAATAAAGAACTTCTCTACCTAGTCCTCGCTTGTGGCTCCTTCCTTTGGTTTGACTGGAGGTGAATTGGAATATTTTACGTGTCGTCCAGAGACACGTCAGAGAGCTCCCGCTTCGCAAAGTTGGCTGCCTTCTTCTGGTGTCTGCATCTGCAGTTTCTTTCCGTCAAGGTATTGGCATGGGGCAGTCCACCTACAGGACAGCAGGAAAGCACGGGACGCTGCAAGGGCAGTCTGTGACTACACGGATGTTATTGGTGCACTGTCACCGATCCACGACCTGGCGGACTTGTACCCTGCAGGTTGAAGCGGATTGGCGGGGACTTGAGGGGTTCTCATGTTTTTCATGACTGTTTAAAGTTCGCCGAGTGCTGCAGACGCCTAAAAACACAAGATTCTAACTTCGGTTTCCCCACGTATTATTTGCCCAGATTTGGAGTATGCTGGGAGTTGTAGTGTTAGCAGTCCTACACTACGATCAACGATCACATGGAAGGGGGAGGCGTGCTCCTATCAATTAAGGAGCCCTGCAGTGACTTTCATAGGCTGGGCGCACGGACTAACAGTTGAGCAGTGGCGTCTGAGGAAGGCTCACGCGGAAATGCATAACGCCCTATCTGCTTTAACAAATAAAGAACTTCTCTACCTAGTCCTCGCTTGTGGCTCCTTCCTTTGGTTTGACTGGAGGTGAATTGGAATATTTTACGTGTCGTCCAGAGACACGTCAGAGAGCTCCCGCTTCGCAAAGTTGGCTGCCTTCTTCTGGTGTCTGCATCTGCAGTTTCTTTCCGTCAAGGTATTGGCATGGGGCAGTCCACCTACAGGACAGCAGGAAAGCACGGGACGCTGCAAGGGCAGTCTGTGACTACACGGATGTTATTGGTGCACTGTCACCGATCCACGACCTGGCGGACTTGTACCCTGCAGGTTGTAGCGGATTGGCGGGGACTTGAGGGGTTCTCATGTTTTTCATGACTGTTTAAAGTTCGCCGAGTGCTGCAGATGCCTAAAAACACAAGATTCTAACTTCGGTTTCCCCACGTATTATTTGCCCAGATTTGGAGTATGCTGGGAGTTGTAGTGTTAGCAGTCCTACACTACGATCAACGATCACATGGAAGGGGGAGGCGTGCTCCTATCAATTAAGGAGCCCTGCAGTGACTTTCATAGGCTGGGCGCACGGACTAACAGTTGAGCAGTGGCGTCTGAGGAAGGCTCACGCCGAAATGCATAACGCCCTATCTGCTTTAACAAATAAAGAACTTCTCTACCTAGTCCTCGCTTGTGGCTCCTTCCTTTGGTTTGACTGGAGGTGAATTGGAATATTTTACGTGTCGTCCAGAGACACGTCAGAGAGCTCCCGCTTCGCAAAGTTGGCTGCCTTCTTCTGGTGTCTGCATCTGCAGTTTCTTTCCGTCAAGGTATTGGCATGGGGCAGTCCACCTACAGGACAGCAGGAAAGCACGGGACGCTGCAAGGGCAGTCTGTGACTACACGGATGTTATTGGTGCACTGTCACCGATCCACGACCTGGCGGACTTGTACCCTGCAGGTTGAAGCGGATTGGCGGGGACTTGAGGGGTTCTCATGTTTTTCATGACTGTTTAAAGTTCGCCGAGTGCTGCAGATGCCTAAAAACACAAGATTCTAACTTCGGTTTCCCCACGTATTATTTGCCCAGATTTGGAGTATGCTGGGAGTTGTAGTGTTAGCAGTCCTACACTACGATCAACGATCACATGGAAGGGGGAGGCGTGCTCCTATCAATTAAGGAGCCCTGCAGTGACTTTCATAGGCTGGGCGCACGGACTAACAGTTGAGCAGTGGCGTCTGAGGAAGGCTCACGCCGAAATGCATAACGCCCTATCTGCTTTAACAAATAAAGAACTTCTCTACCTAGTCCTCGCTTGTGGCTCCTTCCTTTGGTTTGACTGGAGGTGAATTGGAATATATATATATATATATATATATATATATATATATATATATATATATATATATATATATATATATATATATATATATACACACACATTCACTGAAAAAACCATAGGTTTCAGACAAGTTATAGTTAGGAATTAGCATTTAAAAAACCTTAGAAATTCACTGAAAAAACTATAGGTTTTAGGGGTGTTATAGTTAGCTAGACATTTCACTCGTATAAAACCATTGAAATTCCCCCGTTATAGTTAGTTTAGCTAACTATAACTCGCACCCTCGCAATGCACTGCTGATGACGTCACATATTACATCATTCATGACATGGTCAGTGACATCACTGATGACATCACTGATGACATCTCAAATGACATCACTGATAAAAGGTTTTTTAAATGCTAATTTCTATATATAATGTGCCTGAAACCTATGTTTTTTTCAGTGAATTTCAATATTTTTTTTAATGCTAACTTCTAATTGTAATGTTCATTTAACCTATTGGTTTTTTCCGACACCCAAGAAGGACACAACACCCACTGCCACAACGCTCAGGACATCCCCCCTGTACCACCCCTCTCCCTACTACCACCAAGGCAGTGAACCCTCCAAAAACGGCATGGTCCCTCACCCATATAATAGCTCAATTTTGGGAAATGTGGCAATCGTATTTTCAGTAAATTTGATTTTTTTTAAATACTAATTTCTAACTTTACTATTCCTGAGACCTATTTTTTTGTGAATTTCAAAGGTTTTTTAAATACTAATTTCTAATTATAAAGTTAAAAAAACCTATGTTTTTTTCAGTAATTTTGAAATAAAATATTATTATATTTTGTAACTTTAATATCCTAAAAATAATTTTTGAATTTTTTTATTTATTATTTAAACTATATAATGTCTTCTTGTTTTTAAAATATTAAACAACTACATACAGTATGAAAGGGAGCTCAGCCCAGAGCCACATCTGAAGACCAACACATGTCATAGACCTACTGATCAAGCAGCTCCAACACCCAAGAACGCCACAACACCCACCCCCACCCCCAAGACCCCCTCCCTCTACCACCAAGGCAGCGCAGAACAAGACAGCAAACTTTCTGAAAACAACATGGCCCCTCAGCCACACAATAGCTGAATATTGGGACAGGTGTGAACAAACTTTATGTGAAGGATGCAATTCACCTATGAATAACATTGCACACAATGCAAAGTGTAGCGGTGATGAGTTGGACACATCTCAGTATGCACATCACACACCTCTCCATGTGCACAAATACTACAGGTGCTTGTAGTGTTGTGGACATTGGGCCCAACCATGTTATGTCAAACATTAGGGAAGATCTCAGTCATGTAGCTGTGTCGTCCCTTCCTGTAAGCATAAGCGTAACCGGAGTGGGTTGGTCCGACGTACGACACTTCAGCGTTGGAGTGTAAATAAATAGGCCGAATCTCTGGGCGTAGTTCACTTGTGGGAAAGCCAAAGCGTAGGCCAGGGTGGCGCCCCTCACCCTGCCACGAGGCCGCTGTCGTGACCGCCAGCCTCCTCAGCCGATTGCTGGCTTTCGTCACACAGGCCCCCAGCGGCACAGCACTGCGGACTTATGTCTGTACAAACTACTGCCTTCAATATACACTGCAGTCAGCAAGGCTCACAATTCACATCGAGTCACGATTGAAGATGACGCAGTCCAGAAGGCAACAGACATTGCTCAAGTCAACAACACGTGGCTGTGGGCCCTTCCTCACCGCTGCCTTTTGCCTACACTGCGGTAAGTAGGGCTCACAATTCAGATCGAGTCGCAATACAAGATGACCCAGTCCAGTAGGCAACAGACATTGCTTAGGTAAATATGACATGCCTGTGTGCTCTTCCTGACCGCTGCCTCCAGCCTACACTGCGGTGAATAGAGCTTACAATACAGATCGAGTTGCGATTGCAAATGACACAGTCCAGTAAGCAACAGACATTGCTTAAGTCAACACCACGTGCCTGGTGCCCTTCCTCACCACTGCCTCCTGCCTCCACTGCGGTGAGTAGCGCTCACAATTCAGAGTGACTCGCCATTGCAGATGACGCAGTCCAGTAGGCAACTGGCATTGTTACCAGTACGGCCTGCCCGGATGACCCATCAATGGTACAGTAGATCCCACATGTGCAACTGTATCCTGAGTCCTGAATGGCAGTGATCCCAAGTCCGTGGCAGCGACCACAGCACCAGACTCCCTTCGATTAGTGAGGCATATTTCCATATGCAAGGCCTGTGACACATGGTGCCACTAACCCTGTTCAACACAAGCCGATCCCACATGTGGAACTGTGTCCTGAGTCCTGAATGGCAGTGACCCCAAGTCAGTGGTATCGACCACAGCACCAGACTCCCATCGATCAGTGAGTCATATTTCCATATGCAAGGCCGGCAACACATGGTGCCACTAACCCTGTACAACACAATGCGCGACACGTGGTGCCACTAACTCTGTTCAACGCAAGCTGCGACACGTGGTGACACTAACTCTGTTCAACAGAAGCCAGGCAGAAATCAATAGACAAAAGACATTGGTCCGAGTGTGCCCCCCCCCCCGAACCACGCATCATCGCAGGGTACGTACAGGCTGAGCGCCAAAGGTACTACTAACACAGTGCACCATAAGTCATCCCAATGAAGACTGATCAGTTTTATGTCAGCAGTGAGGCATACTATCACTTGAAAATCACCCAAAAATACTTATCATATAAAAAGAACAGAACAATCAAAGTACATTATTGATTACAATGCGGTGAGTTAGAATATGTGGAATGCAAATATGGACAAACAATATGTTGCAGATAAATGAATTGCCGTTTCTCGCTATGCCACGTCATATATTACCAAGCCTGAGGAAGACAGAATTGAAAGAAATGTGGGAACAAATTTCACAGGAGAAGACACTTAGCAAAAAATTGTACAGCTTCAGCTTAAAGATGCTTTCACATTGAGAAATTAGATCCTACCAATGTTCATGTCGATAGACATCTGCAAGTTTATATTCAAAGTCAAGAGGAATCATCTGGATAAGTCTAGGTCTTGCTGCATCACGAAATGGAGATTTAATATAAATGATATAAAACAACTTTGTGATGATATAGAGTTACATTTCTTTGGTAGTCAAGAGAGGTGTACAGAAAATAACAGTTTGATAAGTGTACGTGTTGAAGAAGAGATGGAAGATAATAGTGATGTAAAGTTTCAAAAAGAAATTAGAACATTTAAAGTAGTTTCTAGTGAAAATCCCAACTAAGTATAACGTCCCTCAAATCTACACAATATCCTTTTAGTATCCTTGCTTCAAGAACTTGTTTTATATCACGTGGTGCCACTGAACCTGAACTACGCAGGCCGGTGGGCCACCAACCTATGCACGTGGCTGTGGGCTTTGCTCACCGTTACCTCTGGCCTACACTGCATTCAGTAGGGCTCACAATTCAGATAAAGACCCAAATGCAGATGACGCAGTCCAGTAGGCAAGAGACATTGCTCCCAGTGCGGCCCGTCTACACCAAGCATCATCACAAGCTCATATACTCTCAATGCTTCTGGTGCACCTCAACTCAACGCCACATGGCTATGGGTCCTTACTGACCGCTACATCTGGCCTAGACTGCGGTCATCAGGGCTCACACTTGAAATTAAGTCTTGATTAATTAATTACAGAGTCTAGTAGGCAAGTAACTATCACAGGCATAAATAATATCCTTTTAGTATCCTTGCTTCAAGAACTTTTTTTATATCAGTTATAGCTTTAGTACAATCACCAAATTCATCTTCAAGTGCAAACGAACACTCAATACAAGTCTGCACTGTGGGCAGCAGAGCTCACAATTCGAATTTTGGACACGTGGTGCCACTAACTCTGTTCACTACAAGCTGCGACACATGGTGACACTAACCCTGTTCAACTCAAGCTGGCAACACGTGGTACCACTAACCCTGTTCAACACAAGCTGATCCCACATGTGGAACTGTGTCCTGAGTCCCGAATGGCAGTGACCCCAACTTCATGGCAGCGACCGCAGCACCAGACTCCCTTCAGTTTTATTTGTTGTTGTTTTCTTTAAATAAAATGTTTTATATGTAAATCTATACATGACTAAGATACTTGTTTGTCCAACCACACAGGGACACTTCCAGCCCCAAAAAGGTTGTTGGGGGTATGTTGGTAATATGGGAAGAGGGTGCATTACCTGCTGATGTGGCCACTGGTAGACACTCCTGTGGCAGCAGGTAATTATTTGGTCATGGATGCGCAGGGGCGGCAGTGTCTCTCTCTCTCTCTCTCACTTCCCTCTCTTCACTCTCTCTCTCACTCTCTTCCTTCCTTTCCTTCTATCTCTTTCACTCTCTCTGCCTTCTCACTTTCTCACTCCCTTCCATTCCTTCCCTCTCTTTTTCTCTCTGGCTTTTTTTCCTTCTTTCTTTCACTGTGTCTCACTCCTTTGATATGCGCATTACATACATCCTTAGTTTGTGATTTCTTTTCCAGGCTGTGTCGTCGACATTTATGGTCCCGACAGGAGTCTTCCGCCTTGTTGTTTTGTGTTGAGTTTGTTAAATTTAGTTTATCCTCTATATGTACGTTAACGGAAAAATAAAGTTTGAAAAAAATCAATAACGTTTTTGGTTATTACTAAGTGCTGGGTGACTCTTTCTCGTTCTTAATACTGTTATTTGGTGGTGTCCACCATGGTGTTACATTTTTGGGCAGTTATCGCGGGAATACTGGTGATGTCTGCAGTTTGCACCAGCTTCTGAATAGTGTGTTAGATTTATCGCAACTTTAGTTGCATTAAAGTGCTGATAATGAAATGCAGAGTGGGCGTTCCCGTGCAAAAACACACACGGTGCACCTTTGCGATTTATTCTAAATACTAAAATCCTGTATTGAATTGCACTGTGGTAGTGGGTGCATTTACAGTGTACACACAAAATCAATGAAGAAATCTCATTGTATTTATATTGATTGGGAATAATGCGCCAGGTGCTGGATCTTGACGGGATACACTGCCCAGTTTGTTTATTTTTCTGTACACGAAAAAACCACATCACAACTTTCACAACGAAAGGCAAAAACTGCAATGTGAAACAAATTCCGGCAATAAGCCGCTTTAGCACCAGGGATTTTACACCTGCTTTCTGCTTGTGTTAAGAAGGACGACTACCTCCAGCATGAAAGGGAACACTGGCAAGAGCCACACCGAAACACCCACAGGTGCCATAGAGTCAATAAGCATGATACACGGATACCCATGAGGGCCATAACACTCATTGCAACAACCCCAGGACAGCCAATGCCCCCTGAACCCGCATTTGAGCAAGTGTGTCCGTATTGTCATTGTGTTAGCACAATGGGCACAGGCCCTGCAACATCACAGTGTGCTGTCTTCAGCGGACGTTACCATGTCACCTCAGCGTGGGCAGTGAACCTGGACATGTAGCTACGCATGCATCCTTCTGCATGCACAAGCGGCATGTGCTGATCCGGCGTACACAGGTCAGCTCAGGGGTGTGCCTATCCGGCAAGGGGAACGGGGTGTCTCAGACATGTCCGTGTGCAGGAAGTGCGATAAGTGTGTCTCTGTGCTCTGGTGTGGCCGCCACAAGGGCCGCAGCAGTCGATGTAGTAAAGTGGCATGCAAGACCTCCGAACGGCAGTGTCACGTGTGGTTGGAATGCCGCAGGACATGTGCAAATAAATAGGCATTACAATGGTGTGACATAGGAGTGCACGGGATACAACAGCACACCGCACAAAAGTGTGGTTGCTTGGGGAGGGAGGAGCAGCTGTTTGGCAAAGTAACACACAGTGAACCCGCCCATGTGCCACATGCTGGGCATCTCATCCATGATGACCAGGGTCGCAGACATCCCACAACACCCACAACCGGCTTTGTACACATCCTGTATGAATGCAGATGGAGAAGTTACTGTAGGGATGAAAGATTCCTAGTCTGAGCTATCTTGCTCTAGCACATCTGCTGCTCCGAGAAGGAACTTGCAAGTGGCCAGCCTCCTGACTGATACAATAATATTTGCATTCGTCTCCCACACTACGCACTGCCCAATTTGAAAACAACAAGACACATCCCACACTCAAAAATCCTTTGTCGTAGTTAGCGTGCGTGAAATGGCCTTCACACGTACTCCCACCACACCCGTGCCCTGCACCCATTGCACAAAGATCCGGCTTATTGCACCAAGCTGTGCCATTTCATCCACAAGACTGGCACACGGCAAGCCAGTGCAGCTACAAGCAGAGCCACTCACGCAATGGCAGGGCATCCCGAACACAATGTCGACTCCATTCATGTCCACCTATACCTTGCACGTCTGCTGCATGTCCTGGGTGCACAGCCTTTGGCAGTACTATGGATCACTTACCGGCTGAGCTTCGGCATTGGGGACGTCACCGGAGTTCAACATGTATTGCAATGTCGCACGTGCCTATCCGAGTGGTGCAGGGGCGTGTGCCTCATCAGCAGGTGGTTAGCTCACATGGATTACGACAGGTGTGTGCGCCCCCTGTTGGTCCACGAACAGGAGTGTCATGGTGATGCCCGTTTATGGCGTGCATGGATGTTTGGCATGCATGTTGGGAACTGGTCCTGGGAGATTGCATGTGTCGTAGTATGCAGTGACCAAATTGACCCGCTTCCTGATTCTGCTTTGGTGCACATTGAGTACAGTGGTTGGAGCCAGCACATCTTTCCCAGTCAGCTGATGGATTACGTTGACGACAAGTCAAATATTGTGGCCAACCATCACTCATTAGAGATAGTGGCTTACGCAGCTGCACTTGCGTTCATGGATGAGTGACAAGGTACCTGCAACCACTCCTCGATGTGCCACATTGCACGTGTCCCACTGCATCATTGCACATTCTACATATGGTCACATGTCCCAAGACGACAGTGGACATGGCTGCATTGGCGTCGACTCATGTCCGAGGCCTGGACAACCAACGCTGCTTGACACTGACGTGTGTTGGTGATGGACTACTCCGAGGTGAACATGGACATTTTCGTACGTTCCTTATTCAGGCATGCTGCTGCATTTGTCTGCATATCGTAGCACTACTCTTGGCCGTACTGACACACACTTTTTTTATAAAGTTTCCACATTTTCACTTGCCTCCAAATGTGTTGTGTCTTCATTTGTATGCCAATGTGTGTGTCACGGACTCTCTGGCTGCCTGCCATATGTGAATTGCTACCCCATCCGGACTGGGGTTAGTACTTATACGTTCTCATGTGCCTGTTTCGTACTGACGATTTTGGATGTTTATCCACAACAGGCAAGTACATTTGTGTCCTGTTTTCGATTGTGTGAATGTTTGTGTTTGGACAACATTGTGTTGGATGTTGGTGTACTCTGCTTCCTATGTGTGTGTGCTGCATTATGTGTGAGATGTCCCTTCATGTGAGCTTTTGTTCACCCTATTCCCTTTCAGGCAGTGTGGTTTACACTTCTATGCTTGTTCAGTGGTGTGATGTTTGCGGGTTGTGTGACTTGTGCTCCTTGTTGGTGTGTTTCATTTTGGCCATGGTTTGTCTGTAGTTGTGCTGTACTTAATTGTACATGTGTGCCACTGTGCCTATCTCCCCTCGTCCCTCCCTCCCTCCTCTTCCTGGTGCTGTTGTGTCTGTAATTCTGTTGCTCCACACATAAATACATGTAAAGAACAAATTAGAATAGTTCCTTGATTCTTTTAGATTGCAAAACTTCTCTCTATTGTTTTTTTTATTAATTTTCCATATAAAGGTTTTTAAATATGCAAGGATACATAGAAGTCAGAAGTGCAACGTATTCTATTAACACACTTTCTAGAACATTCTACAGCACGTGCAGGTTAAAAGTTTATCATTGTTTTAAGTTCGAACAGTGCCTTCAACATACAAGTAGTAGGTGTGGTTGAGTTGAGCAAATTTTATCCTATGATATGTACTCCACGTTTAAACACGCCGAGGGAGAGGTGTGGCGCCATGGCCAGGGCGACTGAGCTGGAAACTGGAGATCACGGTTCGATCCCCGGCTCTGGCGCAGATTAGCCCAGCACCATGTGACTCTGGGCAATAGCTTGCTTAATCTTCCCGATGGCCCCCAGTGCCTAGAGACCCTTATGGGTGATTGTTCGCGCTGTACAAATGTGTTATTATTATTATTATTATTCTTAACCAATCACAAAGATGCTTTTTCACAAAACAAATGTGCACCCCACTTTTAAAAAACAATGCTTTTCATCTCCCAATCAGTTACTGTTTTGTATGGGGAAAAAAATGAAGGTTCCCATCTTTAAACATATCTCTTATCACCTTTCTCCCTGCCAAATTTGGCGTAATTCTCTTCATCAGTTTCACCTGTAGTCTTCTGGAAATTTTTTGTATGGAAATTGCATGGAGAAAACACGTTTTAGGACCCTCTTTTTTCTCAGCCCCTCCTACACCATTCACCCCCAAACTTTCAATATAGGAACTAATCTGAAAAAGAGAAACTTTTTGGATGATTTCATAAAGATTTGTCAAACGACACTAAAGTTACAAGCATATAGAAGACTCCAGGAGGGGGGCAGCGCAACCCCCCCTCCCAACTTGAGTGAAGCCCCAGGGCTGCACAGACCCCAGCAGACCCCTGTTATTATTTTTTAAGAAATACCCCCGGAACCTAGCCCACTCAAGCGCCTCGTTAAAATAGAACACGAGAACCCGCGACCCCAGCGTGAATTTTGCTGATTTTGTTTTTTAAATGATTTTTTAGAATAGTTCCTTGATTCTTTTAAATTGCAAAACTTCTCTCTATTGTTTTTTTATTAATTTTCCATATAAAGGTTTTTAAATATTCAAGGATACATAGAAGTCAGAAGTGCAACGTATTCTATTAACACACTTTCTAGAACATTCTACAGCACGTGCAGGTTAAAAGTTTATCATTTTTTATAAACCTAACGATATTTTTTGCAACATTTTCTCGAACATTTAACGGCACGTGCAGGTTAAAAGTTCACGATTGTTTTAAGTTCGAACAGTGCCTTCAACATACAAGTAGTAGGTGTGGTTGAGTTGAGCAAATTTTATCCTATGATATGTACTCCACGTTTAAACACGCCGAGGGAGAGGTGTGGCGCCACGGCCAGGGCGACTGACGCTGGAAACTGTAGATCATGGTTCGATCCCCGGCTCTGGCGCAAATTAGCCCAGCACCATGTGACTCTGGGCAATAGCTTGCTTAATCTTCCCGACGGCCCCCAGTGCCTAGAGACCCTTATGGGTGATTGTTCGCGCTTTACAAATGTGTTATTATTATTATTATTATTATTCTTAACCAATCACAAAGATGCTTTTTCCAGAAAACGAATGTGCACCCCACTTTTAAAAAACAATGCTTTACATCTCCCAATCAGTTACTGTTTTGGATGGGGAAAAAAATGAACATATCTCTTATCACCTTTCTCCCTGCCAAATTTGGCGTAATTCTCTTCATCAGTTTCACCTGTAGTCTTCTGGAAAAATTTTGTATGGAAATTGCATGGAGAAAACACGTTTTAGGACCCTCTTTTTTCTCAGCCCCTCCTACACCATTCACCCACAAACTTTCAATATAGGAGCTAATCTGAAAAAGAGAAACTTTTTGGATGATTTCATAAAGATTTGTCTAAACACACTAAAGTTACAAGCATATAGAAGACTCCAGGAGGGGGGCAGCGCAACCCCCCTCCCAACTTGAGTGAAGCCCCAGGGCTGCGCGGACCCCAGCAGACCCCTGCTATTATTTTTTAAGAAATACCCCCGGAACCTAGCCCACTCAAGCGCCTCGTTAAAATAGAACCCGAGAACCCGGGACCCCAGCGTGAATTTTGCTGATTTCGTTTTTTTAAATGATTTTTTCGGCCCTGGGGCTCCTTCTGGGACCCCCTGAGCAGACCTAGTGGGTCAGGGTTTTTCTACCCTGCCCCCTTCTCTTGTTTTATACCTGTGTTTCTCTGTGTTCGGCTGACTCGCTTCTACAGAGCCACAAGATGGCTGCCAACACTTCCTGGTTTGGAGTGCTAGCATCCAAATACAGTGAATCTCGTGCATACGACAAAGGCTCCGCCCAGATATCAAAACTTTTATTTTTCAAACTTATCAGCAACTACTGAACGGATTCACACCATAAAAGAAGTCACTTTCTGACCCAAGCACTACCTTTCTGCCAAATATGGAGTAATTCCGTTCAGGCTGTAGCCTTGCGCCAAGTTTAATATGGGAAATTGATTTTTTCACTCTTATTTTTTTAATTTCTCAAAAACTACTGAGCGGATTTACACCATTTAAAACAAAAGGTCGCTTTCTGAACCAAGCTCTACCTTTCGGCCAAATTTGGGCTAATTCCATTCAGCAGTTCAAGCTGTAGCTCGTTGCAAAATTTCCTATGGATATTAACCTGGAGAAAATGTGTTTTGGGCCCCCCCTTTTTTTTCTCAGCCCCCGCTTGACAAATCACCCCCAAACTTTCAGGATAGGAGCTGGCCTGGATAGACCTTATTTGGGGGGAATTTCAGGTGGATTTGTCAAACAACACCAAAGTTCTTATCAAATCAAAAAATGTTTTTCCTATGGAAACTAGGTTCTAATTATAACTACCTACTGGCAACCACCAGTAGGTTTTATATATATATATATATATATTCACTGAAAAAACCATAGGTTTCACATTTGTTATAGTTAGGAATTAGCATTTAAAAAACCTTTGAAATTCACTGAAAAAACCATAGGTTTCACACCAGTTATAGTTAGCTAAACATTTTACTCACACAAAATTCCCACGTTATAGTTAGTTGGACCCACTATAACTCGCGCGCCCGCAATCCACTGCTGATGATGTCACATATTACATCATTCATGACATGGTCAGTGACATCACTGATGACATCACTGATGACATCTCAAATGACATCACTGATGACATCACTGATGACATCTCAAATTACATCACTGATGACATCACTGATGACATCACCCAGTGTCTGTGTGTTTCTGTAAAGTTTAAATATGTTTTACATATTGAAGAATGAGTGGATGTATAAGTATCTGGATAAAGGATTTAGTAGGTGCGTAACTGACTGTGTGAGTGAGTGATTAAATGTGTCTTACTGAATGCATGGGTTAGTGACTAAACTGTCTGATTTTGTGCATCAGTATGTCTGTTGTTGTGTAAGATGCTGCATGTGTTGATCAATAGCTATATAAGTGGCTATATGGGTTATTGATTGGTTGCGCAAGTATTTGTATGTGAGTCTGAGTGTGTGTGTGGGTGGCTGTGAGGTGTGTGACTCTGTGCATAGATGTGTGACCAGTTGATTCACTAGGTGTATGGGTTCAAGAGTGAATATGGAAACAGCTGTATGGACGGTTGACTGTGTGCATGGCTGTGTTGGTGAGTGAATGGATATCTCAGTGCTACATGTCCAAGTAAGTACATATGTAAAACATAGTGCATGTGAGAGTTGGCATATATAAATGACACATGAGAGCCAGTGATTGTGTGAGTGGCTGTATGGATCAATGTGTACTTGTATCAGTGATTGTATAAGAGAGTAAGTATGTGTTAGTATATGTTTTTATATTTGAGGTGTTGTCTGTATAACTGTATAGATGAGGAAATGGGAGTGTGATTGATTCTTTGCATGACTGACTAGGTGTGTCAAGATTACGTTCCACAGGATCCGGTCGTTGATAATGGGGGTCAACCTCCTAACGTTACCAACTCCCTGATCTGAGAACACAGGGAATTGGAACCATTAAGCGAGGGTAGTCAGGAACGTGGAGGGGACTGCTGGGACAAAGGCTCTGAAATTATATAAGAACAGACAACACAGTTAAACACAACATAGCAACATCATAGCTACTCTCTTCAATTCTCGCTAAGAATGGAACACCAGTTGAACACACATACACATCTGAACCACAGAGTCTATTTATACCGAGCAGAGTAAACAGTGAAAACAAGGAAGGCGTCTTAGCTCTCTCCACCTGCATAGAGCCACTGATGTCAGCAGCTACAAGAAATCACAGCCAAGGCAAAGTACACCTAAGGTTCCTCAACAACTGGAGTAAAGTAAAACCATATCCAGCTTGCTGTAAAAGGAAATGGGCAAGAGGTTGAATCCCAACCAAAACAAACGAACTGTAGATAGTGGCAGTCACCACGATAATTCTCTATACAGGGGAACCAAGTAAACCCAAGGAGTCACGGCAGCAAGTGGTTGGCCAACACACCTTGCTCCGCTACAAACGAAGAAATGATTAATCATTTAACGGTAGCGCGTGGTCAGCCGACACACGGCGCTCCGCTCTTAGGCTGGAAGGAAATGGGGAACACAGTAACATGTGGCAGCCACCACTATGGTCCGCGATCGAACGATATCAGGGAGGAACAATGCAGACACGCGTGGCCAGTCGACACACAGCGTTCTGGAACAGTTTAAGCGCAGCCGCGCTGATGCTCTCGGAGCCCC
Organism: Lissotriton helveticus; assembly: GCF_964261635.1. NCBI lineage: Eukaryota > Metazoa > Chordata > Amphibia > Caudata > Salamandridae > Lissotriton > Lissotriton helveticus. The sequence continues at coordinate 1,131,464,981 of NC_136070.1, read as the reverse complement.
GAGAACAGGAGAAGAAGCAAGAACAATGGTAACGTGTGGTCGGCCGACACACTACGTTCCGTTGAAGAACTAGGAGCCGTAGGACAATCACTCACCCACAGCTACTACGAGGAGATCAGGAACGCCTCCAAACAGCGAGGCAGGAGCAGCCAAGCGAAGTCACAAGACCCGTACCTGCGGACCTCAACAAGACCCGGAAACAAATAGAATTACGAGCATGAGCCGATGCGCTTGCAGTCTCTAAGTAGCTTCCTGGTACCACGGCTCATAGGAGTTGTAGTTCATCATGGGAGTTGTAGTTCATAGGCTAGGTAGGCGCGAAGGGAGCCCGAACCCTGACAAGGTGTGTGAGTAACTCCATGGATGAGTGGCAGTGTGTGAGTGTCTGTATAGGTGTATGAGTGCATATGATAGTGTTGTATTGATGAGTGTCTGAGTGTATGAGTGATTGTATTGGTGAACGACAGAGGGAGTAAGAGAAGGAGTTAGTGAAGTGGAATAAAGAGAGTAAGGGAAGGGAAAAGTGTGACGGAGCGAAAGAAGGGAAGAGACAGGAAGGAAAGTAAAGGAGAAGGTTTGAAAGAAGGTGAGTGTGGGAGTTTAGCTAAGTTATAGGGAGTGAGTGTGACAGAAGAGGTGTGAGAGACTAAGGGAATGGAGAGAATGAGGCTAACAGAGGAGAGAGAATGAGGGAAGAGGAATGTAGAAGAAAGAGGACAGAGGGAGTAAGAGAAAGAGTTAGTGAAGTGGAGTAAGGAGAATAAGGGAAGGGAAAAGAGTAAAGGAATGAAGTAGGAGAAGAGAGAGGAAGGAAAGTAAAGGATAAGGTCTGAAAGAAGGTGAGTGTTGGAGTATGGCTGAGTTATAGGGAGTGAGTGTGACAGAAGAGGAGTGAGAGACTAAGGGGACCTAGAGAATGAGACTAACAGAGAGAGAATGACGGAAGGGGAGTGTAGAACTAAGAGGACAGAGGGAGAAAGAGAAGGAGTTAGTAAAGTGGAGTAAGGAGAGTAAGGAAGGGGAAAGGAGTGAGAGAGAGAAACAAGGGAAGAGAGAGGAAGGAAAGTAAAGGAGAAGGTCTGTAAGAAGGTGAGTGTGGGAGTATTGCTGTGTTATAGGGAGTGAACGTGATAGAAGAGGAGTCAGAGACTAAAGGGACGGAGAGAATGAGGCTAACAGAGAGAGAATGAGGGAAGGAAAGTGTAGAACTAACAGGATAGAGGGAGTAAGAGAAGGAGTTAGTGAATTGAAGTAAAGAAAGTAAGGGAAGGGAAAAGTGTGAAGGAGCGAAAGAAGGGAAGAGACAGGAAGGAAAGTAAAGGAGAAGTTTTGAAAGAAGGTGAGTGTGGGAGTGTAGCTGAGTTATAGGGAGTGAGCGTGACAGAAGAGGAGTGACAGACCAAGGGGACGGAGAGAATGAGGCTAACAGAGAGAGAATGAGGGAAGGGGAGTATAGAAGTAAGAGGACAGAGGGAGTAGGAAAAAGAGTTAATGAAGTGGAGTAAGGAGAGTAAGGGAACGGAAAAGAGTGAAGGAGCGAAAGAAGGGAAGAGAGAGGAAGGAAAGTAAAGGAGAAAGTCTGAAAGAAGGTGAGTGTGGGAGTATGACTGAGTTATACGGAGTGAGCGTGACAGAAGAGCAGTGAGAGACTAAAGGGACGGAGAGAATGAGGCTAACAGAGAGAGAATGAGGGAAGGAAAGTGGAGAACTAACAGGACAGAAGGAGTAAGAGAAGGAGTTAGTGAAGTGGAGTAAGGAGAGTAAAGGAAGGGAAAAGAGTAAAGGAATGAAGTAAGAGAAGAGAGAGGAAGGAAAGTAAAGGATAAGGTCTAAAAGAAGGTGAGTGTGGGAGTATGGCTGAATTACAGGGAGTGAGTGTGACAGAAGAGGAGTGAGAGACTAAGGGGATGGAGAGAATGAGGGTAACAGAGAGAGAATGAGGGAAGGGGAGTGTAGAACTAAGAGGACAGAGGGAGAAAGAGAAGAAGTTAGTAAAGTGGAGTAAGGAGAGTAAGGAAAGGGAAAAGAGTGAAAGAGCGAAACAAGGGAAGAGAGAGGAAGGAAAGTAAAGGTGAAAGGTCTGTAAGAAGGTGAGTGTGGGAGTATTGCTGTGTTATAGGGAGTGAGCGTGATAGAAGAGGAGTGAGAGACTAAAGGGACGGAGAGAATGAGGCTAACAGAGAGCGAATGAGGGAAGGAAAGTGTAGAACTAACAGGACAGAGGGAGTAAGAGAAGGAGTTAATGAAGTGGAGTAAGGAGAGTAAGGGAAGAGAAAAGAGTGAAGGAGCAAAAGAAGGGAAGAGACAGGAAGGAAAGTAAAGGAGAAGGTTTGAAAGAAGGTGAGTGTGTGTCATGGTTCCACTTACCCTTAGCACACATATCCTAAGACATGTGCTGATTCCCCTTATGAAAACCCACCCCTGTCCCGTGCTCCACGCACGCTTCTAGTCAGTGTGATTTGGTGTTTACATATACTTCTTCTGTAATGCATGTTTACCACCTTCTTGAGGTTTTGTTAACCATGCCTTTACTTTTGCCTTTTTGCTTGTAAACTATTGTTTGCCTTGTGTGATAATTGAAGTTAAGAGCGCATTGTGTTTGCATTTTGACCTTCGCGTATGGCTTCGTGAGAGACAATGCCCCCGCGAAGGTCTCACAGATCTCTCCTCGCATCCCTACACGCTACCATTCGGTGCGCGCTAGAGCCGGTACTGCATGCAGCGTCCCCGCGCACGTTCACAGAGCGTGACTGGGAGCGGCTGGGTGTGGTCCGGTATTTAAACCGCACCCAGCCTTCTGGAAGGCGCTTTGCCTACGGATTTCCCTCGGAGAAGGTCGCGTCTGATGGAGGTGCTCACCTGAAGGAGAATTCTATCCTGGCAGGACTCCACGGCGGTGCTTCATATTTCCTGGAGTTTGAAACCTCAACAACTAAGTTTAAAAGCTAAGTACTTTTACTTGATTTAAGGCGCCCTTCGCAAGAAAGGACAACTGAATTTTTGGAACAATACTTTGTGAAAGCCTTCACAAAGAAAGAGACTTGGGACATTTTGCCTATGTATATTTGAGAACTGATGGACATTTTTTTGCCTATGTATATTTGAGAACTATTTGCCAATCATTTACGAGTGTTGAATTGTTAAGAGATTTACCAAGAACTTTCAGATTTTATTTGAAATTGTGTGTTTGAAGAAAGATACGTAGGATTTGGTGTGTCTTTGTTTTATGCTTCTTTTATAGCACTAATAACAGATCTAGAAACCCGAGACCAAGAAGCAAAGGTTAATGCCAAGTAAGTCTTAGGAAGAGATAGGAAGAATGCAAAGGGCCTCTTAAAGAATAGTGAATTAATCCTTTCTTTCTTTGTGTGAACTTCCAGATGAACAAGTTGACATCACACCAGTAAAACAACTATCCTAAAGGACATCTGACGACTTCATCACAACTACCCTACATCCCTACAAAGACATACTGGGCGAAGACCTACAACTTGCTGATTGCAGGTAGGGGGACCTCAGAAAAGCGTCACTTGATTTTAGGGGCTCTAATTAAATAGAGATTGTTGTGGAGGGTCTAGGAAAAGTTTAGGAACGTTTACTCTTAAGACAGAATACTAAAGTCTTGGTGCTTGTTGCCTCGCAGGTCGACAGCAAGATCCACAGTCGTCTCCTCAACGCCCAGTACCGGCCCTCCTCCCTAAATTCTAGTTTAAACCTTGCTGTGCATATTTAAATCAGTGAGTTTTAGTTAGTGATTAGGGAAGTTGGTCCCTTGCGTCCCTGCGAAATCATCCACGTCTTCCAAGAGAACATCAGTCAAGACAAGGTAAGGGACGACGTGGTTAGCTTTGACAGAAGGCAAAGCCCACGAAGATAATTTCGCCCGGACGCAATGGATCAAGTTAACATGCAGGATTTGGCAGCAGTTTTAGAAGCTATTAGGCAGGATAACGTGGCCTTACGTAGGGATTTATCCTCTCTTCAGGACTCTATTCAACAAAAACCAACCATTTTCCAGAGTTCCTTGTCCAGTGGGGATACCAAAACTCAGATCCAAGTGGTGACTCCGTTCCCCATCCCCTTAGCCCCACCAGAAAGATTTTATGGGGATTGTAATAAGTTTTCTATATTTTTACAGCAATGTCACCTACATTTTATAGCTAAGACTACAGCCTTCCCAGACGATTCTTCCAGGGTAGCATTTATGTTATCCTATATGGGGGGAGATGCAGCCCTTTGGTCAGTTCCTTTAGTGGAAAAAGATGATCGAATTTTGTATAATTTTAAGGATTTCGAGAGAGCTTTAAAGAAGATGTTTGCAAAACATCTTTTCGTTCAGTCTGCAGATAATGAGCTTTTAAGTTTAAAGCAAGGATCTTCGGATCTGATACATTACATATCCACCTTTAACCGTCTAGTGTTAGAGGCTGACTGGCCATACGACAAAAGAGTTTCCATCTTTTACAGAGGTCTAAGGGAGGAATTAAAGGACATGATAACTCAGATTCTTGAACCCCCAGAAGACATAAGTGAGTTCATTGATTTAGTGGTAAAACTTAATCATCGTATTTCAGAGAGGAAAGGAGAAAGAGGGAAAACAGAGCATAAGGTAGTTTTCTTTAATGAAAAGTCGACCTTGAATCGAGAATCAGGTCCGAAGTCTGACCCTGTCGAACCCATGCAAATTGGTTCGATCCGTGGTCCTTTAACTAAGGAGGAAAAGGATAAAAGGCGACGTTTAAACCAGTGTTTATATTGCGGAAAGACAGGACATTTCGTAAAAGAATGCCCTACACGACCTAACAAGTTTAAAACCAAAACTTCCGATTTGGCCATCACGCAAGAAAGGCCAATACTCTACCTCCTCATAGAGATTTCGACTGTAGAATCGATCTCATGCCCGGAGCAACCTTGCCCTGCAGTCGCATATATGCTCTTACTGAGGCAGAAAACACTCATCTAAGAGCATACCTTGACGAGTATCTTTCAAACGGCTTCATTAGGCACTCCAAATCTCCAGTATCTTCAGCTCTTTTTTTTATTCCAAAGAAGGGAGGGGAATTGCGCACGTGCATAGATTATAGGGCATTAAACAACGTCACCATTAAGAACAGGTACCCCTTACCTTTGATTCCAACACTTTTGGACCAAATTAAGAAGGCTAAGATTTATACAAAACTGGACTTGCGAGGAGCTTACCATTTAGTCAGAGTAAGAAAAGGAGACTAATGGAAAACTGCCTTCCGCACTAAGTTCGGTTTCTTTGAATATCAAGTCATGCCTTTTGGACTGTGTAACGCTCCCGCCGCCTTCCAGTTTTTCATTAATGAAGTATTGCACGAGTTTATTGACATCTGTTGCGTAGTTTATATAGATGATATTCTCATCTACTCTGATACCGAGGAAGAACATGTACAACAGGTCCGTGCCATTCTTCAAAAACTACTCTCAAATTCTCTTTATGTTAAATTGGAAAAAAGTCTGTTTCATGTCTCCAAGGTAGACTTTCTGGGTTACATAATTAGTCCCGAAGGTATCGAAATGGATCCTAAAAAGGTGGAAGCTGTAACAACCTGGCCCAGTCCAACTTCCGTGAAACAGATTCAAAGCTTCCTAGGCTTTGCAAACTTTTACCGTAGATTCATCCAGAACTTTTCTCAATTAATTACCTTCAAGTCATCCTTTTGTACAGAGCAATGTTTTCTAATCAATAAATCTAAAGACATAGTTCAAGGTTTTGATTTTGGAATTGAATCACCTAATGTCCTGCTTTTGGAAGGGGTCCCATCGGTTTATAACAACTTATCTGATGTGTTTGACAAAAGAAAGGCCAAATGCACCCTATAGCTTACTTTTCCAGGAAGTTGTCAGAAGCAGAACAAAATTACGCCATTGCTGATAAAGAATTATTAGCAATCAAGGCGGTTTTTGAAGAATGGCGCCACTACCTGTTAGGGGCTCGTCATCCCGTAACTATTTATACAGATCACCGAAATCTTCAAGCTCTAAGATCTGTAAAAGCTCTGACTGCTAGACAGTTACGTTGGTCTATGTTCTTCAATGACTACACTTTTGTGATTACATATCGTCCTGGAAAAGAGAACTTGAAAGCGGACGCTTTGTCTAGAATAGGTGAGAAAGGCCTTGAACAACCCGAAATTGTCCATCCTGTAATCCCGACTTCTTGTTTTCAGGGAAGTTTAACCACGAGTAACATTATTTCTGACATCAAGGAGGCCTTGAAAGATAAGAATGTTGAGATGTTGAAAAAGGATCATCCTTACCTTCTAGAGAAGAATGATTTATTGATGGTACATGGTTTGATTTTCGTTCCTACTGAAAATATTCAAAAATCCATAATCCAGCTTCACCACGATACTATGTTATCTGCTCATCCTAGCATTTTGAAGACTATGGAACTTATAAGACGAACCTTTTGGTGGCCTTTGATGTTCAAGGACATTCAGTTATTTGTAGAAACTTGCAGTGTTTGCATTCAACATAAGACTTCTCATCAAGCTCCTAGTGGTTTGTTAATGCCTCTGCCTATCCCACCTCAACCTGGCATACGATATCGCTAGACTTCATAGTTGAACTACCTGAAACCAAGAAGGGATTTAATACAATCTTAACCGTAGTGGATCAGTTCACGAGGATGGCCCATTTCATTCCTTTAAAGAAACTTCCCACTGCTTTAGAGCTTGCTCATCTAATTATGTCACACGTGATTAGATTACACGGTATTCCATCAGTGGTCATTTCGGACAGAGGCTCCCAGTTTATTTCTAAGGTTTGGCAAAAACTGGGTACTTTGCTACACATGGACATTCGATTGTCTTCAAGTTACCATCCCCAAACAGATGGTTTAACTGAACGAACTAATCAAACAATCGAACAATATCTCCGATGTATGTTGCCCAATGTTCTAGAAGAATGGTCTGATCTTTTAAGCCCCTTAGAGTTCGCTTATAATAACTCCGAACATTCATCTATCAAGATGTCTCAGTTCTTTTGTAATTTTGGATTCCATACCCAGACCCGTATCTCGAAATCTCCGCCTCCCATCATGATTGATGATCACCCTGAATTTGAGGTTAAAACTATCTTAGATTCCAAAAGAGTTCGAGGAAAACTGTTTTACCTCATAGATTGGAAAGGTTATGGCCCAGAAGAAAGGTCTTGGGAACCTTTGGACCATCTAAAAAACTCTCCTAAATTGATCCGACTCTTCCATTTAAGACATCCTGAGAAACCAAAACCCATTTCAACTGTTCTTGGGGGGATCTTGAGGAGGGAGTACTGTCATGGTTCCACTTACCCTTAGCACACATATCCTAAGACATGTGCTGATTCCCCTTATGAAAACCCACCCCTGTCCCGTGCTCCACGCACGCTTCTAGTCAGTGTGATTTGGTGTTTACATATACTTCTTCTGTAATGCATGTTTACCACCTTCTTGAGGTTTTGTTAACCATGCCTTTACTTTTGCCTTTTTGCTTGTAAACTATTGTTTGCCTTGTGTGGTAATTGAAGTTAAGAGCGCATTGTGTTTGCATTTTGACCTTCGCGTATGGCTTCGTGAGAGACAATGCCCCCGCGAAGGTCTCACAGATCTCTCCTCGCATCCCTACACGCTACCATTCGGTGCGCGCTAGAGCCGGGACTGCATGCAGCGTCCCCGCGCACGTTCACAGAGCGTGACTGGGAGCGGCTGGGTGCGGTCCGGTATTTAAACCGCACCCAGCCTTCTGGAAGGCGCTTTGCCTACGGATTTCCCTCGGAGAAGGTCGCGTCTGATGGAGGTGCTCACCTGAAGGAGAATTCTATCCTGGCAGGACTCCACGGCGGTGCTTCATATTTCCTGGAGTTTGAAACCTCAACAACTAAGTTTAAAAGCTAAGTACTTTTACTTGATTTAAGGCGCCCTTCGCAAGAAAGGACAACTGAATTTTTGGAACAATACTTTGTGAAAGCCTTCACAAAGAAAGAGACTTGGGACATTTTGCCTATGTATATTTGAGAACTGATGGACATTTTTTTGCCTATGTATATTTGAGAACTATTTGCCAATCATTTACGAGTGTTGAATTGTTAAGAGATTTACCAAGAACTTTCAGATTTTATTTGAAATTGTGTGTTTGAAGAAAGATACGTAGGATTTGGTGTGTCTTTGTTTTATGCTTCTTTTATAGCACTAATAACAGATCTAGAAACCCGAGACCAAGAAGCAAAGGTTAATGCGAAGTAAGTCTTAGGAAGAGATAGGAAGAATGCAAAGGGCCTCTTAAAGAATAGTGAATTAATCCTTTCTTTCTTTGTGTGAACTTCCAGATGAACAAGTTGACATCACACCAGTAAAACAACTATCCTAAAGGACATCTGACGACTTCATCACAACTACCCTACATCCCTACAAAGACATACTGGGCGAAGACCTACAACTTGCTGATTGCAGGTAGGGGGACCTCAGAAAAGCGTCACTTGATTTTAGGGGCTCTAATTAAATAGAGATTGTTGTGGAGGGTCTAGGAAAAGTTTAGGAATGTTTACTCTTAAGACAGAATACTAAAGTCTTGGTGCTTGTTGCCTCGCAGGTCGACAGCAAGATCCACAGTCGTCTCCTCAACGCCCAGTACTGGCCCTCCTCCCTAAATTCTAGTTTAAACCTTGCTGTGCATATTTAAATCAGTGAGTTTTAGTTAGTGATTAGGGAAGTTGGTCCCTTGCGTCCCTGCGAAATCATCCACGTCTTCCAAGAGAACATCAGTCAAGACAAGGTAAGGGACGACGTGGTTAGCTTTGACAGTGTGGGAGTGTGGCTGAGTTATAGGGAGTGAGCGTGACAGAAGAGGTGTGAGAGACTAAGGAAATGGAGAGAATGAGGCTAACAGAGAGAGAATGAGGGAAGGGGAGTGTAGAAGTAAGAGGACAGAGGGAGTAAGAGAAGGAGTTAGTGAAGTGGAGTAAGGAGAGTAAGGGAAGGGAAAAGAGTAAAGGAATGAAGTAAGAGAAGAGAGAGGAAGGAAAGTAAAGGAGAAGGTCTGAAAGAAGGTGAGTGTGATGGAGGAGTGAGGAAAAGGGGAGTAAACGTGGGGATTCAGAATAAGTGAGGCAAGCGCAATAAGGGAAGAGAGGTGTGGGAGCATCAGAGAAGAGTAGTGAGGTTAAGGAAAAGAGTATAGGGAAAGTACATTTTGTACATCAAACTTACCTTATAAGTAATGTAAACTTAATTACATATTTTCATTAAAATTTATATCTGTGAAAGACAAAAAAAAATAAAAGGCAAAAATGGAACTGGTCCAACCAATTTTGTCCACAGATTGAGAAAGCAAGGAAACATGTAAATAAATCTGTTTCTGCTTTCCTCAGAGACTATGGTATGGGTTCCATTTACCACAACAACTTGCGTTACAACATGCAAGGCATCTATAGGAGAGATGGTGTACATTTTACAGATGAGGGGAATAGAGTCTTCCTCTTGAATTTGAGACTCTGCATTGGTACCTACTTGCACTTACAAAAAACACCCACATAACACAACAGCTCTTTTCAGAGCTAACTTACCTCTAAACACTCTACATTATTTTGTTACTCTATTTTATTTTTTTACACTGTTTTTCCCCGTGGTGCGCTCAGGGTGCGCGTACCGGAGAGCGTACCCGGGAACGCACCCAGCACTTACCCCGCGAAAATTTAAATTAAAAAAAAATAGATTTTGGGCCCTTCAGGGTCCTTCTAAGCCTCCCTCAAAAAACCTAGGGGGTCAGGGGGTGTCTACCCTGCCCCCTTTTAATCACTTCCCCCTTTTTTTTTACCTCAGGTGTCTCGATTTTCCAGAGACACAAGATGGCGGACTCTCCGGACTGTTAAGAATGTTGACAGACATCATACAGCCAATCAGCTTTCCGCTCGCGCACTCCCGTAGCGCGCCGGGTGCGCTCCCCGGTACGCGTACCGGTGAGCACTCGGCACGCGCCTATTGATATATATGTTTTTTTGAAGTTCCTTTTCATAAAAACCAGTTGAGCAATTTCAAAGATATATAGAAAAGGCCCTACTACATACCAGTACCTATCATTTTGCCAACTTTGGTGTAATTCCATTCATCCGTTCGGGCTGTACCCTTGTCTAAATGTCCTATGGAAAATTGCTTGGGGAAAACACATTTGAAAGTATTGAAATGTAGAACCAATCAAAATATTACTTTAGTTTTGAATTTGTGTGTGATGAAGTTTGATTGGTTATGTATATATCTTAAATGAGAGGAAAACACGGCCATTTTGTGATACTCCTGTCTGAGGTACTTTTGAGAGGAATTTTGGCTGCTCAATTTCTGGACTTTCAATTACACAGTATTTACTCTTCTACTTTCAAAAAGGTGAGTTGTTAATATCTAAGGGGAACTATGTTGTACACTTTAAGATAATTTGGAAAATGTTTTCTGTTAGCTATTTACAGTCCTTCTGTTATAATTATGGATTAAGATAGGCTTCATCACATGCAGTGCTTTATATTTCTAGTTCCTGCCTGATACTATACACTGCCCAATTAATTTTAAAGAACTAAATACTTGATTAAGCTACTTTTATGATATGTATTACTAAAAACAATAATTGAAAGTGATTACTTTTTTCTGCAATTTACAGCAAGAAATTTGAAATTAAAATGAATCAAAATGAGGAGACCAAGGAAATTTCATTTGAAATTTCAACGATATTTATTGAAATTCAAGATGACACGGATAATTTTTGGGATGAATCTCTTGACGAAGAATTAATCGAATGTTTGGATAAAATAGAATCATCATGGCACACTTTTAATGAGGACATTCCTGATCATATGATTGAAGAGGAAATTCCAGATGAGGACATGCTACAAGTTCTATTAAATTATGAAAATATGAACAATAAATTAATATTTACAAATTCAAAATTAGTTGACATATTATTCATTTTTATTTCTAATTTATGAAGTAGTAGCGAAGTGATTGTATTGAAGTGAATTTTAGACTCTGCATCGGTACCTTTTTGTAGGTACTTAAATCACCCACATAACACAACAGCTCTTTTTAGAGCTACCCTACCTCTAAGCACTCCAAATTCTTATTTTACACTATTTTCTTTCAATGTTTTTCCCTGTGGTACGCTCTGGGTGCGCGTACCGGTGAGCGTACATGGGAGCGCACACAGCGCTTACCCCGCGAAAATTGAAAAAAAAAAAGTTTTTTTGCCCTACAGGGTCCTTCTAGGCCCCCCTCAGAAAACCTAGGGTGTCAGGGAGTGTCTACCCTGCCCCCTTTTAATCATTTCCCCTTTTTTTTCACCTCTTGTGTCTCGATTCTACCGAGACACAAGATGGCGGACTCTCCGGACTGTTTAGAATGTTGACAGACATCCGACAGCCAATCAGCTTTCCGCTCGCGCACTTCCGTAGCGCGCCGGGTGCGTTCCCCGGTACGCGTACCAGTGAGCGCTCGGAGCGCGCCTATAGATATATATGTGTTTTTGAGGTTAATTTTCAAACAAACCACTGGAGCAATTTTCACCAAATATAGCAAAGACACATCTGCATACCAGTCCCTACAATTTTGCAAAGTTTTGTGTAATTCCGTTCAGCGGTCAATCTTTCATGCATGTGGTAAAACATATCTATAAAACACCAAGGTCAAAAATCTTAGTAAATGACAGCCTTACTGACAATGTCAATATAGAAAGAGGCAGGGTTGCCCCCTCTCTCCCCTGCTTTTTAATCTATATATTGAACCATTGGCGAACAAACTAAGAAACACCAAAGAGATTACTCCCTTCCAATATCAGAGATGGAACAAGAAAATCGCATTATATGCAGACGATTTAATGATTTTTATGGACGATTACATCAAGTCAAAGACATCAATAGAAGAAATCATAAGCGAGTTTGGGAAAGTTTCAGGCTATCTGGTAAACCATTCAAAGACCGAGATTATGGCATGGAATACACAATTCCAAAGCTCAAATATCAAAAAAGAAATAAAATATCTAGGGATTCTAGTGAATCAAGACCTGAATAAAATAACACAGCGAAACCTGAACAAAGTAACTGAGGAGGTAAAAAAATTACTCGAAGTATGGTCTAGTCTACCACTAACCTTGATAGGAAGATCAAACATCATAAAAATGTCAATAGTACCAAAATACACTTTCCTCTTTAATAAGATCCCTCTAGAATTTGCGAAACCGCTCTTAAAAAAACCACAGAGAGATATCATCAATTTCATATGGGCCTCAAAGGGAATTAGGATTTCGTGGAAGAAACTCAGGAGAGGAAAACAAGAGGTAGGACTATCAAGCCCAGATCTGGTGGAGTATTATAAAGCATTCCAGTTTAAAAATACACGAATCCTACTAAGAAGTCATCAACACTATCCAAAATACTTACAAGCAATGACAGACAGAGAAGATCATTTCTTATTCAAATTTGGCCACCCTAAATACTTTAAAAAAATAAAACTAAAGACCCTAAGAGAGACAGCAAAATTGTGGGCACAAATTAGAGCAAATTTGAAAATTCAATATTACAGTGTAATGGCCCCAATATGGGACTCACCGGGAACACCAGAATGCCTAAAGGATGCAATGTCAATCCCCCTAAAACAAGCCAATATCAACTACTGGGGTCAACTATTAGAAAACTCAACTTTGATCACGTGGGAAAAATTTCAATCTCTCACCAAAGGGTCAGTGTCCAAGTTTAAATACTATCAAATATCAAGCTGGGCGAAAACCACCACTACTAACAACCAAGAGGATGTAAAGCTGGAAAAAGAAATGGTAGAACTCTTAACAATCACTAAGGAAGTGGCAAAGTGGTACTGGGCGTTTATTATGGTAGGAGAGGGAGACAAGAGGATGGAAGATCAAATCTGGGGGAGAGAACTACAACTGGATGACTTAGATACAATCTGGGAAAGATCCGTGGAAAAATGTTGGTCAACTCTAAAATCTGTTGCACTAAAAAGGAACCACCTTTACACAATCCATCGCGCATACTGGACTCCGAAAAAACTGTCTAAATTAAAAAATGCAGGAGTAAAAAAGTGCCCGAAGTGTGGGGAAGAAAAGGCAGATGACTTCCACATGTTCAGAAACTGCCCCCTACTGGAAGAATTTTGGAAAGAAGTGGGTAAGACCATGAGCGTAATCATACAGACTCAGCTAACTGTAAGTACAACTTTTACCTTTTTTGGGATCGACGTCACAATGTGTAAGGGGGGATTAACAAAATGTCAGGAAAATCTTCTTTTTGTTTTAGTTGTTCTAGCCAGAAGGGAGATCTGTTTAAAATGGATTAGCCCACTGCCACCCATACATAGTGATTGGATGAATTCTGTCATAAAGACCAACAAACTAGACAGAAAAGGAAACATCAGAAAAAGATTTAAGTATTGGGAAATTTTCGAAAATTATATAAATTCCAACATTAGGTCAGTACTTACGGTCCTATGATTAACGCGAAAACAACATCTGGTAGACAAGTATGATACTTGTCGAGTAGTCTAAAGGCTAGCTCATCCCCGAATCTCCAAACCAGAGTTGGTACTATGTAAGGAACAAGGATACTCCTCTGAAAACCTCGGAAAGATGACAAACGTCCCAACCTCGAAAAACCAAGGGACAGTATTGGTAACGAAAACAGAGGCAGAAACCTGAAACCCGAATACATAGAAATTTCGCAATATGAGGATAAAAAAAAAAAAAAAAGTAATTCCGTTCAGCGGTTCGGGCTGTAGACTTGTCAGAACGTCCTATGGAAATTAACATGGGGAAAACACGTTTTGGGACCCCCCTTTTTTCTCAGCCCCCACTTCACGAATCCCCCCGAAACCTTCAGGGAAGGAGCAGAGCAGAGCTGGCCAAAATTTTGGAAAATTACATGCAAATCCTCAACCGGCGCCAGAGTTATTCTCAATAGAATGTTGCGATTTCCTATGGTAGCTAGGTCCTAACTATAACTACCTACTGGCGCCTGCTGCAGAATTTACCGGAGTGGTGTCCGTTTCTCTGCCTGGCAGTGCTGTTTGTTCGGTGCATCTGGGGAGCGTCAAACGCATATATATATATGTATGTATGTATGTATGTATGTATGTATGTATATATATATTCACTGAAAAAACCATAGGTTATAGACCATATATAGTTAGGAATTTGCATTTACAAAACCTTGAAAATTCACTGAAAAAACCATAGGTTAGAGACCATATATAGTTAGCTGGACATTTTATTGACATAAAACCAATGAAATTCCATATATAGTTAGTTGCACTAACTATATATCGCGCACCCGCAATCCACTGCTGATGATGTCACATATTACATCATTCATGACATGGTCAGTGACATCACTGATGACATCACTGATGACATCTCAAATGACATCACTGATGACATCACTGATGACATCTCAAATGACATCACTGATGACATCTTCTAGTGTCTGTGTGTTTTTGTAAAGTTTAAATATGTTTTACATATTGAAGAATGAGTGGATGTATGGAAGACTGAGTGTGTGTGTGGCTGGCTGGGAGGTGTGTGACTCTGTGCATATCAATGTGTACTTGTATCAGTGATTGTATAAGAGAGTAAGTATGTGTTAGTATATGTGTGAAAAGTATGGTGTTCTGTGTTTAACTGTATAGATGAGGAAATCGAAGTGTGATTGATTCTTCACAGGACTGACTAGGTGTATGAGTGCATATGATAGTGTTGTAATAATGAGTGACTGTATGTATGAGTGATTGTATGGGTGAATGAGTGAATGTGTGTGTAGACGTAGGAATCAGTGAGTGCATATGTAGTAACTGGTATTGGTGTGTCATGATGTCATCAGTGATGTCATTTGAGATGTCATCAGTGATGTCATTTGAGATGTCATCAGTGATGTCATCAGTGATGTCACTGAAGTATGGTGTTCTGTGTTTAACTGTATAGATGAGGAAATGGAAGTGTGATTGATTCTTTACAGGACTGACTAGGTGTGTGAGTAACTCCATGGATGAGTGGCAGTGTGTGAGTGTCTGCATAGGTGTATGAGTGCATATGATAGTGTTGTAATAATGAGTGACTGTATGTATGAGTGATTGTATGGGTGAATGAGTGAATGTGTGTGTAGACGTAGGAATCAGTGAGTGCGTATGTAGTAACTGGTATTGGTGTGTCATGATGTCATCAGTGATATCATTTGAGATGTCATCAGTGATGTCATTTGAGATGTCATCAGTGATGTCATCAGTGATGTCACTGACCATGTCATGAATGATGTAATATGTGACATCATCATCAGTGGATTGCGGGTGCGCGATATATAGTTAGTGCAACTAACTATATATGGAATTTCATTGATTTTATGTCAATAAAATGTCCAGCTAACTATATATGGTCTCTAACCTATGTTTTTTTCTGTGAATTTTCAAGGTTTTGTAAATGCAAATTCCTAACTATATATGGTCTATAACCTATGGTTTTTTCAGTGAATTTCATTGGTTTTTTAAAAGCTAAGATCTATAGCTGTAAAACATATTCTTTATTACGTGACGTATCACGTAGCCACGTGAGACGCCTCATGACGCGTCGCATAACCGTGACGTATCGGCTCTGCAGCGCAAACAAAACCCGTAACGTAAGCGTGCCGGAGCACGCTTACAGATATATATATTTTTTTTAACCTTAATTAGACAAAATCCACACGTGCACATATCTTGAGGCCTTGCAAAGGCACATCAAACAAACAGTCCCTACAATTTTGCCAAGTTTGCTGGAAATCTATTCCTTTAATTATTTTTTTTACTATTTCTCTTGGTTTTCCCCTTGTTACGCTTACCAGGACGCTACCCGGTACGCGAACCGGACGCTCCAAAAACACAAGATGGCGGACTCCCGTTACGCTGCCGGTTAGCTGCCCGGTTCGCGTACCGGGAAGCGCCTCTACCGCTAAAAATCACGGGGGACTTTAATATCCCCCTCATCAATCCTAGGGGGTCAGGAGTGGTCTACCTTGCCCCCTTTCCTTCATTTCCCCCTTCATTTTTCACCACATCTTGTCTCTCGATCGTACCGAGAGACAAGATGGCGGCCGCTCCGGACTGTTTAGAATGTTGACAGACACCAGAGAGCCAATCAGCTTCGCTTCGCGAAGTTCCGTTACGCGTCAGGTACGCAAACCGGGGCGCTAACCGGAGCGCTGTCACAGATATATATATTTTTTTAAACGTTCATTTCTCAAAATCCACTGGAGCACATATATTGAGACATAGCAAAGGCACGTCGGGCAAACCATATCTACAATTTTGCCAAGTTTCATGTAAATCTATTCAGCCGTTCGAGCTAAAAGTGAGTCCAACCGCCCTATGGAAAAATGAATGGGAAAAACGCGTTTTGGGCCCCCCCTTTTTTCTCGGCCCCCCCTTGACGAAACCCCCCCAAATTTTCAGGGGCTGCTCAGAAACAAACTGTGCCATTTTCCTGAAAATTCCAGCCAATTCCGTCCACAAACGCCAAAGTTATTGGACATAGAATTTTCAGAAATCCCATAGAGAAAAAATCCTAACTATATATACCCACTGGCTATCGCCAGTAGGTAATATACATATATAAACATATATAATCTGCATATCTATATAAATATAAATGCATGCATACATATACATATATGCATACATATGCATGTTATTTACATGAAAGTTTTAAAAACACTAATAAAAGCAAAGCTAAAAAGCCACCTCATTACAAACAGAATGGCTTTAACTTAAACGAGGGCGAGATCTATTGCATTTTCAATGCTTGTTTACTTTGGTTCTATCAAGAAGGCATTCAGATGTGTCACACATTTGCCATAAATTCTGAATGTTAGCACTCTAGTTGCTCATTAGATCACTGTAGTAAAGCTAGTGCTCACCAGGGAAGTCTGCTGCTAATCATGGTTTGCAGCCATTTTCCCGCATTTTTTATCCCGCAGACTTTCAGTCCGCATACCATTATCCCGCAAGGTCATTGACCTCGCATACCATTATCCCGCATTTTTTCAAAACGCATGTGCATTTATCGCGCATTCCTTTACAAAGAATTACGTTTTAAAGGCATGTATGGTAAATGCATTTGCGTTGTGAAAACCACGATGACGAGAGAGGTAAGTGGGTTTGTGTTAATTTTTTCGTGGGTTAGTGATTGTGTAGTGTAGTGTAGTGTTGTGTAGTGTAGTGTTGTGTTAGTGTAGTGTAGAGTTGTGGTGGTTGTTTAGTGTAGGGTCATGCTGGGCGTAGTGTTTTAGGGTTTAGGATAGTGTTGTAGTGTTTGCGTAGTGTAGGGTCATGCTGGGGGTAGTGTTTTAGGGTTTTGGGTAGTGTTGTAGTGTTTGCGTAGTGTAGGGTCATGCTGGGGTGTAGTATTTTAGGGTTCAGGGTAGTGTTGTAGTGTTTGCGTAGTGTAGGGTCATGCTGGGGGTAGTGTTTTAGGGTTTTGGGTAGTGTTGTAGTGTTTGCGTAGTGTAGGGTCATGCTGGGGGTAGTGTTTTAGGGTTTTGGGTAGTGTTGTAGTGTTTGCGTAGTGTAGGGTCATGCTGGGGTGTAGTGTTTTAGGGTTTTGGGTAGTGTTGTAATGTTTGCGTAGTGTAGGGTCATGCTGGGGGTAGTGTTTTAGGGTTTTGGGTAGTGTTGTAGTGTTTGCGTAGTGTAGGGTCATGCTGGGGGTAGTGTTTTAGGGTTTTGGGTAGTGTTGTAGTGTTTGCGTAGTGTAGGGTCATGCTGGGGGGTAGTGTTTTAGGGTTTTGGGTAGTGTTGTAGTGTTTGCGTAGTGTAGGGTCATGCTGGGGGTAGTGTTTTAGGGTTTTGGGTAGTGTTGTAGTGTTTGCGTAGTGTAGGGTCATGCTGGGGGTAGTGTTTTAGGGTTTAGGGTAGTGTTGTAGTGTTTGCGTAGTGTAGGGTCATGCTGGGGGCAGTGTTTTAGGGTTAAGGGTAGTGTTGTAGTGTTTGCGTAGTGTAGGGTCATGCTGGGGGTAGTGTTTTAGGGTTTAGGGTAGTGTTGTAGTGTTTGCGTAGTGTAGGGTCATGCTGGGGGTAGTGTTTTAGGGTTTAGGGTAGTGTTGTAGTGTTTGAGTAGTGTAGGGTCATGCTGGGGGTAGTGTTTTAGGGTTTAGGGTAGTGTTGTAGTGTTTGCGTAGTGTAGGGTCATGCTGGGGTGTAGTGTTTTAGGGTTTTGGGTAGTGTTGTAGTGTTTGCGTAGTGTAGGGTCATGCTGGGGGTAGTGTTTTAGGGTTTAGGGTAGTGTTGTAGTGTTTGCGTAGTGTAGGGTCATGCTGGGGTGTAGTGTTTTAGGGTTTTGGGTAGTGTTGTAGTGTTTGCGTAGTGTAGGGTCATGCTGGGGGTAGTGTTTTAGGGTTTAGGGTAGTGTTGTAGTGTTTGCGTAGTGTAGGGTCATGCTGGGGGTAGTGTTTTAGGGTTTAGGGTTGTGTTGTAGTGTTTGCGTAGTGTAGGGTCATGCTGGGGGTAGTGTTTTAGGGTTTAGGGTTGTGTTGTAGTGTTTGTGTAGTGTAGGGTCATGCTGGGGGTAGTGTTTTAGGGTTTAGGGTAGTGTTGTAGTGTTTGCGTAGTGTAGGGTCATGCTGGGGTGTAGTGTTTTAGGGTTTTGGGTAGTGTTGTAGTGTTTGCGTAGTGTAGGGTCATGCTGGGGGTAGTGTTTTAGGGTTTAGGGTAGTGTTGTAGTGTTTGTGTAGTGTAGGGTCATGCTGGGGGTAGTGTTTTAGGGTTTAGGGTAGTGTTGTACTGTTTGTGTAGTGTAGGGTCATGCTGGGGGTAGTGTTTTAGGGTTTAGGGTAGTTTAGTTGTTTAGTGTATGCTAAAGGCATATTCGTTCTAAAAGTTTTCGTTATTTTAATTTGCGGCCTAATAGTACATGCGGGATTTTTTTTGCGGACTGATGGTATGCGGGATTTCGTCATATATTCGCTAATCATACTTTCTATGGCAAAATGAACCCCCTCATTTTATTCCTTTTTAAATTAAATGTTTTAAGAGTTACCACTTTATTCCAATCAAGATGGCTTCAGGTGTGCCATACCTTTGTAATAAGCAGGACTGTTAGCACTCTAGTTGTTCTTTAGAACACTCTGGGACATTCTGTCATTGGGCTATAGTTGGGCTACATCTGGCTGATATTTGGGCTACATTTGTTTTTTTTTGTCTCTGGTGGCCATCTTTGGGCTACATTGGGCTACATTGGGCTACATTGGGCTACATTTGGGCTCCAACATATATATAGCCCAATGTAGCCCAATATATATTTTTCAAAGTTAATTTTCGTAAAAACCACTGGAGCCTATATCTTGAGACATAGCAAAGGCACATCGGGCTACCAGTCCCTACAATTTTGCCAAGTTTGGTGTAAATCCATTCAGCCGTTCAGGCTAAAAGTGAGGCCAACCGCCCTATGGAAAATTGCATGGGAAAAACACGTTTTGGGACCCCCCTTTTTTCTCGGCCCCCCCTTGACGAAACCCCCCAGGTTTTCAGGGGCTGCTCGGAAACAAAATGTTCCATTTTCCTGAAAATTTCAGCCAATTCTGTCCTCAAACGCCAAAGTTATTCGACATAGAATTTTCAAAAATCCTATAGGAAAAAAATCCTAACTATATATACCTACTGGCTATATATATATTCACTGAAAAAACCATAGGTTATACACCATATATAGTTAGGAATTAGCATTTAAAAAACCTTATTTTACTCACACAAAACCATTGAAATTCCATATATAGTTAGTTGCACTAACTATATATCGCGCACCCGCAATCCACTGCTGATGATGTCACATATTACATCATTCATGACATGGTCAGTGACATCACTGATGACATCACTGATGACATCTCAAATGACATCACTGATGAGATCACTGATGACATCATCCAGTGACTGTGTGTTTCTGTAAAGTTTAAATATGTTTTACATATTGAAGAATGAGTAGATGTATAAGTGTCTGGACGAAGGATTTAGTAGGTGCATGACTGAATGTATGAGTGAGTGATTAAATGTGTCTCACTGAGTGCATGGGTTAGTGACTAAACTGTCTTAATTTGTGCATCATTATGTCTGTTGTTCTGTAAACTGCTGTATGTGTTGATCAGTAGCTATATGATTAACTATATGGGTTATTGATTGATTGTCCAAGTATTTGTATGGGAGACTGAGTGTGTGTGTGGCTGGCTGGGAGGTGTGTGACTCTGTGCAGATCAATGTGTACTTGTATCAATGATTGTATAAGAAAGTAAGTATGTGTTGTTATATGTTTGAAAATGTAAGGTGCTCTATGTTTAACTGTATAGACAAGAAAATGGAAGTGTGATTGATTCTTTACAGGACTGACTAGGTGTGTGAGTAACTCCATGGATGAGTGGCAGACTGTGAGTGTCTGTATAGGTGTATGAGTGCATATGATAGTGTTGTAAAGATGAGTGATTGTATGTATGAATGATTATATGGGTGAATGAGTGAAGGTGTGTGTAGACGTAGCAATCAGTGAGTGCGTATGTAGTAACTAGTATTGGTGTGTCAATGGTTTCAAAAATTATACTCTTTTTAACACTGGGTGAAACAGAGGTTATATTAAAATGTGAGGAGATGCATTGTATTGTCACATGAATGATATCATTAGTGATGTGGTCATTGATGTCAAATGAGATGTCATCAGTGATGTCATCAGTGATGTCATTTGAGATGTCATCAGTGATGTCATCAGTGATGTCACTGACCATGTCATGAATGATGTAATATGTGACATCATCAGCAGTGGATTGCGGGTGCGCGATATATAGTTAGTGCAACTAACTATATATGGAATTTCAATGGTTTTGTGTGAGTAAAATAAGGTTTTTTAAATGCTAATTCCTAACTATATATGGTGTATAACCTATGGTTTTTTCAGTGAATTTTCAAGGTTTTGTAAATGCTAATTCCTAACTATATATGGTCTATAACCTATGGTTTTTTCAGTGAATTTCAATGGTTTTTTAATAGCAAATATCAAAAGCTGTAAAATGTATTCTTCTTTAAATCCAAAAATATATTTTATATGTTTATTATTATTTTTTTTAAATATTTTTTTTGTTTCGCTCCCGGTCCGCGAACCGGGAAGCTTCCCGTTAGCTCAATTTGATGCCGCGACCCGGTCCGCGAACCGGTAAACGTTCCGTTAGCGCAACTGCCACGTTAGAAATCATTATCGTGACGCGTCGCGGAAGCGTGACGTATCACGTTGTCGTGTAATGCGTCTTATGACGCGCCGCGTTAGCGCACCCGGAAGTGCTCCTGGGCGCGGACCGAGGCGCGAAACGCAGCTCCCCGGAAGCGATCCGCGGCGTGTCGCGAAAGCGCGACGTATCGCGTTACCGCGTAATGCGTCTTATGACGTACCGCGTTAGCGCACCCGGAAGTGCTCCGGGGCGCGGACCGAGGCGCGAAGCGCAGCGAACCGGAAGCTATCCGGGGCGCGTTCCGCAGCGCGTAACATAAGCGTGAGAGGTCATGTGACTTGTTAATAACACTTTTCATTGGTTCATTTCACTTTTGGTTTCATAATGTTGTTAGGCTTGGTCATGTGACCTAAAAATAACACTTTTCATTGGTTTAGAACTATTTTTTTTTCTCAAATGATGAAAACCCCTCCTTCTTTTTACCTCATTCTTACTTTCTATTTCCAGAGAGCAAGACCTATTTTTCACAATGGCTTCTGTAATAGCTGCAGCTGGTGCTTCTCAGCAACCACCACCACCACCACCACCAAAAGGACCACCACCAACACTGGACTTTGGTAGAGAGGAAGATAATGAGGACGAAGAGGAGGAGGAGGAGGAAGAGCAAGTAAGGCAGTTCCTGCCAGAAACACCAAGGCAGAGCCATATTAAAGAGCACTACATATGGCAATTCTTTAAAATTCCACCTGGACAAAAGAAGGTCAATGCACCCCAGGTGTCTTGTTTGATTTGCAAAAATATACTTTCTCGTGGCAACCCCAACAAGAAATACAGCTTTGGCAATCATACAATGATTCGCCACATGGAGCAATGGCATCCTAATAATCTTTCCCAAGCACAAGTAAGGGATCTTGCTGCCAACCCCCCAGATGTCATCCCCAGCACCAACAGGGGACAAAGCTCATTCGCCGGACCAGAAGGCCGAGAAATAATCCCCAATATTCAAGCTCCTTTTGCACACTACAAAATAGTTTGTATATATTGTGGAGGAACTATTGCTTATGGAGAGAAGAGTATTACTTTGATTAACCGAGCTGGAGAAAATCATAAATGCTACAAGATGAGAAAACAATGAATCCTTTTTATTTTTTTTTGCTCCTGTTGAGACATGTTCTAACCCTGCTTTTTTGTTATTTCCCCCTTACAAAACACAAAAAAAACACAAAATAGTTTTCAAAAATCCAAAAAAAAATCAAAAAATTGTTCAGAAAATTCATTAAAAAAAAGAAAAAAAAGAAAAAGAATAAAAAAACAGTTCTTTTCAGAACTACCTTCCATTTATAACAAAATTGCCAAAATGTTTATACCCTGTCTTTCTTTTCTCCTCATAGTACGCTCCTCCGACCGCTTCCCGGTACGCGTACCGGGCGCTACCCACGCAAAAAAAACAAAAAAAGTTTTTGTTTTTTTGCCCCGCGGGGCCCTTTTAAAGCCTCCACATTAAACCTAGGGGGTCAGGGAGGATCTAGTATGCCCCCTTATGGTTATTTCCCCCTTTGTTTTGGCCTCCTCTTGTCTCTCAATCCTACCGAGAGACAAGATGGCGGCCGCTCCGGACTGTTTAGAATGTTGACAGACACCGGAGAGCCAATCAGCTTCGCTACGCGAAGTTCTGTTACGCGTAAGGTCCGCGAACCGGAGCGCTGCCCAGAGCGCGCTTACAGATATATATCTTTTTTTAAACGTTAATTTCTCAAAATCCACTGGAGCACATATATTGAGACCTACAAAAGGCACATCGGGCTACCAGTCCCTACAATTTTGCCAAGTTTCGTGCAAATCCATTCAGCCGTTCGGGCTAAAAGTGAGGCCAACCGCCCTATGGAAAACTCAATGTTAAAAACACGTTTTGGGACCCCCCTTTTTTCTCGACCCCCCCTGGACGAACCCCCCCCAAATTTCCAGGGGCTGCTCAGAAACAAAATGTTCCATTTTCCAGAAAATTTCAGCCAATTCCGTCCACAAACGCCAAAGTTATTAGACATAGAATTTTCAAAAATCCCATAGAGAAAAAATCCTAACTATATATACCTACTGGCGACCGCCAGTAGGTAATATATATATAAAAATATAGAGTTGTACAGAGTTATAGTCAGGTCTACTAACTATAACGGGCGAATTTCTACTGTTTTTCTGGTTTTGTACAAGTGAAATCTCCAACTAATTATAACGTCCCTGAAACCTATGTTTTTTTCAGTGAATTTCAAAGGTTTTTAAATGCTAATTTCTAACTTTAACGTCCCTGAAACCTATGGTTTTTTCAGTGAATTTCAAAGGTTTTTTAAATGTTAATTTCTAACTATAAAGTCCATGAAACCTATGTTTTTTTTCAGTGAATTTCTAAGGTTTTCTAAATGTTAATTTCTAACTATGCCTACAAATGTACTGCATAGGTAGTCCTCAAGGTATTGCAGCAGTGCATGTGTTAGTGACTAGGTCATCGTATGAGTACATGGGTACTGAGTGGATAATTAGAGTACTGCAAGGAGAGTGTGTGGTGAATTTATAAGTGATTGGATATTAGAAGAGTGTTTGGATTAGTACATGGTAGTGGTTGGGTGACTGGAGGCGGGCACAGGGAGTGACAGTGTGATTGTGGGACTTCATGGGTACTACCTGGGGAATTGAAGGAGCAAATAAGAAGTGTGTAAGCGGGTACAGGACTGCCTGGGTAGGGCATATGGGATTGTAACAGTGATCAGTTAGTACCTGGATCATTGCATGAGTACATAGATACTGACTGAAAGATTAGAATACTGCAATGCAGAGAGGTGTACAAAGAGGCATGGCCTTGGAGCACCTCTCTGCAACGCAGCCCTGTGGTGCTTACTGGAGGTACCTGGTGGGATGGTTGACCCCCAGGGACCCTGAGGATTGAAGGGGAATTAATTCCCCAGCTTAAAACACACCACATGGCGTATTTGCACACATGTTAGATGAGGCCCGCCCCCTCCCTTCACCACTGTGCAAACGCGCTCGTGGCGTGTTTTAAGTTGGGTGATTAAGTCCCCTTGAATCCTGAGGGTCCCTGGGGTCCAACTAGCCCACCGGGTACCTCCAGTAAGCAGGGTTCCCGTGTTTTATTTTAATGGGACCCCAGTGTGGGCTAGGTCCCAGGGGTATTTCTTAAAAAATAATAGCGGGGGCTCACTTGGGCTGTGGGGGTTCACTCATGTTGGGAGGGTGGTTGCGCGGCTCCCCTCCTGGAGCCCTTCATTTGCTTATAACTTTGACATCGTTTGACGATTGTTTATGACATTTTCCAAAAAGTTTATCTGTTTTCATCAGGTGCTATCTTGAAACTTTAGGGGTGGTTGGTCAAGGGGGGGCTGAGCAAAAGTGGGAGTCTCAAAATGTGTTTTTCTCCATGCATTTTTCATAGGAAGCTTTATACAAGGCTACAGATAAAACTGCTGAAGGAATTATGCCAAATTTGGTAAGGAGAAAGGTTGTGGTCCAAAAAGAGAGCTCTTGTTGAAATTATCTAAATCCGTTCAGTAGGTTTTGAGACATTTTAAATTTTACAGATATCGATACTTGAGAATACTGACATCTGATTGATTGTTTGAGGAGTTACGGGCAAGAGCTTGCTGCTCATTGGCTGTGAACGGTTGAAATTAGGAAGTGTTGGCAGGCATTTTGTGACTTAGTGCGTCAGCTCACATCTCTCCGTGTAGAAGTCATCAGGACTGTAGTTTTACTTCTGCAAGGTAACACTGGCATCTGTGCCTGTGTGAGATATCACTTTCACGCTGGCTCCCCCCACATCACCAGGTCGGCGGCCATGCGTTTCGAAGTCAGTCAGTCGGTTCGGAGCTCTGTGAGTCAGTCCGCATAATCCCCTTCACCACCCAAACACCAATGCACTACTCTAAACACTAAAACTACTCACAGCACGACCTCCTACACTACGCAAACACCTCTGCACTGCAGTAAACTGTAAAACTATACACCCAGCACGACCCCTTACACTACACAATCACCACTGCACTACCCTAAACACTAAATCTACCCCCAGCATGAGTCCCTATACTTCCCAAACACCACTGCACTATTGTAAACCCTAAATCTACCCCCAGCACGACCCCTATAGTATCCAAACACCACTACACTACCCGAGACCCTAAAACACTACTCCCAGGACGACCTCCTACACGACGCAAACACCTCTGCACTGCCGGAAACTATAAAACACTACCCCAGCATGATCTCCTACACTACACAAGCACCACTGCACTAACCTAAACTGTGAAACACTATCCCCAGCACGACCCGTACACTACTGAAACACCACTGCATCATCCTAAATCCTCAAACAGTAACCACAGCATGATCCTCTACACTACAGAAAAAACACTGCACTGCTGGAAACCCTAAATTTACACCCAGCTCGACCCCCCTACTCTACCCGAACACTACTGCACTACCCTAAACCATAAAACACTAGCAGTCCATTTGGTCACAGCTGTGCGTTTGGGAGCCGACGGCCGTAGCTCTGCGAGCCATGGTGTCACTAGCTGTACATTTCCGAGTCAGTCTGTTAGGTGATAGGTGTGTCTCTGCTAGCAGGGCATGAGCGCTCCCTCTGCGAACGAGCACGCTGGCGTGCGTTTGCGAGTCGACGGCCCGTAGCTCACACTGTGTGAGTTGAGCCCACGGGCCGCAGGTCTCCCTCTGTGAGGCTGCTCGACGGCTGCCTGCAGGTCTCCCTGTGGTAGCCGTATTGCAGCAGTTACTCTGCGAACCGATATTGGGAATATAAGGCGGCTCTAAAAAGAGCCTTTGTGTTTATGAGTTGGAGCTACATATAAGTGCGGATGCACAGCTTCATGTTATTCAGAAAAACTCAATTTCCCTGATCTGTGAAGTGTACTCCATCACTTCTGTAGATATCAGCCATATGAAAACATATGTTGTTATTGTAGATCGATCCCATTCTATGGTCTCAGAGGTATGCAGAGGCAGCTTTGTTGACATTCTTCCTAGATTTTTTTATCTGAGGACAAAATTGGTTTGACCAATTCCACTTCTGTCTTTGGCATATATTGGAATATACAAAGACAGTTTGAGGCAAAAGCAACAACAATTGTCTAAAGGTGTCCTTCATTAGCATTTCCAAACCTACCTCAGTCAATGTGCCTAGGTCGTTACCACCACAGTGCACAATCATGAGTTCAGGGTGTTGGAGATGCAAACAGGTTTTAACCAAAGGGAGCAATTGGTGCCACTTCAATCCTCTTTGTCCAAACCATTTAATGTCCACATTTTGCAAGCCTAGATCTAAATCAATACACCTCTGTTCTGCATACCTCTTCAACCAGAAAACATAGCTATGTCCTACGATCTGCACTAGCATTTTGAAGGTATAGCTGGAAGATGTGGATAGATGTCTGTAGCTCATGCAGTCCGTACGTAGAATAAGAGATATGTTTAAAGATGGAGAACTACTTTTTTTCTCATACAAAAGGATAACTGATTGGGTGATTAAAGCATTGTTAACTAAAAAGTAGGGTGCATTTTAGTTTGTCAAAAAGCATCTTTGTCATTGGTTAATAAAAAGCAGTTTGAACGTGGAGTTCATATGATAGGATAACATTTGCTCAGTTCAACCACACCAGCTACTAGCATTTGGAAGGCACTGTTCGCACTCAAAACAGTGGTGATCTTTTAACCTGCAGGTACTTTAAATGTTCGAGAAAATGTTGCAAAACAATGTCGTTAGGTGTGAAAAAATGATGAACTTTTAACCTGCAGGTGTCATAGAATGTCGTAGAATGTTCTAGAAAGTATGTTGACAGAATACGTTGAACGTCTCATCTATATGTGTTGTTAAATTAAAAAAAAAACTGTTTATATCGAAAGTTGAAAAATAACCAATAGACAGACGTTTTGCAATTTGAAGAAGGAACTATTCTGATTTGTTCTTTACATGCATTTAAGTGTGGAGCAACAGGGAAATTGTGCCATTACTGGTTCCATTCTTGATGAGAGCGGAGCATTACATGTACTGTTTGACAGGGAAAGAATTATATGCATTTGTGATATTTGGAATCGGCATACCAATTACGAAAGTTAGTTAAATTATGCTTAGTGTGGAAATAATGGGGAAGGGGTAAGTGTAGAAAATTCATGTGTTATTAACTTAACAGAGATGGAACAAAAAGCAGAAATGCTATGTGGACAATTTGCGGTCTCATTTTTTATACTGAGAGGTAGATTTCAATATCAGTCAAGACTGGTGTGTTACTGGTAAGCTTTGGATTTTGGTGGTGTAATCAAATGGAATTTGTTGAGGAGCATTCTTCAAAAGAATTTTTTTTATAATTATGTGAGAGATAAAAAATGAATGAAAATGTTCTGTGTATATTTTCAGTACGATTTTGTTCAGAGTGCTAAAGAAAATGTGATTATTAGTGAAGGTAATTGTCAGAGTGTGTTTGTCTGCTGAATATATGCAGGCCTTCAAGTGGTCCGGGTCTTGTCGTTACTGAGCTCTGACACCCATTTAAGACAGTTTCCAAATTTTTCTTTCCACTTAAAGCTGTTAATATACGTATAGTAAAGGGACGATACATAAAAGTTTGAGAATTACACCTTTATTTATACTGTCCAGCTCCCACCACCATTGTATGCCCCCAGCGGTACTGTTCATAAAAATAATCTAATACAGTTCTTCGTATTATAAAAATAGCAGTTCTAAGTTTATTGCCATATTGGTGGGGTTTGTACTATATAGAGAATGTTGCAATTAGTTTCAATAGTATAAAAGTGCACTGTGTTATGTTGGAAATATTACATATGTATAGGTTGTGATGTTATAATTTATACTGTGAGGTACATTTGACTATAAGTGAAGACAGGTGTTATACTGCGAACCCGTTCAGAATGTGCACAGATTACATGGAGAGTAAATGAACAAAGTAAATGTGCACATTGTTTTTTGTATGTATGCATGGTTAGAATCATTTGATGATACTTTGAGATATAATCTAAACAGCGTTTGTGCTTTACAATTGGGTACACTGCACCTTGTTAGTAGTTAGCGACTAGATGCTGCTCAAGGGATTATTTATTGCTCGTTCTTACGAAATAAAGGTGGAGAAGGGTGTTTCTTTCAAGGGATATTTGATTAAAAAAAAAGAAAATCTTAGTAAATTTTCTGTAGGATTTTTTCACACTAGTAAACTAACTGTGATTATAAGTGATGAAAATTGTTAGGTTGTGCCTCCGTGCTGAATGTATGCAGGCCTTTAAGTGGACCGGGTCTTACCGGTGCTGACCACTGCTACCCCTTTCAGACACCCACCATTTTTGTCATTCTGCTTAAAGCCATGAATTTACATATATTAAAGGAATTGTAGAATAAAAGTTTAGGAATTACACCTCCGTTTACTCTCCTTATCTTCCAAGCCCATTTTGTGCCCCCAACAGTATTGTTTGTAAAAATTAAGTGATAGAGCTTTATCTAGTATGAAAATAGTAGTTCTTTTTTATTGGCAGGTTTGTGGCATGTGTAGTGTAAAGAGAAGGTCGTAATCAGTTTCAATGATACAAAAGTGACGTGACATCTGTTTTAAAGATTACATGGCTCTCCCTCTGCGAGTCCTTGGGCCCGCAGTTGTATCTCTTGAAGCCAATACTCGAAATATACCTCAGCTCTCTCTCTATGAGATACCCCCTTCAAGTTCCCTCTCCCCACATCACTGTCCCGCACCTATCTCTTTACAAGTAGACGGTCTGCACCTCTCCCTATACTAGTAGGTCCACAACTGTTCCTCTGTGAGTCGGCCCGCAGCTCTTTCTCTTTGAGCTGATGGGCCGCAGCTCTCCCTCTACTAGCCAGCCAGTTGGCTCGTAGGTCTTCCTCTAGGAGCCAGTCCACCGACTCGCAAGTGTCCCTCTGCAAATCACCGGTCGGCTCGCAGCTCCTCGTCTGCGAGCCGTCGGGTCCGCAGTTGTACCATCGCAAGCCATCACTGGAAATATACCGCAGCTGTCTCTCTACGAGATATCCCCTTCATGTTCCCTCTCTCCACATTACTGTTCCGCACGTATGCCTTTGCAAGCCAATGACCCGCATCTTTCCCTATAGCAGTAGGCCCGCAGCTGTTACTGTGCGAGCCGGCCCGGAGCTCTTCCTCTTCGAGCCAACGGGCTGCTACTGTTTGTCTACGAGCCAGCTAGTCAGCTCGGAGCTCTTCCTCTACGAGCCAGCCTGCCGGCCCACAGCTCCCCCTCTGTAAACCATTGTTTGGCTCGTAGCTCTTTCTCTGCGAGCCAACCTGCAGTTGTATGTCTGCAACCCAACACTGGAAATATAGCGCAGCTCTCTATGTCTGCGAGATACCCCCTTCACGATCCCTTTCTCTACATCATGGTGTCGCAGCTATCCGTTTGGAAGCCGACGGCCCGTACCTCTCCCTATACCAGTTCGCCCGCAGCTGTTCCTCTGTGAGCTGGCCCGCAGCTCTCCCTTTGTGATCCGACGGGCTGCAGCCCTCTCTGTACGAGTCAGTCAGTGTGCTTGGAGCTCTTTCTCTATGAGCCAGCCCGCCGGCCCGCAGCTCCTTCTCTGCCAACTATTGTTGGGCTCGCAGCTCCTGCTCTACGAGCTAGCCCGGCGGCTCGTAACTCTCCCTCTATGAACCACTAGTCAGCTCGCAGCTCTTCGTCTGTGAGCCATCAGGCCCGCAGTTGTAGCTCTACAAACCAAGACTGGAAATATATCTCAGTTGTTTGTCTACGAGATACCACCTTCATGCTTCCTCTCCCCATATCACCTTCCCCCATGCATGATCTGCAAGCCGACAGCCTTTTCTTATAGCAGTCGGCCCGCAGCTTTTCCTTTGTGAACTGGCCCGCATCTTTCTTTCTGCGAGCCCATGGGCTGCAGCTGTCCCTCTACGAGTCAGCGTGCCAGTTTGCAGCTGACCCTCTGCAAACCATTATTCACCTCGCAGCTCTTCGTCTGCGAGCCGTCGGGCACGCAGTTGTAGCTCTGCAAGCCAACACTGGAAATATACCGTAGTTCTGTCTGCACGATGTGTCCTTCATGTAGCTATCTCTTTGGAAAGCGACGGACTGTACTTTTCACTATAGTATTTGGCTCATAGCTGTTCCTCTGCTAGCCGGCCCGCAGCTCTACCTCTGTGTGCCATGTAGTTTAGCAATCCTGCTGCCAGTGTCATGCAGTTCTTCAATCATTCATCCAGCACTATCTATTTACCCTATCACTCTGCCAATATGTAAGCACTTATAAATTTACCATGCACTCTGTTTGCAGCATTTTAATCATTCTAGTTAGTAGTTGTGTACTTATGGAAAGACCTAGCCACTAAGACAAGTATAGCTATAATATTCTGTGCAGTATCTATCCACACCTCTAACCAGCTACATACTATTGGTACAGTCATATAAATAACCAGTTAGTACCCATGCAGTCTAGGAAAGAGGCTGTCAGTTCTATGCACTTTTCTAATCACCCTTCCTGCACTATATACTTATCTTATTATTCTGATAATATCTAGCACTTACAAATTTACCATCCACTCTGTTTGCAGCAGTGTATTCATTTATTGGTAGGAGCTATGTAGTTGTGGAATTGGGTAGCTAGTAAGACAAGTACAGCTACAATATTTTGTGCACTATCTATGCACACCTTTAACTAGCTACATACTATTGGTACACTGCTATAAATACCCAGTTAGTACCTATGCAGTATAGGAATCCTCCTGTCAATCCCATGCACTTCTCCAATCAACCATGCAGCACAATCTATTTATCCTATCACTTCGTGAATACCTAAGCACTTATAAATTCACTATGCACTCTTTTTGCAGCACTGTAATCATTGCAGTTACTACTCATGTACTTATGGAATGGTCTAGCCACTAATACAAGTAGAACTATAATATTGTGTACACTATCCATGCAGACCTTTAACCAGCTACATACTATTCGTACACTTCTCTAAATATCCAGTTAGTACCTATGCAGTCTAGGAATTCTCCTGTCAGTCCTAAACACTTCTCCAATCACCGATGCAGCACAATCTACTTATCTAAGCACTTATAAATGCAGTCAGGCACTCTCCTTATAGTATTGCAAACTTTTAGTAACTAGCCATGTATTCATGGAATGATAGAGGTTGTTACCATGCAGTTCTATAAGTCGATGTGTACTATTAATGCTTTGCTCTAGTATCTTTCACACTACTCATACACTACTTCAATTATGGAGGTAGCACTGTTCCATTGCTGAAATCATTGATCTATTTTTTTTGTATGTACTTTTATAGTTATATATGTGAATATTTATATATACTTATTTTAATTATAATGCATTGTTTTCAAAACTTTTCTTATTTTACAGATATTTTGCATAATTTTTAAGAAAGAGTAAAAATGACAAGAAAAGAGCAAAGAAAAGGAGAACACAGAAAAGAGGTTTATTTAAAACAAAAAGGAAAAGAGGAATTAGATCAACTACAACATGGATCTTTAAAGAAAAAGTGTTCTGGTAGGAGAAGTAAAGTTTTTTTTTTTAAACTTGTGAAAACTGTTTCTAATTTTAAAAATAAAAAACAGACAGATACAACAAGGACAGTGAAACAAAAGGAAAAGAAAAATGTACAAAAAAGTGGAAAACTGGATTATTGTGAAAAAAATTATGTTGGAAGCAGGAAAAAACAATTTTTAGAAATTCAAAAAAGAATCTAGAAAAGTAGAGCAATCCAAGACTTACTAAAAAATGTAAAATATATAAAAGGAGATCAGCATTTCACAGACAAAAAAGGAGATTCTAAGTGAAATTGAAAAAGCCTTTGAATTGAAAAGAAAATTATTTATCTTAATTAAGATTGAAGACTTTAAATACAATAATGCAGCGTATGAAGGACAAATGTAAAAGAAAAACAATTGTGAATAGAACAAATTTTTGTAAAATATTTTCCAGGAAATGGAAGCAAACTTCTAGTATGGAACTTTTTTTAATGAAGAAAGTTATTTTCATGAAAATAGATTAATGCAGGCAGTTGATACCTGTGGTCATTGTTATGAAGTAAAAAATTGGTCTCCAATTGAAAAAGAAAAGATAGTTCCTAGAAATGTTGAACAAATAATAGCTGAGGAAGTTCAAGGGAGACGTACCCAGGCTCCAGTGTTTACATGGGATTGTAGTAGGGTTTGCAGTATACATCAACAATCTATTGATATTTTACTAGATTTTTTAAGAGAATATGGAAGAAATACTGTGAAACAGAAAATTAAGATATTACAAGGACTAGAGCCTTGCAAGGTGAGAAAATATACAGGGTTGCAAGGTCATTCTCTGGCTTGTCTTTCTAGGAAAGTGTGTCAAAGTGGTTTTCATCATTTAAGAATGTTGGCAGTACATCATTCCGAAATGCGAAAGTTAGTTAGAAGAATATACTACGTGAAAAGTCCTGCATTATGTTTAGAGGAAATTAATACATCTCTTTTGCATGGTTCAGTGTTGGATGTAAAAAAAGTTTGTGATGATATAGAGTTACGTTTCTTTGCTGGTCAAGAGGAGTGTAGAGAAAGTGAGAGTTTGATAAGTGCAGGTTTTGAAGAAGAGATGGAAGATAGTACTGATGTGAAGTTTGAAAAAGAAATAACAAAGTTTAAAGTAGTGTCTGGTGAAAATCCCAACTATGAGGCCTATTACAATTCCGGGCCGGCGGAAGCCACAGCCGGCCCGGAGGATGCGGAAAAACCGCAGCGGACCCACCAAAGACCCACCGCCACATTAGGATGGCTGGTGGGTCCTGGTTTCCGTCCGCAGCTTTTCCGCCGCGGTTGGCTTAAACCGCAGCGGACCCACCAAAGACCCACCGCCACATTAGGATGGCTGGTGGGTCCTGGTTTCCGTCCGCAGCTTTTCCGCCGCGGTTGGCTTACAACCGCGGCGGAAAAGCTCTAATATGGTGGCGGTGTCTCTCAGACACCGCCAGCCATATTAGGATGGGCTTTAAAAAATGCTTCCACCGTGGAAAAGCATGTGGAACTTTACTGTGGGGGCCTGTGGCGGGCCCCCTGGGTGAAGGGGGGGTGGGGGAACATGGTATGTGCACCCCCCCCATGGTACCCCCCTGCACTTGTATGCAGAAATCTCGGTGGGTGCAGCTTGAAGCCGCACCCGCCTCAATGGTAAAAATAGAGGATGTGACCGCCAGGGTGGCAGTCACATCCTAATTGGACAGGAGGGAACTCCGCAGGCCATGCAGAGGTTCCCTCCTCCTCTATGGTCGCGGAAGGACTTAAGTCCGTCCACGATCATAATGGGCCCTTTAGTTTGTATTTGTTGTCGACATACTCATTATAAAATTCAAACTAGGAATGTAGATGTGTTTTTAAAAAGTGAAAACAAAAACAATGATAAATGGAAATAATTTGCAGCTTTTCTGTTTGTGGAAGGTTGTTTTGAGTTAGGTACTGTACAATGTATTTGTAAATATTGTTACAATAAATTAAAGAAAACAAAATTCCAGCTAGAGCTGTCCATAATGACTTAGAATTAGTAGCTATACCGCATGAACTTAAAGATTTAAATACATATGAGGCCATCCTTATTCAATCTGCGCACCTTTTCAGGCTATAATTTGTATGGTATCTAAAACAGTTAAGCTGCCTCCAATAGATCTATAAAGAGGTTTAAAAGGAAGAGTTGTGTTTTTACCTTCAGATTTTAAGAAAAGTTTTGAAACTGTTGGTGTAGAAAGAGAGGATACTGAACCTGTAGTCATTCTTGTTAATGGTGTACCCACAAAGAGTCGGAAAATATGTCAAGAGTTAGTAGATGTGAGGAAAGTCCACAAGGCTACATTATAACTGGTGAAAAACAATATTTACTATAAAAGCGTAAATGTAGAAGAAGAAGAAATGACTTTAGAAGAAGAAACAGATATTTCAAGTTGATAAATAGAAAAAGTGGAGAATTCTAGAAAAGAAGAAATTTATGAACATTATACGATACACCCTCTACAAACTATTGAATTGTCCCAGATGAAAAAAGCAAAAGGAACTCCCATGAGTGTGTGGGAAAAAGTTTGGAAGCTCGTTGTTTTCCACAGCTGTTCCCTACTGGAAAAGGTGGACGATATGATGAACAATCAGTTCAGATTCCAGCTTCAGAATATTGTACTTTACGACTCTACTTAGAAGAACCAAGATTTCGTCAGTGTATTCCATATTTGTTTCATTTTTTATTTGAGAGTGATCTGTCTGCACTTTCATATGCAGTGAACCATATATTAAAAACTGGAATGCATCTTTCACATGTTTCTGCAAAGGAATTTATGGACAAAGTTGAAGAAAGAGACGAACATTTAGAATCACAGTTAATGAATTTATTGGCATGTCAACGTGGAACTAATTAATATTGGTATCGTGTCATGGGGAATTAAAATGTATGTTAAGAAACTTAGGAACTCCTACCTGGTTTGTTACACTTAGCTGTGCTGAGTTCGATGGGATGATTTACTGGATTTTCTACAAGAAGCTAATTCAAATATAGAAAATATTGAAATGAAGACACCTGGAGAACTGTGTTCCCTAGATCCTGTAAATGTTTGCAGATATTATAATCATAGATTTGAAGCTATGATGTCTTTCATCTGTAATAAAGAAAATCAACCTATTGGCAAAGTTATTGATTTTTTTGGGAGAAAAGAATACCAAGCTAGTGGTGCTCTTCATATACATATGCTTTTACGGATCGAGGATGTACCCAAATTTGGAACCGATTCGGATGAGACTGTTTTATCTTTTATTGAAGAGTATGTTACCTGTGCAATTCCGAAAACAGGAGGACTAAATATCTTAAGACAGCAAGTGTTACGGTTTCAGAGCCATCGATGTGGAAAATATTGTCGATGGAAATATAAATCAAAGGATAAATTTTACACGTACCAGCCGTACGTGTGTTCTCCGCCTGACTCGTACAGCTGTACAAGCGAGCAAGTACGATGAGAGAAATGCAAAATCGCCGACCGAATCGTTTCCGGCTCCAAACCGCTCCATACGCCTCGTTCGTAAACAAACTGTGCAGTGCAAAGGAGGCGAATTATGACAGAGCCAGTACGATGCACGCGCCAGACAGCCGGATCAAGCCGAAGTTTCCGGCTCACAAAACGTCTGGGAAGCTGCCTTTGGGGGTCCGTGTCAGACCCCCCATCACCCGCAGTCTTATGACTCGGACACAGGGGGAGACTCAAGGGTCTCCCCAACACAGCATGTTGGGTGGGTTTTGGCACCGATGCGTACCCACTGTAGGGGCCGCCCTTGTGCGAGACGTACCCATTCGGTCAATGGGAGTCCATGCACGCGTCATACGACTGGCTCTCATTGACTTCTATGGTAGTCCGACCGAACCGAGTCCGGCAGCATGCGGCCGCATCGTACTCGCTCGGTCGGACTGCAGGAGTCCGGCTCGGTTGGAAAACACTCCGGATCCGGCTCGGACGGAGAACTTTCCGACCCAGATCGGAATCGGCCCGTCAATGTCGATTTGGCTTTCCACGTCCAGTAATTACCAAAAAAAGAGTGAACAGTTTTATGTCAGCAG
The DNA here is from genome assembly GCF_964261635.1 of Lissotriton helveticus. Classification (NCBI taxonomy): domain Eukaryota; kingdom Metazoa; phylum Chordata; class Amphibia; order Caudata; family Salamandridae; genus Lissotriton; species Lissotriton helveticus. The sequence continues at coordinate 1,131,429,116 of NC_136070.1, read as the reverse complement.
TGAAGCGTACCATCACTCGAAAATCACCCAAAAATACTTATAATATAAAAAGGAACAGAAGAATCGTAGTACATTAATGATTACAATCTGGTGATTTTGAAGATGTGGAATGCAAATATGGACATACAATATGTTGCAGATAACTCAATTGCTGTTGCTCGCTATGTCATGTCATATATTACCAAGTCTGAAAAGACAGAATTTAAAGAAATGTGGGAGGAAATTTCACAGGAGAATACACTTAGCAAAAAATGGTACTGCTTCAGCTTGAAGATGCTTTCACATCGAGAAATTGGATCTTACGAATGTTCGGATCGATTGACATCTGCAAATTTATATTCAAAGTCAAGAAGAATCATATGGATAAGTCTAGGTCTTGCTGCAGTACGAAACAGAGTTTTGAAATCTGTACAAACATTTGAATACTTGGCACTGAATGAACCAGAAAGTAGAGATATTCTGAAATCAAATATGTTGGATGCATTCTATGCAAATAGAAAACCATACCTGGAAAATATATGCCTATATGAAATACTGCAGCATTGCAGTTTTAAAAAAAATGTTATGGAAAATATGCTGTAATTGGATCTGAATGATGTTTGGTAAAGCATGCCAAAGGAAATTTGATTAAATGAATCACAGAAAATTAAGTTGTTATACTCCAGATAAGAGAAATTGTTTCTGTTTAGCTCTTTTGCAACTTTTCAAACCTTGGCGGACTGAAATGGAATTACTTGTAGATTTTGACTGCTATGAATATTCTTTCAATGCATGTAAAGATAGCATTGAATGTACAATTTTTCCAAATTATCTCCAAATGTTGGTTAATCAAGAAAAAACTATTGCAGCTGAAATTGCTAGAGATAGTTCACAAGAACTTGAAAATGAAGCGGCAATAGCAATGAGTGAAGTAGAAACGGTGTTACAGCAAGCACAACAGGACAATATTGATTTGAGAATTTGGAGGAACGTCTGAATACTGAACAGAAAGAAATATATCACCAAGTAACACAACAGATACAACATGGATTACTGCATGAAAAGAATGATTGCCAATGTACATCTTTTTGACCTATTCTTATGTGCATCAGTGGACAAGCTGGAACGGGGAAAAGTTTCTTGATTAAATGTTTGTCAACTTATCTACAGAAAACAACAGATTCACATTTGTTTTGTGTTGTAACTACTCCAACTGGGTTAGCAGCACACAACATTAAAGGGATTACTTTACATCGTCTACTTATGTTACCAGTAGAACATGAAAATAAGTTGGAATACCACAAGCTATCTGGAAAAGCTTGTTTTGAAGTTTCAAGAGTACTGAAGAAAATAAAACTTCTGGTAATTGATGAAGTAAGCATGGTCTCAAACTTAATGCTTGCGTTTGTACATTTGAGGATGCAGCAGATTTTAAAAACAAATTACGATGTTTTATGTGGAGGAAAACATGTAATTGTATTTGGTGATCTACTGCAACTCACACCTGTGAAAGCCCAACCAGTTTTTAAAACTCTTCTTCAAGAAGACACTACAAAATCTTTGGGAAGTATAGGAAATGGGAACATTTGGAGTTATTTTGAATATAAGGAACTTACTAAGAACATGCAACAAGCAAATGACGAAGATTATGGAAACGTTCTTCAAGATATTAGAATTGGTGTCCTAACAAAGGATGGAAAATAAGCTTTAGAAAGTCGGCTACTAAGAAACGTGTTTCCAAAAGAAAATGTTGCAGCTGAAACAATCTACCAAAGAATTGCAGAAAAGAAATCTATAATTTACCTTATGCCAACACTCAAAGAATGCTGTACATTCAATGAAGAACTGTTGAAACTGGAGAATGAATCGATAATGAAAATGGTAGCTATTGATAAAATAGAACATGAAGGAGTAACTATTCTTTTGTCAGACAAATTGCAGTAAATTTAGACTCTTTGGAAAAATCAATATCTAAGACTGCTGGTTCGGAAAAGACCTTATATGTATCTCTAAACTGCCGGGTAATATTATGGCGTAATTTAGATGTTGAGAAAGGATTAGTAAATGGAGCAATGTGGAAAGTTGTTGACTTTGTTAGTTATGCAAATAGAGATGGGATTGAATTTTTGAATATTAAATTTGATCAAATTGAAGAGGTGAAACAGATTGAACACTGTTCTGTTCGTTTCTTGCTTGTAAAAGATTTGTATGTTCATAGAAAATAGTTTCCTCTTTGCTTAGCTTATGCAGTGACTATTCATAAATCTAAAGGTTTAAGTGTAGACAGTGCTTTGGTAAATATTGGAAGTTCTGTTTTTAATGAGGATATGGCATATGTTGCATTGTCTCGAGTAAGAACATTATCCGATTGTATTTGATTTATTTTGATGAAGAAAAGGTTAGTGCAGATGTAAATTGTGTAAAAGAGTACAGTAGGTGAATAAGAATCTATGCTCCTAGTTTAGGTGAATATCCTATTTATGAAAAATGTTTAATACGTTCAAAACGAAAATATGATAAAGATTTTACTGAGGTTGCAAAGAAAAAAGAATTGAAAAGAGTGATGAGTCTGGAAAGAAAATAGAAGAGAACACCGTTGCTAATATTGTAGGATATCAGTTTGAAAATAGTTCAGGTATCAACTGCTATGCTAATGTAATTGTCAACGTTGTGTTTCTTTTAGAAAATCTACAGCATGCAATTATGGAAAATCTAGAAAAAAGATTTTGTTCTTTGTTACGTTATATATTTGAGAAGTTGAAAACTGATAAAACGAAAGTCCATACTGCTTCTGATGTGCGGAATCTTTTGGATATATGTTATGGATCTTCACAATTTACACAGAATATACAGCAGGATGCTCAGGAATTTCTTATGTTTATGCTTGCAGTATTAGAAGATGTTATGTTATGTTATTTTTTATTTGTTAAGCGCACATACGCCCGAGGGCTTCTTGGCGCTGGAGAGAGTCAAACATAACAGTATATAAAAGACACAAGTCGCTACTTACAGTAAACCTGAGAAAAAAGAAGAGTTTTAAATGTCTTCCTAAAGGTAAGGAGGTCCCTGCTGTGTCGCAAAGTCAGGGGGAGTGAATTCCACAGCGAGGCAGCTAAAAATTGAAAACTGCTGCCTCCCTGCCGTTTCCTTTTAAAACGGGGGACCTCAAGTAGGTCTTTGTGGGCAGATCTCAGGCTGCGTGAAGGTTGATATCTACGCAGCAGTTGTCTAAGAAACATGGGACCCTTGCCCTCCAAAGCCTTAAACACAATGCAACCCACCTTAAACATTACTCTCTGCTCCACAGGCAGCCAGTGCAAGGTCTGCAGTCCATGTCTAATCGATTCCCACTTCGGGACTTTACAGATAAGTCTCGCTGCTTGATTTTGTAAATATTGCAATCTTTTCAACTGGCCAACAGGAGCCCCCAAATAGAGGCCATTTGAAAAGTCAATGTGGGAAAGGACGAGAGCACTGACTGTTTGAATTAAAGCCAAACCTGTGAGGAGATGTGCTATTTTCTTAATCTTCCTCAGTTGGAAAAACCCCGTAGAGACCACTGTTCCAACTTGGGTTTCCAAGGAGAGATCCTGACTGAGAGTCACTCCCAAACTTTTAGTTGTACGGGATTTTTTAGGAGGCGAGCCCATGTCCGATGGCCAAAAACAAGGGTTCCAACTGACCTCACTCTTCCCAGGTAGAATGAGCTCCGTTTTTCCCGGGTTTAGCTTAAGGTGGTTTAAGGACATCCACCTTTGAATAAAAGACATGGTTGCTCGAAAGTCCTCAGCCGCGTTGTCTGAGTTTAAAACAAAGACCAACTGCAGATCGTCGGCGTAGTTGTAAACCTCAACATTAAACTGTTGTAAGGAAAACAAAAGAGGCCGCATATACAAATTAAATAATAAGGGGGACAAAGAAGATCCTTGGGGAACCCCACAGAAGGAAATATTTTTAGGAGCTGTAAAAGAACCCAGGCGAACCGACTGAGTGCGTTCTGAAATAAAGGACCTGATCCAGGCCAGAGCCGAATCTCGAAGTCCAGCCTGTTCGACACGGTTGACCAAGATGGTATAGTCAACCGTGTCGAACGCGGCGGACAGATCTAACAGCACCAAGGCCTGGTGCAGGTCCCCGTCAGCATTAGACCTCAAGGTGTTCTGAACGGCCAATATCACTGCCTCGGTGGAATGACCAGGCCGGAAACCAGCCTGGTTAGATTGTAAATAACCAGAGGTTTCCACAAAGCTTGATAGACAATTGGTCACATGGGCCTCCAATATTTTGGATAAGTAAGGCAGTAACGATATTGGTCTATAATTTGAGAGGTCTGAAGAGTCAATGCCAGGTTTCTTTTTCAAAGGGATCAGCAAAGCCTGTTTGAAACTATCCGGAACAATCCCTGACTTCAGGGAGTTATTAAGCAAAGGAAGCAGGCTATTAGGGATTGCCCGACCAATCTCCCTCATTATATGAGGAGGACAAACATCCTGAGGAGATCCAGATTTAACTCTGGTAAGCAAGTCTGGAAGGATCTGGTCTGTAATTAAAGGGAAAGAATGCAAAGTAAAAGGATTAAAAAAGGTGTCGTCTATGAAGGAAAACAAATTGAAAATCTGTTTGGACTACGCTACAGATGGGATCATAGATGTGACAGCTGTTCATTTTCATCTACTACTAAAATCGACACTGAATGATTCATATATTTGACAATGCCAGATTTGAAAACAGTGTCTTATAACAATTTAGTAAAATCAGCTAATCAACATATGGAATGGTCAAACCAGAAATGTTGTCAACATTATTTATACAAAGATGTGGACAATACACTGTTTTAATGCTGCAACGTTGTAGAGCAGATGGAACAAAAGTGGAAACCAAAATTAAAAATGTTGCGGTAGGTCAAGTTTTATTTTCAGGAAGAACTTTTAAAACAGTGGCAATTGTTTTCCACAATGCAACTACTTCAACATCTGGACACTATACTGCATATTTAAAATGCAATAAAGGATGGACACTATGTAATGATGAACATTTAGAGTATACATTTTGGTTGCTTAATGAATTACCAAATTCATATTTAATATTTTTGATGCCAAAATTCTGAGAAGTTGTCAACATGAAGTAATCAGTATATTTTGGATATATTCACTACAAATAATTTCACAAACATCATTCGGTCTATTGGTAAAGTGTTAATATAGATTCAGAAGTTTATTTTGGATATCCTCAATGCAAATGTTTTCAGAAACATCATTTGGCCTTCTGGAAAGATGTTCAGATTTAAAATTTAAATAATTGATTCTGTTTTTTCATATTGCATTTTGAAAAATGTGTTCATAAAGATGGTGTTCATATATGTAATCTTTGTGTTATATGCAATGTTAATAAGGATGTTCATTTGTGAAAATGGAAATAGAGAATTGAGTTTGTAGTAGATATTTTCAAGATAGACGTGTTTTTTTTTAACAATCTTATTGATTGTATTTTTTTGCCCGCTGTCACTTGATGATCAAAATTGAAATCACTGTGTATAGTGAAAGTCAATAGATTCTGAAGACGGCAAAAAAGGCAAATTGAATATGTGATGTACTTGTATACTTATGTTGTGTTGTAAAAAGTATAAAATTATATGTAATTTATTTCTTCCCTTTTATAGACCTTATTACTAAAGTTTAAAATATTTTAAATTTGCATTAAAAAAAACGGAATATATATTACTATTAAATTGATATCTGCTTGGAAACAGGTAAGATTAATTCACCCAGGTATTACCCTTGCAGACTATCAAAGACACTGTCACTCCCCATTCCCATCTCCAGTCACCCAGCCAGTACTATATACTAATGTAATATGTCCACTAATACCCAAGCACTTATAAATACACTATGCGCTCTCTTTACTGCACTATAATCATCTAGTTACTACTCACATACTCATGGGATGACCTAATTACGAATATAAATACAGCTACAATATTCTGTACACTACCCATACAGACCTGTAATCACCTATATACTATTGAAACACTTGTCTAAATATACAGTTATTACCCATGCAGTGTAGGAATCGTCCTGTGAGTCCGATGCACCCATCCAGGCAATATGTAAGTACTTATAAATTCACCATGTACTCAGTTTGCAACACTGTAATTATTCCAGTTACTAGTCATGTACTTATGAAATGGAGTAGCTACTTACACAAGTATTTGTTATTATTATTATTAATAGCTTTCAGGGAGGATATAGTTAGAAATTAGCATTTAAAAACCTTTGAAATTCACTGAAAAAACCATAGGTTTCAGGGACGTTATAGCTACAAATTAGCATTTAAAAAAACTTTTGAAATCCACTGTAAAAAACATAGGTTTCAGGCACGTTATAGTTACAGGGATGTCATTTGAGATGTCATCAGTGATGTCACTGACCATGTCATGAATGATGTAATATGTGAAGTCATCAGCAGTGCATTGCCGGGGCGCGAGTTATAGTTAGCTCAACTAACTATAACGGCAGAATTTCTATGGTTTTGTAAGAGTAAAATGTCCAACTAACTATAACGTCCCTGAAACCTATGGTATTTTCAGAGAATATATATATATATATATATATATATATATATATATATATATATATATATATATATATATATATATATATATATTACCTACTGGCGGTCGCCAGTAGGTATATATAGTTAGGATTTTTTCTCTATGGGATTTTTGAAAATTCTATGTCTAATAACTTTGGCGTTTGTGGAGGGAATTGGCTGAAATATTCAGGAAAATGGCACATTTTGTTTCTGAGCAGCCCTTGAAAATTTGGGGGGGGTTCGTCAAGGGGGGGCCGAGAAAAAAGGGGGGTCCCAAAACGTGTTTTTAACATTGAGTTTTCCATAGGGCGGTTGGCCTCACTTTTAGCCCGAACGGCTGAATGGATTTGCATGAAACTTGGCAAAATTGTAGGGACTGGTAGCCCGATGTGCCTTTTGTAGGTCTCAATATATGTGCTACAGTGGATTTTGAGAAATTAACGTTTAAAAAAAGATATATATCTGTAACAGCGGACCGGGCAGCGCTCCAGGACGCGTACTTTTCGCGCAACGGAGCTTTGTGAAGCGAAGCTGATTGGTTCTCCGGCGTCTGTCAACATTCCAAACAGTCCGTAGCGGCCGCCATCTTGTCTCTCGGTAGGATCGAGAGACAAGAGGAGGCGAAAGCGAAGGGGCAAATGACCATAAGGGGGAATAGTAGATCCTCGCTGACCCCCTAGGTTTGATGTGGAGGTTTTAAAAGGGCCCCGCGGGGCAAAAAAAAAAATATATAATAATAATCGAACGGCTGAATGGATTTGCATGAAACTTGGTAAAATATTAGGGACTGGTAGCCCGATGTGCCTTTGCTAGGTCTCAATATATGTGCTCCAGTGGATTTTGAGAAATTAACGTTCAAAAAAAGATATATATCTGTAACAGCGCTCCGCTTCGCGTAACGGAGGTTTGCGACGCTGATTGGTCATTCTGTCACTGGGCTATAGTTGGGCTACATCTGGCTGATATTTGGGCTACATTTGTTTTTTTTCGTCTCTGGCGGCCATCTTTGGGCTACATTGGGCTACATTGGGCTTCATTGGGCTTCATTGGGCTACATTGGGCTACATTTGGGTTCCAACATATATATAGGCCAATGTAGCCCAATATATATTTTTCAAAGTTAATTTTGGAAAAAACCACTGGAGCATATATCTTGAGACATAGCAAAGGCACATCGGGCTACCAGTCCCTACAATTTTGCCAAGTTTCGTGCAAATCCATTCAGCCGTTCGAGCTAAAAGTGAGTCCAACCGTCCTATGGAAATGAAGGAAATTAATGGGTAATTTGTAATTAGCAAATAGCTCATCGCAAACTAGGAATGGTAAAGAATCGCTATTTATTCCTTAAAGTTCGCTATTTAGGAAATGCAAAAAACTTTGATGATACATATGGCGGTTCATCTCTAACAAGATAAGAAGCATAGGGATAGATTTATGATGACTGGCGCATCACCAGGGATGTGTTAGTCATTCTGTGCCGCTGTTCCGTCACCTATGGTGTGCTGTATTTACAATGCGGCGCATCATGGGGAAAAAACAGCACAGATGCGTGATGTATCTGTGCCGTAAAGGTGGCGCATTGCTGGAGTTGTATCGCAAGTGTGATGAAGCTCCAGCAAGGGTCGGGGGTGCCCCTGTCGCAGGGTTTCTGTTCTCACACAGAACTGTGGACAGAGGATTGGAACCTCGGCGAATTAGGGTGTCCCAAAACTCACCTTCGTAATCAAAAACCCCTTAGCAAGCTAGGTACAGTGTCACATTGGATATAACAAACTCTCAATGTTTAGACAATCCAGAATATGAACTTATAGTACCTCAGGATACGTGGAACTCATGAACAGTCGGTCGTTATATATTTCTTAGAAACCAGAACATGGAGTTAAGAAGAACACATGTGTATTTGAAATGTTTATTTACTAATGCCGTCTTCTCAGGCGTAGTATCTTAGATAATACAAGTACACATATTATCAGTAGCAAAATTACCAGCATAGTTACTAGTACATAAAAAGCGAATGATGACAGTATGTTAACATGCTGTAAATGAATAAGAGTTAGCAACACTTATAAGCAGCCGCGGGCCGTGGAGGGAGTTACGGTGGGGCAGGGAGGCGGGGAGGGGGAGGGGCAGGGTGGAGAGGGCTCCACCCTGCTTCTCCCCCTCCCCGCCTCCCTGCCTCACTGTAACTCCCTCCACGGCCCGCGGCTGCTTATATCTCATCCTCCCTAATACACATATTATATTATTTGCTAAGAAGGTCTCTTTGTGTTGGTTTAGGGCGTGCCCATACTTTAGTGTCTTAGATTTGAAGGAATCACATCAGCATACACCAGCTCTCTCTTCATGTGAACCGCATCAAGTGTTGTGTATGTGTGTTCGGCAAAGCAATATAAAACCCGCCTCATGCCCAGAATTGGCAGAAGTTGCACTTATGTTATGAGTATGAAGTCGTGGAGATCAGACCTCATAACAATTCTGTATCGTGTTGTTCTTGAAACTTTAGCACTCGCTGTACAGATATAGTTTAACAAGCAAAGCAGATAGTAGAGCAATAACATATTATTCTCATGTAAACCACGATGAACTACTAGGTTGAAAGCTAAAGCAACAACTAAGTGTCGTGTGCAGAAGTTGCAAAAAAGGAAAAATGGCGTTTAAACCGGTAATGAGCCCATGCTAACTTAACACGGTGTAAAGATATCCAGGACGTAGATGACACCTCCCCATGATCCGGAAACGAACTGAATAAGATAATAGAAGTGCCATCTCATGAGAGCAGATTGCAAGTTTATATGTGGACGGTCCGCAAGGTAAAGCATTAAAAACTAGGAAAATTTAATGCTAAAGAAAAATAAAACAGCCAAGTACTTTATCGAGTCTTAAGCCAATAGGCAAGGTAAATAATAAAAACTTGACAAATAAGTCAATGAATTGTCAATGAAATGCTAGTACTCAGCATATCAAACATGAAAAAGGTCTATGACATAACTGTGTATGCAAAATAAGCTGCAACAGCCTCCAATAGGAAGTCACCGTCTTCATCCGAAAACAGTTCAGCCATCCAATTTAAAAGCGGAAAAGAACATACGTGCTCTCCCAGCACCGAATCCTCTATCACCATCAGAGGACAGCTCGGTGGGTTTTCAAGAAAGCTCTGTTCCAAGAAAGACTGTGTTGCCGCCAGTAAATTCCAGGGACCAATTAGTCCATGCATCAATGCCACAGCCATAATCCTTTCGCCAGGACAAACCAACTCGTGAGTAATGATAGGAGTCATCAGCTGATTAAAGTCGACGTCTGGAGAAACCGGTCCGCAGAGACACAAATCAATGGCCCAATCGAAATCACAGGTCAGGCAGTGAAATACAGGCTGGACACAGGTGAAGTAGGAGAATCGAAAAGATAATCCATATGCCGTGCTTAATATCGCCAACGGCATTGTGCCATAATATTCTAGCATGCGATTGCGGAACAGTGTCAGCAGCTGCAGGGCGGGAGGTTGCATAGGAGGGACATCCATATTTAAAAATGTAAAAAAGCACAAGAGCGTCCGCTGGTAATGCAAGTAAAAATGGCAATCCACGAAGCAGAGTGGAAAAAATACAATGAAAGAAAGTAGGGATGACTCGAAAGATTTTCTCAAATGAAGTCACGAGACCACTGGTAACAACTTTAAAAAAGTGCGCCAGGGCCTTTGTGGAGGATGCGTTAGAGATAGTCCGAACCATCTTGCTGAAATGGAAAGGCAAATCTGAATTGAAAAGGGTCTGCACCTCTGTACGGGTGTTCGCTATGTGAAGCACGAAAGTTTCACGGGCCGAACTCAAGGCCACCTCTCTCTGAGACAAAAGAGCTCTTATTCTTGCCATGCCGTTGAAATCTGCTTCCAAGGTTGGTATTTGTGGCGAGATTGAAAACTCCCTATGTTCATGTGTGGGAGGAAATAGAACATTTCTGCAGCAAATAACCCGTTCACTTACTGTTACGATAAAAGGAATACTTTTAATTAACCCAGATCAATCTTCATTATTGAGCATCAAATAACTACCATTTTCCAACAACTTAAACGTGGGGATGATAGCAGGAACTGGCGTGCCTTGCAACACGCAAGCCATATTTGGTCGGTGTTTGTTGCATGAAGCGTGTAACTGTATGTGCCTACACATTAGTGAATGATCTGGCGTCTCAGTGCATTCCTCTCCATTCAGATAAACTTCTTGATCATCTTTGAAACATCTGTATGTGTATGGAAGCGACCAGACCTCATGAAGAAAAGCACTACCTAAAGGTTCATAACGACCTATTGGTATATATTTCATACAATTTGAAAACTTATATAAAGCAAAAGGCAGCGTTATTAAACCGTGGATAAGGCACGTTGCCAAAAAACCCGCAATCCTCTGCTGATGATGTCACTGAGCATGTCATGAATGATGTAATATGTGACATCATCAGCAGTGGATTACGGGTAATAGTACCTCTAGTTTACTCCCCTATAGCTGTCTTTCTTTTAACATAAGTGTCTGTTTCCTTCCCTTATACTTACTGTTTTTGGTTCGCTTCCGGTTCGCGTACCGGCGAGCGAACTGGGAAGCGAACTAAGAGAAATAGAGGTTGGCACAGTTCCAAATATTGTACCAATTTTTTAATAACGGGGAGGTAGTTCTGAAAAGAACTTTTTTTTTTATTGTTTTTGTTGTTTTAAATTTTTTTAATTATTTTTCGGAACATTTTTTTACTTTTTTTGAATTTTTCTGAACAGTTTTATATTTTTTGGGGTTTTTCTTGGAGGGGGCAATGAAAACGATTGATTGTAAAGGGCTCAACAGGAGCAACAAAACAAAAAAAAAGTATTTATTATTTTGGGCGTTTCGTACAAACTTGCATATGATAGTCAATAGCTCTGTTGATCAGAGTGATGCTTCTTTCTCCGTAGCAAATGAATCCATCGCAAAATACGCAGGTGTGTTTTACTTCACCAAATCTCATTTGTATATTTGGCACCATCTCCCTGCCCTCTGGTCCCGTTACTTCCGGTACAACAGATCTTCTGGCCATAATAGGGAGATTATCTAGGTCGTTCCGAAACTGTGCAGCACTGTAGTTGTTAGGATGCCACCTAGTCATATGGCGATGCATTGTGTAGTTTCAGAAACTGTATTTTTTCTCGGTTCCTCTGGACAGTCTATCTTGACATATAAGGCAAGTTACGTATCTTGCATTTACTTTTTTCTCACCTTTGGGAATTTTAAAAAATTGCCAAATGAAGTTTTCTTTCCGGTGAGACGTCCTGGGCTCCTCAGGCAAAAACTGCCTCTCTTCGTGCTCGTCGTCCTGTTCCTCTTCTTCCTCTTCTTGTTGAATTATAACTTGAGCAGGTGGTCCACTCTTCCTTGGATGTGGTGGAGGTGGTGGGGAAGCACCAGCTGAAGCTACTAAAGAAGCCATTGCTCAGTGATCACAAAGGGTCTTTCTCTCACAATGATGAAAGTCAGAGTGAGGAAAGAAGGAGGGATTTTCATCATTTGGGAAAAACAAGAGTTCTCAACCAATGAAAAGTGTTCATTTTAGATTATATGACCTAGTCTTACATCATTAGGAAACCAAAAGTGAAATGAACCAATGAAAAGTGTTATTACCAAGTCACATGACCTGCTGTGTTTACGTTAAGCGCTTTGCAGTGCCTCCCGGTTTGCTTCCAGAAACCTGCGCTTTGCGACTCGGTTCGCGTACCAGTTCGCTAACGTAGCACGTCATATGACGTATCACGCGACAACGTGAAACGTCATGCGGACGGGAGGCGTCACGATGTTGTTTTGTAACGCGGCAGTTGCGGTAAAGAAACGTTTACCGGCTCGCGGTCTATTTCGCGGCATCAAGGTCAGCTAACGGGAAGCTTCCCGATTCGCGAAGCGGGAACGAAGAAAAAAAAATATTAAAAAAAAAAATTATTCATAAACATATAAAATATATTTTTGGATTTAAAGAAGAATACATTTTACAGCTACAGATATTAGCTGTTAAAAAACCAATGAAATTCACTGAAAAAACCATAGGTTATAGACCATATATAGTTAGGAATTAGCATTTACAAAACCTTGAAAATTCACTGAAAAAACCATAGGTTATAGACCATATATAGTTAGGAATTAGCATTTACAAAACCTTATTTTACTCACACAAAACCATTGAAATTCCATATATAGTTAGTTGCACTAACTATATATCGTGCACCCGCAATCCACTGCTGATGATGTCACATATTACATCATTCATGACATGGTCAGTGACATCACTGATGACATCACTGATGACAACATCCAGTGATTATGTGTTTCTGTAAAGTTTAAATATGTTTTACATATTGAAGAATGAGTGGATGTATAAGTGTCTGAATGAAGGTTTTAGTAGGTGCGTGATTGACTGTATGAGTGAGTGATTAAATGCGTCTTACTGAATGCACGGGTTAGTGACTAAACTGTCTGAAAGTGTGCATCAGTATGTCTGTTGTTGTGCAAGCTGCTGCATGTGTTGATCAGTAGCTATATAAGTAGCTATATGGGTTATTGATTGGTTGCACAAGTATTTGTATGGGAGACTGAGTGTGTGTATGGCTGGCTGGGAGGTGTGTGACTCTGTGCAGATCAATGTGTACTTGTATCAGTGATTCCATAAGAGAGTAAGTATGTGTTAGTATATGTTTCAAAAATGTAAGGTGTTCTGTGTTTAACTGTATAGATGAGAAAATGGAAGTGTGATTGATTCTTTTCAGGACTGACTAGGTGTGTGAGTAACTCCATGGATGAGTGGCAGAGTGTGAGTGTCTGTATAGGTGTATGAGTGCATATGATAGTGTTGTAAAGATGAGTGATTGTATGTATGAATGATAGTATGAGTGAATGTGTGTGTAGACATAGGAATCAGTGAGTGCGTATGTAGTAACTAGTATTGGTGTGTCAATGGTTTCAAAAATTATACTCTCTATTTAACACTGGGTGTGATAGAGGTTATATTAGAGTGTGAGGAGATGCATTGTATTATCACATGAATGATATCATCAGTGATGTGATCATTGATGTCAAGTGAGATGTCATCAGTGATGTCATTTGAGATGTCATCAGTGATGTCATCAGTGATGTCACTGACCATGTCATGAATGATGTAATATGTGACATCATCAGCAGTGGATTGCGGGTGCGCGATATATAGTTAGTGCAACTAACTATATATGGAATTTCAATGGTTTTGTGTGAGTAAAATAAGGTTTTGTAAATGCTAATTCCTAACTATATATGGTCTATAACCTATGGTTTTTTCAGTGAATATATATATATATAAATGGGCAGGGAGATGGGGTCCCTGGGGCATAAAATGGTCCAGGGAAGGGGGGCCACACAACCCCACTCCCTTAAAGATTGTAAAAAAGAAAACCTCCAGCAAGTCGCCGGAGGCCACGTCCCCTTCACCACCACTCTGCAAATGCGCTTCCTGGTGGAGTGGTAGTTGGGGGATGAAGTCTCCTATAATGTTGAGGGTCTCCAGGGTCCAGGAGCCCTTTCTGTTACCTCCAGTAACTCCCAGAGAGCGGGATTGCTGAGAGGACTTGGAGGCCACTTCCCCTTTCCCCACCACTCTGAAAATGCGCCTCACTATGTGCTGCTGGTTGGGGAAAGAATTCCACTTTACTCCTAAACTAAAGTGGGCTGCTTCCCCCAACCAGTAGTGTGCCAGGAAATGTGTTTGTACAGTGGTGAAGAAAAGGGGCATGGCCTCTGCTGACTTCTCAGCATTCCAACTGTGTGAGTCTTATTGGTGGTAACAGGAGGGCTAGTTGGCCATCAAGGATTGTCAGTAGTCAAGGGGACTTCATCCCCTTACTTGAAGTGCACCAGGAGGTGCATTTGCAGAGTGGGGAGAAAGGGGGCGTGGCGTCTGATAACCTCTCATCAATCCTGCTGTGTGGGACTTACTGGTGGTAACAGGAGGGGTAGACCGCCACACTTAGAGTACTCAGGCAGACCCACAGTGTGGTATCGGTCCTGAGGACTGCCATCCCCATAATAAGGTCCAAAGTCTTTTGGCTGAAATCTCCAAAGCAGCCCATTCCAGCAAAACACTTTTTTGCTGGAATGGGTTGCTTTGTAGCTTTTAGTCGAAAAAGTTTATATGATGCCCGCAATGTGGGGATGGTAAAATTGGATGTATGACAGTGCAATGCGATCATTTTGATCGCAGTACTTTACATCGCAGTTTTTACAACACAAGTCGTTACAATGACTTGCGTTGGAGGGCGCTGGATTGAGGATTCATATGATTTTCTATTCCAACACCAGCCCACGTAACAGTAGGGAAGGTGTTGGTATAGAAAATCACACTATTCCTTAACCAATAGCGCCATCCAGCGCAAGTCGTAGTAATGACTTGCGTTGTAATGGCAGCGTGGTAAAGGTCATGCGGTGTAAACACCGCGTTGTAAATGATGTTTCCCACTAAAATTGAGGAAGAAGCTAGGCCTTTAAAATTAGGGCTTTTCATTGGGCAGTTAGGGCTTTTATTGCTGAAAGACAACAATTGCTCCGCATACTGATATTAGGTACAAATATACAGCAAGGAAGCTGCTTGTTGTTCGGGGAACAATTTGAAGAGTAGGTACATAACGTTTTCAAAAACTGATACTCAAATCTGTCTTTCAGAAATATTTGATTTGATTTAGTTTCATTTGACTTTATTGATTCATTTTGATAGAGCAAGCTCTCACCTCATGATGCATCTTGTTGTTAGGAACAATCAATTGAAATTGTGGGAATAGAAACTAGGCATAGACAAAGGTCAAGAGAATAAATTACAGCCTGGAAGGAAGATGGCTTGCAAAAAAGCAAATTTCAACTTCTGTTTTTGTACATTTCTTACTATTGTTTTCAACTTTATTTTATTGCTATTTTAAGTTTTTTTTTACAAAAGTCTTTGTATTCTGTTTGCAAATGCTGTTCCATGGATGTATTCTTCTGTTAATTTCACCACAGGCCACAATTGTATGGCAGTGTCTGCAGTATATGCCAAAGTGCTTAAGGTTGTCATCATTTTCTTCCTCTTATTCTTTTCGCACTTCCTCCAGAGCAGTTTGTTCTTGTTCTACCACTCACTTCTTGTGTACCTCTGCACATGCTATGTTGTTTGGGTGCATACTCCACAGGTACTTCCGCATTCCAGTGTTTTGAGTTGAATACTGTCCAGCCTACCCTCTGTGAAGAATAATCTGGCACACAGTGCAAGTCATCACCTGCACACAATTTTTTGCCAACTTGAAGTTCAAGAACTGATACACCTGTGATTCCTTCTCTGGCATTGCTTCTTGTGGTGCTGCAGAAGTGCTTTGGAGAACACTGACATAATCTTCTTTGGATTATCTGTCTTGTATTGGCTTGGTGGATGATGCACTTGATGTTTGCTGGTCTCCATTTTTGTCTGTGTCCATGTTGGCTTTGATGGCTTTGGACTGAATTTCATTCAAACTGAAAAAAAAATAGTAAAAAAACTTAAAAATGTAAAGGTTTCTATTTGAACCTCAGTTCTGGTTAACAATAGACAAGATGATTATGGATTCACATTAATGTTATCATATCCATATAGACTGCCATAGCAGGCTATGATTCCATTACAAACCAGTATATTGTTACATGTGCAAGCTACAGACAAATACAGATAAAAACTAAATAAAGTTATAATAAAGTTATAAGAACATTCTACTCTATGATGACAGAATGTCCTTATGTGCCTTTATTGCCTCTAGAGAGTGTTGCTATCCTTTTGAGTAGCCATTTGTGGTGCTTGATTTTCTCCAAAACTGGTCTAGAGTAATTTGAGCCTGTTCTGACACATTTAGGGCTGGTTTATCTTTAAAAGGATAGCTTGTGAATAGCAATAGTATAGCTCTTTTGTGTGAACATGTGTCTCCGTAATGCCTTCCTTAAATCTCCCTAAACGTCTTCGAATTTTGTGCTACACTTTCCCAAATTCCCAGCCACTCTCCCTTCTCCCTCCACAGCTAATACAAAAATGCAAACCACTATCTTCAGCAAACTTCACTACCTTGGCCGAGATCAACACGCAGAAAAGATAGGCAAAGTAATTGCTGAGTTCTCCAGCAGGAGGTTTGCGATTTGCAGTTTGTAATAAGTGACTAGTACCAATGAATTACTACTTAACGCATTACAAAGTTCAGTTTGTGAATCAGGTCCAATATGTTCCTCCTACCCTTGAGAATATGCTAAAAGAGTGATTTTTCACAATCAACATCTCTTTAAATAAAAATAGAGCACCTTTTCTGAGCTGGCAACAATGATTTTAAATCCATAAACTCTTTGACCTACCTGATAATTCTATTTTATTTGAATCACATAATCATTGTCATTAATATGCTTCAGAATATGAATATCTTTTTGAGACTATGAATACTGATGACTGAATGATATTTATTAGATAATGCTGACCCTACTTAAGGATTTTTAGTTGACCAGTATTGGAACAATTACCTGAGGAAATCTACTTACAGCTATTTATTTTATCTACTTGCCCTAAGTGAAGAGACTTTCAGCACAGGGATATTGTAGTAATGAAAATGTTCCTACGTTTTAAAATGATTGAGATGTAATGTGCTGAATGTAAATATTTCTCTTTCGTATCATTTTCTTTACAGCGAGCCTCTTGTATCACACAGTGAAAAAAAATAATAGAAAACTTTTTATGAAAAATACATGCATTCCAATAACAGGATTAATAGCAACATGCTCGACTTTATTAATCAGAAATCATGCAACATTTCTATTTTGCTCTAAGAATATGTATCATTCCATCATGCAGCCAGAAGATCAGCATATAACACTTGCCAAACAGCCAAATCCTGTGTGGTTGCCCTACTAGCAATGCTTAATGTTCATCTCTAATTTTGTCAGAGGAGTTGTTGTACAGATCAAAATGTGGTGAACTCAAATAAAATATTAAAATGTTTTATCACAAAGCAGACAGTCTTTACTGAACTCAAAATATGAGATGCATGTTAATTTGGGAACCATCTGACGCCCACATTTCAATGTGCAGTTTAATACTCTCCAATAGAGGAGAATATGCAGTAAAATTTGATAATCTTCCATTCCTTCTTGCAGAGCTCAGAATGGGAAGATAATACAACACAAGAGACACTGAGAGGGGGATCTGGGGACCCCCACCTGTGGTGGGATCACTCGGGGAACTCAACTATCCTCATGTAAACCATCATGAGCCCATTCAAAGGCCGGTAGTACCTTCCTGCCCACTCTAACAGAGCTCTGGGTGATACAGCTGTTCTGTCCCAGTGAGTACAATCATCGCTGCTATATATTTATTTAACAAACACTTTGGCATTTCGAATATAAATATCATACATAAGGGTACAGCGTGGCATAGCATGACATGATGGGGAACATAAACCAGGGTAGACGATTGAAGCATTAATACAAAGATGCTGATTTGTGAGAGATGATGAAAGAAATACCAAAAAGACAGGATATATGATATTGCGCCAAGCAGGACGTCATTACATTTTTTGTTTATGATGTGCTTTTAGATATTCTTCCTCTAATCGCACTGCACACTGCATGTGGAGTGCAGCACTTTGGCTCCATTATGGATAGCACTGATTAATTTTAATAATATGACCTGAGGTGGTTAGCCACGGCTGAAAAGTTTACAGCCATGTTTCTGCATTTGCAGCTGCTGCCCATTCTAAGTGGTGGACAGTGTGGGGGCAGCGTAGGGGCAGCCTGGAGAAAAAAAAAGGGAAATAAATAAATATACACATACCTTCTGCTCCCGCACTGCGCCTTGTTGCTCCTCTGCTCCCAGCACTGCTGTTCTCATGAGCACAGGCTCCTAGCTCACCACTCAATCCCAGCGCTTCTCTCATGCTAGTACTCCCAGCATGAGAGAAGAGCTGGGATTGGACGGAGCGGGCTGATCCCACGATCTAGCAGGACCGACAGCCTGTGCGCCAGGGCCTGTCGGCTCCGCAGATATCTTTAAAGAATAGCCTGGTGATATCCAAATGTATATGCCTCGGCCAAACCGGCATGCGCACTTTCAGTGCGCACTACTCTTGCCTGCTGGTGAGGCTACAACCTGGACACGCCCCGCCCCAGACTCGCTGAGTCATGAAAAATGAAATGATAATAAAAGTGTTTTAATATCATTTTATTTTCCATTTTCTGCCGTTCAGCTGTGGCACGACGCTCCTAGGAGACGCCCCTTTGTATCTGTCTACTTATATCAGGTACGTTTGGCTTCAGTGAGTGCCAGTGAGTAGTGTCCAGATAAAAATATATATTTTGAGCTGAGGTGTTTTGATAATATTTATGAGAAAGTGTTAACACAATAGATCTGATAACTTACAGCAACTTGATAATACCCTCAACAATGTCCTAGCCTTTCTCTCCCTGCTACTTAGCTCACCGTGCGGGCTGCAAGACCGTCTTTGCTCATCCACAGGTCCATAATGACAGTAATCACTTTAAGACTGCTTTTACCCTTCTGGGAACACTCAAAGAACGCTTTCACCCTTCAGTGGAAGTGTTTTCCTGCTCAGTACATGGCCCACACAGCTTTACTTAATCTCTCTAGCAAATGAAATAAAGCATATTTTTAAAGTCTTTGAATCTAAAGGCGCGGTAATAATTGTGTCCGGCATTAAAGCATGCTTTCATTCCATGTACTGTCTGTTTATTGCTACAATTTAACAAAAAGCTGTAAAAACATTATTTGTCTTCCACGGGATTGAAACTAGTGTCAACCTCTAGGCAGCCTTACTTCCTCGTGTGTATAATTAGCTCACGCCCTTTATCATCCTTTAGTTCGCATAACAAGTGTTTTCATATTTTTATGTCTGGGTTGTTCTTTAGAAATCTGCTTTTCTCCTCCCTTTGTTTGCCACTGATTAATTTTTAAATGTGTTTAAGTGGAACTCCACGATTATTACTATTTTAGTCATCATTAAATGCAACTTAATTATGCAAGCCAGGGTTAAATAGTGAGGATTAAACATACATTTCAAAGGCTACACTTCCCAGAATTCAACAGTATAGCTGACACGAGGAAGACTTACACTTTAACTGGCTAATAATATTGAATTGTCTTATCTGCAAAGTAAATGAGATACATATATAGCACGTGGTCAGGAATAGCAAGCAGCACATTAAAGTAGATTTGGGGAAGACAGTGCCTGGGGCTGGACTGCCATTTGAAGTAACCGGTTTGTTGCTGACCACTCAGCTCGTGCAACACAACAGCGCATTGCCTGCTTGTCTTGTGAATTTACTAGCACACTAAAGGTACATCAGCAGCACAATGCCTGCTACACGGGACATTGGGAAATGTGCCCTGCAGGTGATCTAAGTCATTCATGAACACCATTCAGATAAGACTTTGCTGGTCTCAGCTAACATCTTTTGTTCGATGAGATGTCACGTATATTTTAATTTGTGCAATTTAGTGTACTCTGCTAGAACACATTAACTGATATAATAACCCACCTATAGTTTTGGCAGAATGTATGGTTGCTGTATTTTTGGCAATTGTATCCGTATTAAATGCATGAAAAGTCAATTCATATGGCAAGGTAGCTCAGCTGGCTTTAGCGTTTGCAGTGGGGAGGAGTCTGTTCGTGGTCTTCAAATTTGAATTTCAAGAAGCTTTTTTTTAATTTTTTATGAATTCTAGCCTACTAAAATTACTGATCCGTAAGAATTATTATATATCACCACCCTCTACTAAAACATTTTGATCATCCCCCTAAAAATTACTAATCCTTTAACCTTCATATAGTTTCTGAATAGTGATGTTTTCTTTCACTTAGCAGTTCTTAGTTGTTCTATTTTACTATACCCCACAACATAAAAAACATATTTCTATATAAAAGCTCAAAGATGAATATGTACATTTGAATTAATGGGATGTATGTGTCTTTTATAATAATGCATGTGTACTTGAGACACATGCTTGAGTTCCCTATAAGCAGATGTAGGGTATTTACCACACCCAGGGTAATATTATATGAGGGACGCACTGCCCTGGTCTGCACCGTGATACACCCTTAAATGGATTCACTGGCCACAGAACTGGTAAGTGTGCCCTATTACAGTAAATGTGCTGCCATAAGGATAGCGATACCAAAGGGGATGATGGACGGAGCGTTTGAGCAAATCAAACACTCACCCCCAGTTAACTGATCTGGGTTTAATCTGTAGTGTGTTTATCTAGGGACCTGTATCGATACTCCTATTTCTGACCCTTGCCCAGTTATAAATCACTAATATCCATACAACGGCACAGAAACCCGTTTCATAAATTAGTCATAGCGCATGCTGTCACATTAAGCAAGCAGTATTCCTCCAGCCCCCTAGAAAGCACACCGAGTTCTTAAACAAATCCAAGCCTCGAGCAACTGGGAAATCCCCGCCTGCCATGTTTTGATTTAGTCCAAGAACTCCTGTAAAGCACTGCAAGAACGCTCAGTTCTTAGTGACATCCTTATTGACGTCTTATGTCCATCCTTAAGTCAAACCCAGCACCTCTCAGGTATAAATATACCAACGCTGTCCTAAGCAGACACACGGTGGTGATGAACCGGAGCAGTGACTACTTGCCGGAGAGCCCAGCTGATGCGAGAGCCCACGGACGCTGCCCCTCCCCTTTTGACGCGCTGAGGAAGACGCTGTCTTTTCTCTTGCCGAGAAATCCAGCCTCCAGCGTTTCCAGCCCACCTTCGCGGGTGACTGGGATACCGAGTCCTGAGAAAGAGATACCAGACCTCCAGCCTTCTAAATCCCAGGTACTGAACTGACTAAACCCTTATAGAGAATTCTTGAGTCAGATTCTTGGCAAAACAAACTTAACTTAAACTGCTACTTACTTACTCCCTCCCATGTATTAGGCTTAGGTCAGGTACATCGGGGTAGGCGTAGTTAGAAGCACCAGTTGAGTACGATTAGTCAATGCATATATGTATGTATATCTTTTATCCATTTTAAAGTATCATATGGTAAGAAACCATATCAATGCTTTTACAGTATTATTTCATGATCCTGCTTTTACCGTATGCACTTTACTTAACTATAAGTATTGCAATTGTAGCGATTCATTTCTCTTGTATGAGAAAAGAGACTGATCAATAAATAACACCTTTTATTGAAAACGCCCGTCTCTCCTTTTCTCTGCAATCTGGTGAAACTAAGTATGCACGTATTGACTGAGTAAAATAGCTGTCTTTTGTTTTCACACGACTCTAGAGATACACTCTTGATCAGGGAGAGCAAAGTTGTCATGTTCTATGGTTGTCAGAAACTAAATCCCTTCTTGTCTATCCAGGGAGGTTAAAATCCTCCTCGCCTATTCGAGAAAGTTTCTAGTGAACTCTGAGCTAGCTGGCACACAAAACTTAAGTCTAATATCGTCAGTAGAAGACCTAGTTAACCTCTGTCCTACGTCTATACTATTGAAGATATTATTCCAATGCACAGAGCCTATTGGGAATATAGGAACTACACTACATGGCGCCCAACGGTTTGCTAAGGCGATAAATCTAACGCAAGACATTAGAGTAACTCAGTCGTGCTTTTTCACACAGACCCTTTCTCCGGTAAATATTCCAAAGACGTCTGGAGTGGGTCAAAGGTTAAAATCCGCCAGAACTTAGTATGTATAGTTTTTGGTTTATTCAACGTTGAAGGATACAGTGTTCCAAAATATTGTGCACCTAATCTTTGTTTCCTTGAAAACCTGATCTGCAACAAAAAACCTTCTTGTCAGTAAAATGTCAGACAATGAAGAAGAAAGGGAGGCAGCTAGAATAGCAGCTCAACTCCTAGCGGATGACACAAGTCTCCTACAGCAAGACCCGGGTGCAATACTCATCCCGGTCAGCATAAGAAAAACTATAACTCTTAAGCTAATAGAAAATGGACTAACATCAAGAGGTGGTACAGTCATATTCGTAATTGAGGCACATGAATATCGGCAGACAGAGGTATTCTATTCATGGATAAACTTTCCAGCAACAAACGCTGTCACACATGAGTTCCACTATTACAAAATAGAGGAACCACCGGATGAGTACACTCCTTTCGAGGAGGTGGAAATCCCATTAAAATACCAAAAGCACCTGCTCTGGTTTAAAGGCGCCCTAAAACATAATAATCACATCACCAGGCTCGGTCCACTAGGTAGACCAGGAGCAACGTGGCCGGTTCTAGCCGGTTACACACCACATCCAGACATTGAGAAAATGTCTATACCAGAACTTCTAGTCCAACTAAAAGTACTAATTAAAATACACAGACAATTAGTCCAATATGTAATGCGGAGTTAAACAGTCCTACCAGCTATTAAACTTCCACAGCTGACCCCTCATCAGGGGAACACAAATAAAATCACACCATAGAACATACAGTCATGTCTAGGTAAAGTACCCGCAAAACGGGAACAAATTCCATTCTGGTTAGCACAAAAAATCACTCAAATAGAGGCGGTATTTCCGGATACTACCCCTACTGAGAAACACAGAATTCTGACTATCTGTCTTCCAATGGGGATCGCACCACATGTGGAGGACTGTGACACTTGGGGCACAGTTTTTGCTTCCATTTACACAAAAACACATGGTGTTCCGTCCATGGCGGTAATACCAGACGTACTAAGACAGATTCAAAATGAATACGGTCCAGAACCTGCTTTAACTCTGGGTATGAAATTACTGAAAGACCTCAAGCAGGTCTCGGCTATATTACTAGCCAACATAAAAGGGGAAGCAGCATCTGTAGCGATCCGCCAGAAGTTGAAAGAAACAGATATAGCAGAACAACCATTTGAACTTGCCAGAATCATAGAAAAATCCTATGAAGAACTAGGAAGAGATAGTTTGGGTGGGAAACCAGTGAAACCCCAACTAACTGAAAATCCTTAAAAGGTATTTATTAAAAACAATCTAACCGCTCCAAAAAAGAGCTGGGATGGAAGTAAACAATCCACTCCCAAAGAAAAAAGATTCCAGTCCAGAGGAAGGTCTCCTCAGTGGAGAGAAAGATCTCCAGACCAAGGACACAAGTCTCCCCAGAGGGAGCCCTCTGAGAAAAAATACAACCTTAGAAATAGGGATAATTTGAAGAAACCTGATAGATATCAAGATATCGATACACGTCCATCTCGATCTTTTCAGACTTCCTCGCAGAAATCGGAAAGAAGAGGACGGCCAGAACAAAGGGAAGAGCACTTCAAGTCCAAAGACAAGGAACCTGCTCATCAAAGTAAAAAGTTACAATTTCCAAAGAAGAAGGTAGCCAGTATTAAAGTAATCAAACATGCCGAGAATCCTGAGGACACAGCTGAAAAACGGAGAGTGGGCTCAGACAATGCTAGACAGCGCAGCAGAAGTGAGCATAGCTCGCAAGATCCTGATGAATCATCTGGAGACAGTGGACATGAATGAATACAGTCAAGTGGAAACTGCAGACACCAGAGTTAGCAAACCTCATAAAATATACGAAATAACATTACGTATAGAGGGAGATAAGACTAGGAAAATAAGGGGTCTATTTTGGGATAACCTCTCCAAAGGCTATGACATCCTTTTAGCTGAAAAAGACTGGCCACCAGAGTTTGTCAGGGAGTGCCCTCATGGCGAAGAAATGATTATGCCTGCCTTCTCAAATCACATTCCAATACATAAAAAATATACACTTGCAAGAAAGTGGGCAGTAGCCCAAGCGCCTGCATTATATAAAAACCATGTAGGATGGGATGAGGACTCACCTCCTCACAAAATCCAGTTAAAATCTCAACCAACTGCACAAAGGCAGTACCCAATTAAGCAAGAAGCAAAAAAACAGTTCAGGGAGATCTTAGATCAACTTGAATACCAGGGGGTGATTGAAACATGCACCTCACAAATGAACAATCCTTTGTTTCCTGTCTCCAAGCCAGATGATTCATATCGACACCTTAACTCATGTTGCAAAACATTTGCAGTACAAAACTCACACAGTGCAGCACTAATGAATAACATAGTGCGCAAAAAATACAAAACAACATTAGACATCTCTAATGGATTCTTTTGTCAAAATATAGCACCAGAAAGCAGATATTTGACCGCTTTCTCAATAAATGGCTCGCAGAAAATTTCTGTCGTTTACCACAGGGGTTCAAGAACAGCCCAGGATTATTCTCAGCGAGAGAAACAGAGTTACTACAAATATATGATGATGAGGCATTATCTTATGTCGATGACATCTATCTGACAGATGATGACCTGGATACTCACTTGAAAAGAGTGAACACCATAATACTTGGGTTCGCAGCAGAGGGTTATAAATTCAACTTCAAAAGTCAAGAATTGCCCATCTAACTGTCCTGTTTTTAGGATATGAACTATCAAGTGAAGGCAAAAGCCTGGCAGATAATTTCCTAGAGAAATGTGCCGTAATCCAAGCACCAAGAACGCTGAAAAACTTACAATCAATTCTAGGTTTCCTGAATTTCGGTAGAACGTACATTATGAATTATGCAGAGAGGGTTAAACCTCTCTATGACCTAATAAGACCAGATTTTAAAACAATCAATTGGACTCAAAAACACACAGAAATTTTGAGATCATTACAAACAGACATGTTAACTAAAACAAAATTGCAAACACGCGATAACACACGCAATCTTGTAATCCGAGTCATCCCAGGAAGATGCGGATTCACATACCTGACCTCTAATGAGGGAGAAACGGTACCAATAGCATACAAATCTCATTTGTACACAGAAGCTGAAAAAACATTCAGCATTAAGGAAAACATTGTTCATGCGGTTCAAACAGCTGTAGCAAGAGAAAGAGACCAAGCTGACGGCAGACGGATTTCAGTCAGAACAGCAGAATCAGCCTTTGAGGCATTAACAAGCCCATGTAATTTACCTACTATGGCATTAAATCCAAAATGGATACAATGGGAAAATTCTCTTGCAACAGACAAAGTGAAATACTATTTTGACCCGGAAATGAAAAAATTAAAAAATATAGAATATGAAAGAGAATACCCTCTGCCAATCGACATTTTGCCCATACGACAGTACGCTTGTGTAATATATACAGACGGACATGCACAACCCTCGGTTTGGGGAAAACAAGCCTATAACGCTACATGCGAGATTGTAAAAAACGTGTGGCGCGGAGAAAAATTAAGACCTCTGTTAACGAAAACACACTCAGTGGAAAGTAATTCAGAACAACAAACTGAAACAATAGCGTTAAAAATGGCGCTAGATAATGCCGATCGCGAATTCCCGACACTAATAGTGTGCGATTCATATTACTGCGTCAAATCATACAATAACAATTTACAGAAATGGATTCTAAACGGTTACAAAGATGACACAGGTGCCACAATTAAGCAAAAATCGCTTTGGGAACAAGTAGTTCTTTTACAGAAAGAACTACCAAAGACTCACGTGATACATTCACTGAGTCATGAACGTGATGGCATTCACGTTGCAGAGAATTCATTGGCTGAAACAGCCCGAGCGGAAGCAACTAAATCGGCTTCCGTAGCTACAAAAAAGCGTTCGAAAAAATACATTGACGGGGAAACAATGCTGGTGGTGAAAACGCCATCAAAAGGCGACTGCTCAGCGCTACCCATCACCTATCCACTCAATTATACATACATAATCGATGCAAACTCCGTTCCTTTTGCTCAAATCCCTGGAGTGGGGGATAGAGTAATTCCAAACACGAACAGGAGAATATTGTTAATAGCAGACGCACATATGGGTGAGGGTCTTAGACACCTTAAGCTAAAGGATTCTCTGGAAGAATTGCAATCCACATACTGGTGGCCAGGAATGAGCCTGCAACATCACATATTTGCAAAAAACTGTCCAAACTGCAACAGAGATCGCAGTGGCGACCGAGACGGTGTTTTGCCATGGCGTTTCGCTCAAGATGGGATTAAACAATAAATATATAAAACCCAGTATGAATAATGCGTCATATTAACATATAGAGACTATCATCACTTAAAATGTAGACCCCAGCTCTCGGCTGACGTCTGAACTGTTATAAAAAGATTTGCGAGTCTATAATGGCATATACGCAAGGGGCATGCTACATTCTGACCATTGTCCTGCCTTTAGCTCTCGAGCTTATGGGGGGGCATGGCCAGCATGGGCATTGCATTGCGGGACTCTTATCACTTCCTTCCTGAGGGAAACGGGATGGTGTAAAGAAAAAACCAAGGCATAGAGCAATCTATAACGGCAAAGGTATTAGGTTCGGGGGCTGGGTGGGTCAAACATTTAATAAGTGTCCAACGTAGTCTTAATAATCTGCCAAGAAATTCCCTGAGAGGTCTCAGTCCGTACGAACTATTGTTTGGGACTAGAATGTTGATCCAGGACCTCGATAGTCAAACTTCAGTGGTTAAAGAAAAATGCTTTGATATCAAAGATCGTTTGGCTATTTTACAGGACTTAAACGAAAAAAGAAAAGACCTGAGCAACATAAAATTGAAACAACAGCCAACAACCACTGAAGAAAAACCACCTGTCCCAGCAAGGCCTGTCTGGATTCCAAAAATCGGGGATCTGGTCAGAGAGAAGATCGCGGTAAAGAAGGAAGTTGGGCCTTCTTACAGAAAAGCAGTACCTGTCTTGGCTATCAACGGGACAAGATCAGTTGTATTACCGCCCCTTGCTGGTAAAAAGGAGAACCGAGTTGTATCCATCGACCTGGTTAAACCACAATCATGTGGCCGATAATAAGTAGTAGGCCAAGTGGACTCCCAAGAAATAGCAGAACACCAAAGTTTGCTACAAACATAGAGGTTCAAACTGAGAGACTAATCACATTTGAAAAACCTACAGTAAATCAACAAGGACCTTGCAACAAAGCCATGGAACTTAAACCTCTTGAAACCCAAATCCAAATCTTACATCAAGAAACACCAGTCTACAATGATGTAACCACAGACTATGCTAATGAAACAAAGATAATTCCAAAAACAAAAAGGAATCCAGAAGCAATTGAAACAATTGACAGAACAGCATCAGGCTACTTCATCAACTTCGATGATTTTTCTGAGGATCCGAGTGAACCTGAGGAACAGCCAACATCAACAACAACTTTTAAAGACAAGGCTAAAAAACTCTTTCATCACCTAGAAGAAACTTATCTGATTTATCCATGGATTGAATTTTGGGTGGCAAAAGGTGTATTTGTCCTCATACTTTGGCTCATCATGGTACTATACTTGGGACATTTCATTGAGGGAAAATATGTTACAATGGACACAGCAAGTCAGAATATCAACTTGGTCCTGAAACCACACAAGTCTTCACACATCGAGAAAAGAGAACTTTCTTCAGTAAACTTCACAGCCAACCCTATACCCGGTGGGGTAGCATGGGACAAAACTGATTAAGAAATCTATGGCCCGGTCGAGCTCTTGAAGTATCCTCATCAATTTAAGGTTTCATTAAGTGACTTTGTAAAACCGAGCACATTCGCTGATGATTGGGACTTTGAAAGTATTAATGATATGATGTCAGATCTAGTGATGTCAGCTAAATTTACAAAACATGATTATTTACAGGGTTCATCTAATTATGACCAGATGTACTGTTACAACCACTATGGTAACCATTATCTGTATAAATCTGCTCAACCTAGAAATGTTTTAAATTATAACCAATGGGAACATTGTGCAACTCCGCCTAAAGGAAGCTCGAAAACATTCTATGAGAAATTTCCATACTTCTCAGGGTTTAACACAAGTGATGCAGAAACGTTTTATTTCAAACTGTTAAATAAGACAGGAATGAAAACCATGCTTACAAAGACAAAATTAATCTATTCAGAATCATTTTTTGACAAAATTAATACATTCGGTTTTGATTTCTGGAACAATAATATTGAAACGAAAACAATCTGGGGTACAAAAGATTGGCAAGTGCAAAGTACAGATTCCTTATTTAGAGCCTGCATGATCCCAGAACAAATTATATTCTTGAATGACACAATTCAACAGACTACCTGTCTTGGCCTAGCCAAAATTAAAGACTTGAACAAACCGTCTATTCCAAAGCCAACACCTGACAGTAATAGCACTACAGATGTTGAGACAGACGTATCCCATATTTTTAACCAAAACAGAACACATCCTGATTGGAAAAAATGGTTGATATGGCCCACAGACACAAATAACTGTCAAAATAGATTCCTGAACAAAATACAGGGGTTCAAATTGACCAGGCCAGACCCTAGATACTCCCAGAGACAACATCCAGGGATTATAACTACATACAGTGTAGGGAAACTCTGCCTCGAATGGCTACAAACATCCACACTGGCAGAAATTAAGCAACACTTGACTTTACTTAAAGAAGGTGCTGACTTGCGTGATTTCATTATGGGACCACGCAAACAGCGTCAAAAACGTTTCATAGCGGCCTCTATATATGCAGATTACAACGAAGCTTGGAAAGTAACTCAAATTAAGACAGCAGAGAAAATACGGGAAATTGACCGTGTTAATTTGGAAAAATCACTTTCTGTTGTGGACAATGGGATAATCACTGGACAGCATTGTATCATCTGCAATCGATATAATAGAGCAAGACTTACTGATGTTGCAACACGGTCAGTCCCAATTACGTTCTATTGTGCAGCTTGGCTGGACGTTACAAAATCTGCGTTCAGGCTACGTGCCTTGGCGTTTAATCAACACAACGTCATTATTCAATATCTTTAACCTTACTGATACACAAATCAGCTTGGCACAGAAGGGTGCAGAATATACAATTCTGAGCATTGAAAAACTTGAGAGATTACCATTGACAATGTCAGAACGACCTGTCATTGAATGGATAATACATGGGATAATAACTATTCCGATAACAACTTTCCAATTTCGATACTGCCAAAAATATATACAGGCAGGCCAGTATGAAAGGTTGGGTAAAGGATACATTAAGTCAACATGGAACCTACCTTATACACACACATGTTATAGTGAAAAAGGACAGAGTGTATTTCTTAGTGGTAACAATTGTGAAAAATCACTAAGTGGTATACTTCTGTGTCAGGGTATAAGTTTACATGGGGCCTGTGAGGGGACTTCAAATAACCTTTCATGTCACCAGCTCGGCACACCTGCAACGCGAATAGAGCCATTCTTTAGACGGCTTTCTAACGGGAGCTACATTCTAATTGTGAATCACAGATATTGTGGCTTGCTGCCAGGAAAACCTTATCTAGTAAGCGTGAGTTCCATGGTCACTTGCTGTGTGCGAGTATTGTATCCAAACGACACTCCAGACAGGGAGGGAAAAATTTGGCCCAGTTTGAAAATCTCTTCTATTCGAATTGATACTTTAAGCAGAATGAAGACTGTGCTCCTACAGACACCAGTTCATTTGACGTCATCAAAAGAAACGTATGATCTCCAAGTTGCAAGGACAACGGAAGAGATACATGCATTGTTATCGACAAATTGCCCCCTACACTTCGCAGAAATGCTAAACGAAATATTAAACATTTCGGATACGAATGGTATCGCGAGTGTATTTAAGACCGTTTTTTCGGGACTGTTAACCCCATTCAAAGCAGTCCTGGGTATATTTCCCAATTTTGTCCATTCTGTCTTTGGCGGACTTCCACTCCTGTTGGGACTCGTAGCAGGCATCTTATTTTTGCTACTCCTGCTTCGTTATGGCAAGCCATGTCACAGACAAGACTCCAGTAACAATGGAAGAAACGATCCTAGCTATACGCTATCGGGACCGCATAACTAAAGTCCTTGGATTAGCCCGGCTAAGAGATCTGAATATGACCTGGTTTCTTTTGTTCAGACCCATGTGGCAGAATTGTGTCTTACCTGTATTGAGGTGCATGCTATGCGGCGAAGAATGCGTGTTGGACACCTGTCTTACACTACAATCAGAAGTACCATTGGATACAGATACTTTGTTGGGTCCAGTAAAGGCTCATGCATCGTGCTGTCCCCAGTGGCTACCTATCCTGATGACGGCATTCGTGGAGACTTCACCACTACGATTGAAGGGTAGTGAAGTACAAGATGAGAGCAGCATCAACCAGGTACGACCTTCAGTAAGCAATGCTGATCGAAACATCACTGAAAGCGAACATGAGCACGACTGCATGGTAGCGACATTTTCCAACTTGGTCGAACTTTCACCTGAAGCGGTAAACTGATTTTTTGAAAATCTGTCTGAAGATGATGTTTTCCCCCGAACAGAAAGAATAACTTTAAGCAATCGAGCACACAGCGTTCCCTGAACTCTGAATTTGGCCTTCAGCTTTAATAAACAGAGCTACTTAGACAATTTGGAACTATTTTTCTTCTTCCCCTGAAAACGAAAACTTTTTTCGAATTCCAAAATATTTACCTTTTTTTTTGGCACTCGTCCTCTGCTTAAAGTAGAACTATTCTTAGAGAACAGAGCTTCTATTTTTAGGAACTCTAGAGACAATACTTTACCTCAGCCTCTAGCATATTTACAAGTAATTGTATTTATATGTGATGAAGTGGTCTCGCACTTTTTCTTCTGTATTAAGAACCATTTCATGTGTTATTTTCGCAAATCATTCATGCTGACATAAAATGTGCATCCTTTTTTAATGATTACACTGCTTGAATCCATACTGTACCTATACTCATTTTCGTGTATTTCGAATATGCCATTTTTCAAATGCAAAAAAATTTATTTTGGGGTGGTTCGGTATACACATGCACTATTAGTTATGTTTACTATTGCTTAGTTTAGTAAATATGGACATGTTTACTATTGCTTAGTTTAGTAAATATGGACATGAATTTGTGGAGTGGGTGTAGTGTGTTTATCTAGGGACCTGTATCGATACTCCTATTTCTGACCCTTGTCCAGTTATAAATCACTAATATCCATACAACGGCACAGAAACCCGTTTCATAAATTAGTCATAGCGCATGCTGTCACATTAAGCAAGCACTATTCCTCCAGCCCCCTAGAAAGCACACCGAGTTCTTAAACAAATCCAAGCCTCGAGCATCCTGGGAAATCCCCGCCTGCCATGTTTTGATTTAGTCCAAGAACTCCTGTAAAGCACTGCAAGAACGCTCAGTTCTTAGTGACATCCTTATTGACGTCTTATGTCCATCCTTACGTCAAACCCAGCACCTCTCATGTATAAATATACCAACGCTGTCCTAAGCAGACACACGGTGGTGATGAACCTGGAGCAGGGACTACTTGCCGGAGAGCCCAGCTGATGCGAGAGCCCACGGACGCTGCCCCTCCCCTTTTGACGCGCTGAGGAAGACGCTGTCTTTTCTCTTGCCGAGAAATCCAGCCTCCAGCGTTTCCAGCCCACCTTCGCGGGTGACTGGGATACCGAGTCCTGAGAAAGAGATACCAGACCTCCAGCCTTCTAGATCCCAGGTACTGAACTGACTAAACCCTTATAGAGAATTCTTGAGTCAGATTCTTGGCAAAACAAACTTAACTTAAACTGCTACTTACTTACTCCCTCCCATGTATTAGGCTTAGGTCAGGTACACCGGGGTAGGCGTAGTTAGAAGCACCAGTTGAGTACGATTAGTCAATGTATATATGTATGTATATCTTTTATCCATTTTAAAGTATCATATGGCTAAGAAACCATATCAATGCTTTTACAGTATTATTTCATGATCCTGCTTTTACTGTATGCACTTTACTTAACTATAAGTATTGCAATTGTAGCGATTCATTTCTCTTGTATGAGAAAAGAGACTGATCAATAAATAACACCTTTTATTGAAAACGCCTGTCTCTCCTTTTCTCTGCAATCTGGTGAAACTAAGTATGCACGTATTGACTGAGTAAAATAGCTGTCTTTTGTTTTCACACGACTCTAGAGATACACTCTTGATCAGGGAGAGCAAAGTTGTCATGTTCTATGGTTGTCAGAAACTAAATCCCTTCTTGTCTATCCAGGGAGGTTAAAATCCTCCTCGCCTATTCGAGAAAGTTTCTAGTGAACTCTGAGCTAGCTGGCACACAAAACTTAAGTCTAATATCGTCAGTAGAAGACCTAGTTAACCTCTGTCCTACGTCTATACTATTGAAGATATTATTCCAATGCGCAGAGCCTATTGGGAATATAGGAACTACACTACAAATCCATCACCATTCTTCAGCTCACTCCACCACCCCAGTTCAGACATGGCCATATGAAAATCAGTCTGACCCTTGCCTCATGGGAACAGTCCTGCCCGAACTGCCAAGTCATGTCTTCCCTGGACGGGAAACAAGCATCCTGGGACCGCTAGGCTATCTTGAATCCAGTGGCAAAGTCAGCAAGGGACCCATGTCTGGGCATACCCTGCCAACTTAGGGTAGCGATACCAAAGGGGATGAAGGACGGAGCGTTTGAGAAAATCAACCACTCACCCCCAGTCAAC